>NC_081423.1:47389614-48067629 GCF_949786415.1 Peromyscus eremicus
GTATGTCATTAGGAGTTATTTTTATTGCTATGTTCCTCTAGCAGAATAATAGTAATAGGTTTTCTCCATTTATAGTCATATGTTACTTATCAATAGTCAAGAAAAGTCCCCGTGTTATCTAGCAGCTAAGCAAATTCATCAACTCATGTAGTAACCAAAGCCAGTGCCCAGTAACTGTTAAGAATTTCACTTGGTTGCAGATTATAAACAGTCTCAAATGAAGTAACTTAGAGAAGAGACAATTTAATGAGATTCAAATTATAGCGCCGTTGTGGTCTTAAACTACCTGTCCCAGAATGTGCACTTCCAGTTAGAGTGAGTCATAGAGATTTGGGAGGTTTGAAGTATCAGTGCAGTCATCACCATGGTATAACCCGCACATGCTCACCACCACCACCGTATAACCCATACATGCTCACCACCACTGTATAACCACACATGCTCATCACCACCACTATATAATCCGCACATGCTCACCACTGTATAACCCATACATGCATCACCACTGTATAATCTGCACATGCTCATCACCACCACTGTATAACCCACACATGCATCACTACTATATAATCTGCACATGCTCATCACCACCACTGTATAACTCACACATGCTCATCACCACTGTATAACCCACACATGCATCACTACTGTATAACCCACACATGCTCATCACCACGACTGTATAACCCACACATGCTCATCACCACCACTGTATAACCCACACATGCTCATCACCACCACTGTATAATCTGCACATGCATCACCAGAGTGTTGACTGACCTTTTAGGTGTGAGGCAGCACCTAGCCCCATAGCTGCTCTTGGGTCCTTCTTTAGCATCTCTGAGTCCTGAATTAGTTGCATTTAATGAGCTCTTCAGTGAAGGTCTTAATAGAGATTTTTGACTATCCTTTCTCTATCACCTCGTATCACTCGTCCTTCTCAGCTGTCTGCAGTTCCTGGCACAGGACACATAGAAAACAGTGTTACAGATACTGATTAGCCATTTCCCACCATGACTTCAGGCCCAGTCCATGGAGCAGAACACACACACACACACACACACACACACACACACACACACACACGTGTCACTCACTCACTCATGAACTTTAGAAATTAATTCTCCTTCTTTGATGGCTGCTTAATGACACACAGAAGAAGTCAGCCCAACTCACTTTGGAATGGTGGTGCTATCTAGGCATGAGGGACTCTGGCCTCTGTCTACTCAGCCATCTCCCTGACAGGGATTTCTGACAAAGTGTAGCCATCATATTATAACCATCATTTCATGTTCCAGGCAGAAAGGGAGAGATTCAGAGACAGACAGAGAGAGAGACAGAGGAGTGGAAGGCCGAGGAGGGAATTTCTCAGGATGCCCTCAAAGCCTTCTGTATTGACTCCCTCTTCCCCTTGTCTTCAGAATCAGCAAGAATTGGATTTCTGATGCTTGGTGACTTCTCCAGATTCTGTTCCCGAGAAAAGGAGAACTATTGGCAGATAAATGTCTAGTTCTACCAGAGAAGGGGAAAGTGTGCAGCAGACCAGGGACATAAATTCCCAACATCCAATGACAGCTGTATACCTGTAGAGTGTGGAACTCAATATGGTAGAACAGCGGATCTCACATGGATTCTTTACAAAGATACAGCTGGAAGTGACCAGAAATGAATCACAGCAAGATTGCATGAGGGTGACAATGTAGAGTAGGCCTCCTTTTCTTAGGAGAACCACTTCAAGACCCCAGGATGCCCAAGACCAAAGATAGTGTCCAAGTCCATACATGCCGTTTTTTCACTTATGCAATGTAGTACCAGACTTCATATAGCATCATATGCTGTCCCTCAGTGTCTCCTCTGCAACTCTCCTTTGGTGCTTTGGGGTCATTCATTGCTCAGTAAAATGGGTGCAAATACTTGAATGCCATGATAGTCAATCCTATAACCAAGCGAAAGTGACCAGCTGTGGGCACCGTACAGTGCAGATATGCTGCACCAAGGGGTGACTCACGCAGGACAGTGTGGGATTGCATCATGCGTCTTCCAACTTAAAAATGGAATTTTCCACTTGACACTTACAGATCCTTGTTTGCTGTGGGTAACCGAAATGGCCAAAATCAACACCCCAGATAATGGGCACTTTGTACTGCACACCCAAGGGCAGTTTTCTGGAAGAGGCTGTCTTATGTGCTGATTTCAGGGTGAAGGGCACAGCACAACGGAGAAGACATACAGGTTGGTAAGATTACTGTGGAGATGTGGGCGGGGAAACTGGGAAGGAAAAAGAAAACTGAAATGTCTCTGACTAGAAGGTGCGAAGCGGTGCTCATAGCTACAGGTAGTGACTAAGTTAGTGAATATGTGACCTGCAGATTTTAGACTTTAAGTCCTATGTCTGAATTTTCGTGAGATGTATCAAATATGTAGTGTCCTTTATTTTCACTTGTGAAGAGGAAAGATGCTTTCTGTGTACAAACAACCCAAGGCATCCAAGTACAGAGAACATCAGAACCATCCACATTACAAAGGAAAGCATGTCTTAATTAGATGTGTCACTGCGTACCTCTAAGTCCATGCCCCTCACATGATAACTAAGGCAAGCAGACATAAATACCTGCGAGCTGAAAGGGGCGAGAAAGAGCCAAGTGGAAAAATATTGGCTCCAAACAGTTTTTATTCATCCCCAATCATCGCTTCATAGAGAAGGCCAGAGACCTGTATTTACCAAGCCTGTGTGGACTTACCAAGTGGCTGCTTCAAACTAGGTCAAAATGTCCTATTTGCTTTGAACATTTTTTTTTCCATAAAACTTTTCATTTGGTCTCAAAACTAATTTGTCCTTTAAAAATGGAAAGACAGAGCCTTGGTGCTTAGATAAACAAGTTAATGTCTTTTAAACATTGACAGAATAAGCAGTACTTAATATTGATTATTTTACCAAGAAATATGAAATATTTGTCCCATGAGAAAGCGTTGTCTTCTCAGTACACAAGACTCCAGGGTACTCCCCTACTTTTGGTTCAGGCATTTGAATTTTCTTGAGAATGTCTAATGAGATGGTTTAAAGAACTATGCCATGTAAAAGAAAACAAGAAACAATATCAACAAAAAAGCCTCATTTCTAATGAATTACATCATTTGCAAAGTTAAAACAAAAGTAAGGAGCTAATGTTGATTTTGAAAGGATGTTGTCAGGGCTGCTGATGGTTCAGTGGATAAAGGCACTTGCCACCAAGCCTGAGGACCTGAGTTCAATCCCCAGGATTCACATGGTGGAAAGAAAGAACTGATGTCTAAAAGTTGTCCTCTTTTGTCTGTGTGCTCACTGTCCCCAATAAGTAAGAAAGTACAGACAATTAAGTACCTAAAAGCATGATGGGCCTCGGCAGTGGAATGCCTGCCTCACAGCTATGAGCCCAGGTTCAATCCTAGTACTGAACTGAAACAAAACAAATGAAAAGGATCACACTGTTGAATAGTCATAGGCAATTCTGCTATGCATGAGTCTCAACTTAGAAATACTGGACCGAGCCCCCTGCCCCTCCCAGACAGCCTGTTAGCTTGGATGTCCCAAGTGTCTCCTCCACCATGTTGGAGGAAGTCTCAGCTTAGTTGGTCAGCTTGCAGTTAACTGCCCTTTGCATGGTCTTACCTCATTGCTAATAAAATAAGGTGTTCATTTACAGGGGGAAGAGAGTCTGGGGCACAGGTGAGAAAGCACATGCCTTGGTGATTTGACCAGGTTTCCGTAATTTTCCCATTATCCTCTGCTTTTACCCCTCTTTACATTATCCCCTTGTCCTTGAATGTCACAGCTAAGTCCTACTTCTGTCCTTCGCTAAGAACCCTCTAGGTCTGCTGTTCTCAATCCTCAATCTCTTTGCGGGTCACAGAACCTTTCACAAGGGTCACCTAAGACCATTAGAAAACACAGATATTTACATTATGATTCATAGAACAAAATTACAGTATGAAGTAGCAACAAAAATAATTTTATGGTTGGGGGTCACCACAACATGAGGAACTGTATTAAAGGGTCACATCACAGCATTAGGAAGGTTTTCTGATAGTTTTAGGTGACCCATGTGAAATGGTCTATGACCCCCCCACCAAAAGGGTTGTGACCCACAGGTTGAGAAGCTGGCCTAAATGGTGGCTGCTCAAGTCTGCTCTGTGTTACTATAAGAGGTCTGATGCTAAGCAGTGTGTAAAAGGAGAAGTTGGTGTGGCTAATGATTCCAGTAGGTGGAAAGTTGCAAAACCAGGACCTCAACATCGCTGACAAAAGCCCTCTGGGTCGTGACATAGAGGGAGGCCTTGAATGATAACAGTGTATGGAAGAGGGATGAACAAGTGCATGGAGAAGAAATAGTTGGAGCAATGGGAAGCTTTGTTATAGCAACTAGCTCCTGCTGGTACAGGGACAGGGCTATCCTCTTGGAGAGAGGTTCCAGTGAAAAGGCCTAGAGGGATGTGGAAGTTCACACTTGGGTTTAAGCTGGCAAAGGAAAAAGGGTGTGTGAACATGAGGATGTAGGAGTCTAGGGGCATCTGTGGAGGTTGAGAAGGAGCTCCTGGGAGTGGGAAGTGGGAAGAAGCAGCAGAGAAGCAAGTGTGGACAGTAAAGGGCGCAGGTTCTGAAGAGCTGCATGAGTGTTGCATGAGCAATGGGGAGCCAGAGAAGGTTTCTAAGAGAAAAGTGTGGTCAGCTTTGTTCTAAAGAAAGATGCTAAATGCAAAATGGAAAACCAACTAAGTGGGATGATGGTGGCGGGGAAACAAGAGTTTGTGAAAGCAATTCAGGTGAGAGACACGAGGGATATCAATAACAAGACAGATGTGTGTGCGTGAGGTGCTTCTCATTCGATTGGTGGCAGCTGGACTGAGTAGATGTAAAGGATATAGGATGAGGAGTCAAATGCATTGCTGCACTTCCCACTGGGATCTCCAATGCAGACTGTGGTTCATTCACTGAAGAGAAGGGAACATAGAGAGGGATGGAGCGTTTCTAGAAGGAGGAGTCTCAAAGCCATGATGCCAACATCTGGAAAAAGCCCTCTGTTTCAGCAACATGGAGATGGCAGACCTAGGAGGTAGCTGTGCTGTCAAATGGCAGTTTCTTCCAGACATCTGGCTGTCACATGACCGCAGTACAGCTGTTGTGATGAGTAAGATCACTGCTGGGCCTGAGCAGAAGCCCATGTGCTGTTTCAGGAAGTCTCAGCAGACAAGAGGATGAGGTAAAGGAAGCCATCATCCAAACACAGACAGGCAAAACTCTGGACAGTGAGCTGCCCGTCACAAAGGGACAACTGATCCCTGTTGGATTACACAGTGATCAAGAGACTTGCAAGGCATAGTCCTTATTCAAACAAACTGTAAAAAGTAAAGTATCCTGACAGTTTCAACACGTCCTGGGCGCTCGATGGGGAGGCATAATTGTTAATTTCTCAGGTCTGGTAATACTGTTGTAGTTGCATTTTAAACAACTGCAATCTCTTTTAGAGATACATGAAGGAATATTTACAAACAGATGATGCAACATCTGGGATTATCTGCAAGATATTCTCGTGGGAGCAATTACGGTGTGGACTGAGCAGGAGTGACCACGAGATGGTAATTACGGAAGTGAGATGATGAATGAATGGGGATACATGGAGCCACTCCATTCTGCAGATATTTCAAGTTTCCTATAGGAAAAATTAAAGAACAACAAAATAGAGCCCCTCCCTGCACTCCACAGACAGAGTCAGGCAAAAGAGCACTTTCTACCAAATGAGGTCTTGTGCAAGAATTCAATCCATAAAGAGCAAGTCGAATGGTGGACGCTCTGCACAAGGCTGAGAAGCCAAGGCCCGCAGCTCTCACTACCTAGTGAGTTCCCTGCCTGCCACTAGGATTCCTCACACTCTAGTTCTTTCCCAGGAGATAGTTGTTCAATAGATTAACCAATAGAAAATGTATAGTGAGTAACAGTGTTGTCAGAGTCCACTTCAACCCCCCTTACTGCTGTAGACGCCAGTTCAGACACACCGAGCTGTGTCATGTAGCTCACTAGTAGATGTTAGATCAACCTTGAAATGCAGTCCGTTTCTTCGGTGTCTTCTGCAGTCAGTAATCATTCTGTAACTAGCATCGGTTTCTCTCTGGAGAAAGCCGTGCTGCAGTCTTTGTCACACAGAAAATGGTTTCTTGAAAGTTTATACTTTTAAATCTGGTCTTATACTTTTAAATCTGGTCTTATACAGTAACTTTTGACTGTCCAGAAGAATGTACTGTAAATATACACTGAACATTTGATGTGTTCTACACCCTCCTGGTCAGACCTTGCATAACCATGGTACATTCATGAAAACAGAAATGAACGGGTATCATGGTATCAGCGACACCTCACACTGTGTTTGGATTTCTTCAGTCCTTCTGCTCATGCTCCTTTTCTGCTCCGGAACTCAACCAGGATATCACATTGTGTTTACTCATGGCGTGCATCCACTGGTCCTCCATCTTCTCCAGTGTGTGGCAGTTTCTCCTAACCGTGACATAAATTTGTACTCATCTAAGTGTCCGTGTGATGTTACTATTCTGCAGGGTCTCAGGACTCTGCCTGAAGTGAGGTGGGAAGCGGGCAGTCTGCAGGAACAAATGGCCTAATGAGGAGGAAGATTTAGAAGCTGAAATACCTACTTGGTCCCTTGAAGCTCATACCATCTTCTACCTGACTTTCCCACGTGTATTAGTCAAGGATCTCTAAAGCAGTGGTTCTCAACCTGTGGATAGGGACCCCTTGGAGTAAATGACCCTTGCACAGGGGTCACATATCAGATATATCCTGCATAACAGATATTTACATTATGATTCATGACGGTAGTAAAATTACAGTTATGAAATAACAATGAAATAATTTTATGGTTGGGGGTCACCACAACATGAGAAACTGTATTAAAGGGTCGCAGCATCAGGAAGGTTGGGAACGACTGCTAAAGGACCAAAATGGATAGAATTGATATTAGAAGGGACGGACTTACAGAATATAGTCTGGGTAGTCCCATAATGTCTGTCTCACAGTGGTGGGGCAGAGAATCCAGTTGTTGTTCAGTCCGCAAGGCTGGATCTCACAGCAGTCCCAGTATGGTGCTGGAGTCCTGGAGGATCCCTGGACGGCTGCTGGTTTTCATCCTACTCTGGAATCCTGAGGAAGGTCGATTTAGTACCCGCCACAGTAACAGGGCTGATTTGCCAATGTTTGTGTTTCTTCTTCCTTGAGGAAGAAAGCTCTGCCATTTGCAAAAACATGAGTAAACCTGAAGGGTGTTATGCTAAGTGAAGTAATAGAGGCCCAGGGTGATAAATGCTAGATGAGCTCACCGCTGTGTAGACTCTAAAAATGTTAAAGCTGTAGAAGCAAGGTGTGCACAGCAGTTACCCAGGGCTGGGGAGGTAGGGAACGCTGAGATGTTACCCCAAGGCTCAGGCTTTCAGCCATAAGATGAGTGAGTTTGGACGCTCTGCTGCATACATGGCCATTATAGCTGATGACACTTCATTATTTACTTGAACTCTGATAAGCTTATGTGCAAGCACACACAAATGATACCAGGTGGTGATGGATATGTGTGACTATATTTGGTCAATTAAGTATTTTAAAATAAAAAAGCCAACTTGGTTAAACAATTTCCATCTTTCTTCTTTCTTTCTTTCTTTCTTTCTTTCTTTCTTTCTTTCTTTCTTTCTTTCTTTCTTTCTTTCTTTCTTTTTTCCTTCCTTTTTCCTTCCTTCCTTCCTTCCTTCCTTCCTTCCTTCCTTCCTCTCTCTCTCTCTCTCTCTTTCCTTTCCTTCCTTCCCTTCTCCTTCCTTCCTTCCTTCCTTCCTTCCTTCCTTTTTAAAGAACCCTACAACAAAAGAGAGACCACACCTGTCCCAGCTTGGATGGGTGGCAGTATTAGTGCATTTCTTAAAGAACTGATATGGAGTTTTAATAAATTTACACTCCACTAGAAACACATAAAACTGAAGTCATTCCTTCCTGGGATGCTGTCTTTCAGTTGTGTCTCGAAGTCCCTCATCTCTCTTGGGGTCCCCATGCAAGCAGAGTGCCTGCTAACCACAGGTGCACCTTGCCCTGGGCACTTTGCCTGCAAACAAGATGCTCACTCACACCTGGAGTGAGTAGGTCAGCTGCTCTGGTCCATGCTGCTCTGGTCCATCTCCACATTCGCTCTAACAGGAAATTTAAAGATAAATCGTCCAATCGGAAATAATCCCACTCAAATGCAAATGCATCAAGGACTCATTACTTTAGCCCCACTAACTATGAGTCCATGGTGATTATTCATAAGTGGTAAAATGATTTAAGGAAAGAAACGGACGTTATAACTTTTGCTGAATTTTCAGTTTGCTCAGGGGAAAAGTAAATCTATTCAGTCGTCAGTAGCAATTTCAAAAGAAAGATTAAACTATGAAATTGAAGATTAGCCTGCTACACGTTAGGATCCAGTGAGCTGTGTAGTGAGGGCTTCTGCTATTTGCTGAATTTCAGGCGCCACAGCATAATTTGTAACTTGGTTGGTAGTATGTGATAGTATGTACCACCCCAGAGAGTAGGGGGGCCACTTCTTTAGAACTGATGGAAACATTTCAAATTTCACTGTCAACTAAGTTTTTAAACTCCTTGACTTCAAGGATCATCCATCCTCTTGTGTTCAATGCTCTGCCAGCCTCTGCCTTCTCTTGGAGTCCGCGAAGGTCTCTTACTCGTGCGAATTGTATTACTGGGGTTTCATTTCCTAGCACATGAAGTTAGGAGACTATGTTCAGATGATAACAGTTGGAAAAGGCTGTTCAGTACAGCCACCAGGGTCTGCTCCACCAATGTCTTTCAAAACTTTTGTTGGAATTATACTATTATTTTTATGTGTATAGGTGTTTTGTCTGTATCTATGTCTGTACACCACGTGTGAGCCTGGTGCCTTGGAGTTCAGAAAAGGGTATTGGATCCTCTGGAACCAGAGTTACAGATGGTTGTGAGCTGTTGTGCCGTGCTGGGAATTGAATCCAGGTCCTCTGGACAAGCAGCCAGTGCTGTTAACCACTGAGTCATCTCTCCAGCCTTTAAGAAATGTCTTACTGGAGAAAAGAGAGTAGACATGATATAGCTTTGTTGTTTCTCTATTTTCTGCCCTAGCCTTTTCCATGGCAGACCAGTCTGTGTTTCTCTTTGCGGTTCCAAAATTCCTTTGTGATGACACAAACAGTTTTGTTTAAAGGTTCATTTTATTGTTTATTTATGTATTTGCATGTCTACATGGACATGGGTGCAGTGTGTCAGGAGGCCAGAAGAAGGTGTCAGATCCCCTGGAACTGGGGTTACAAGGCTGTTATGAGGTTCAGACATGGGTGCTGGGAACCAAACTCTGGTCCTCTAAAAGAGGACCTCTCCTCACAGCTACGCCATCTCTCTAGCTCTACACTCAACTTCTGTTTCAGATGAAGGTGGCAACACACTAAAAGAAGATGATCCAGGGCCCAGGGATGCATCTGAGCTAGGATTTGATTGTGTTTCCTCTGGTGATATTTTGTTTGTGCTCTCACAAAGAGAGCTTGCCTGGAGATCAGGGTGCAGAGCTAGCCACTAGAGGCCAGGCCGTGGTGGCACACACCTTTAATCCCAGCACTTAGGAGGAGGAAACAGGAAGTGATAAGGCAGGGTGGAAACAGGTGCTCTGCCCTTTCAGGCTGAAGTAAGAAGTCTCTCTAGTGACTGGCTCTTTTACTGATCTTTCAACATTTACCCCAAAATCCGGCTCGGAGTTTTTATTATTAAGACCAATTTGGATTCATGCTACAGTTTCCAAAAAAGCATGTGTTGGAAAATCAATCCTCAGTGGCAACAGGGTGAGGAGATGGAACCAAATGGGAGACGTTTGGGTCGTGAGGGCTCCATCTACAAATGGCCTGAAGCTGTGAACTCACCCACGTGATGCCTTCTGCCGTGTAAGACAAGTGAGTCCTCCACAGGTGTAGCTGTGTCTGCAGGGTTGAGAAGAAACAATAAATGCCCAGTGTTTTGGGTTTTGATGCATGCTGCTAGGCAAAATGTTGTGATAGATGACTGCTGTAGGAATACAGCCACTAGGTGCTTTACGGTGGTATATGCATGAAAAAGGATACATAGTTCCTTATTATGTTAAAATAATAGCTGAAGTCTACCTCAGGCAAAAAGACAAATAGAACACTCATGTATAAAGAACTCAGATTCAATAAAGGTCCATTCAAAAATGAGTACATTTTTATAGGTTACTAAACAGTTCTCCTATGGAACACTTGTCTCTTTAGCTACCTGTACCAGCAAACCATCCCCCCCCCAACCCGGCCCCCATACTGTCACACCTTTATGTGTGATCGATCCTTCCTGGAAACCGTTTCTGTGTATTGTTCCATTGCTTGGGGCTCAGATTTTCCTAGAAAGGATTTTTTTTTTTTAAGTTTGTTTTATTTTGGGGGCCAGAGAGATGGCAGAGTGGTTAAGATCATTGATCCTCTGGAGGACCCTGGTTCAATTCCTTTCACCCACACAGTGAACTCTCTAACTCCAGTCCCAGGAGGTCCAATGCCCTCTGTTTGCCTTTGAAGGCACTGTATGCACTCCTTGCACAGAGACACATGCCGGCAAAACATCCATACACGTAAAATAAAAACAAAAATCTGAAGTCATCTTAAAGATGTATTTTATTTTTAATTATATGTATCTATATGTTTGTTTGAGTATGTGCATTTGAGTATATGTGTCTTTGGAGGCCAGGAGAGAAAGTTGGATCCCCTGGAACTGGAGTTGCAGGAAGTTGTGAGCAGCCTGACATAGGTGCCTGGGTCTCAACTTGGGTCCTCTCCAAGAGCAATGCATGCTCTTAAACACTGAACCATCTCTCAATCCTGAGAGTATTATTATTATTATTATTATTATTATTATTATTATTAACTTTCCTTGGTTTGTAACTAGGTAGCTACCAAGCATTTGCACAAAAGTATGTTTCCACAGTCCCTTGTGCTCAGTCGTTCAAGATATAGTACAGTTTCCCATCATACTACACAGACCACCTTTTTTGATGAAAAAACTCTTTCCATCTAGGAAGTATTCAAAACACACCACAAAGCTCAGGGAGTTCTTTGTCAAAAGCCATGCTCTGGGAAATTCCGCAGTGTGCTGAAACCTAGGATTAATGTATGATAACGAGCAGCTGTATTATAGATGAGACTGTGGCTTTGCCTCATCCCCTTTACCTGGCGACAACGTTGATGACAGCAATGATGATAATAATTTCCTGACTGCCACTTTACACACATTAACTCCTCTAATGCCCACAGCATATATATGCCATATATTACTATTGTCCCTTACTTTTGCAGATAAAGGTTTGAGGAAGGAGTAATTAAGTAATTTATCCGTGGCCACATAATTGGTAACTAGGCACGCACGTAAGGATTACAACCCAGGCAATCTGTCCCAAGAGTGTTCTCCCCATGTTCCACCACTACACGAATGTGAGTCTGTATCCATATACGCTTTCTTTAAATATGCATGCATCTCTAATGACGGTGCATAGGATACATTTGTAGGATTTTTTGAAGACCACAGTTTTGTCACATGACTGTTATCTTTTGCTATTGCAAACCATGTGTTGGTGAGCTGCCTTGAATGCATCACTGGTGCCCTCGTCCCTCCAGGGAAAACGTCCAGCCACCGGAGTGGTGTTTGTCAGGTTTCACACACCAAGCTTGCAAACGCCTTCCTGTGTGGCCTTCGGATCATTCTTCTTTATCACCATCAGACATAGACATTCTTAGCACGACACAGTTACAGCCCCGGTATTTTCTTTTCTCAACACTGCTTATGTTTTTAATATCCTAAGTACGTGGCGGCACCAGATGCCATTACACCATTCTCTTGTATTTTCTTTTCAAATTTCGCTTTTCCTGTTGCGGGGAGGTCTGCAAATGTTATGAGACAGGGACCTGGCTTTGCTCTTCCCTATGAACCTACCATTTTTCTAGATTGCTACTCATTTGTTGCCACATTATTTATTGAATGCTGTTTTAACCTGCTGCCATGTGCCAGCTCCTTTGTCCTCTTCCAAACGTCCGTAGGTAGGCGGTTTATTTCTGAACTCTCCCCACGGCAATACCGCACTGTTTACATTAGTGTGGGTTTGCATGATGATAGGGTGTTAATATTCAAAAGCAGAGCCCCCTCCCAATCCCCACTTCTTCCTCTTCTTTGCGATGTTCTAGCCTAGTCTTGGCTGTTGGCTTTTATATGCATTTTAGAATCATCTTGTAAGTTCTCTGAAAACCCCACTGGGATCTTTATTGAAATTGCATTGAATTTAAGGGTGAGTTTGGGGAAATTGGCATCTTTAAAATATGGAAGCCTCGTATCCATAAACGTGGTAAAAGACTCTTTCCTCGTCCCCTTCAATAAAGTTTTGTTGTTTCCCCATAAACATTGCACACATCGTTTGCTAGATTTATTTATGAGCTTCTAAAAGTTTTTACTGCCATAGTTAATAATGTGCTTTAAAAAGTACATTTAAAAAATAACTATCGATTTTAAGATATTGATTTCTGGCACCCTTGCTGAACTTTCTTATTAGGGCTGATATTTATTTGTAGATTCTCTTATATATTCCATGTAAACAATTATATCATTTACTATCATCTTTTCTCAATCTTTAGTTTTTTTTTTTAATGTCTATTCTGCTTTGTAAAATTGAGATATAATTACCACAGGACACAAAGCACAGATCTTAATTATTCAGATCTGTCAGCTTTGATAATTACATACATTCATGTAATTAACACCCCCCAGTTGAGACAGGGAGTGACTCAGTCACCTGTACTCCCCTGAGTCACTCTTCCTGCCCTGGGCAACCATGGTCTTCTCTCTGTTATAATCTGTGAGCTTCCTTGTCCTTGAATTCTGTACTAATGACATAGGGAGCACAGATGGCTGCATGTTGCATGTGTCATGTGAAGATTCACTCCTGTTCTCACCTGTAGTAGCAGTCTGTTCTTTCTGCTCTGGCTGAGCACTATTCTGTGGCACATAGGACATGATCTGTTGTCCATCCTGTTGATGACCATTTGGGCTGTTCTGAGCTTACTGATTTTAGGGAATAAGACTACTATAGACATTGCTGTGTTTCTTTTTTCTTTGTCTTTTTTAAAATTGTGCCTATTATGTTGACCGGGACCTTCCAAATATCACTGAGCGCAGAATAAAGGCCACTCTGACTATGTTTTTGTCACTGTTTTGATACTGACAACACATTTTTGAATGATACACTTTGTTACATTAAGGAAGCTTCATGTGGTCTTGGCTCGTTAAGATAATTGATTTGGAGATCTGTTTTCTAAATCAACTTTAGTTACTGAATCACATTAAGTACTTTAATCTGGTAGAACAGTGATTTACATTATAGAACCTATTTTTATGTGTTAAAATCATAATTAGGGCTGATTTAAGAAATTGTGACTAAAATGGGGTATTTAGTGTGTTTGCATGACATTAGACTGAAGTTTTTCTGTTTTTGTTTTGATATTTAATAGCACCATAAAATGAGCTGAACAGATTTCTTCCTTTTCTTAGTCTTCTGAAGCAATTTTATTGTTAAGTTGTACATTTCTTGAAGGCAGAGCGTACCTGTAAAACCAGCCAGGCTTGGAGACTGAATCCAGGGAGGGTAGCAGCAGGGTGTGGGGATTAATTTACTGTCCTTGAGAGTAATTTGTACACTCATGCTTTTATATTTCTTTTTGAATCAGCTTTCCAATATTTTTCTGGAAAATTGCCTTTTTAATCTGACTCTTCACATTTGTTGCCAGGAAGCTGTTTATTGTATCCACCTTTTATTTCTCCTGCATTTTTATTGCATTCTTCCTATATCCAGAATATGGGTAGTTTTTTTTTTTTTTTTTTTTAAATTTCTGCTTCTCTTCTTTTGACCAAGTTAGTGTGATGCTTTGTCTCCTAGAAGATTATTTTTCTTTTATAAAGCATCTTCTCGACCTCTGGTTTTTATATTATTAGTCTTGCTAATCTCACCTTCCTGTGATTTTAGTTCCTCCTGCTCTGGTTTCTCCCCTTGTGATTTTTGTGTATTTGGTATCCCCAGCCTCGGTCTTCGGTCTTTCTTTCTGGTTTCAGGCGTGCTTTAAATGTTTACCTCAGCCGCTCACGGTGACAGACCGGAACTGTGGCTCACGTCGGCTTGTGCGGGTTGCTTCTGTAAATTCCTTCCAATGCCGTGCCTTGACAGCTTGAAGTCCGCTGGTGCTCACAGTACGAGCTCTATCAGTTCTGTGGTCAGCTGCTGCTCCTGCAAGCGACACATACTCTGAGCATTCCTACCACCCTGCGGACCTGCTGGGAAGCATCATGCCCTCATCACTGCTTGTTTCCTAGATCGGCCATTTAGTGCTTGTCCCATGATTTGCTTCCCAAATACCATTGTTTCCTCTCCTTGCAGAATTTTTTTTTTTTTTAACATTTCCAGATACATTAACAATTTCTATTGCTTGTTCTAATCTTTTGTAAAGAATGGTTCTGGGGTTTGATACATGCTAGGCAAGTGCTTTGTTACTGACTTCCTACCCCCAACTACTTTTTCCATTTTATTGAGATGGCCACCGGATTCCAATTTTTCAGCATTTGTTGGGGTTGGTTAGCTGTATAGTAGATGAAGTATTTTTCTTCAAGTTTTCATGTATGCATGAAAACACATGCATTCCTTAATTCTCAGCATTTTTTTTCACATGTCTCCTTGCCTAAACCTCATTGTGTTATTTAAATTGCCTGTGTTGTTACTGCTTCTTTTCTGTCTTTTCCATCGGTCACTACTGGTCTACCAACCCTGAGAAAGTAACACTAAAATCTCCATTATGTTAATTATAAATTCTTTTTATTTATATCAAGTTTTGATTTATGTATTTTGTGGCCACATTGTGAGGTATAGATATGACCATAAGATCTTTCTGATAAGTTTTTCTTTAATTATTAGTAACATCCTCTTTATTTTAGTAGTGTCTTTTGCCTTAACTATATTCTGTTGTGGGACACTTTGTAGACACCAGTCAATATTTGCTTGGTTTATTTTTTTCTCATTTACTTTTTCTATGAAGTCTTCGACATGTTTCTTCTAAAGAGTGTATATCTATTTTTTTCCTTCTTGTGTGAGAGTATCCATTCCACAGTCTGTGATACAGGGGATTGGACCCAAGGCTGCGGCATGTTAAACAAACATTCTGCCACCTGTGTTTTGAGGTAGTTTCACTATGCACTCCAGACTGACTTTGAACTTGCCACCCTCCTGATTCCACCCCCAAAATGCTGAGACTACAGGTATATGCAGGAGTCAGAGCTCTCTATTGGAAAAGGACCAATGGAATGAGTACATATATTCAAAGAGTGGCTTACACAGTACAGGCTGGGTAGTCTGACCATGGCTGTCTGCAGGCCAGAGAGGCTAAGAACCCAGGAGCTAATCAGTCCATGAGGTTGGGTGCCTTGGCAATCTCAGTCTGGCCTGGAGGATTCCTGGAGATCCCCTGGTCTTCAGTCCACACTAGAAGACCAAAGAAGCTGTTGGTGAAGGATGTCAGGATAGTAGCAGCAACACAGATGCACTTATCAGCAAGCAGCAAAGCTGGGAAGGGAAAGACAGTACTGCTTTTCAACAGACCTCTTTATTCCTAGGCTGCCACTGCATGGTGCTCCCCACTCTGTGAGATGTCCTCTCTCCTCAGTTGATCCTTCCAGGGAATATCCTCACCTTATGAGGTCTACCACTAGGGGTATGCTCCATTTTCTAATTCATGATAGTCTCTTCATATTTTTGTGATTTGAGTGTTTTTTTTTTCAACCCACTCCCTGTAACTTCCTGTCTTCTACTGGCTTAATGGTTCCTTGTCTGATGTTTAATCTGAACTCTGCTTTTTATGCAGTTAAGAATAGAAACCAGCACAGGGGAAATGAACCCAGAACACAATTTTATCAAATTATATCTTGTCCTTTCTTTGGAAGTTACAGGTTCTCTCTCTCTCTCTCTCTCTCTCTCTCTCTCTCTCTCTCTCTCTCTCTCTCTCTCTCTCTCCCTCTCTCTCTCCCTCTCTCTCTCTCTCTCTCTCTCTCTCTCTCTCTCTCTCTCTCTCTCTCCTCCCCTCCCTCTCTCTGTTTCTGTCTCCCTGACATTAATTATCTTTTTAGTATGCATTCACGACTTGGCCTAAAGCAAAAGACTTATAATATGTCTTTCCCCCCCCCCCAGGATCACCCCCACATTACTTCTTATTTATTTTTATTTTTAATATTTTGGGTCAGTTCTTTGAGCCAATGATTTACATAGAAGCTTATCATCTCTATCATTTGCTCAGTTCTAAATGTTTTATTCTTTTGCTTTCTTTTATTGGTAGTAAGCCTTGATAGCCCCCTTTTAGAAATATTTTTTAATTATTTAATTTAATTATTTTTATGTGTCTGATGTTTTTGCCTGCATGAGTGTCTATGTACCTACCATAGAGGCCAGAAGAGTGTATCAGTCATGTGGAACCGGAGCTACAGATGCTTGTGAGTTGCCACATGGGTGCTGGGAGCAGAACCTGGTCCTTTGGGAGAGTACCCAGTGCTCTTAACTGCTGAGCCATCTCTCCAGTGCCCCGATAGCCCCTTTTTGAAATATCTGTATTCTACCATACTCTTTAGTTGATCAGTTGATAAGAAAGTTCTGAGCTCCTGGCTACTTCCCCTCACAATTTTGAAGATATTGTAATAGCATCTTTCAGCCTCTAATGTCATTGTTAGAAATACGATTGTTATTCAAGTTATTGTTTTATTATATACAAAATCTATTTTTTCTTCCTGAAAATTTTAGTCTCTTTTATCTTTATATAATTTCACTGCAACTAGTCCAGAAATGCACTTCTGAGATACACTTCTTACTTTTGACCTTTTTGTTTTGCATAGGCTTAGTCAGCTTCTTTAATTGGAAGGTGTTCTTTTTGATGAGGTCTGCGTAATCCTCAATTATTGTCACTCAAACATTATTTCCTCTCTGCCATCTTCATTCATCTCAGCCTGTAGTTCCTGATAGGTAGATGTTAGATTTCCTCCATCTTGAGTCTGTCTTTTAACTTCTCCTTTACACTTTCTGTTTTTTTCCTCTTTTATGCTATGTGCTGGGCAGTGCTGGGCAGTGCAGGTGGAGTTGACTCCTGTCTCTCTGCCTTTTTCTTGCTGCATCCCATGCACTCATCATGAACCTGTCATGTGGTGCTTTTTCCCAGATGATTTCCCAGTATTTTACCTTTGGGATTTGCAGTGTTTATTTTTAAAATTATTCTTTTATTAGTCCTTTGAAAATTTCATAGTTTGTCTTTTGATCATATTCATGTCTTCTGCACAATCCCCCCAGGTCCACTGCCACCTCAGGCCCGTTCCTTATCACCTAACTATGTTTTCTTTTTTATTACTGTTTTTGTTTTAACCCATCAAGCACAGTTTATGCTGCCCATATGCTCTTGCCTGTGTGGCCTTCACTGGAATGTGGTTGGTTGCATCCTTAAAGAAAACCGACTCGCCGGGCAGTGGTGGCGCACACCTTTAATCCCAGCACTTGGAAAGCAGAGCCAGGCAGATCTCTGTGAGTTCAAGGCCAGCCTGGGCTACCAAGTGAGTTCCAGGAAAGGCACAAAGCTACACAGAGAAAGCCTGTCTCGAAAAACCAAAAAAAACAAAACAAAACAAAAAACAAAACAAAAAAACCCTAAACCTGACTCTCCCTCTCCCAGGAGCTCTCAGTTGTCAATGGCTTCTTAGTCAGGGGTGGGATTTCATCCCGAGGTCTCCCTCTCCACACCGGGATTTGGTCTGGCTTTAACTTGCTTGGGTCTTGTGCATGCTGTCCCAGTCACTGTGAGTTCACGTGTGCTGTGAGGGAAGACACTGTTTCCTTGCAATCACTTCTGACTCTTACAATCTTTTGATTCCCTTCTCTGAAATGATCCCTGATCCCTGGGAGAAGGGAGATGCCCTGTTTATGGCTGAGCATTCTGAAGTCTCTGTTCTCTACATCCTGACCAGTTGTATTCATTGCCATCTACTACAAAAATTAAACAAAACAAAACAAAAAGCTTCTTTCATGCGGGCCAATGATTTATTATTGTACTTAAAGATTAGTGTGTCTGGTAATCTTCATCAGCGGGGATTTTCATAAAAACCCTAGTTTTTATGCTTGTGTTTTCTGTTGACTTGTGTGCACAGTGAGTATTTTTCCTTGTGCTGTGTGTGACTTTGTATTATAAGGGGACTTTCTTCTGCTTTGGGAATCTGGGCAGCCTGAGTCATTGCAGAGACTCTTTGGGGGTGTTCTGTTTACTTTGAGCCACCCAGACCCATCATCAGCCCAAACCTATTTTCACATAACTGTTCACCTCAGGGATCCTTCATACCACAAATGCTACATAAAATAAACTCCAAATATGCAGGGTGGGAATGCTGAATTCTGCTGGGAGAATTATTTATTGATAGAGTCTATTTTTCTAGCTAGTGTCATGGCCGAAACAATTCCCTTCCTGTCTGTCTGGAGTGGTGGGTAGATTTCTAGCCTCAGTTTTCTCTCAGTTAACACTACTGGGAGAAATCGCAGGCACATTCCCAGGCGATCTGGCTCTGCTGACTTCCCCAGGGACTGAATATCTGTTGTGGACCTTCTGTGATTCTCAGCTCATGCCTACCTTCTGACCTGGGCACAACTGTAGAGCACAGCATACCCTGAATTCTACTTTACTATTAATGTGAAGCTACATCTTGTAAAGCCAGAAGCCCTTACTCCTTTACACAATATGGTGTGTGTGTGTGTGTGTGTGTGTGTGTGTGTGTGTGTGTGTGTGTGTTTCCTTTTTCTGACTCCAGGTCTTTATGTGACTTTTATGTGACTCTTCTGTGCAGCCATTCAGAGCGATAAGTTCCAGTACACTCCACTCTGTATGAATGTTTTTCCTTTACATCTCTATCCATATGTTTCAAAGTATGAGGTGGCAGGGGTGCTGGTGACAGGGCAACTCCTCTTGTCCTAAGCCAGGAAGTCAACCCCGTTGGAAGGACACAGGCAGACATCTTCCTACCTAAGGCTCCTTCCACTTCTGGTACCCTCATCCATATAGTGCTTGCAAAAGAGTTCTGATCCATGAAAAACAGACATACTACAAAGACATCTGAAGCTCCTCTTCCTGAACATGCCACACCCCATCATTCTGTTTTTTGTTTTTTCTACAGCTCCAGACTTCAGCCAGACATGTCTTGGTCAAAGATGCTACAGATGACTTGGGATCTTTTTCCCCCTCACTTTGATGACTAATCTCGATTGCCAACTTGACTACATTTGTAATCAAGGAAAATCCAAGCTGTTAGGTGCTCCAGTGAGGGACACCACTCATCAGATGATTTGAAGCAGAAACACCCTCTTTAAATCTGCTCTCAGCCCACATAAAAGGACCTGGAAGAAGAAGCTTTTGCTGTTTGCCTGCTTCCCTTAACTCTGGCTGGCAGGTTCATCTAGCCTGCTGCTGCATCTGTGCAGCTGGTATTAAATCAAAACTTCTTCAGAATTCTGATACAGACTGAAAACCAGCAGCTCTCCAGGACTCCAGCATCAGATTAAGACTCCAGAGACATCCAGCCTCGTGGACCGAACAAGCACCAAACTCTTGGCCTTGCCGTCATGAGACAAAACTGTTGGACTACTGGGACCACATCCTGTAAACCAGTCTAACAATACACACACACACACACACACACACACACACACACACACACACTCAATCAATCAATCAATCAATCAATCAATCAATCAATTCTTTTCCTTCAGAGAATGATTGATAATATGTTCACTAACAGAGAGGCAGAGCCCTTTCCCTGCCTCGTCCTCCTGAAACAGTGAGAATCCTCCATCAGGACCACCGAGACAGGAAGTGGAGAAAGGAGCTTTCGGTGCAGCCGGGGAACCTGAGTTCAATCCCCAGAACCCACACAAACGAGAGAACGGACTCCAGAGTTGTCCCCTAACCTTGCCACGTAAGCTGTTGTGTGTGTACTCCACCCCCCACCATACCCAGGAGCAGCCACACATATGCACACACAAGCCATGAGTTATAGAAAGAAGCCTTCATCCTTTATTTATGATGGCAATTGTCAGATTTAGACATAATTAGAATGAGAAACATTTTTCAGTGCAAGCTATTCACCAGGCATGCGATTTCTCTTAACCTTGAGAATGGCAGCCGCCCTCCCCACAGGACAAGTGGAAAAATAAAGCTTAGAAAAATTAAGTCGCTACTGGTTCCATAAACGATGGAGCTGGGATTACAGCCAAGGTCTCCCTCTTGCTAGGACCCCACATTTTAAATCTGTCTTAATCACTTAATCATGTTTGCCATTTCTTAGTTCTTCATCTTGCCTTTCTTTAAACTAGAATTCTCTAGTCCTGGAGGATGTCCATTCCTTGTGCACATTCTTATTTTAGCAGTACCACATGTGTTCAAATGGCTTACAGTGTTCCCAAACAGGAGCTTAGTAACTGGAGTCCAGCGTTCCTGGTGTGCAGGAGGGAAGCTTGTTGAACAGACATACCATTTCTTTCTACGTGTCCGTGTGTCCCTGTGCGTGTGTGTGCACATGTGCAAGTGAGTGAGCACATGTGTGTCCCTCCATCAGTCTGTCTGTCCATCTGCCTCTGTGTGTGTGTCTATCCGTGTGTGTATCTGTCCATGTGAGTGTGTGTGTTTCTGTGGTCCTGTGTGGATGTTCACATGCTTGTGAAGGCCAGAGGGCAACCCATGTGTTCTTCCTCAAGAGCCCTCCAACTTGTTTTTTGAGACAGGGTCTCTCACTAGTACCTGGGAGACTCAGTGAGTACTTGGAACTCACTGATTAGGACAGCCCCGCTGGCCAGCAGGGATCCATCTGTTTTGCCCGCCCTCAACGCCAGGATTCTAAGTGTGTGCCCGGCGTTTTGATGGAAAGGTTGAACCAGGGTCCTCAGGCTTACTATATCGCTGGTGCCATCTCCCCAGGCACCAGCATTTCTCCCAATGCTGTTTTCTCTCCCTACCCTGATACCTTTCCTCTCTTGTACTAAAGCTGAAGGATGTCATACCTCAGTGAGGAGCTGTAGCCAGCTCTGTACTCTGTACCCTGTACTCTGAGGCAAGAGACATGCCTTGTTAATTTGGTCTGACTCACTGGGGCCTTCTGCATCCTTAAGAGGGGAAGCACTTCGCTTCTTGAGCCATTTTATCTTTGTAAACATTGCCCTAGAAATAAAAACAATCAAGAAAGCCTCCCCAAACTTCACTTCACTGTTTGCTATTAATTTGTATTTTTTCCTAATTGTATAAAGTAATAGTTGGTATATAACTGAGTCTAAATTAAGCAAAAAATCAAAATAATTTCTGAAAAAACCTTCCAACTTTTCTTTCAGTTTTCATTTTTATGAAATCAGCATGAGTACATGTTTATCGATATCTTTACAATATACTTACAATAAAAATTGCTATACCCCATCTGAAAATCCCATGCAATAGCATTGCAGTGCTGTTTTGTCAGTGTTTCCATTACACATCATCTTTTGGCTTCTCTTCTCCAGGAGGAGGGGACTCAGCTTTCTTCAATGTCACTCAAACACACACTTTCCTCCACGGGTGGTTCCAGGGTTCTCTGTTGATATCCGAGTCCAGGGTCTGCACTCCAAGGCCATGCAGACACGGTCTACAGTTCAGTCCCCATGTATTGAAGCTTTTGTTCTTTTGCTGTTTGATTCCTGTTTTCCCTGGAGTTAATAATTGTCTCAGAGTGTCTTTCCACGGACCACTAATCTGGCTCCAGAGTTCATACACAAACTGAAAAACTTCACTTGAGCTGGTGGATTCACCAGGTGATTCTCACTTGACCATCTGGGGCCCGGAAGTCTAACTTATTCCCAGAGCATACATTTGATTTTTGTTTTGTTTTGATGAAAATGGATCCTTACTCCATCCACTGTTCTTTAAATGATTTTTCCCCCCTCTGAGTAATGCATCATGAACATCTTTCATGCCTAAAACAACCTATTTAATGGATGCATACCAACCGATTGTGCGAACACACCATAATCCATTAAACTAATTGCCCACGGTGACACATTTATGCAGTTTTCAATTTTTCACTTTTATAAACAGTCCTGAGACTCACGCTCCTGAGGCGCGATTTCGCCTAATTATTTGCTAAGATAAATTCTAAGTGAAGAATTGCTGGGTCAAGTGATCGATTACCCAGGATTGGAAGGAGACCCCCCCCTTCCCACCACCATCTTCCGCCTCCCACCCCCACCCCTGCAGAAATAGTGCTGAGTTTGAGAAATAGGGCCCATTCCCAGCTTTGAACGTCCGTTCTAAATGGTGTCAGTTTTATCACTAATTATTTTAGCCAGAGCTTCTTCAATAGCTATGAGATTGTATGCATTTCCATGTGCAAATGTCAGTATGTTTTGGTTTTTCAGTTCTGTATTTTGTGAGCTGTGTTCTGTTGTCTGTGTTCCTGTCATCCCTTACAGCTCCTTTGTCTACACCTTCTTGGGCTTACTCTCTCCGAGCTCTTCACCGCCGCCCCGACCCTGTTTTTATGTTTCAAGATTACCACCCAGCATTTGTTCATCATGCCACAGTCTTCAAGGATCAGCAAATGTTGTAGGACAGAAAATACCTGCTCTATGGCGCTCCTGTTTTAGAAGAGAGAGACAGGCAATGAACTAAATAAGCACAAGCAATTGAAAACATCAGCGGCTATTAGAGAGGGTTTCATCACAGCGCAATCCTGGGAGAAGGTATCACGACCTCTAGATTTAGCAGTTTGGAGCTGGGAGGAGGGCATGCTGGGAAGGCAGTCAGAAGAACCTGCATGTTTAAGCAGTGCCCACACCAGGGTGAAATTGAACTATTTCTATGTTGAGGTCCTAATCCTGTGACACTCCTTCTGGGATATTTTCACCCACAGAAAACACTCTTCAGACTCTCATGATCTGAAGCCCTTTTCTCTCGCTGGTTCTTGTGGTCTCACCTAACAAATTCATCTTCGGTATCTTACATCCTCTAAAACCCACAGAACACATGGATTGTATGATGAAAAGGTGAGTGAGAGGAAGCTGGTTAGAACTCACATTCCATTGTGTCCAGCATGCCGCAGACGCACATAAGCCACCCTCATCCAGACTTCCTCAGGGTGAAGATACATCTTGTGTCTATAGCGATCACAACTTCTGGTATACTGTGTACTTGATAATTAGACGGTGATCAGTAGAGAACATGACAGCCTTACTTGTCATAGGACCGTTCGTCTAACTCAAGTCTTCAAAAGCCTGTGAAAGACCATGACTTATGTAGACTTTGTTTCAGACTAGGAGTAAGGGAAGTTGCTCATTACAGAAGATAATGAGCTAATTACATAGAAGGCTAAGATGAAACTTTGTTGCCAACAGAGGAAAAATATTTAGAGTCCAAGTACAAAGATTATAACTGGTGTTTGAAAGGAATCAGGGCACTACTTTGTTTATCCATGTACGTGTGTATGTGTGCATGTAGGCATGCTCACCCATGTGTGCCTGTGTATGCTCCTCTGTGTGTGGAAACAGTCAGCTCCCCGTAAGTCAGTGGTCCTCAACCTTTCTGATGCTGCCACCTTTTAATACAGTTCCTCATGTTGTGGTGACCCCCAACCATAAAAAATTATTTCTTTGCTACTTCATAACTGTAATTTTGCTACTGTTGTGAATTGTAATGTAGATATCTGATATGCAACCCCCAAAGGGGCTGTGAGCCACAAGTTGAGAACCACTGCTAAGTGACCCTGCCTATGCAGGCAGGTGTGGATGGAAAGAAAATATGGTTATATGGAAAGAACTGTGTATTGTATTGGGGGAAGAACAGATATTAAATATTCAGAAGTCTAAAATTGCTTGGGACCTCTAAAAACTTTGAAAATACGTACAATAATGTAATCAATCTTGTATTTAAGAGCCCCTAGAGTCCTAAGCAAACAGCAAGGTATAAAGAAACAGATGGTCTACTGGATGGGCAGTAGCAGGTAACTAATTATAGAGAGGGTAGCGTGTGTGTGTGTGTGTGTGTGTGTGTGTGTGTGTGTGTGTGTGTGTGTTGATATATGTTGGACACAATGGAGCAAAAGTTTTAACCAGCTTTTCCTCACTCACTTTTTCATCATGCAATCCATGTGTTATGTGGGGTCTCAGTGAACAGTTTTCTGGTTCTTATAACTGCAGATATAATAATCCAGGAGCCCAGACTCATTTATGAAATAAAGGTACAGAATAAAAGGGCACACCAAACCCAAGATGTTTTCAGATTCCAGAGGTGTGAAAACATAGTGAGTGTTCCCAACCCACAAATGAAGTTAATCTGGGCCTTATGGCACACACTTAGAATCTCATTGCTCAAGAAGTTGAAACAGGAAGGTTGACAGCTCCAGGCTAGATTGTACTATGTAGGAAGACCCTGTCTCACTCCTTCTAAAAAAACACTCCCAAAACAAATAAAACAACCCCTCAGAATGAAAATGCTTCATATTACTGAGCTCAGGAGATGTTCATAAGATATTTAAATTGGGCAGAGAAAAATATTTGTATTATCTTACTAAATATGGGGAAGGATTGTTCAATGCCAAGTGAGGGGGATGGAAAACTTGAGTAAATAAGAGCAGGCACACAGTGGCATAACAGAAGGAGAGTAAGAACACCTTAGAAACACACAGGCAAGTGAGGCAGGATGGAATTAAAACTCTTCTGTCTGGGTTGGAAGCTTGGCTCCAGAGACTAAGAGTTGTATGATATCTATCCATTTCCATATGGTCTTCTTGCTTCTGGTTTCCTACCCACAAATTAGAGAACCACTTGACAAATAATTACTGCAGTTGCACTAATCTACCAGGTTTTAAGAGCTGGGTATATCTCTTGGTTGCCTTCCTCAGGGGTCTCTTCTGGAGTTAGTCGGTGGGTGAATGGACTGAGGACAGGAGTCCCATCATTAGCTGCAACCGTACATTTTAGATAGAAAGAGGGATGCAGAGTAAAATAGAACTAAAGAAACACTACTGACAGCATTAAGCAAATGACAAGAGGGGACAGGGACTGCCACATAGATCTAGCATCACCGATCTGAAATTCTGGGTCAGATGTGTTTCAGGTTTCAGACTGTTTTTCAGATTTGAAAATTTCACACACACACACACACACACACACACACACACACACACACACACAGAGAGAGAGAGAGAGAGAGAGAGAGAGAGAGAGAGAGAGAGAGAGAGAGAGAGAGAGAGAGATCGATCTTGGGAATGGATCCCAAATCCAGTATGAAATTAATTTACATTTTGTATTTTGTATATGCTTTATAGGCCTAGCCTAATTGTACCTTTTTATGGTATTTAAATTTTTTTTTTTTTGTAAATCTCATGATGTGGAATTTTCCATCTGTAGTATCTATTAGCATTAATCTGGTTAAAGAACATGGAGACTTTGGGTTCTGACTTTTCAGGTTAGAGATGGTGCTTGGTGTGTGATGGGACTGAAAACAGTAAATGCATGTCCAGATGTACTTGCCAACCCTTCTTCCCTGTCTTCCTCATTTGGTCTTGTCTGTTTTCTTGCTGTGTTAATTCATTATGCATCACCTGCTCCGTCCCCATTCTCCGAACAACTTGCTCTGTCCCTGGTCTTGGAAACC
This sequence comes from Peromyscus eremicus, assembly GCF_949786415.1. Lineage (NCBI taxonomy): Eukaryota > Metazoa > Chordata > Mammalia > Rodentia > Cricetidae > Peromyscus > Peromyscus eremicus. The sequence goes on from NC_081423.1 coordinate 47,415,430, forward strand.
AGTGACAACCAAGGTCTTCAACTCAAACTCCAAATTTCTCTTTTGGGTACTCAAAGTTCCAACAGGATTGTTTTTATTATCCTTTCCCTGTATGTTTCACTCAACCCTACCTTTTGGGTCACAGATCATGGAATGCTGAGGAATGGCCCCATGCATGGTCTTTTAAATGACATTTGACTGTAGTGTAGTCAGTTTAATTATCCTACTGTTTTCTGTATCCCATTCTCAAGCTATCTGAGCTCATGAATCTTTTCATTTCCACACACTTTAGCAATTTGGAGCAAACTTTATTAGCTTTATTAGCCTTGGTGGGACTCTGCTGTGCACTGCTGGGTCCCTATGTGCTAATGTAAAATTGTCCCTTTATATCCCCCTTTTGCTTTTAAAGGCAGCCTAGTACAGTGTACACATTGGGACATCAGATATTTAGTGAATACCATCATGCACTTACAGGAATACCTTCTGAGAAATGCATGGTTGCCTGTTGCGTGACTATGACAGAGTGCATTTCCATGAACTAAGATGCCTGTGCCATCACTGGAATATATACTCTCATGAGGACAGTATGGTATATATGGTTCACCACTGGTTCAATGTCAGTATCTGCTATGGGATGGTACTAATTCACTCCCACCATTCAGAGCTGGACTCCGTTGCTGTTTTCTTAAAACAATTCTCACATTTCCTGTTTGCCCCAAACAATAAAAATCTTTGTAGAACCAACTCAAAGGTCAGCATTTTCACAGCCTTGATGTCTATCCCAGCCGCCACAGTCATACTTTATGTGTGAGGGTCTTATGGCCACATGCACAAAATCCTTGAAGACAGTGATGGTGCTCCATTTACTTCAATAGCACTGCTATATTCACCTCATACCTGATGGCTGGACATTTGCTTCTCAAGAGACACGTTGATTAAATGGAGGTGACCACCAAGGTTTGTTGAAGGCCTTGGTTGTGGAGGGAAAAGCTATGTTTGGTTTCTTCAGGGTGTTTTTCCTGGGCGTTCCCCTCCACTCCCCTTCTCCCAATTCCCTGCGCCCCACCCTTTGCCCTGTGCACAGAGTAAGTCTGTGTTTAGAGCAATGTGATTTTAAACTCACATTTATTAGCAAATAGCTGTGTTTATAAACTAAAGCTTGACAAAAAAGGGAGCCTTTGCAGTTAATGCCGTTAGCCCTGGGAGAACCAACCGCACATACTGAGCCTGGTCAGGGAAAGAGGCAGTTAACGTGGCCTTGTACCCTCCACCCTCGCTCATCCTCCTCATTTTGTTATTGGGAGCATCATTCTGTTGCCAAAGTTGAACCAGACCTGTAGGCCAGGCTTTATCTATCCAGTGTTCATCTGTGTTGTCATGGTGTTCTGCTTCTAAGAGTTTCCTGAGCAGACAGATGGCTCCCAGGGCCTTCTGGGTTTCCTGTGTGCATCCTAACCACATTCTAAAGCTCTGGTCTCTTGACAGAGTGCCATACTGTGGCATCCTGGGGCTGCTGGTGTTCTCCCATGTCTGCTTCAGGGACCTGCTCCTGCCTGGCCATCTGTAAATTAAAATAAAAGTAGTCATTGGCTACAGAGGGTGGTTGGACTCATGTTTTCACAGAGAAGGTAGGGACTTTCCAATCATCTTGTAGCACTGAAGCGGATGGTGGTTGTAACCGAAAAGGAAGATGGTGAGGACATGAGTGAGGTCACATCCTCCTTTGGAGAGAGAAAAGGGAATGAGAACCGTAAGTGAGTGAAGACTCACTTCCTTCAGGTGCATAAAGTGTTCCACTTGGGGATGACTTCCAAGCTAGGGTGTGTCTTCTCTCTTACTGTTCACAATTGCACCTCACTTTTAACCAATAGATTATTTCCTTCTTGGTCAGCCACCGTATTCATCAGACTTCATTTTGAATACATTTTGGTTGTTTCCAAAAATGAAATATGCTCTTGTAGCTCAGAGATTTATGGTGTGAAGGCTCCATAAGGAAGGTGTCATCAAGTTGGAAAGATTCCAGAGGATTTGGAGTAGTTTTGGTACCAAAACAACAATAACAGCAGCAACAACTTGTCTCATTGTTTTGCAGTCCTGCCTCAGACTTTCCTGCCTTCCATGAAATTCTGGCCTGGATAAAGTATTTCAAGTGCCTTGTCAAAGCGTTATACTCAGCCTATCATCTACCCATCTGTAACTAATTTCTTTTTCTACAATCTCTTCTTGGAAAGGGAGAGACAGAGAGAGACAGAGAGACAGAGACAGAGGCAAAAAGATGAATGTAAGAAACAAATCGAGGTGTGGTTGCTGACATTGTGATGGGGCGAGACATAAGCATGTGTGGTGTTTCTGAGTGTGGGCTGTGGCTGAGGACTGCAGCTTTGTGTCCTCAGAGTGATGCATGATTACTGTAGAGAATCGGAAGAGAAGTGAGCGTTGCTTGTAACTCCACCAGCCCCGGGGATCTCATCTGTTATCCCTGTAGTACCTTTGTGGGATCATTTGTTTGGCGGTAGATTTCAGATACAAGTGTTTTGTTTCAGTCACTAAGCAGTCAGATGCATACAGAAACCGCCATAAAACACAGAGATAAGGAGGCTGTCTGCTTTCGCTCTCTCTGTTAGATAGAGCTGCTGGCTTGAGTTTTATTTTTCTTTATAGCTTATCATCTAAGCCACAAGTAAATTTCCCTTTCTTTTTATCACTCCAGAATCTTGAATTTTTATTTGGTCAAGTACAGTGATTATTCTCTCTGACACTCAAGTGTGCTAAAAATGGCCAGTGCAGTTTCATCAGGTGATTCCTGGGGCCTTTTTACATAACTCCATTAGTCAAAACACACCTTTGCTTTCTGACCTACAGATTTTTAGGTTCCTGATGTAGGTCTCTTGCTTTGCTTCTCTGGGGACCACTGGCTTGCATTGCAAGAGGCGATAAGATCTGGGAGTTTTGTTCACCCTTTAAAAGAAATGTATGTACTTTTAGGAATCTTCAGAAGATAGAGCTAGGAAACATACCACACACACACACACACACACACACACACACACACACACACACACACGGCTCATATTAACATTTCAAATTCAAATGATCATTACTACTTCAGTTACTATCTTTGACTGTATATATGGTTTTCTCTCTCTGTGTCTCAGGGAGGGTGTGTGTCCATGGAGGCATGTATGTACGTTGGCTATGCTTAACAACTCACAGAATGATCATTGTACAAGTGGGGAGTTCTGGATAGACAGCAAAGGCAATGATTCCATGGAGAGAAGCCCGCAGTGGTATTGGAAAAATGTTTGGGGTACATGTGGAAGACTCGATCGTCTCACCACAAATTAGTTGAGAATAGAGAAGGCTGTCTCTGTGACAGGGCGGGGCCAGGCCGAGGCAGGGCCTCTTCTTGGAACTCATGGGCTTGCCATGGAGCTCCTTGGGAGGGACGTGGCGCCTCATTGGCTCGCAGGTCACATCTCTGACCTCCAAAGACAAAGATGTTTTTGAAGAATATTATGGCATACATGCCTGTAAGAAAATCTTTCTCCACATTTTTTTTCTCATAAATGTGGAATGCTTTTGATTATGAAACTGGGAGAGAGGGATGTCTCTAAAATAAAATTGCTGGGTTAATATGTATATGAAATTATAAGGGTATGCATATAGCTGATGCATATTGCTACATCCTGTGACTGAAGAGCTGTATCAATTTAGACCCCTGGGTGTGGAGTGGGGTGAGCTCTCCCCTTTTACATTCACTCCTGCTGAGGCACTGCTTCTCTTGTGCCCATCATTTACACTGGAACTTCCTCTGTGTGCCACTGTGAGTTTCTTTTGAGCAGTGCATGATACAACTTTACACACACACACACACACACACACACACACACACACACACACACACACATATTTATATATATATTGGTTTTTTGAGACAGAATTTCTCTGTGTACTTTTGGTGCCTGTCCTGGAACTCACTCTGTAGCCCAGGCTGGCCTCGAATTCACAGAGTTCCACCTGCCTCTGCCTCCCAAGTGCTGGGATTAAAGGTGTGCGCCACAACTGCCCGGCTACAACTTTATATTTTCAACCAATTCACCTCTATGGTCACGACGTATGTGAAACTGGAGCTGATATCTGCTTCACAGGCAAAAGCGTTGTCTCTTCCCTGCAAATTGTGATTCATAGCAGAATTTTTTCTTTCTTTTTAAAAGAAAATTTAGATTACATGTGTTTATTTATTATTATTATTATTATTATTATTATTATTATTGTGTGTGTGTATGTGTGTGTGTGTGTGTGTGTGTGTGTGTGTGTGTGTGTGTGTGTATGTGTGTGTGTTGACAGCTTTTGGGAATCAGTTCTCTCCATCCACCTTGTGAGGCCTGGAGGATGAGCTCGGGCTGGTCAGCTTGGAGCGGGTGCCTTCACAGCTGAGCCACCGCGCTGGTTCTAATTTCCATCAGGTTCTGAGAAAGGTATCTCTATCTTTTACTCAGGAAAGAGTGTATTTCTTTTGTAAGATGCTTCCCCCCTCTTGTATTTTATCTAAAAATTGAAAAACCTACATCCTGCATTGCTAACTGCTATTTTGAATCATAAATCCTTGTATTTAAACTAAACTTTACATTATTTAACAATAGCATTTGAGAAGTGAATGATTGCGGTATGGATGGGTTTTGTTTATTGTTTGGGAAGGAGGGGCTTTTCTCTTAGTCCTTTTCTTGAAAGGAATGTGATGTCACCTTGCGGGAGGATTACTTACATCATAATGGGCAAGATATTTGTAGATAAAGATCCTAGCTAGAAATTTTAAAAGGCTACATGTACATATTCTGAAATCAACAAGAAAGACTCATAACACTATGAAGGGTAGAAGACATGTCATGGTGTGAATTCGTATTTGTTTCTTGTCAATATTGGTTTACATAAAGTTTTACGAAATTAACACACTTGATGCGCTTGGGGTTTGTTGAGCAAGATTTATGACTAATCTTTTTGGTGTTTGTGAGTGGCTCATTTCATCCCTTAATTTAACTTTACAAAAGAGAGCTTGAGAAGGAAGTGAGGCAATTGGCTGCAGATTCCCTGTGCAGCCGATTGTGAAATCAACTGGGTTAATTTTCCTCCATTCCCTTCCCCGAGAAGTGTCTTCTGAGAGCAAGTTTTTCATTTCACTAAAGGCTAACACTCATCGCAGAGGAGAGACCTCTTCTCTCTTGTGGCTTTTTCAGTGTGCCACTGAGGATGCCTGCACACTAACAAGGCTCTTGTTGAGGAAGCTGGGATAGTGAATGAGGGGTTTGGAGGGCCTGGAGCCTGGCACCCCACTGAGGATCTCATACACAGCACTGGGTAGAGTGGCCCTCACACCTGTGATCTTTCCCGTCAGCTTGCACTCTTAGAAATTATTGAGGGCCCCTTAAGAGAATGCCTGCATGTACCTTCAATATATTGACGCTACATGTCAGGTGTATTAGCTGATGGGAAAGAACAATAATAGACCCTCCCGCGTTCATACAAACAGCTTCTTCAAGGGGCATATTTACCAAAGGGAACATTTTTAGTGAGCAGCATTGTTCACAGTTGGGGAAATTTCTTTTCATATCAGTTTAGTAAAAGGCAGCAGGATGCTGCTAGCTGCCCCTGCATTCAATCTACTGCTATAGCATTGGTTACGTATTTTCTGGAAAATTCTACCACACCATCAAGAGAGAACACCAATGAGAACATGTTAGCAATGCTTTCACGCTATCGTAAACATTTCTGACATAGTCTCAGGGCCCCTTAGAATGGTGCAGCACAGATAGACTCAGGAGGCAGAGGTGCAAGCATCTCCCCTACCATAGAGATACCCAACGAGGCTCTGGAAACCGCTGGCCACAGTGGGGGCTGTGCAATTCTAAATGGAGACACCTTTTCTCCAACAATCCATTGTATATTACCAATTATGTAAAAATGTGCAAAAAATGAATAAAACCACCATCTCAGTTTATCGTTATGACACCAGATTCTAGCTTACAATGGGTTTTCAAATCTCCATGTAGATGAATCAGAGACAGTTCACACAGTGTCCAGAGCTGATCTGACCTTTGACCCTCAGAGTTCTCCAGGTGTGGTGGGGCCTTTCCTGCTTAGTTGATGGTGACACTGTAGTTGATCAGGCACAGCAAGGAACCATTCTGACTTCTGATGTCATCGTTCTGTTCTCTTACTTTCCCAACTCAGCCCCTTCATCCATCCGTTGACCACCCAGGGCCAGGAACCTTGTGGTTGAAAATGGTATGTGGACGTGTCCTTCCATCCTTAGTCACTTTCAAACACCTACAATGTCTTATCTACAGCCCCGACTTGCCCGTACTGAGCCCACCATTGTTATCAGGAAAACCTTTTGTGTGTTGGTAGTCTCATTAATAAAAGAATTTAGAGACCAACTTGGGAGGAAGCTCAAGGACAATTTTATTACTGTTCCGAAGAAAACCACAGGACCGGGAAGCTAGAGATCTTGGCAGCTGCCTGGAGTAGGGAGATGGAGGAGAGGCAGAGAGAGAGAGGACTTTTGAGTTAGTGTCAGAGAAAAGCCAGCAAGAGGCTGCATGGGAGGAGGGAAAGCATGCTTAGGCTTTCGGCCAGTGTCTCAAAGAAAGCGTGATAGAAAGGAGGAAAGAAAAGAGTCACTCTTTCTTGAGTTGGGACTCAGAAGAGTGAGTGGGCAAGCTTAGTGCTGTTGCATGGTATAGCTCTGTAAACAGGGGCTTCTGGGAGGGATCAATACACAATTCCGTTAAAGGGTAATAAAGGGTAGCTTGTCTTCAGGTGAATCAGCCTTCCTGGGGAGTGGTCTCCCAGCCAAGGCCCAGCTGGAGTAGCAGATCAGAATGTCCCATCTCCACCTGGGGGCCATAGTCAACTTCAGATGCATTTTTTTTGGCCTTAATGGCCTCAACAAGGTTCTCTACCTTTTCAGATAGAGTTTTAAAGCCAGGAGGGAGACGATTATGAAGTTTCTCTTCTAGCATTAACAGAGAAACAGGAGGTGGGATCCAAAGTGGATCACGATCAGGGGTCCATCGTCAATGGCCCCATAAGCCTGCTGATACCTAGAGCAACACTCCCAGGTGTGGCCACAGTGGTTCCTTGACATTCCGGACAAGCCTCTGCCTCAGGCCTTTGCCTAAACTCTTCCCTGCAGAATGCTCTGCCTCTGGCATATTTAATGCCTTTCAAGTCTTGGGGTTAGATGCAACTTTCTCACTGTGTTGTGTTTTGTTTACCTTATCTGAGATCTCACCTCCTGCCTCTGCACTGGACTGCCCGTCACCACCACGCTCTGCTCGCCCCCTCCTGTCCCCCTTTTCTCTGAGCATCTATACTCTTCCACTTACTCAGTTGCTGCTAATGTATTGCTCATGTGTAGTGTCTACTTTGCTTCACTAGAATATGGATTCCTAATCAGTTTGTTTTGCTGATGTATTCCAAGAACTCAGCATAGCACCTGGCAAATTGTAGACACACAACCAACACTTGCTAAATGAATAAGAAATGCAACAACACCTTAAGACAAACCAGGAGGCCTTGGATCCATCTTACCGTTTGAGGTTGTTACCAGTTAAAGTCAGTCATCAGGAATTCGTTGAGAATATCATTAACTGAAAGACTGTCCACTACAAGTGACAGCTCAATTTATCTTGGCTTAGAGAAGGAAAGAAAGACCAAGAACGGAAAGAAAAAAAGATAAACAAAAGAGAAGAAAGAAGGAAGAGAGAGGGAAAAAAAAGTAAAATAATCTTGTTTGTATACAAATGGGTTTCAGGCACAGCTGGATCCAGAGGTTCTTTCCTTTCTGCGCCAGTCTCATTCCCAGACAGCCTCTTTCTTTGTGATGGAAAAGATGTCACTCTCATCTCTAGGCTTTATGTTATCTGCCACACCTTGAAAAAGAAGGGTGTATTTAATCTATGCTAGGCCCTGCTTCTTTGTTCTGGGTGGATACAGGAAGGGAGTGTGTGTGCATGTCTGACTATCTCTGCATCTGTCTCTGAACTTGAAACTGTGCTCACTCTGGTTCCTTCAGGCCCATCCAGCAGCATAGGGTGTATTTTTTGTTCCTTCTGTCCCCATGTGTGTCTTGCTTCTCTTGTAGGAAGATGCTAGGTCTCCATGCTGACTTATTTGGTTCATCCTTCTGTAGGGAGTGCCTTAGCACACCTATGGGAAACTTTTCCCTGGCCGTGCTGGGGCTCTGACCTGTTCCCTTATGCCAAGTCACTCTAAGTGGGTTTCTGCCTTAGCCTGGGGAGACGATCCCTTGGGCTTGGCTACCCTCTGTGGAGATGGTTCTGGCTCTACTCAGACTCTGAGTATTCAGAGCTTGCCATCCCAGGTCCATACCAGAGACATTTCTTATCCTAGTGAGTCTCCATCATGCAGCTCATGAAGTGCAGACTATTCTTGTCACCCTGATACCATTGAGCTACCATTTTTATCCCCCTTCCTCCATATTATGTGAGCAGATCCTGACCTGCTCAGCAGCTTGACCATCAGCTGTTTAACAAAGGAAGAGCCTTTACCTTTCATTCTCATCAGTCACAGGAGACCCCAGCCTCCACACTGTCCCTCATTCCTGAGACTGGAAATCCCATACTATCCCATGGTCAATGAGACAACAGCTGTTAATCCAGCTAAGCCCAGGGTACCTTTCCTATCCCTATGTGCTTTTTGCTCTGGCTTTTCCCACTATGACTGCATTTGCTTCATGGAATCTTAAATGTCCAGTACTCAGGGCAGGGAGCCCAGCACGTGTTTAATGAATGAGTCTTGGGAGAGCTCTGGTGAGTGGCCGTCTCCCATGTACAGGGCAGTGCACTAAGATGTGCGGCTTCCGTGATCTGATAGAACCTCCACCCAGTCTGCTGGGACCTGCAGCCTTGGTAGGGCTGTGCTGTGCACTGCTGGGTCCCTATGTGCTAATGTAAAATTGTCCCTTTATCCAGAAAGGCACCCCTTCGGGTGGCACCTCTTCTGGCCTGTGCCGATGACTTACGGGAAGGGACAGGCACGGAAGTAGAGTTACCATTTATCCATTGCTTATGTTGTGTAGACTGTCAAAACTAATGAAATTTCCTGACAGACGGGCAATGGCTAGCTTCCTGGTGTTATTTATCTTTCTTGCTTCTGGCTCAGAGAGTCGGGTGATTTTTCATTTGCATTTAAAAATGCCAAGGAGACTAAGCGTAATTCGCCTCCTCAGAAAGCTAGCAAATTGTGTCAATGCAGGACCATACTTAATAATCATCAGGCGTGAGAAATGAAGAGCGGTTAGGCAGGCTAGTCTATCTTGCCTGTTCACCTCATCTCCTTTCCTACCAGTTCAACCAGTTGCCGAACTCCAGGGGCATAGATCCTGTTTTCCTCCTTGTTCCCATCTGAGAGCCGGTCTTTACAATGATCAAAAGAAGGTCCTGGGGCGAGTGACATGTGTCCCCTTGGCTCAACAGACTTGGAGAGATGATGAAATAGATGTAACCCATAAGGAGAAAATGGTGGGATTAAAAAAAAAAGACAATTGGATGGACGAGGGGAGGAAGGTCCTGGGAGCCAGTTTAATTCTACACGACAAGACTCCAAGATTGTGCAACTGTGTTTACAGAACCAGAAGAAACCTGCAGAACCAATTAATCATAACGATCCAAACCCATGGCTGGATGGTCTGTGAAATCCCTTTGTGTGCCTCGCTCCTTCCTCTTATCTCCTTACCGGCGCCATGTGATCTGCCTGTTCTTTGTACCGTATCTACCTGATTTCAAAGGAACCCTAGGCACTATAATTCCTTACTCTCCACAAATTACTTTTGGGGTGTCTCTAGAGGGATCCCAAGTATACACTAATCAATTGTCAGGTCTTGTGTCTCATCCGCATTATTTTTCTTCACTGGCACTGGAGCTTTCTGAGCTGTGTCCTTAAAGCATACCAGCGACAGCCCTGTGTCCTCTGGAGCCCCCCCCCCCCCCCCCCCGAGAGTCAGAAGCACTTCACATGGGTCCAGTCAGGAGAGAGCTGGCGCTCCATCCCAGTGTTTTCACAGGGACCTTAAAACTGTGCTGTTTGTGTTCCAATACCTTCCAGATTTTTTTTTTTTTCACAGTAAACAGCTCTTGGGTGGGCAGACAAAGCTGAAAGACAAGCATTATGCTCTAAACCCAAGCCCTTGCCGCCATGACTAAGGCTCTGTGATGGGGCCAAGCTTTGCTGCCTCACCTTCGCTCCCTCAGGCTGGGTTATTTTCCAGAGGGCTCTTCAATTCTTCCTGCACACTGGCATCAGAAAGGCAAGGCATGTCCTGACATGTCCACTCCACAGTCAAGGGCCCTTACTGAGCGTCTACACCACGTTACGTGCTCATGAAAAACAGATCAGACACAAGACTTGCCCTCAAGGATGCTCTTACACCAACAACTCTGCAATAAATAAATGTATGACAAGGGAACTGAAAAGAAGTGCAATGCGAGAGGTATGCAGGCTTGGACTAAGGAGATGACGGAGTAAAATGAGAACTGGGCTCGGCAGCTGGGTCAGGGTTGAGGCTGCAGGGGGAGAGGAAGGAACGTATTCTAGGAAGAAGAAAGAGCAGGAGCATGGTTGATGGCAAGGGTCACCACAAGCTTACGTAAGGGGAGATGTTTGGGACAATCATGGAAGAAAGGGGTGAAAGTCTACACACGTGGTATCCCAGGCCAGCAAATGACACGTGTATGTCTTATTTGCATGTATCACAATATGCTCACCTGATCTGCTAGTATTGGAACAATTGGCAGTCTTGCAGCAGAGGGGTGTACTTGTGAAACAGGTGGGTTCACCTGGATCACGGTGTGGTACGTGAAGAGAAGCAACCTTGGCAGTGTGGAGGTGTTTGCAAGGAGGGGAAAGAATGGGGAGTGAGATGAAAAGGCAGGTACTTTCAAAATGGAGGAGAGATGGCTGGCCTGGGAGGCAGGTGGGAAGACCTGAATCTGAAATACTCACTCACCACAGGCTCAGGTCTTAAATACTTGGTCCTGGATGATGGCACTGTTTTGGGAAATTCTGGACAATTGAGATAGGACTCAACCTCAGGTCCTTGGGGTGTGCTACTCCAGGTGCTTCCTCCCATTCTCCCGAGTTCTTGATTTACTGTGATGAAAATGGCCTCTTCTACGGCTGTGGACTGAACAGATCCACCATGTCATCCCTGCCATGACCAACGGAACCTTCGAAATCTTGATCCACAATAAACGTTCCCTCCTTCGGTTGTTTCTGTCAGGTGTGAGGGTCACAGTGACACAAAACTGACGAATACGATGACAGTGGGGGTGAGGGGAGGAAACTAAGAGGCAGATGTCAAGGGAGAAAATGATGTCCTATAGACTGAGACATCGTTCTAGAAGGAGCAGCTCTGTAAGATGGGTGGGGTAGAAGCAATGATTTTCACCTTATTCACGGGGCAGTGTGACAGAAAGTGGCTAAGTGTGTGGCCTTGTTACAGGGCACGTGACACAACTAGCTCTCAAGCTTGGATTTTCAGATGTTGAAGGTTGTCGTTTTCCTCATGCATACACACTCGCATTTCTGGTGTCTAGGAGGAAATCAGGGAAAACAACATGGCGGGGTGGTGAATAGCAAGGAGTTATGTTGTGGATGAGGAGATGCAGCCACTGAGGCTGTGTTAGAAATTATTCTTGAGAGAAGTCAGGGGGCACCGTGGGTACTCCAGGGGGTACCCTGTATGCTCCAGGTGGTACCATGGGTACTCACTCCAGGAGGTACTCCGTGTACTCCAGGGGGCACCATGGGTACTCCAGGCAGTACCGTGGATACTCACTCCAGTCAGTACCCTGTGTACTTCAGGCAGTACTGTGAGTACTCCATGCCGTACTCTGTGTACTCCAGGTGGCACTGTGAATATACTAGGCAGTACCGTGGGTATGCCTAATTTTGTTTGTTTGCTTGTTTTTTGAGACAGGGTTTCTCTGTGTAGCTTTGGAGCCTGTCCTGGAACCCAGTCTGGCCTCGAACTCACAGAGATCCACCTGCCTCTGCCTCCCGAGTACTGGGATTAAAGGTGTGCACCACCACAGCCTGGCTACCTAATTCAATCCAGAAAGGAATTTCCTGGACCTGTGTGTCCGTAATCCCATTTAACTCCTCCAAAAAGGGTGACTTAACTGAGATAAATTCCAGTTAATAAAATAGAGTTAGCAGTAACAATTATGGATACACTGGGCATTCCCCTAGAATACCAGGTTTTCATATAATAAAAGCCAGAAAAGCTGGAAGCCATGTGGAAATTGCTTTGCCTGGAAGTTTCTGGAAGGCCCACATGCTCCCAACCAGGACGTTGATGCTAGGCCTCTTGCTGTGGTCAGCTTAGGTGATTGCCAGCTGTCGCCAGCCATCTCTCTCCTGAGAACTAGGAATTTGTCTGGTCCATCTTCCATGGGGGAGGAAGGCAGTAGAGTGCTGCTTTCTCTCTTTCAATGGGGAGGAGCAGAGGTGGGAAAGCTGAAGCTTATCAGCATCCTGCTTGCCTTTCTGTTGCAACTGGTTTCATTAGATCAGGCAAGAGTTGCCAACATCTATAACTTTGACTTCCCTAATTAAAGTATCACAAAGAGCTTGCCCCCTACTCCCACCCCCTTCCCAGGAATGTGCTCCCATAACTCAGGCATCTGCCCCTTGAACTAACCTTCCTTCAAACCAGATAAACAAAGTAATACCAATAAAAATATCCATCTGTGCTTAAAGATAAATAGAGCATTAATATACCAAACTGGGATCTGGGTTCTTTTGGAGCCAGCTTTAATGATGTTAGACATCTGTTCTCGCTCGCTCTCCACTCATTTCCACTCCCACATTCTCAGAAGAAAATAAAGTGACAGGCAGCAGAGTGTCTGGGCAAAGTGGGGTGCCACCTGACCTATGCCTCTTTCTCAGGCCAGTTGCCCCAAAAGAGATGTGAGGCAAAAGTCTGAAAAATGATCTCCCTCAATGCTTTGTCACTCGGTTTCAGTATCGATTTTTTAAATAGTGTTTTTATTTTTTATTTTATGTGCATTAATGTCTTGCCTGCATGAATGTCTGTGTGAGGGTGTCAGATCTTGGAGTTACAGATGGTTGTGAGTTGTCATGTGGGTGCTGGGAATTGAACCCAGGTCCTGTGGAAGAGCTGTCAGTGCTCTTAACCGCTGAGCCTTCTCTCCAGCCCCACAGTATCGATTTTATGCATAGGGATCTTTTAAAATTAGACTTTTTAAAGATACTAGAAGCCAGCTGACTGCTTTGCAGTGGTCAGTAGATGGTTACCTAAACTATACGTATGGAAGTGTACATGACCAAGGCAACCATTCCTTTCCTTTCTAAGCACTATCTCATCACAATTATTTCTTTAGAGGAGAACTGACCTGGATGGACAAATTAGATGATAGTTATTTCTTTCAACATTTTTAGCATTTGAGAAGAACTTTGTGCCACAGGGCTGAGTATGTGGTGGGGCACTTCCTACCATGCATAAGGCTCTCAGTTCTGAACTCTGATGAGTCTACAGGCTATAAATGTTCCGGGGGCAATGATGCAGGAGGTACTTTCAGGGCTTGAAGACCAGGGTTGAAAAAGTACAGCCATGAGGATGCTACAGGGCCTGCAATACCCAGCAAAGAGCAGGCAGCTGCTGATGCTGTGCACCCAGGGTCCAGAAGCACCGACTCTTAAATAGGACAACATGGCTTTAAACTTAAATCTTACAATACTCCATATATGACACGGATTAAAGGAGCGGTATTTCACCCAGTGGAAGGGGTTCCCACAGTGCTTTGCAGAACACCATTTAAGAATCTCCATTCTAGGAGCACTGCCTGGTCACACAATTTTAACATTCTGACCGGGCTTGCAACTTGGTGAGAGCAGAACAGTTTAAATTTTTTACACTGTAATTTCATTTCTTTCAATATTTTGTTGGAAACTTTCTAAGCCTACAGAAAAGCTGAACTAATTGTTATGTTAACACATGAAGACCAAACGCCTAGATGTCTACAATTGTCAATATTTTGCTTTTTAAAAAAATCATGGGCCGGGCGGTGGTGGCACATGCCTTTAATCCCAGCAGTCAGGAGGCAGAGGCAGGAGGATCTCTGTAAGTTCGAGGCCAGCCTGGTCTGCAGAGCAAGATCCAGGAAAGGCGCAAAGCTACACAGAGAAACTCTGTCTCAAAAAAACAAAAACAAAAACAAAAACAAAAATCATGTTTCCATATATGTCAATTTACTTTGTTCTTAGATTCCCCTTCAAAACTGCAGACCTCAGAACCTATCACTCCAATGGGTCAGCACACCCATCAATTTTAACTCAGCTCAATATTTGTTTATAGTTCTATTTTTATAATATCATTCACTTATTTATCCACACATCCATTCGTGTGTGTGTGTGTGTGTGTGTGTGTGTGTGTGTGCCACAGCATGTGTGTGGATGTCAGAGGACAATCTGTGGGAATAGTTCAATGTTAAAGGTCAAATTTACAAGAAGGAAATGAATAGGTAGAGCACATAGTTTGTGTTTTAAAATACAACCACATAGCTCACACTGTCATGAAGACACAAAACAGCTGCCTCACCCCTGATGGTTTCCTCGGGGCCCTCCCCACTCTCCCCGACACTCCGGGTCCAGCCTTTCCTGAACTCCTAGTAACCACTCCTGGTGTTTTATGTCACCACAGGTGAGCCTTTCCTGTCCTAGGCTTCCCAGGACTATGGTGACCTTTTAGAAAGTTCTCTGACACCCAACTTCTTTCAGACAGCATGATGCTTCTAAGACTGGGCCCTGTCATTGCCTTGTATCAACAGTTCTTGCAGGGGGTGACACTGAGGCTGTAGACTGAAGAGGACTATGACTTCAGGGATCCTCCCTGGCCTCTTATGTCTAGCGTGTTAGCATACCGGCACACACCCTATCGGTGCAGAATGTGCTGGCACACGCCCAAGGACAGGTAAGAGAATCATTGTAACTGGGTGGGCTGCACAGGAGGCCTGAGCAATGGGGCCACCTCACACAGCCTCGTGGAGGATCACAGTTGCCCAAGGACACAGCTGTCCTCCAGTATATAACTTCTTAAACTGGAGGTCATGACCCCATGCTGAATGGAAGGATATAAATATCTGGCAACAGCAGAGGTTTGCTGAACACACAACGACCAAAGGCAAACTCAGAATCAATCAGATGAAGACTCTGAGGTGCCGCCACACCCCACAGCTTCACGGCAGCCTTTGCTCTGAAGGCAAGCAGGCTCACTTTGCATGGCCCATGCGATCAGACCACAAAACGTTATCGAGTACCTCGGCTCACATTCCACACTACTGTTGTGTTGTGAACGACAGTGTTTTTTCCTGTGCATGCAAACTTTTCTGCCCTTACAGAACACAGCAGTTTAGTTACAGAAAACAAAGGCATGTAACATTTCCACCACCCGTCCTCAGCATGGAAGTCTCAGCTGTATAACTATTGTGGAATGTTTGATTTTAAAGTTTGCTGCTTAGAGCCTGGAGTAGGCTCAGCAGCTGAAGGCACTTGCCACTGAGACCCATGACCTAAGTGGCATTCCCAGGTCCCACCCTGGGGAGGAAAACTTACTTCTGAAAATTCTTCTCTGACCTTCACACACACACACACACACACACACACACACACACACACACACACACTCTTCCTTTAAACGGAATTTAAAATAATTACATTGCTACTGAAGGTCTTGATTTGAGTTTCATAAAAGTCACAAACTTTGCCTCATGATTGGAACAGAGCAAGTTGTAACTGTTTTTGACTTTGCAGTTCATTGGTTTCGTGGTTTGGATGTGAAATGTCCCCTCTGTAGGTTTGTGCATTGGTCCCCAGCTCTGTTATGTAGTATTGTGGAACCTTCAGGACATGGGGCCCAGGTGGCAGGTGTAGGGCTGTAAGGACTAAGCTGAAAGACTGTACCCCCATTGCAGCCAGAGCTCTGATTCCTGGCCTGCAGGGATGCCAGGAGTTCTAGCTGCTAGCTCCTGCCACTCAGAACTGGGACATTTCTCCACTGCCGTAATGGACTTGCCCCCTCTCAGCCCCTGAGGCAGAACAAGCCCTCCTTCCTTTATCAATGATTTTGTCACACAGCAATGGGAAAAATAATGCATACAATTGGGTGTCTGACACATTCACAATGTTGTACCACTATTTCCATCACACAAAATTCTACCTGCTAAATACTGACTACCCATTCCTCCCTTGCCCCTGCCTCCAGCAACCACCATTGCTTCTCTGCCCTCTGAACACAACACTTTGGAGCAGTCCACGTAGGTAGACCCACAGTGCCTTTCCTTTAGTGTCTGATGCATTCATTCCACTTCCATCCACACAGTAGTATGTGTGAGAATTTCTCTCCATCATATGCTGACTACTGTCACATTCTATGGACAGACCGGATCTTGTTTGTCCATCCTTCCATCAGCAGATACTTGGCTCACTTCCACCAGTCGTTACATTGGATACCATGGCTGTGTACACGAATGTGCCAATGTCTGTTCAGACATCTGCTTTCTATCTCTGGATAGAAACCCCAAAGAGGAATAGCCAGATTGTGCATTCTTCTATTTTTAGCTTTTAAGGCACTATCCTACTGTTCTCCACAGAGGCAATCACATTTTATCTTCTGTTAGAGACAAAATTTAGAGTGAATCTACTTTTGTAGCTTATAATTTGTGAATTGGGCAGCAGTCTGGACCAAAAAAATAGTTGAGAACACCCTGCCACACCACGTGAGGAGATTGTATTCATAACCTTCACTGTAGAGGGAGAAATCTCAAAGCCAAGCTTGAGAGGTATGGGCAGCTTTAGGCCAAATTCAGGCCCCAAAAAGCTTCTGATTTCTCTCTGTGCCCAGCAGCATGTTCATCTCTTGTCCTCTCTGATACCCAACATCCTGATGGGGAATAGTGTATCTAATTGTGGCTTTAACCTGCAGATCTCTGGTGGCTTGTTGTGCTTCTCCACAGGGCCATATAGATTTCACACAAAGGGTATTTTGGGGGAAACAGAAAGATGGATGTAACAAAGGCTCAGGTGTAAGGCCAGCATGGCTGAAGAAGAAGGCAGCGGGGGTGGGCTGCAGAGGGGTGGGACTGGCCATAGTGGACTTGCAGGCTATAGTTGGGAGGAGTCTGACTTTGTCTTTAAGTGAGATAGAAGCCTCTGGAGGGTTTTGAGCAGGGACAGAGCATGATTTGCCTGCATTTTAAAGTGTTCCACTAAGACTTCCTAGCCCATGGACAACCCCCCAATACACACACACACACACACACACACACACACACACACACACACAGAGCATCATCTGGGATTAATTACCCACCGAGCATACTTAGCAGCAATATTTATCATCATCATAAAAACATACAGTATGGAGAAGCGATTTACGGTTTACAAAATGCCTCTGATTCATCATCACACTCCGTTCCTGGGCAAGCTTTTGCAGCCTCCAGTCTCCCTGGCCATGTGCCCCTTACAAGACATCTTCTCAAACTCATCATGCGTTAGACACTCAGTGTGTTAGTAGCAGAGCTGGGCATGGCCCTCATGATCACAAAGTGACATCGATGGTCTTTGGCAGCTCCAGCTCCAGCAATAATGTACTGGCTTTTTGAGATTAGCCTCTCTGTTTATAGCTGAGATGTAGTTGCCTGTTCCCAAATCACCCAGGGCTGGTCCACATTTCTCTTGCAGCACCATTTATCACCTACACTGCTTTTTCTTAGCAGGTTAGACATTGCCATAGTGCCTTTCATAGTTCTCTGTAGAACTCTGCTGCCTAGAAACACATTGGGGGTGATTCTGGAAAGCTTTAGTGGCCCACCTCTGGAAGTAGTGAGGTCTAGGCATGCAAGTGTACATGTACACACATTGAGTGTCTACTGTATGTGGTAACTATGGTAAACATTGGGTATACAGTGAGGAATAAAAGGGTATAATGTATAGTGATTTTTTTTTTTTTTTTTTTTTGGTTTTTCGAGACAGAGTTTCTCTGTGTAGCTTTGGAGCCTGTCCTGGAACTCGCTCTGTAGCCCAGGCTGGCCTCGAACTCACATAAATCGTCCTGCCTCTGCCTCCCGAGTGCTGCGATTAAAGGTGTGTGGCACCACCACCCAGCTTTTTCTTTTTTCCTTCCCAGAGCTGAGGACCAAACCCAGGGCCTTGCACTTGCTAGGCAAGCACTCTACCACTGAGCCATTGCAACTTGTATGACTTTTGATGCTTAGAATCTAGAAAGGTTAGACAGATTGAGTAGGCATGGAGTGTGTGTGTGTGTGTGGGGGGGGCAGGGATTTGGCCTGGTGACATACAACATCACTGGTGCGATCAGCATCTATGGTGATGTACACAAAAGGACACTCGCTGTGATGGGAATATTCAGAACACAGGCCTGCTGAGAAAGGTACAACTTCACTCAGATGTCTTTTAGGGGTCATCTAATTGGCAACCTCATTCATTGATTAAAGAATAAAGCCCAAGATCCAGAAAGCCCCGCAGGAGAAAGATGATCACTTAGGACAATGTGTTTTTTATGTGACAGAAAGAAAAGCTAAATTTGGGCCAAGCATCCAGACCTCCAATAATACACTGTCCCAAGAATTTAGATGTATGCTGACTAACGGGTGCTCCCTCCTGTGCAGGACCTATCTGCAGTCTGAGTGAGCAGGGCTAGTGTCATCTGGTGCCTCTGACTGGGGTGACTGGAGATCACGTTCTGGTTCCTCTGAGGAAGGAGCTTATGGCTCCGTTAGTAGGGTGCTGGAGGGTGCTTGCTAGGCTGCTAAGTAGCTTAGGCACTAAACCTCGAACTAGGAATGCTATTGAAAAACCAGAGTGGCTTGGTGTCCCAGCATGTTGCAGATGAGAAGCTCATGCAATTCTCAACAAACATGTCTTGAAGACCTTCTATGCTCCATGCACAGTTTGGACTCAGAGGAAGAACACCTTGCATGAAGCCAACCCTCTCCACAGAGATGCGGTTTAAGGAAAATAAGAAAATACACACCAAGAAATGCATTCGGAGATTGTCGAACACTCGGAAGGACATACCTGGTGCTTAACAGCAGAAATTTGAGAGTAAATACTTTAGTGGAGAGACCAAAGGTCCCAGACTGGCAGTGTGGAGTGGGGACATGAGACAAAGAAGGGTATGCTGCCAGACAATTTACCCACAGGCAACTGGAACATAACCCCTCAGGGCCACAGTTACTACTGACGGGCAAGGTGTCAACTGTTGACTGAAGCTGCTCCTGGGGCCATAAGTTCCCTGGCACACTCAACTTGAGCTATTTATGGGCAGACTGGGCACCAGTGGTTGGAAAGAACTTGAGGCCCAGTCCTAGACAGTGCTGTCTAAACTGGGGCACACATGGCCAGTGCATGTGAGCAGGGAAGTGGGGGCCTTGCTCGATCTGGGATGATGTGGATGAGCACAGCCTCCTAGACCTGAGGCTGAGGAACAGCAGGCATGTGGAGATGGAGGCAAGGGCCATTCACAGTAGAGGGAAGAGAATGGGCAAAGCCCGCTGCCATATTATGGATGACAAATAACCTCAAGGCTAGTGTGAAAAGAGAACCTGCTGAGGGGAGTGGAAAGACCGGCAGGGCTTGAGGCTCAGAGCAAAAAGTCAACATCATCCAAAGGAAAGAAGATTCTAGAAGGGGAGCCCTTCTTTGCTTTTTATAGGATATCTTCATAGGACCAAATTTTAAGAGTTTCAAGGTATTGGAAGGGAGTGGTCACCTGGAGTCATGGGGTAGGAGACTGTAGTCGGGGAGACCCATGCCCAGGCAGAGGAAGCAGAGACCCAGACAATGCCCATGAGCTTGGGAGAGCACTGAACTGTGGGAAGGGCCTCCCTTTTGTAGTGAATTCTGCTTTAAAATGGAAACAATCCAGGCAAGGACTCAAGCCTATTCTGAGGATGGCCAATCCTTGAAGAAGAAAAACAATTATGTAGTAAAAGGATTGGAGAACGGGCAGTTTCCAGGGACCATTTCTTTGTGTCGGTCATGATGCGTTTTGACAAAGTGTGAAGCTGGGAGAAAGCCATGGGTTTGGGGACTGCCGGGCTCCACCGGGCAGCTTGATGAGGGGCGAACAGCGACTGCTTGCCGAGAGGTCTGCTCCTCCAGTTATGAATTTAGGACCAAAGCATGCAAAAAGAGATTACAGTTGAGCATTGACGAGGAGCATTCAGTGAAAAATGAGACTGTCATGCAGGCTGGGACTCAATCTACAAGGGAAAGTAAGACGCAGGCAAGCTCGGGCAGCGGGCAGAAAATGCCCAGTCTGGAAGCTCAGGGTTTCTATAGCACTGGGGGAGAATTCCTCTTTGCAGCTATTATCCCATCCTTCCTTGTGTCTCTGACCCCATGAGGTTTCTTTCTTTCCCTGTCTGTTTCTTCCCAGCTCTCTTCATTAGCAATATGTCACCTGAGTTTCACAACCAGTCTGAAACGGTCTGCCCTTCTGACTTGTGGCTGGGTAGGAAAGGAAAGCCTGAAGCACTTTTAAATCCTGGAATTATGGAAAAATTCGGAGATTTAGAAACTGTCACTGAACCCAAAGCCCTCCTTTTTGGGGCTGAGGAAGAGGCCCAGAGATTGAAGTCACCCGCTCAGGTTCCCACGGCTCCAGTTGGCACTGTCAAGGTTAGCGCCCAACTCTCCTGACTTTCATGCCAAGGCTCTCTCCGAGACACCCACAGATGCATTTTTCCTCCTTTATTTGTGGGGAAACTTGAGTTATTGGCAGAGTTTATTCAGAGCCGCAGGCAGCTGGAGCCAATGATCTGCTAAGCTGTTTTTCCCCAGACGCTGGGCTATGGAAGAAGTGCTGTGACTTCACAGTCCCACCTCCCTCCTTTGTGAGGCACAAAGGCTGTGCCGCAGCCTTGGTATTTGGTTTGCTGCCTCTGTCACTCAATTTTCTGTTGCTATAACAAAACGTCAGAAGCTGGGCATTTATACATTAAAAAAAAAGTGCCCATTGCATTTGGAGAATCAAGAAAATGGCACCAGTGTCTTTTTAGCTCTGGAGTGGATTTTCTGTGAGATGGCATCATGGTGGGAGTGTGTGAAAGGCAGATATCCAGGGTAGTCCCTTCCTCCCACTTGCTTCATTGGGAACAATTTTTCAAGATAGGATGGAGATAAGGAAGCCTTTAAGAAATTAGGTCCTGGGCTGGAGAGATGGTTCAGAGGTTAAGAGCACTGGCTGTTCTTCCAGAGGTACTGAGTTCAATTCCCAGCACCCACAAGGTGGCTCACAACCATCTATAACGAGAATAGATCTGGTGCCCTCTTCTGGTGTGTTTATACATAATAAATAAAGAAATCTTTAAAGCGTGCACACACACACACAGACAAAGAAATTAGGTCCTAGAACAAACTAAATAGGTTGCCTGGTGCATTGCCCTGGAAGGGATTTATGCTGAGTCAGTTCTAAAGAGAATGGGTTGTTATATAAAGTGCCCACTCCTCAATCTGTTCGACTGCTTGTCACACTATGTGTGCTGGTTAATTTTCTTGTCAGCTCCATGCAAACTAGAGTCATCCGGGAAGAGGGAACTTCAACTAAGGAATTGCTCCATCACATTGACCTCTAGGCAAATCTCTGGGACAGTTTTTTTTTTTTTTGATTCATGATTGACGTGGGGGACCCAGCCCACAGTGGCCACAGTGGACAGACCCACCCCTGGGCAGGTGATCCTGG
Organism: Peromyscus eremicus; assembly: GCF_949786415.1. Classification (NCBI taxonomy): domain Eukaryota; kingdom Metazoa; phylum Chordata; class Mammalia; order Rodentia; family Cricetidae; genus Peromyscus; species Peromyscus eremicus. The sequence continues at coordinate 47,437,214 of NC_081423.1, forward strand.
GATATATATATATATATTCACCATCCATTATATGTCAATATGACACAAGCTGGGGTCATCTGAGAGGAGGGAACCTCAGTGAAAAAAATGTCTCGATCAGGAGCGCAAGCAGGAACCTGGAGCAGATACCAGAGAGAAATGCCATTGCTGGCTGGCTCTCAGGCTCATGTTTAAGGTGGCTGTTTGAATGAGATGTCCACCATAGTCTGGAGCATTTGAATACTTGACTCCACTTCCTCCAGCAGTGTGATGAGGTTCCCACGCCTATTGCTAGCCCCACTTTGCCCTCTCTGTTTCTTGCTTGTGGTTTGAGATGTGAACCACTACCATTCTAGTCTCTATGTCTGCCTGCTCCCCAACATGATGGCGATATACTCTGATCCCTCTGGAACTATAAGCTTCAAATAAACTCATTCTTCTAAAAAAAAAAAAAAAAGCCTCTAGAAGATTAGGCTGCAGGCAAGCCTGTAGGGCATTTTCTTAATTAGTAATTGATGGGGAAGGGTCTAGCCCGTTGTAAGTGGGGCCACCACTGACTGGTGCCCCTGGGTTCTATCAGAAAGCAGACTGAACAAGCCATGGCCTCTGCATCAGCTCCTGCCTCCTGTTCCTGGGTGTCACGTTGACATATAGCAGATGGTGAATGCAGACATGTCTGCTACATGACAGGTAAAGACTAAATAATCTGGTCAGTGCACACAGCCAGGTTCAGCCAGGCCTGTACATAGCACTAGGTATGTACAGGTAAGAGGAAGGTGAGTTCAAGACCACCCTGTTGCACATAGTTCCTGTCCTGCGTGAGTTCCTGCTCTGCTTTCCTTCAGTGATAAACAGCGATATGGAAGTGTGAGCCAAACAAAACCTTCCCTCCCCAACTTGCTTTTTTGGTCATGGTGTTTCATCACAGAAGCAGAAGCCCTAACTAAGACACCTTCTATCACGGACCTACCACTGCTGGATTAAAGCCATACCTATTTATCATCTCAGTTCTTGTGGCCCAAGAGCCTTGGTTGTTGCTCACCTGGCTCCTCTGTGAGGCTGAGACCAAGAGGTTCACCGGGGCTGAGGTCTCATTTGAGATTACTGGGTAAGGAGCAATTCCAAACTTATTCTGGTAGTTTACAGAACATAGGTTCTTGAGACTGTAGGAATAATGGCCCCCTTTCTTCTTGTTCTCATTAGTTTCTTGCCCTATGGCTCCCCTGTGGCTGCTTGGTTTCTCAACAATAGCCTCGGGGTAGGGAGTGGGAGACACCCTAGCAAATGAGCTGTGGTGATCTTGGGTAAGGTGATCACATAGCCACCTTCTACTGCCTAGGAAAAACAACACAAATCCACAAGCCCTGCCTGAATACAGGGATTGGGGTTTGAAATGTGACTACCCAGAGAAATGGATCCCAGAAGTCTGGGGACATGGGGTCACTTTAAATGTCTATTCACAACAAGGGCAATGCCTCAGGGCCTATAGTAGTGCTTCCTCCCCCAGTTAGGAGATAGTGATTGCTCACCAGGAGTTAGACACTGTCCTAGGTCCTAACTCACACTGGAACGTGTGCAACAGTCTCAGGCCTGGGAAGATGGAACAATTGGTAAAGTGCTTGTGCTCAAGTACAAGATCCTGAGTTCAACTCCTGCAAATCACATGAAAAAATCTAGCATAGTAGTGCACACTTGTGATCCCAGCACCATGGGGCATTGGCCAGTCAGCCTAGCTGAAGTGATGGAGAGACCCGATCTCTAAGAGCAAGGTGGACAGTTCCTGAGTAACAGCATCTGTGGTTGACCTCTTCTTTCCACAGGCTTCCACACAGCAGTGCATCAGTACATACACACATTAGCACGCATGCATGTGCATGCATACACACACACACACACACACACACACACACACACACACGTAGACACGTGCACACCACGGAAAAGGTTTCAGTCAGTCCTCAGGCGATCTAGAATAATAGGATCCAGTTTGAGGAAACAGAAGAGCAAATAAATGCAAGTACACAAATAACCTTCCCACTCATTTGTACTTTCTTGTGGCTGCATGATGTGGGTCAGAGTTCACAAGTCGAGGAATTGTGAACTTGTGAGCAAAATGCTTTGGGGTCCACAATGTCGGATGTCATCATCATCATCTTGTCATCCTTATCTTCCTCTTTAGGTGGTGAGCTTCCAAAGCTCTTTCAATTGTGTCCTTCACTGGTTAAAAGTGTCTCATCATGTAAAATTTGCACAAAAGGAGACATTCTTACAGGTGAATAATACCTTTTTTCTAGGTTTATATATTCAGTTGCCGGTGGTGTTCAGTGTGGTGGCATCCTGTGAAGGCCTGTAGCCTGAAAACAGGAGGCTGTGCCATGCAGCCTAGGTGTGTAGTTGGGCACATCATCCCAGAGAAGTGGGTTCTCCCCCAGAGCATAGGTGCGTGTAGGCCACACCAGCTAGGTTTACGATGTTCACCCTAGGATGCTGACCCAGAGACAAAATCAATTAAAGAAGCTGTTTTCAGAATGCCTGTCTGCCTGTTGTTCAGCATTGCACGATGGCATACTGTCCCTGTTCTTTCCTGCATCCTCTCACATCTTCATCTGGAGATGGGTGCACAATTTGGAGACCGCTTTTCTGTATTGCACTACACGATTGACCTTTGGCTTGGAGTGGGTGTGTCTGGGAGGATCTCCTATTCTCTGCCCACTGGATCTTCATACTGCCAGGTAGCTCTGGGCGCCTGCTTAGAAAGTGTTTGTGCATTAGAAGTTGGCAAAGTCAGCAAATGGTCCTGGGATGTGAATGATAAGGAACCACCTTGCACAGGCTTCCGGAGTGAGTAAAACTGCTGATGTCCCAGCCGCCTGCAGGGGCACCTATGTCATCCTTATAACCTGGGTGAGCCCGCCCACTTTTATCTCTCTTTGCAAAATGCAGATTTGATAGGAAGTGGCCTCAGGATCATGGCTGCTGGGCTGTAGCTCCAAAGAATTAGGGATAACAGTGTAATAACTGTAGAAAGCTTAGGCGCTTTGCTGTGTCAGGTATATCTGAGTTAGTATAGCTGCTGAAAAATGAGCTTGGGACATTAAACCCTTTTAACACTCAGCTTGAGCAATCCCAGGGAAACCCATTCCTTGGAAGGGATGAATTTACAGGGGGCACATGTTTGAATGTGATAGGGAAGGGATCGTTTGTCAGAGTGGAAGGTGGATCAAAAGATAGAGACATTCTTTGAGTCAAATGAGAGCCTTAAATTTTCCCACTTTGAACCGCTCTAAGCATCAACAGGATGAGCCACCCTGAAAGGCATCCTGACTTCCCATGCTCTGTGGACCGCCCATGGACTCTATAACCAAGACTGCATTTTAAAGGAACCGGCAGCGTGAGGCAGATGGCCAAGGCTGGGGAAGCAAGATAAGTGATGATTCTGTGGAGTTGCCGGTCACCTTTGCTGGCCTTGAAGCATGTAGGAAATGAGACCTGTAGGCATAGACACTTCCTCCACACACTCCTGAGGTGGGCTAGAAGTTGTCCACTCAGCGGAGGCTGGACCCATTAGGATAGCTGAGCCCAGTTACCAAGTTCTGACTTTTGGAGTCCCTTTGTGGTTCACTTTCTGTGGAAGACTGACAGGCAACCACCAATGCCACCTGTCATAGCCATTCAATGTGCCACTTCAGCTGCCCTTATCAAGAGATAAAGAGGTATCCCTAGTTTCTGAGATTTGACTTAGACATGGGGAATTAGACAAAGGCTGACTTAGTATCTACTTTGGAGCTTGCTCTCCTGATGTATGTAGAAACCCTAAGTCCACCATCATGGAAAGAAGCTCAGACTCACCTACTGGGTGAGATGTGGTCCAGATGTGCCTGTGGTCTCAGCCGCCCAAACTCTGTAAGGAGATGGTGGGTCTGAGGTCAATGCACTCACTCCACAGAGCTGCAGAGTTGGCCGGCCCGGCCAGCTTACCCACTCTTAGAACAGTGGGCTAAGTTAGTGTCTGTCATCTTAAATCATGGCTCCATGGCCGTGTGCCACACAGCAAAAACCGACGACTAGCAGTCAGAAAAAATGACTAAAAGGCAATACGTACGGCCTCCAAATTTAGACTCCCACACAAGACTTACTCTTATGTGAGCTCTTGTTTGAATAAATGTTTTGGGAGCATTGATAAGAGGGAGAGAGGAGTCTTTCTTGGAATGGCCTATAGCATCCCAGAATACTCCTCTTGTAGAAACTTAGCTCCTGGTTGGCTGCATTATGGGCTTCATATGACCTTTACACATGTACAGCATTGTACCTGCCCATCTTAGCCTCCTTTTTGTCCCTCCTTCCCTTTCTAATTGGATTGATCTGATTAGAACGATTGTCTTCCTACTAATCAAATAGCAGTCCTTCCCTTTTCTGCTTTCATCACCCCCACACTCCCACATGTACACACACATCCACCCATACACACACATCCACCCATACACACACATCTGTACACACATGCACACATGCACAGCCGTACACACATCCAAACACACACCCACCTATACACACACACACACACACACACACACACACACACACACACCCCTAGATTCTCGTAAGAGAGAAAAGATGAAATATTTTTCTTTATCCTCCTCTACCCTCTCTTATCCACCCCACTTCAGACTCTTTCTTCTCTCACGTAATCCCTTCTACTCCAATGTCATATGTATATGTATGTGAGCGTGTGAGCGTGTGAGTGTGTGTGTGTGTGTGCGTGTGTGTGTGTGTGTGTGTGTGTGTGTGCGTGTGTGTGTGTGTGTGTGTGTGTGTGTGTGTGTAATTTAGAGAGTCCCTGTATTAGAAACGTGGTGCTTGTCCTGTCTGACTCTATTAGTCCCCTTCCCTCGGTGGTCTCCAGCTCCATCTATTTCCCGCCAGTGACATGGTTCCATTCTTCTTTCCAGCTGAGTAGCACCCATGTGTGCGGTGACTATGTCCTCTCTGTCATTCCTCTGTGGATGGGATCTGGGTTGCTTCCTCTGCTTCGCTCTGGGAACGGTGCTGCAGGAAACAGGGCTGTGCTGGCGTCTCTGCGGTGTGCGGACCTGGATACTCAGGAGCAGCCTACCTGAGTCGTATAGTATACCTGGAGCTTCCAAAGTCATTTCTATAGTGGCTATATATCTATAGTGGCTATATAAACTTACACTCTAGGCCACAGTGGTTCTGGCTTCCTCCTTCCCCACATTTCCTTTGTTGTTTTTTGATGGTGGCCTTTCTGACCGGTGTGAGACAATATTTCATAGTGGCTTTGGTTTGCACTTCTTGAGTGAGTCTTAAACCTCTGGGCCTGAAGTTGCTGCTTCTGGCTCTAGTTTGGTAATCTGGGAAGAACTTCTGGAGACGACTTGTGTGCCTCCCAGTCAGTCCACTTCATGTTATTAAAAGTGCCAGGCACAGCACTCGGGGGTCAGAGGCAGGTGGATCTCTGTAAGTTTGAGGCCAGCCTGGTCTATAGAGCAAGTTTCCAGGACATCCAGGGCTACACAGAGAAACCCTACCTCAAAAAAAACCAACCAAACAAAACAAAACAAAACAAAACAACAAAACAAAAACAAAAACAAACCTGCTGTGCCTAGCTTAGGGATCTCAGCTAAGATCTAGCTCCTTCAGGTGGCTGTGGGTTTGCGGTGAACAGTTTGAAGGAGCAGACATCTGGCCGTATGTATGAAAGAGAAGCTTTGACCATTAGAATAGCCATTAATTGCCACCATATTTGTCTTACTCTCTTGCTAATGTTCTCAGATAGCAACAGTCTAATCGAGGAGAGAAGCAGAAGGTGTGACCTTGAAAACCACAGACAAAGGACACAGAAATCCAGTATTTGTCAAACAGTTTTTAAAGACAGTCTGGCCACGTAGCTGAGGCTGTACCTAAACTCACTAACCCAGGCTGACCTTGAGCTTGTGATGGTTCTCCTGCTTCAGCCTCTGGAATGCTGGGATTGAAAACACGAGTCCCCATGCCTGGATCCATCTCTTGCTGCAGCCTCGCCCTGCTGGTGTTCTGAATTGTGACACAGTTTCTGGACCTGCTGGCTGTGCCTCTCAGTCCTTGTACCAAGGGTGTTTCCCATGGCGAGGGTCTGCACTCTCACACAGGCTCTTCCAGCTCTCTCCTTAGGCTGAGAGCTTCTCTTCCCAATTCCCTTTGCTTCCTATTTCCACTGTTGGTGTACGACACCCGCGCAGAGCCCTCTGGGGAGCCTTTGTTTTATACTTCCTGAGGAGAAGCCAGGCACACGCATCTTTGTCCTCAGTAGACATGCTCACAGAGATGGCACGCATCCTTCAGCAGCTGCACCAACACCTGGAAAGGCAGGTTCAGGACCAGGGCCAGTAACCAAGGCTGCAACGGCCTGTCTCTTGTCATTTCCCTTGATCCATCTTTGGGTTCTTTTGACCTTTATTTCTTTTCCAGATGCGGTGGCCCTTCACTTACCACAGTCTGCTCAGTCCACACGATACTTTATCCACCTTTCATGAGCGCCTTCACCTTGTGGGACTTTCAGGTAATGACCCTCACGTTCCTCAGACTCTCAGGTTCAGGGTATCTCACGGCTCTTCTCAAACCGGGCTTCTGTCAGCTCTTTCAGGCCTCTCATCCGGGATGAAAGTCTCCCTTCCTCTTCTGTCATTTCCCAGCCCACCACTGCCTCTGGGCCACCCCCTTGCTTTGGTTTCTCTGTCTTATTTTTCCCCATGGCCAGAAAGAATGAAGCATGTCCTTAAGTCTGTGCGTCTGGTCCCATATCATTCTCTCCTCTGTGTAGGTTGTAGCTTCTCCTGGATGATACTGTTGCTCATCAGTCACTGGTTTCCTTGTAGCAGTTTCAAATTTCCTCTTTTAGGGTAGTCCTGCAATCCCCCCACCTTTCAGTATGCTTTATGGAGTGGGAGACCAGCATGTTCTCTTCACCTTACCACATGCCTGGTTATACATGTGTCTTCTCCATTGCTCCTTTAAAAGTTTAGACACATACAAATCCCTCCTAAACAGACTAAACAGACCTCACTTTGGACCGACTCCTTGAAGCACTTGTAAATGCTCATTTCACTTCAGATCTGGTAGCCAGGCTCTGCATGAAATGCCGTCTTTGCTCTGGCATCTCTTTGGTCTCACAGAATTCTTGGTCGGCTTCTGTCTGCGTCCTGTCTGGGCTGAAACTTTGAATTATCTGGTTAAGCTTGAGGCTGGGAGACCCTGATTTTGACAAATGCTATGCCAACAGTCTGAGCCAGCTTTAAGTTAGACTCAGCTCTCTGCATGGGAATTATCTGTTTCTGGAAGATATAAAATGCATTGCTTGTAACATAGTGTGGAATGCTTGGGAACTGGTGAGGATCGGTCTTCAGGAAGTCCAAACTTATTATCTACACACAGCATTCTCTAATAGTTTGAAAATTAAAAGCAAATTTGTCATTTTCAATCATTTAAATTTCTAATATTTCTAATATTAATATTTGTGAAATTATTTTCATTACTAATACTTTCTTTAACATTATTATTATTGTGCTCCCCCCTCTTTCTGTGTCTGTGGACATACACACACACGTGCCATAATCCACATGTGGAGGTCAGGGGACAACTTTCTGGCATTGGTCCTCTTCTTCCACAGAGGTCTGGAGTCAAACACAGGTGGTCAGGCTTGGGGGACAAGAGCCGTCACACACTGAGTCTTCTCACTGGCCCAGTACTCACTTAAGTTTTAAAAACTGTAATAGCTTCTCGGAGGCATTTGTTTAAAATGCCTTTCCAGTCTCCTCCTCTGCAACAGTTTCACAATCCATCAGCACAGTACTACGATCAAGTCCTCTTAGAAAAGACTTCTGATGACATTAGGTCCCAGGCTCGCCTTTTCCAAAGCCACAGTCCTTAGTGTGCCAGAGAGGGTCGCACAGAGTGCTTGTGGAAGCATCTCTGGGTCTCACTCAAGGTCTTCCTAGTTCATTAGATCTGAGGGGACACGTGAGAATGTGCACCTCTAACATTCAAAACCTCATGTCTGTTGCAATGGTTCTCAAATGTGGGGGGACTTTGGGAATGGATGGGGCACCTTTCAAAACCAATGCTGCCCAGTTTCAACTAGGAGATCTTAGCTGGGAAATGGTGGGCCCCAGGTGCTAGTATATTTTGAAAGTACTCGAGGTTTGGGTGTTCAGTCAGGGTTGGAGAAGCGCTGGGTGATGACAAGCTGTAGCTGGCTGGCCTGATGTGGGTCTCAGCCTGCTCTTGTTGGCCTGGAAGCTGGGAATCAGTTTTTACATTTTTTTTTTAAAGAGTTGCAAGCAGGCAAATAAAGAAACAGACCATGTCACAGAAAGAGTATGTGGCTTCCAAATTCTATGCGGTTACTACCCAGACCTAACAGGAAAAGACGCCACACCCTTTTCACACTGATGTGTCTAAGAACCATATCTAGATTTAATGATTGAGTTGACTTTCTCTGTTTTCTTACTCAACACTTTCAATTTTTATTATTTTTTGGGGGGAGGGTTGCTCTTCTCTTTTTATTCCTGGTTAGTTCAGTTACTTTTCTTTTTAATTCTCTTAGGTGACTGAGAAGTATATTTGTCTTGAGTACAGTTAATAAGGGAAATTTGTGAAGTTGGAGGTGATCTCTGAGAAGGGTCAGCAGCCACAGGAAAGCTCTGTTGACAGTGTTTATGGAGTTTTGATTGTCCCATTCACACACACACACACACACACACACACACACACACACACGCACGCGCGCGCACACACACACACACACACACACAACTTTTATTGATTCTTTGTGGATTTCACATCATGCATTCCAATCCCACTTTTTTCCCTGTCCCCTTACATCTGCCCTTGCAAACTTCCTCCCCCGAAAACAAAAATAAATTTAAAAGAAAAACCCAAAAGTAAAACAAAACAAAAAAAAGGAGAAGAATCTCATTGTGGAAGCTGTGGTGTGGCCTGGTGAGTCACACAGTTTATCCTTTAGTTCATGCATTTTTACTTGCAAGTATTCATTGCCATTGGTCTGGTTCAAGGCCTCTGGCTTCCACTACACCACTCTCACTGGGGCTCCGCTTGGCTATCCTGTTGTTGTCCTATGTCATGGAGATCCTGCTGTTTTTGATCCACACGTTTACCCCCCTTCACATGCTCCAACAGTTCATAGATGAGGTGGATGATGGAGTGGGCCAAATCATAGTCCCTGGTTCTGGGCTCCCGTGGTAGCTGAGTTCTATCATCACTACCTGGGCAAGCTCTCCAGCTCTGCCTGACTAGCTCACTCAATGCAGCCTGCATCGAGGAGCGGAGTCAGTTCTCCTGCTCTCGGGTCCTCAGATCCGGGTCACCTACACTCATACTACCAGGGCCAGCTCTATTGTTTTGCCCAGGTGAGGGTGCAAGACCCTCACTCCCAAATGCTGTAGGGGGATGGGGGGAGCTCTCTTGCTCTCCTGCCCTCGGGGCTGGCTCACCTGCTCCCCCAACAATAGAGTTAGCTCTAGTGTGCTGCCCAGGCAGGGGCCCTGTCTCCTATGTGTTGTAGCTAGTGTGGGGCAGGGCTACTTCTCTCACTCTTGTGACCCCAGGCCAGCTCTCTTGCCTGCCACAGGTAGCAAGGGGCAGAGGGAAGAGAGCATCCTTCCTCATCCATGCCATTGCATGACAGATGGTGACTTGTGTTTTAATAAAGAGGTTTTATTTCCTTCTCATATTTCCCAGTGATTAAAAAAAATCAGTTTGGGTGGAAAGTTCAGTTCAGTTTGAGGGCTCAGCAGTGAGACCCCATTCTGTTCTAGCAGAGGACCTGAGTTTGGTTCCCAGCACCCATGTTCAGCAGCTCACAGTCTCCTGTAATTCCAGCTCTGGGAGATCCATCGCCCTCTTCTGGCCTCCATGAGTACTACATTTGTGTGCACATACCCCTCTGCCACCGTATATACATAATTTAAAATAAAATGAAGTCTTTTTAAAATGCTAAGTTTTATGATATAGTCAATGAAAAACAGAGCTGGTATGATGTTAACATTTGAACACTGAGATTTTATTGAATGTTATGTGATCAATATTTATATATCTTCAGTGAAAGATTAGTAACTCATTTTCAGGTATGATAAGCTACAAATTCTACTTTGTTGACTACATCAAACTTACCTACAATCTTGTTTTTAGCTTGCTTATCTGGGGCATAATTTACAAAGATATGTTAAAATTTCCTCAGTATGGAGCTTACAGGGGCTCACAGAGACTGAACCAACAACCAGGGAACCTGCATGGAACTGACCGAGGCCCTCTGCCTATATGATACAGTTGTGTAACTTGGTTTACAGTAGGAACAGGGGCTGTCTCTGACTTGGAGGCCTGCTTTGGGGACCCTTTCCTTATACTGGGGGCCTCATCTAGCCTTACTAGAAGAGAAGGGGCCTAGTCTCACTGTAACTTGATATACCACAGCTGGCTGGTATCCATGGGAGGCCTGTCCTTTTCTGAAGAGAAACAGAGGAGGAGGAGTGGATTGGAGGGAGAGAGAGGAGGTGGAGAGGGGAGCTGGGAGGAGAGGAGGGAGGGGACTTCGGTGGGAATATAAAGACAAAAAGTAAATAAACAAAACAAAAAATTTCTCAGTCTGATTGTTGCTGTTGCTTTCTGTTCAGAGCCTTGGTTTTGATGAGATGTTACATAGCACAGAAAGATGTGTATTTACGTCTTCTTTGTAGGTTGTAGTTTGCATTGCTTTTCAACAAGATACGGCAGTCTTGTCTTCATTTAATATTGTTTTGACTTAGATGTGTTGTTTATACTTTTCTCTAGATTATTGCGATTATTTCCCTTTGCTTACATGGTCTGCATACATTCTTTAAAAAAAAACACTTGTATTATTTTAGATGATGTGTTGGTGGGTAGGTATGTGTACATGGTTGCAAGTGCCCATGGAGGCCAGAGGTGTCGGATCCCCTTAGAGCTACCATAACAGATGGTTGAGATGGGAGGGGCTGGGGGGCTGGGACTTGAACTTGGGTTCTCTGCAAGGGCAGCATGTTCTCTTAACGGCTGAGCCATCTCTCCAGCCTGTTCATTTCCTTTAATTATTACCCTTTTAGGACTTCTTTTTGTTAATGTTTAAATTTTATAGGTAGACATTCATCCTTCACTGAAATTCATAATATACATAAAACACACATAATTCATGTATGTTTCAAAATATCCTGTAGGTTTTGACAAACTTAGTGTGTCTCACTCTCTCATAACCACACTATGGAGTATTTTCTAAGAAAAGAGTGATACCATCTAACTATAGGTATATCATATTTCCTAATTAAAGGGTGTTATTGCTCAGCAGAAGTAGGAGGGGGACAAGAGAAGGTTATGGGGGTGAACATAGAATATAGTGCATAAATATGTATGTATGTATGTATTTATGCAATTGTCAAGAAAATACACTTTAAAAAAAAGAATATTGTTTTTAATATAATAGAATTTAATTTCCGTTTATGTTCACAACCAGATTATATGGTCCTATCTCTACAATTTATGACTTTTGATTAATGTGTTATTTTTCTTAGTTCTTCAGCTTTGTGTCTGTCTTAAATAGAGTAGTCTCTGCCTCGGAGTTATGGGGTTTCGACAGACAGCCTCTGTGTATGTCTCTGTCTAGTTGTTAGACCTCTGTTCCATCTCTCATAAGCAGAAGGTGCCCTGCCCAATTTTTCACTCATTTCTGTCTGTTTCATGCCACACTGAACTGATCCCCAGCTTCTGAGGCCTGCCTGAGAGGCTTCCTCCCATGCTGGTAACTCCTTGGCTCTTTTCAGTCCATTTCCTAGAGGTTGGGTTAGATTTTCTTTGTCGTGCCCCCAGGATAGGCTTAAATATGTAAGGACTTCTGCATCCGGTGCTACCAGCTGCGAGTGTGAGACATTCCCATCGACTCTGATTCTGGAGGTAATGGCCACTGGCTTTGGTTCAACAGCTCAGTGAGGTCAGATCCAGCAATTTTACCCTTCTCACCCCATTTCATGTTTACAAGGTATCACCCCAACAAAAGATACCAGACTCAGAACCCATAAGACAGGCAGGGCGAAGAGTCTGTTGGGTTTGTTTCCATTATTGGCCAAAGCAAAAACTATCCTGATATCCTCATGGAACACTCTCAGTGTCTCATTGGCCAAGTTGGCATCTCCTGTCCATTCCTCGCTGCAAAGGAGATGAGGCATAGGAAGTATAGACGTACCTTGACTTGCAATGAGGTTACAACTCCATAAGCCCTATAGGACCATCATAGCATAGCACCCTAGTTCGGGACAGGGTTTGGGCTGTCTGTTGACCTCATGAGCCAGGCTGGAGCCAAGCTGTCTGCTTCTGGAAAAGAAACCAAATTTCAAAATTCCAAGTGTGGTCTTATTGATTAGCTGTTGCTTCTGTACATCCTGAAGTTGACAAATCACAAGTCACATAATTGTTGAGTTGAATAGTCTGCACAGAGCTTCTGTATAGTCCAAAACAAATGTGGACAGGATGAAGAGGGCCAAGGCCAGAAGCAGCCATAGGCAAATGACAGTCTGTCACTCTCTCTTCCCACGGCACCTCTCAGGAATCGTCATTGCCCTGCCATTCAAATAATGCGGAGATATCATTTATCAAATACAGTGCCAAGAATATCCCAGTATGTTAATGTGCTTCAGACATTAGAATGTTAGATGTGAGGGTGGTGTAGGCTGTTCATTAGAGACTACCGCACAATGATAGTCAGTTTTATTATTTTAAAACATTTCTTTTTATTTTTAAGTTATGTGTGTATTTATGTGTGGGTGTGTGCAGCCTGAATGCAGTTACTCACAGAGGCCAGAGGTGTCACATCCCCCTAGAGCTGGAAGTACAGGCAGTTGTAACTGGCCTGCCAGGGGTGCCAGGAATTGAACTTAAATCCCCTCAAAGAGCATGCCCTTGACTGCTCTCTCTCCAGTTCCTTAAAGGTGGATTTTAAACCAATTCTAGGAAGTTTTAAGGTATTCAATGTAGTCTCCGCTCTCTTGGGATTTAGTCTTTGGAGAGGCGAGTCTAACCCAGGAGACAAGTGTGAGCAAGGCAGTTTACAAAGAAACCCTAAAAACAGAGGGTGAAGATGGAGTGTTCCATAGGTTAAGAGGAGAGAAAACAGAAGATTGATCAATACTAGACTCTCCAGGACAGGGTCCATGGTCAGAGCGATCTTTGGACAGACTCTCAAGGACTGAATAGTGTAGGGATATGGAGATCGAGCCAGGGAAATGGTTCAGTAGGTAAAGGGGCTTACTGTGAAGGCAGAGGACTCAAATTCAATTCCCAGAACCTACTTTAAAATTCTGATGTGGTGGAATCTCAACACAGAGACAGGAAGTTCACAGCTAGCTAGTCCAAAGCACACAACACAGCAGCAGAAACAAGAAAGGCCCTGCCTTAGCAAGGTGGAAGGAACGAAGTGGTGTCCTCTGACTTCCACGAGCACACTGTGACATGCGCACTCCATCATGCTTGCACGTGTGCTTCTCTCAAATAAATAAGCCGATTTAAAATGTAAGATGTAGAAACGGTGGCTTCCCTGCAGGTCTGAACAGCAGGGAGGAATCTCAGTGTCTCACTCAGCCGTGTACCGAATGGATCATCGTCATTGTCTGGAACTTGATGTCCTTTAGCTTCCGCTTCCTGGCCGCTGGGAATACAACGCCTGCCATTTCAGGACACTTTGTCCCCACCTCTTTGGGTTATGTTGAAGTTCTGGGTACATCTGGCTCCTGATGTCACCTGGCTGCACCACACTGGCTAAGGTTTTCCTTGGTTCCTCATGCCTGGTTCTTCCCGTCCAACCTTCCTACACCCTCGATGTCACTACCAGATATACATGCCCCATGTCTCACGCTTATTCCTAAGGAAGATCTTGGGAGACTCTGGGAGAGTGTGTAAGACTTGTACCCTAGCTGGGCGGCGGCGGCGCACGCCTTTAATCCCAGCACTCTGGAGGCAGAGGCAGGCGTATCTCTGTGAGTTCAAGGCCAGCCTGGGCTACAGAGCGAGTTCCAGGACAGGCTCCAAAGCTACACAGAGAAACCCTGTACTGTGCCACACCGTGCCACTGGTCACTTTGTGGCTCCTTCTGGATCAACAAGGCATGAAGCATGTCTACCCTTTCATCTCACCACCTTCCAGGGATTTTGCCTTTCTGTGGTGTACTTACTTTTCTATATACCCCGACGTCAACTTACAGTAAAGCATTTCAAACTATAGCTATAAATACTACTCTTTATTTAAAGGTTTTAGTGTCAACCTGCCATTGTGGTATACTCCTTTAATCCCAGCACCCATGAAGCAGAGGCAGGTGGATCTCTGTAATTTGAGGCCTGGTTTACATAGCAAGTTCCAGGCCAGGCAGAGCCACACAATGAAACCCAAAGTCTCAAAAAAAAAAAAAAAGTTCAGTGATATAGAGAAGAGAGTAATACATTTCTGTGTATCTGTCACTCAATGTCTACTATTAATGATTTCTTTTCATTCTTAATTTTTTTTCCCATCTGACAGAAAGATAAGCTGTCTTGTAGAAAAACTTTTTTTTTCTCCTAGTGAAATTTGGCTGATGTGTCTTGGCATTGAAATCAATTTAATTGAAGTTAATACTTCTTAAGAAGGTTAACTTTAGACAAGTCTGCCCAGCTGAGTGTCTTGAGGGGCAGGTGTGGGTGTCAGCATAGACATGACTGTGTTCTTCAATATCTCACTACATGTGATGATTATAAGGAGCATTGGCCCCAAGGTGGCCCAGGTAGCATTCCTCAAACCAGGACCCCCCAGAGACCATTATGCATAATCACAGAGTGTCACAGGCATGACATGAATGATTATGCAAAACTCCATGCCCAATTTCCATATGGCTCCACAATTTGGCAAAATGATGTGGTCATTTGTGAAAATAAGTGAACGGGGCGGGGGTGGGGTGGGGAGATGAAGGATGTGGGGTTTCTGCCGAAGCAGTGGCCTCATCTGGAAGCAAGAGCGCTTCCTTTCGACAAGTCACACAAAGCAGAACTTTGACCTGTAATGAGCCAGCCTGATAAAGTATTCATTCTGTGTGCCTGTCATGGGGAGCCTTTTGACTTGTTTAATCTAGCTGCAGCTCAGACAATGCACACTCATCTGGGGTGGCAGGAAAAGGTCTGTCTCCCGTTCACACAGGAATCAGGTGAGGTAGCACAAGGATGCTCCCAAGCTTCCAGCTCCTACAAATGACTGGCCACTGCTCACACTGTGTACCTGGTGTCCCTAGAGCCCGTTCCCACTGGAAAGACTCCAGTTTTGTTCCTACACCCAAACCCATGACTCTTCTCAGGACAGACTCTGTGCGGAAGCCGGAGCTCACAAATTTCATCAACACTGGGGCTCCCCCTCTAAGCTACTTTCAAACATGCTGGAGAAGATGGGCACCTGGTAATGGGAAGTGGCGATGCCACGCAGACAAATTCTCCTGCAGCAGCCCTGTCACTCATTAAAGGGTACTGTGGAGTGGTGACTAGGTAGGGCAGATCTTGGCTTGTCTTTGGGACACTGGCAATTGAGCAGCTCTTTGAATTTGGTTGCTTATTAGACGTCTCTGGAACTTCATAAAATGAGAACGCTAGGGCAGATAGTATCAGTTCACCCCCAGACTTACATTCCCAGCATCCCCTGCATCTGGGCAGCGTAGCTTGCTCTGTTTCTCAATGCCAGCAGTGAGGTGTTCTCGGGTGGCAACAATAGTTTTGTATGTAAAGACGTGTTAAATAAGTAAAGACAAGAACAACTAAAAGGAGGAACTCTCCCGGTGTTCCCAAGCAGCCCCTTACTTTTCTCAGGTACTCCGGTTGTGCCGAAGCTGGAAGGGCCGTAGCTTGTCCAGGAGCAGAGCTTCACCATGGCAAAGTGTCATGCTCAGGTCGTAGCTACCGATGGCAGAGTGGCCATCACTCTGCAGGGCCTTGGGAAGTCTCCTGTGGCTCATGACACGGAGCTGTCCCTTCCTGTAAGCAAGAAGTAGACTTTTCATCTCTAATGGATCCAATACACCATCCCTTGTGAGAACTCTTTTATTACTATGTAGTCCTGGTACACTCCTCACAACCCACACTGGACATCTCTGTTTCTACTTTGACTTTTAATACAACAGAAGCAGTAAGACTAGAGGAGAGAAGAAATATCCCCAAAGATCCAGGACATGACAGTTCTCTCTAATTAACACATGCATGCACATAGGAGTTAGGATGGGAATTCACTTTTCCAGCCCTTTTTAGATTTACTTTCTGTGTGTAAAGCTGTAAGCATAGGGGATGAAATGCAGGTACCTCTATATACGACCAGGAGGCTAGTGGCTGTGCTTAATGGCAAGCAGTTTTGATCCATCTCCAGCATGTGGCTTTTAGCCAACCTATCAAGGTCTTCCTTCCCACTGGATCTGGTTATCTGGGGAGGGTGGGGTGGTTTGGGGAACCTCCGTAGGAGATTTCAGGTTGAGTCTCTTTTTGTCTTCTATACATGCCTGACTTGGGGCAGGGAGGAGGAAGGCAAGCAAGCAACTCGATAACATCTTTAGAAACCAAGTAAGGAGCCATTAGGAGGGCCAGCAGTAAATAAATGCATTTTCCACCCAGTGTCTCTGTGGCTATCGGGAGAAACACGTGACTAGGAAAATGTAATGAAAGCAATTGTAACTCTGGGTAGAGAGGTAATTACAGTCCGTGGCTGCCTGACTGATGAAAATTACACAGCTTATAATAAATCGCCACACAGCTAAGTCTTTTCTGAAGTCCTTTGTATGATTTGTGTTTGTGCACTTACTTAAAACATCAGGGAACAATTTATAAACATGAGCCTTTTTGGACAGTGCCAGAACCGGCATTTACAATAGAGCCTGTTGAAGGCTTTCTGATTTATAGAGGACAGATCATATTTTCCCAACACTCTCATGGTCAATTACAAACCCGCATGGTGCATTTGGTAACATGAAAGCAAATTTAATCATTTTCTTTCTCTCCCCCCACCCCCATATTTGTGAGCACATGACATGCCAAGTAAACATTTTCTCTCAGGTTGGTGGGGAACTGTGTTCAAAGACATCTCACTTTACTGATGGAAGTGAGATGACCAAACCCAGAATATCTTCCTGTAACACACAAACTGGCAACTTCCTTACGGAAATAAGTGGCGCTGGGATGAGAACTTGAGTCCTTAAGCCTTTGTCGTAGGGATGTTCAAGAAGACCGAATGACTTTGGTGTGTGACCTCTCAGACAATAGGAATGAGTGTGGGGCAGAGAAAATGCTAGAAGGGAGCTTATAGGGTACAGGTTCCAAGCACGCTTGTGCGGGGACCACCCTGTGGCGGTGGGTGGGCAGTCATTGCCTTTCTGGGAACTGGTTTTCTCATAGTATATTTAGAGTATTTCCTTCTGGAATGGCACTGGTTCTGTTCAACGGCCAATGGTACTGTTTCTGTTCCACATTAGCATTGTCAACCCTCAGTGCACAACAAAAAGCAAAGCATGAAGGCAGATGACTCTAATCCCAGCTACCCAGGAACCTGGAACAGGAGGACTTCAAAATAGGCCTCAGCTTTAGCCTATCAGCAAGATATAGCTCAAAATGAAAGAGTGAGAAATCAACGTTAAAGGACTAAGGTACAGGCCAAGGGTAGTGTGTGTGTGTGAAGGCCTTGGTTCAGTCTTTAATACCATTCACACTTCAGATCAGTTAAGCCAGAAGATCTGGAGGTAAATATGACTGCTTAGGCCATTCCGCTGAGTATTAGGTTGAAGGCACTGTGCTGTTTTTATAACCTCTGAACCTCTGATGGCTAGAACCAGGAGGGATGAAGGACGAGGTCCTATGAACTGAGTCAGCTTCTGCCATCCTGACCAAACAAAACCAGGAGCCTACTTGTAGCACTTCAGAAAATGAGCCGGCCAAGGCACCCCTTGTGGAAGAAAGGGCTTCCAGGAGAGGTTCTAAAACGCTGTACCATTTAAACCGGTTTCTATTGGAGCCATTGGAGGGCTAGCTTGGTATTGGGGGATTTATTAAGGCAACTCCACCTAGTTAAAAGGCAGGTTTATTTTGGGGTAACTCACAGCAAGTAAAGGGATAGGTTACAGGATCCAGGAGAGGTGAAGTGCAGTCCAGCGGTGTTCTCTGAAGAACTCTGCTCGGTCTACCATCCAGCATCCAGGATCACCAGGAACCAAGAGAGATAGTACATCCGGATCTCGGGTCCTAAGGGCTCCCATCTCGACCCCGCCTCAGGGGCAGGTCATAGGTAGGTGTTACAGTTACGGGAAGCCTCACTGGGGATAGTACTTCCAGGCCAAAGCTGGAACAGCTACCTACTACATACAGCCTGGTAACTTACCTTTCTCACACTCATGACTCATGGGGAGACTAGCTGGTTTGGGGCTGAGCTGAGGGGAGTCACTAGGTGTTTAGCAGCAGAGTCCTGCCCACTGCTTTTATCCCAGGCATGCTGGAGCTACAGCAGAGCTCTGGGCTAAGGCTTACTTACTGTGGTTTGTACAACATCTCAACTGGCAGCTAGAATGAGCTTGCCCACGTGTTAGCTGAAGAATAGAAACTGCAATCCTGTGGCTCTCCACCTCTCTCTAAGCCAGTCACTACCCATCTACCTCTGAAAGTTTGGGAATTGGGCTCTGGCTTAGTTACTGTTCTGTTGCTGTGAGGAGACACCATGACCAAGGCAACTTATAAAAGGAAATGTTTAATTTGGGGGCTTGCTTACAGTTTCAGAGGGTCAGTCCATGATCATCCTGGTAGGAAGCAGACAGGCATGACACCCAGTCAAGAACTGAGAGCTTTATATTCTGATCTGTAGGCAGCAGGCAGAGAGAGGGCAGAGGGGGTAAGGGGGGAGAGAGACAGGGAGACAGAGACAGAGACAGAGAAACAGAAAAATTGGACTTGGTGTCAGCTTTTGAAACCTCAAGGCCCACTCCCAGTGACATACTTCCTCCAACAAGGCCACTTCTAATCCTTTCCAAATAGTTTATCACCTGAGGGTTAGGCATGCAAAAATATGAGCCTATGCAGGCCACTTTCACCTTCTCATACACCGCTAAACAGGAAAAGATCCAGGGTCAGTATTTAACAATGCGCGTTACCTCTGAGGGTAGACTGTTGCCCACGGGTAAGAGAGCAGCAGCATTATGTTTCGTAGTCTAAAAGAATTAGAAAAAGTGATATTTTTCATGGAGGACTTCCACCTGAATGAGAGAACTGTCACTCACAGTACAGCCTGGAGCAATTTTTGTCCAGGTGTGTGGTCCTTGGTCCAGCAGCTCCAGCAGCTCCAGCAGCTCCAGCGCATTGGGCCCATGTTCAAAATGTAAGCTCTCAGACCCACCCTAGCCCCCGCGGAAGCAGAGATGGTGGAGGTGGGGCAGCATCATCTGTTTTCTCATGCCTTCCGAGTGATTCTGATGCTAAGTTTGAGATGCTCTGAAGAAAGCCCTAGTGAGCCCCAAACGATATTCTATGGAAGCTTTCCAATGGCGGGTTAGTTGACATAGATCATGTGATACATCGAGGTTAAAGTAATTATGCTCAGCTTTTTGTAGTGGTCTGCTACCCTTGACTGTGGAAGGTGCATGCACATGTACATAAAAAAATGCTACTGAAGGCACATAAATGTGAATGCCCTTCTGTAAAGTGTACATGCTATCTGTCATGGCTGATCTTGATTGTCTCCTTCACTGGATTTGCAGTCACCATGGAAACACACTCCTGGGCATGTCTGAGGGAGTTTCAGACATGAACTCAGGAGGCAAGACCTACTATGTGGGCAGCACCACTCCATGCACTGGGGTCTCTGATAGGATAAAAAGTGAGTTGAGCACCAGCATTCACTGCCCTCTGCTTCCTGGGCACAGACACAATGCTCCCCACTCCTGCTTTTCCCATCATGATGGGACTTCTCTGAACTGTGAGCACAAACACACCCTTCCTGAAGTTGCTTCTGTCACATCAGCTACAACGTACACTTCACACACACACTTCATTTTCACATTTCAAATGAGTTGTGTGACTTGCTCCTCAAAGCTGTTATTTTCACCCCTGAAGATCTTGATTGCTCAACCCTTGATGATCACTGCCTTCAAGGGATGCTTTTAAAAGCCATCACTCACTTTCTTTTGTTGTGTCACTTGTCACATGGGGATTACTTCCTGTGATGACTAAAGTTTTGTCAACTTGATATAAGCAAGGGTCATGAGGAAGAGGGCAAGTCAATTGAGGAATTGCCTTCAGATTGACCTGTAGACATATCTGTGGGGCATTTTCTTGGTTAGTGATTGATGTGAGAGTGTTCAACCTATTGTGGGTGGTGCCATCCCTGGGTAGATGGTCCTGTGTTGTATGAGAAAGCAGACTGAGAGCAAGCCATGGAGAGCAAGCCAGTAAGCAGCATTCCTCTATGGCCTCTGCATCAACTCCTGCCTGAATTTATGCTTTAATCCTGCTTTAGTTCCTGCTCTGTGTCCCAACCAGTGACAGATAGTGATTAGGACATGTAAGCGAATAAAACCTTCCCTCCCCAAGTTTTGGTGATGGTTTTTATCATAGCAGCAGACAGCAAACTAGAACATCTCTATTTGGGCCGTGTTCCATTGTTAGACTGCCGGCTTTTCCTAAACCCTTTTTTTGAGACAGAATCTCAAGTGTGACAGGCTGGCCTTGGACTTGCCACGTAGCCTAGGATAAACTTGAGCTTCTGATCTTCCTGTCTCTATCTACCAAAAAGCTGACTTACAAATGCATGTCGCAATACTGTTTTCTTTCCTGGGCTTTTATTTCCCCAGAAAGAGAAAGGAGAAGGCTGTGTCTGCAAAACCTTAGAAAAAGTGTCTCTCAAGCAAGGGGAACTCAAGAGGTTTGCAGCTATTCTTGATTGAGTAGTGTAAGAACCGCGGCATCCTCCGTGGGTTTGGTCCTATGTCTGCTGCTCACATGCACGTGGGTGAGGATTTTGCTGGTGCTGCGGGCTTCCTTTCACCCCGTCTCCATTCAGATTCAGACCTGAAGGTGACACTGGCACTAGACCTCTTTAGTTGGCTGTCACACAAGTGCCTCCACTTGTGTCTGTCTCCTTCCTAGGTCCCACTGAGGTGAGAGGCTCCAGCACCTAGGTATTTGCTCAAGTACAGAAGGCAACTTGTTTTTAAAGCACTCTTTCCACAACTGTCTTAAGGTTTCGTTTGCTGTTAGAAACACCATGACCAAAAGCAAATAGGGAGGCAAGGGTAGATTTCTGCTTACAGTTGTGCATCACAGTCCATTGCTTAGGGAAGTCAGGGCAGGAACTTGGCTGCAGGAGCCGCTGCAGAGACAGTAGAGGAGTGCTGCTTCCCAGTTGCTCCTCTTGGCTTGTTTGGTCTGCTTTCTTACAGGATCCAGGACCACCCATGTCGCCCATGGGTGACATTACCCACAGTGAGCGGGGCTCTTCCACATCAATCATCAACCAAGAAAATGCACAACAGGCTTGCCCACATGCCAATATGGGTGGGAGCATTTTCTCAATGGAGATTTTTCTCTAACCACATGAATCCACTTTGTGTCAGGTTGACGTAAAACTAGCCAGCACAATAATCAAAATAATTAATTAATATGCTTTACTAAATGAAAGCCACTGCTGGAGTCGCTTCCTTCTTTCACTCTGGACCTTTTCACTAGGGTCTTGAATGTAATGGTTTTAATAATTGTGAGAAACAACAACAGCAGTAGCCAGGTAACAGAGAGTACTGGGGACTATGGGACAATTCAGAGTTTGGCCATCAAAAGGACATAGCATTTATTTAAAATTTACATCGTACTTTAGCCTAGTGCAATCTACCTGTAACCTCAATTCATCTCCCTGTCCAGTGCTGTGACATAATATGACAGTGACTAGTAAAGATGTGTGAGTCAGCTTTCCAGTAAAACACATACACACACACACACACACACACACACACACACACACACACACACACAATTCTGCAGATAAATCATCTTCCTAAGAGAGAAGGGTGTGTATGTACATGTGTCACACAGTTTCAGAGGATTCAGTCCATGACTAGGGTTAAAGGGCATCATGGACATCACGGTAGAAGTACATCATGGCATCATGGTAGGAGTACATCATCAGTATCATGGTAGGAGCACATCAGTGACATCATGGTAGGGGTACATCATCAGTACCATGGTAGGAGCTCATCAATTACATCATGGTAGGGGTACATCATAGTCATCATTGTAGGGGCACATCAATGACATTGCAGTAGGGGCACATCAAGGTGGGAGAGCTGGCACAGAAGAAGCTGATTACCTGCCTGTGGCCAGAAAGCAAAACAGAGACCATATGACCTAAGACCTCTCAGCAGGCCATGCCTCTAAAAGGCTCTACCTCCTCTCAATAGTGTTAAAAGGGGATCAAGTCTTTAAGACATGAGTCTTTGAGGGACTTTGCAGGGCCAAACTCCAGCAGTCTCCTTCCATGTGATTTGTGAAGTCCAAGCTCATAGCCTACCTGCTATTTTGTTAACTATCTACTAAAGCTTGAGCTTTATAGTTATATTTGTAGTTACATGTATTATGACTATATTTGTAGTAATATTCTAGAAGTTGACTTAGAGTGGCTGCAGTAGGTCTATGCCATAATTTATTAAATAATTTCTTTTATTTGGACATTGAAGTTCTCAGCAGGCATCTTCTCCCACATTCAGGATGTCTGACGTGGTAGTCATGTAGCTGGTCAATGTTTCCCTGAGAGGAAGCCTTTAGACCAGGAAGAGACACATAGTTATCTCAGTTTGACTCAATTGTACTACCATTTTGCATCTGGCTGGGGTATTGGAAGTTACTGTTCTACTGTATGTTTTGTGAATCAATAAAAGAGAGAAGCTTGAAGACGCCAGACACAAAGTGCTGATAAAGAACTGGAGGCATTTATTACCTTGATTTGATCAGTACATGGTATATATACATATTGAAATATCATGGTGTACCCTATAAATATGTATAATTATTTCATATGAAGCAAAAAATAAAACTATGTGTAAGGAGATGGAAATGTTCACTATCTTGATTTAGCCATCATCCATCACAGACGTGTATGAAATTGTCACGCTGTACCCTATAAATTTGTACAACGAAAATAGTAATTTTTCAAAAGTCAGAACTATTGGGTATTATCATTTAAAAATATCTCTTCAACTTGTTTGGCAGGAAAACATTTCACTGCTTTCATTTGCACATCATTGGCCCCTGGTTAAACCGAACACCTGTGTCACGTCAGGATACTGATCTGAGGTGTTTCGGCTACGAGGCAATCTGCAGGCCGATCTTCCTAGGGACCTGCAAGAAAGACTGAGCAAGCAGTATCCAGCCAAGGACAGACTGGTGTAACCTAGGTCATCTGGAGAATTGTCTTGATGCTTTGTAGCCCCAGTGTGGGCCGGTACCAGGAGAAAGGGTCCCCTACTGTAGGGACACATACCCACAGAGACAATTAGCTTTATTCAAGAAGTAGATGTTGCAAGAGAGACCCCAGAGCAGATCCCTAGCAGCCAGCTCTCTCTACAGCTGGCACTGTGCTGGACAGTCCGTGGTACCCTCTACTTACAACACCCCCTTGTGTGGCTGGACAGGAGATCTGGAGTTGAAGAAATCAAGGGATTCCTGTTTCGACTCTCACTCATGGCTTTTACTCGTTGTCTTCTGTTGCTGCACCCACCCTGCTCCCCCTTTTTATTTTGCAAAGAACTGTTTCCATTTCAAAGACATTAACTCTTCATCACATAGTAAAACATTTTCTCCCCCATTCGCCACTTGCCTTTTGATTTCATGGTTTCATTTTTGTGATATATAGACCTTTCTAATTTTTATATGGTCCAATCTATCTATCTTTTCCCCGTTGCTTGTCTGTTCAATAAATCTTTGCAATACCCAGATCAGAGAAAGCTTATTCCTATGTCTTTTCCACCAGATTCTTCTCGGTTTTAGTTCTTCCATTTAACTCTTTCATCCATCTGGAAGTTATTTTGGTTTAGAGCATGGGGCAGAGCTTTATTTCTTTTTCCTATGAAGATCCCTTTCTCTCACTCCAGTGGGTGTGGATTTTATTTAGAAGCTGATGGGGAGTCTTGGAAGAAAGCTGAGACAGACAGGGATGCAATGAGGTTTGCTCTAAGGAGGGCGGCTGTGCATGCCACCTGGAGGTGCACACAGATGGTTTTCGGCTGTGGCTGTCCTGGAGCTCCTACCACACTCTCTATGGCATCCCCGTCATCCTGGAAGGCTGCCTTTGGCTTTCAGGGATTAAAGAAGATCCATGGACACTTCAGGAACTCATCAGGGAAATGCATCAAGAGTTTGCTCCAATTCAGCACTTGCCAGAAGCTGGCTGGAGGCATTTGATGTGTGTAAGAGACCCTCGAGGTTCATGTTAAACATCCATTCATCTGCATTCTTTGAGCTCAGGCCTGATATTGAGTTAGCTCTTCAGAAAGCCATGTGTCTGGTCCATATTATCGCAGTCCCCTCCAGAACTGCCTCCCTCCATTAAGATTTAATGCCTCTCTCTAGCTTTTATCTACGGGGTGTGCATGAAACATCCATTTTGAGAACCTTTCTGTATTTTTCATTAAAACACATGGCAGCCACGGCTTGATTTTTCTTTGTTTGAAGAAAATATTTTGCATTCACTTTAAAGTAAAAAAAATTATTTTTGAGACAAGATCTCACTAGCTGTGGTAGCTGATGCTGGCTTAGAACTCATTACGTCTAGTCCATGCTAGTCTCAAACTCACAGAGATCTACCTGCTTCTGCCTTGTGAGTGCTGGGATTAAAGGCATGTGCCACCATGTCTGTCCTTAAGGTTAAAATTTGTCTCAAATTCTTCTTGGGACTTATGAGCAATGGATATCCAAATTAATGACTAAAGGGCTTCCAGGGAGAAGTCTGGGGCTTCCTCTGAGTTCAGATTGCTGGAGGAGAGAGACTGAATGACATAAAAGAGCAAGAATGCATCTCTCACAGTTTTGAAGGCTGGTGAGTCCAAGTTCAAGGTGGACCCAGTGTCTGTCAAGGGTCCTGGTTTGCACCCAGATGATATTTTTATCTTCTGTCAAGGAATTACTTCTCCGTGTCTTTAAAAACAGATGTTAATCTCACTTCACGAGGGCCATACTCCATAATCTGATCATTCCCCAAGTCCTCACTTTTTGATATCATCCCACTGAGTCTTAGAATTCCAACACAGGAATTTGGGATTGTCTTAGGGTTTCTACACCGTGAAGAGCCACCATGACCATGGTAACTCTAATAAAGGAATAAAATTTAATTGGGGTGGCTTACAGTTTAGAGATTAGTCCATTATCATCATGGTGGAACACGGTGGCATGCAGGCAGACATGGTGCTGGAGGAGGAACTGAGAATTCTGCATCTTGTTTAGAAGGCAGCAGAAAGTAAACTAGACACTGGGCATGGCTTGGATATATATGAGACATCAAAGCCTGCCCCCACAGTGACACACTTCCTCCAACAAGGCCATACCTACTCCAACAAAGCCACAACTCCTAATAGTGCCATTCCCTATAAGCTTATGGAGGCAATTATATTCAAACTACCACAAAGATCCATAATCATTTATTGTGTAATGTGTCCTTTGAGATCCACCTGGTTGAGGATTCTAGAACTTACCTAGTGACTGACATGGGCTGTCTTGGTGGGAGCCACCGTGTCTACCTGGCCGCCTTCTTTGACCTCCACCAGTTGGGAGTCGAGCAAGGCCTCAAACACATGAGCCAGTAAAGGGATACTTCATATCCAAACCATCACACTAGAGTTTCAAGAGTCAGGTAAGTCCATGTCATAGCTCAGTTGGTAGAGCGCCCACCTAGCATGTAGGAAACCCTGGACTGGATTTGATCCCCAGCATTGCATAAAACCAACATGGTGGCAGATGCCAGTAATTCCAGTATTGGAAAGCTAGAAGCAGGAGAATCTGAAGTTCAGGGTCATTCTTGGGTATAAAGCAAGTTGGAGGGGAGTCTGGGCTACATGAGACTGTTTTAAAAACAGAACCAACACAAAGGTGTGGGGTGAGTGACGGCGTTGAAGGCAGCTGTGTCACTTAGGTGAGTAAAAGATGGGGGTTTTAAAAGTTCTAAGCAAACAGATGTTCACTCTGAGATGCAGAGGATCAGCCCAACCCAAGTCAGCTAGGTGGAGCCCCCACCCCATTCCTATCGTACTAGCGGTCATTTTTGCATCTGTTTCTTTGGATGTGATGGACCTAGATTCAGAGCGAGCTTGCAGTGAGGGAAGGGGGTTCTCGGGAGTCGTCAGCACTTCAGAAAGGCCGGGCCTGTTGGGGGTGCAGAGGCAGTTGTGGGGATGGAGAACAGGCCTCCTGCAAGTTCATCCACTGCCAAGATAGTGGGAGGAACTTCTTGGAAAGATATGAAAGGTAAAATTTCCAGCCCTGGGAAATGTATGGGACCCATAGACAAGCACTTCTGCAGACTTCTGTCCTGGTTGGTAAAGCGCTTACCTCTCTGGCATTCCAGCTCACTGATGCAAACATGAAATACAAGTTTTGGTGGGAAAGAAAATGAGGTGATACGGCTTCTAACTCTTGATTTCACATGACCTCTTTTAGGACAGTAACTCTAGTTCAAGGGGATCCAACTCCTCTTCTGGCTTCTGTTGGAACTGCATGCATGTGGTGTACATACATACATACAGGCAAAACACCCATACACATAAAATAAAATAAAATACACACTGATGCAAGCATTTTCAATATTGAGACAATTGTGAAGGAAGGAATAGGAGAGAAGTATTTTTATTGATTGGGAAAACAACAGAAATCAATACACACACACACACACACACACACACACACACACACACACACACACACACACTGTCTTTGTCTCTTTTTGTTGCCATCCAAGGAGGAAAAGGGAGAAGAAAAGGGCCTGAGCATTCTGTCTCACTGAGTCAGATTGCGATCCGGAGGAAGTACAGTTTTGGATATGAATGTGGGACAAGTGGCCACACAGACAACTTAGCTTTGTGTCTTCCGTTTGAGCTCAGCTCTCTCCCATCACAGGTAATTTAATTCAGTCTGCTCAGCATAACCTTCAAAGCTTCGCATCTGAATTCCTTCCCTTCTTCCCACTGTGTTCCCATTAAAGCAACGGCCTGGGCCAGGTGTTGAAGTCCGGGAGGAGAGGTGTCCTGTTTGAAGGGCTCTTTTAAGTCTCCCGTTATCATGGGGGCTGTTGTCCCTGTGGCTTACCCCCCAACTTGGCACAGAAGGGACTCTTCCGTGGCTCTGGGGCAGCACACCTGACTGTAGTGTGGATTTGGCACAGATGCTCCTAAGCAGATGCACTAGCCCCGCCTCACACTTGGCAAGTAGCCTAGCATCTTGCTTTGATGTATTTCCTTTCATTTAACTGGAGGCTTGCAGGGGCTGGTCAGGGCAACCTGTTAGCTACCTTCTGACCCTTGCTGTGGGCTCCAGCAAACTGTAAAGCTCCTTCTCATTCCATTCCCAGACTATTACAACAGCCTCAGGTCCATTTATAGTACCTCATACTTACATATGCCTTTCTCTTTCCTTCCCTCTTCCCCCTCCCCTGCCCTCCCCGTCTGCCTCACCCCCCTTTTTTTTTATTTGTTTCAAACAGCAGCAGGGAGCTAGTCTGTCAACCTCTCTTCCTGCACCACAAGCTCTGTGGCATCTCTGCTCTCCTCTTTCCTCCCCTAAGCCTTGTGGACATCTTCCCCTCTGCCTTCCTCTGATTCTGAACATCCTTGTTCTTGCCCTTTCTATCTTCTCAAATCATAATTCTCTCATTGTTGTTTTAAATGGATATTATTGTGTCTCAGGATGTTAGTTCTATTGTTAAGAGTCTTTCTTTTAACTTAGAAATTCGCTTTTGACATCTTTGCTCTTGACAAAGGCTATTTGCCAACAGGGAGCATGAGGTTAATAGGACAGGGATTGTCCAGTTAAGATGCCATGCCCAGGGTCTCTCCTGTGCCGTGTCAATAAATGACTTTGGTAAAAAAAAATAATTTGTAGGATTAAATGATGTCTCATTCCATCACGTCTAGCTAACAGGATAAGACACACAGCGGTGGATGGGCCACGGCACAGTCCTGCAGCTCCGAGTTGCTGTCCAGGGACATCACTTGCTATCTCCCCACACTCGCAGCCTGCTTTGCCCATGTGCTTTGCTATGCCACAGATAGAATCCCAAAAGGTGCCCAGAGCCTTTCTGGCTACTTTTCTTTGGGTAACAATGATCACACGACTCAGGCTAGGCTCTTTCCTCCCTCTGCTCAAGCTTGGATTGCAGAGCCATGTCCTTCACATGGAAGCATTCCCTCCTAGAGGGACGATGAAGGCTCACAGGACCTAGGAGACCCCTCCCCAAGACTGTATAAGGTGCAGTTGCCTGGAAGTTGATCAGGGAGCTTTGAGGAGGCAGCTTTAGTGAACTGGGCTTTTTTTGTGGTAGAGATGCCCAAGAGTCACCAAGGTTTCTACAAGCAATCCCAATCAACTCATTGGTTCACCAAGGTAGATGTGGGCAAAACTACTTCTTTGGTCTGTTGTAGGTACTCTGCCTCAGGTAAATAGACATTTGTCCACGTCTTCCCCAGAAATGTCATACAACGGTCTACCTTGGGCTTGGAAGTCTGCGGCAGGAAGGGGGACACAGCTGGCTTCTTATGCATGCCCTCTCTCTGCCTCCTCTCCCATGTCTGCTTTGACCAGCTCAGCTTTGGGGTAGGGGTATAAAGGAGTGAAGGGAAAATGGACCTACAGATTCATGTACAGAAAAGTTGGGATTGGGCAAGCCATGTGCTCTGATAGAGGGGCATCAGGAGCCTAGAAATTTCTCGTGTTTGCTATATTCTGCTGAGCAAGGAGGCTGGTTTATAGGAATGAAAAGGACATGGATTAGCTAATCTCCAGAGGGAGGTGATGTAGGGGACAGTTTCAGGTTTCAGTCATCTGGGAGGGGAAGCTGTGGTTGACAGTTTCTGTACAAACGGGATTTAGCTAGAGGTCAATCTAATGTCTGTACCTGGACCAGAGGAAGGCTTTGTTATTTCCATGTGTCTGAGGCCTTGGGCTTCTTAACATGGCTGTGTTTGTGTCAATAATACACATTCACTCAGGACTTCATCCACTCCCTATCAGCGTCCTAGCTGGGGACATTGAGGTAAGCCCAGAGCAGAACATGTCCCATGGGACAGTGCTGCTGGACCTGACATGTATGTTCTGTCTACGACACACTGAGCATTTTGGAGTCCTTTAAAAACAAATACTTATTTATTTAATTTATGTGCTTGTGTGTGAGCCTACTTGAGTACATGGGTACCACGTACATCTGGGAGGGTGTCAGATCCTCTGGGACTGGAGTTGCAGGTGGTTCTGCGCAGCCAATTGGGTGCTGGGAACCAAACTCAGTTCCCTGTAAGAGCAATAAGCCCTCTTAAGTGGTAAGCCATCTCTCCAGCCCCTTTACAGGTTTTTGTTTTTTTACTCTGTGCATTTTGGTTTCTTCAGAGATGTTCTTCCACACACTCCCTCACCTGCCCCCTACTTCTGAGCTCTCGACCACAGTCCCACTGCCTAGGAAGGACCTCCTTGGCCTAGCTTCTGATGACCCCTCACTGCACGCAGGTTTTTCAGATGCAGTCACTTTCCAAACGACTCCTGTCTAAACGGAAGTTTCTGTCTCGCCCGGTCCTGCAGCCCCGTTCAGTCCTAAATAAACACACAGAGGCTTATATCAATTACAAACTGTTTGGTCTATGGCTCAGGCTACTGGCTAGCTAGCTATTACATCTTAAATTAACCCATTTCTATTCATCTACGTATTCCCACGTGGCTTTGTGGCGTTACCTGTGTTCCATAACATCTTGCTCCCCTGGCAGTGCTCAGCATCTCCTCTGACTCCACCTTCCTTCTGCCTGTATCTTTGATTGGATTTCCCACCTGGCTCTGTTCTGCCTTGCCATAGGCCATAGCAGCTTCTTTATTAACCAATGGTAGCAACACATATTCACAGCATACAGAAAGACCATCCCACAGCACTCCTGGCTGGTCAGAAGGTGTGCACTGATGGAAGATGGTAGCAGGTGCGTGTTCCTCTCTCAAACCCTGAGACTGCAGGTCAAGCCCAGCACAGCTCTCCTTGCTCTCCTGCCTGCATCAGGACCCCACATACCTGTTCCTGTTCTGGGTAAAGAATGTACTTAGCCTGGTGTTCCCTAAATCTGTGGATGAGGAGCACAAGCATCTGAATTACAGAATATGGATGAAGATGTCTTTACCTTTGGGCAAGACAACAGATAGGTTGTCCTTTCAAGAACAATCTGATCACTGGGCACAGTGGCACCTGCTTTTAGTCCAGCACTCAGAAGGCAGAGGCAGGCAGATCTCTGAGTTCGAGGCCAGCCTGATCTACAGAGTGAGTTCCAGGACAGCCAGGGCTACAAATAGAACAATCTGGATACTCTATAGTTTTTCTCCATACCCTTGGGGCTGCTAAAAAGGCAAGGTAGACCTGGCACCTATGGACCACAGTGGAGCCCCTCATTAACGAATGAGGGTGGCGATGATCTTTTTCTGGCCCTGGATTCTCTGCTGAGATGACAGGAAAAATCTTTCTATTGCTTGTTTGCTTGTTCCAAAACCAGTTGGCTTATCCCAACTTGTGCAAGACTGCTGCCCAGGAAAAAGCATACAATTTTGAGTCTCACCCGAGGTAAGGGATACCTGCCCAGTTGCATGCCCGCATATGGACTCCTCTTGTCCCCAGCCTCCCCCTCACTTTCTTTCTCTTACCTGTCCCTGGTGTGTGCTTCCTATCTCATCGGAAGACACAAGCCTTTCCCAGGCTCTGCTTCTGCAGGGGCCACATAAACACATGCAAAAGGCTGCTGTCCGCAGTTAGAAGGAAACACGGGTCTCAGACTCGCTATGCCTCTGGACGCTCTTTCGGGCTTAACCTCAGCTGCAGGGAGGTATGGACATAAAGAGACATCTCCCAAGACCCATCTTAGGCAGTCTTTAGATGTCTCTCTATGGTGTTTTCTCTAGTGGGTCAATAAGCCACTCAGGATCTACGTCATCATGTGGAGACGGAAATGTGAGCTTTTCTCGAGAAGTTATCAAAGTCGGCATTTGAAAATGTGGAGATCCCTGGGATGGTGTCTTCTTTCCTCACACACTCTTCCTAGGTCCCAGCATGCAGTGGGCTAAGTTGAGAAAGGGCCACTGAGATGAAACACTCTTTGTTCTTTGGCTTTATGAGCATACCTATTTTATTTTTTTAACATCTGTCTCTGTCCTGCATTCTCTTCTGCAGACCACTGCTTAAATCGCCACCAAGGAAGAGTTACAAGGGTGCACAAAGTCTTGAATGCTCAAGGTTAACTTCACACTAAAGAAGATATTAGAGCATGCACACCTTCTACACACACACACACACACACACACACACACACACACACGCATGTATGAGCGCTAAGATAAATTTTCTCTTATTAAAAGTAGTTGGAACTCCCCAGGGAAATTAACTGTTGCTATAAAGGGAGGGAGGGGGATGCTATTGGCCTTGGCCTCAAGATAAGCATCAGCCATCTGAGATTTGAATCGAGCAGGGAGGAACGCTTTTTCCTCTGGGAGTAGTTAAGTCCTGGCAGCTTTGGCATCCCGCCCAGAGGAACTATCTCCTTCTGCCGCAAGCTGGGGTTCTGCTCAGAGTCTGGGTGCTCATTCTCAGCAGTGGACATGATGTTTTGATTAAGTCCAAACAAGAAGGCTGAGCTATTATCTAAGGAATTTGGGGCGATCTTCGGTATCATAGTGGGAATTCTGGCCTCCACGGGGGCTCGCTCATCCCTTGATTTGTTCATGTCAGTATCTCATTAAGAGATGAGTGCAGAAACAGCTTGTGTCAGGCAGTGAATCACCGAGTGCACACGGTGGGATAGGGAACAGAGCGGGTCTGTGGCTCACAGATTCTGCGGTTCTCTAAAGGTGTGGAGAGAGGAGAAACCAAAATGGATGAATAGTGGTGAGCGCATCAGGGTGACATATGGGACCAGCTGGAGAAGTGGGGATGGTTCAGTACACCCTTTACTAAGGAAGTGAATTTAGATGCAAGGCCAGAAACGTGCTAGCTTTAAGTGTGTCTGTCTGAAGGACAGGATGACTGATTCAAACGGCAGATGTGTCTGGTTGGCCTGGGATAGCCTTTGGTTCTATGTCTATGAAGTCAATTAACCCTAGAGCCAAAAAACACTTCAAGTGTAGGAAGATGGCTCAGTAGACAAAAGACGTTGGTCGGCATAAGAAACTGACTGTGACTGAGCATGTTTGTAAACCCAGTGTTGAGTAGCAGAGGCAGGCAGATCCTGGGATCTCGCTGGCCAGCCATCCCTGCTGAAATAGTGAGTATCTTAGTGGAATGAGGTAGAAAGTGGTAGAGGAAGGCGCCTGACAGCCTCTTCTGGCTTCTGCATATGTACGCATATTCTGGCATCCCTATGTACATGAAATGTACAAGCATACACACACACATGCAGACACACGCATACACAAAGAAAAAAATATTTTTTACATGCACCATTGTCAAATGTGTGTGGAGTTTCCTCTCTGTCATCATCTCCTAAACAAGCCGTGTGTCCAGCACAGGCATGGTTTAAGGTATGTGAAGGATGTGCATAGGTTATGGGTAAATGCTCTACCACTTTATCTAAGGGACTCCAGAGTCTGTAGGGCAGTGTGCGGGAGGTGGCGCTGGAATCAGTTCTCCACGGATACTGAAAACTCTCCAGAGCTGTCAGGAGGGTAAGTAACTCCCACCGATACAGTACCCGGTGTGGATGGGCACTGGGACACTGGTGTAGGTGGTCCCAAAGATGGCTGCTCGGGAGTGCCTGGGAGCTCATGCCGTCCCACCTCACGATAAACAGTGCACCAGGCACACCTAGGGTCACCAGGAGAAAGCACAGTCTTAGTGATAACACGTGTTTCCATTTTAAAAACAGAATTTAAGATCCAGAGTTCTTAAGTATCTCCCAACTTTTGAAAGCTGGATTAAACCACTCTAATACAACAAGAAAGAAATTGCTCATAAAACATCAAAACGTGTCCACAAGTTATATCTAATGTTTAGATTTTTTTAAAAAGATAATTTTTAGACCTCTCACTCTATAAATTCCAAACCCACGCTGGTATTTCTGGAGTGTGCTCCTGAGAATGTTGACAGATGAAACAGGCCTAGCCTGTGCTAAGGTGCCTGTCATGTGCAACGGTGTACACAGGTACATCTTATTTTATTTTGCATGCTTTACTAAGCTTTGCAAAGAACTCTAGAATGAAATGCATTACCCTGTCCCAAGAGTTCTAAGAATCATTCGCATTTTTATTCACAGAATTGTTTAAATTAATCATATGCATGTTTTATGCATAATGCTGTTACAATATATTATAAACACAATGCTAAGAAAAATCTTGGGC
Organism: Peromyscus eremicus; assembly: GCF_949786415.1. Lineage (NCBI taxonomy): Eukaryota > Metazoa > Chordata > Mammalia > Rodentia > Cricetidae > Peromyscus > Peromyscus eremicus. Next base: position 47,470,831 of record NC_081423.1, read on the forward strand.
TAGAGGGATGGCTTAGTGGTTAAGAGCACTGGCTGCTCTTCTAGAGGACATGAGTTCAATTCCCAGCACCCACAAGGCAGCTCACATCTGTCTATAACTTCAGTTCCAGGACTTCTGACACCATCACACAGACATACATGCAGGCAAAACACAATGAATATAAAATAAAAATAAATTATGTATATATAAAAAAATCTTATATATGGGCATTTTGCCATCATGTATGTCTGTGCATATGTGTATAGATGGTGTCCACAGGAGCCAGAAGAGGGTGCTGGATCCCCAGGAACCGGAGTTACAGACTGTTGGGAGCCACTATGTGGGTGCTGGGAATGGAGCTCAGGTCTGCTGGAAGATCAGCCAGTGTTCTTAACAGCTGAGCCATCTCTCTAGCCCCTAAACCTAACTTTATATGCACGGGAAAACCAAAAACTCTATGTCATTGGTTGTTGCTGTGGTCAGGTGCCAAACCTTCCCTACCAAACGTATGCCTGTCAACAAATGGGTGTGACGGTTCATTTCATGGCCACGTGATTGGGACATGGACTGTGTCTGTGTGTCCTTGTCCCTTTTCTGTTGCTATAGCAGAATACCTGAAACTGGCTGCTCTGTGCTTATTGAAGTTCTGAATTCTGGAGGCTAGGACGTCCAAGACTGGTCAGCTCTGTTGGTGAGGGCCTCACACTGTGCATGATGGGAAACGGAAGGGTAAGAGTGCTAAAGAGACAGAGACACTCACTTTCCAACACCCTACTCCCTGGGCATGATTTCAGTCTCAGGAGAAAAGAGTTTAATCTTCTTCAAAGCTGCCTTGCCACCTGGGGACCGAATTTCAAACTGGGGTTTGAGAGGACCACTCATACGAAGCTAGAGCCCTGGGTGAGTCTGCGAGGTACTTCTTGGTAGGGTTAACATTTGAGTCACTGGTTTCTTTCTCCTAAGGGGTGTGGAGAATTATACCCTAGGAAGCCAGTCTGTTCTCCCTGGTATCAAGATATGCTGAGGGATACGCTGAGTGAATCAAAGAAGCAAAGGATTCCTCTCTGAACTTTCATACCACACACACTTCTTTCCCTGCCCTCTTAGGGATGCTCCCTTGTCCCCACCTTGACCCTGAAGTCATCATAGTTTTCTGGCCTCTACAGATACTCACTTCAACTAAAACTCACAAATCTAAACATTCAAAGCTAGGATACACGTACAGAAGAGTGCATGTGTTGTTTATCTGGATTTGGGTTACCTCAAATGCTGTGTTTTTGTTTTTTCTCTAGTTCTACCTGTTTTCCTGAAATTTTAAGTTTTCTTTATGGTTGAATAAAATTTCGTTCTGTTTGTATTTCATATGTTTAATTATTCATTCATCCATTGATGGACATCCAGGCTGATTCCATTTCCTAGCTATTATGAACAGAGCAGCAGTGAACATGGACACCAGTATCTTTTAAGGCATCCTTAGAGTATATGCTCAGGAGGGGTCAGCTGGGTCACTTGCTGTTTGAGGGACTCCACATTTATTTCCACCTCGGTTGCCTCAGTCAGCACTCCCGTCAACATGGGTAAGAGTCCCTTTCTCTCTGTTTTTGCCAGCATCAACTGTCACCTGCTTTCTTGATGATGGCTATTCTGACTTGGGTGAGACAGAATCTGAAAGTCATTTTAACCTGCATTTCCTTGGTGGCTAAGGATGTCAGGCACTTTTAAAATTTTTATTGGCTACTTGTGTCTTTTGAGAACTTCTCTTCAGTTCCCTTTAAAAAAAAAAAAACTGGGTTGTTGTTTTCTCCACGTTTAATTTTTGAGATTTCTGTATATTCTAAATATCCTTTTGTAAAATAAAATGCCCACCTTTCTAATGAGGCTCGTTTCCATGGAATCATCACCATGGAAACCCAATATAGACACTAGCAGTGCCGCCATCACTACCAGCCACACTACCAGCCACCTTCCCTTTTCACTCACACTTTACTTTCCAGGCTAGTTTGGGTCACAAAGGGAAATGAATTTTATTTGTAAAATTTGACTTTGATTTATTGTGGTGATGATAAAACTTCATGATGGGGAGACTCTGTTGTTTATTATCCTAAATACTAAGCTTGGGCCCTGACGTGGTTATCACCTTTGCGGCTCCAGAGCGCTGTTGCCTTTTGTAAACCTCAGATACCAACGGAGGATTAATATCTACTGCAGGCTCTGGGGGGATTGACAAAGGGACGTTTTCAACACTCGCTTGTTCTGTGAGTCTGGAACATTTGGTAGAAATGCATTCATTACCTTATAGTAACACCTCATAAAGTTGCCCTTGAATCCAGATCTGGCCTCTGAGAAGTTTTAGTGAAAATGGTTTCTGTGAGTGAGCTGAGGTTACTAAGCAGACCACCACTTGGCCTTGATCTGGTTTGGTCTATAAGGGAGCCAGATCCTGCACAGTGGGGTCCCTTCCTGCCATGGATGACCTGGGGTTGGCAATGGCTCCTGAGTGATTCTCAACATTTCCAGCACCCCTCACCTACACAGGAAGCTTCCCCAGGATTTGTAAGCAGGCTCTGGGCTTCTTTGAAGTCAGTCATTTGTTTCCTAGAAAAAGCACATGAGCCAAACTGCAAACACTACTTCATCCTTGGCACACTACTGCCACAGGGGAGCCTCGCCAGGTATTAGTCATTGTTCTGATCTAAATGAGCTCCGAAGTGGCTTTGCACCTCCATTTACACTGACTGAATCAAGGGCTACTCAGGTTCCAGCCATGGGGCTGCCTCTTCCCCACCGTTCAGGATGCCGTCTCTGGCAGGGATGAGGGGATCTGTCTCCTCTGCTTTACAGACAAGGGTATCAGGGGCAGAGGAGGCATCAGGGTGTACTTTCCCTTCAAGCTCCATTCTCAACTCAGGGCAGGCTTTAGTGAGGAGTAAGCATAGCTCCTTGAAGGTGGCAGAGGCCCAGTTACAGGGGAGGCTGCCGGCTTCCAACATCCACATGATAGAAACTGTTTGCCTCTAGATGTGGTACCGATGAGTTTGCATGGAAGAAGGCTAAGGAAGCTGACAAGTAGAGAAACCAGGGGACCCAAATCCCATGAATATCCCTTGGCCAAACAGACAATGGATGAGGTATGAGGTGGTTTGAATGAAAGTGTCCCCTCCCCCCACAAAGACTCATATATTTGAATGCTTAGTCCTTGGCTGATAAACTGTTTGGAAGGATTAGGAGGTGCGTCCTTGTTGGAGGAGGTGTGTCACTAGGGGTATAGGCTTTGAGGTTTCAAAGCTAATGCCAGGCCCAGTCTCCCTCCTTCCCTCCTTCCGTCCATCCCTGCCCCTCCCTCTTTTCCTCCCTCCCTCCCTCCTTTCCTCACGCTCTCCTTCTCTCTCTCTCTCTCTCTCTCTCTCTCTCTCTCTCTCTCTCTCTCTCTCTCTCTCTCTCTCTCGTAGATCAGGCTATAACTCATAGCTACTTCTCCAGCACCATGTCTGCCTGCCTGCTGCCATGCTCCCCACCATGATGATAATGAGCTCACCCTCTGAAAGTATTCGCAAGCCCCAATTCAATGCTTCCTTTCACAAGCGTTACTATGGTCTGGTGTTTTCTCACAGCAATAGAATCCTAACTCAAACAAGGTGGAAACAGGATGCGGGCAGATAAACATCCATCCTGGATCTCTTATGTCTCCGTAGGCTGACCTCTGGTGTCCCTATGCTGGCAACTGTAGCAGTCACCGAGCAGAAGAGAGGCAAGACACTCAGAGGAAGAAGGGAAGGTAAGGAGAGCTGGTGGAGGCTGGAGGCATGGGCATAGACAGTGCTCAGAGCACTCGGATGCAGCAGAGGGGTGCCCCTCTGTTTCAGACAGCATTCCCTGAGGTTAGGTTGGGGCTTTGCACTGGGAAAGAAAAAGAATTCAGAATCAGTTTTATCTGGAGGTTGGGACGTCACAGGCTGCTATAGCGAGGTTTTGAGCCAAGTCTTCTTCTTTTCAAAGTTTTATTGTTTTTTTTAACTAATCTTTTAAATATTATTTTTAGATTTATTTATTTAATTTTTATGTATATAAGTGTTTTGCCTGCTTGTATGTCTATGCTCCATGTGTGTGCTTGGTGCTCACAGAGGTTAGAAAAGGGCATTGGATCACCTGGAGTTGGAATTACACCTTGTGGGTGCTGGGAATCAAACCTGAGTCCTCTGCAATAACAACAAATACTCTTAGCCACTGAGCCATCTCTCCAGTCCTAGAAGGTACGGCGTCTTAAGCCAATGAAAAAGAAACCGAGATATCTATGACGTCAGCCCCCCTGCAAGAGAGGCTTCACCAGAAAACCAGGAAGGCATCCCATCAAGGCAGAACATCTTGGGTCCTAGCCCATTCTTGCTCTCCCCAGACTACTGGACCATTGCACTGGCTCAAGATCAGGTGACAAGTCCCAATGCTAAGAGCATCTAAGAGCAGCATGGAAAGTGTTCACATGCAGGGTAAACAGTTGTTGGTGTAGCTCCCGTTGTTTAAGGAGACAAATGAATGCAAACTGGGGTGGGGCCGTGAGGAGATGCTGTAATCTCGTGGAGAGGAGAGACAAAAATATTGCTTAAATAAGAATGCTACCGCAGCCAGCAGAAGCGACTGTTCAACACGGCCTCATTCTCTCCAGACTCAAGGAAACACAAACCAATGAGATCAAAGATGAATAAGAAGCAATTTGAGCCGAGGAGGAAACAGATTGAGCCTAAGCAGGAATTAAAAAGAAATTAGATAAGAGAAGAATTTTGTGTAAGTAAACATACTCTAATGGAATTTAAAATTTTGTTCAAAGCAGATTTTTTCCCCATATGGAAATCAAATTAGGGATATAGAAGACATATTTTAAAAGCTCTCTCCAAAAGTAGAGGAACAAAATGAGAATCTGGTTTTACTTTTTTATTAGGAAAATTTTGTTTAAATGAGATGACTTTGAAAGAATACAATCTATTGATTTCTTTCTCGTTACAGATGAATACGTCTTCACTGCTGAAGGAAGAGTTTCCTTTTGACTCACATATTTTCTATCCATGTAGTATTTTCCATACGCATGAACCAGTTTCACTATAGGATCTTCATACAGAGAATGCAAACAGACCCACACACTCACACAGTGCATAGATTGCATAGAATACACATGCACACAGATGTACAGACATATACAAATGTATTTTTGTTGGTATGTGTACATGTATCTATCTATATATATGTATGTATTTTCATTTAAAATAGAAAAAAACAGCATACAATCAAACTAAGATTGGTAGTTTTTAAATAACTAGAGAAAAAAACACCTGATTATATGGCAAAAGACACCTCTCAGCTCCTTATCCTTCTTAGCACCAGTGTTGCCCAGGTCTAAGGCAGTTCATACAGAGCTATTACTCTGATCTGTCAAGGAGGATATGGTCCTAATTCTTGACCTTCGGGCTCCAGTATGGACACTGAGTCTGAGAGATAGTAAGCGTTTGTCCTGCTAAGTTCCATAAAGGCTTATTTTCTTCCTTCAATGGCAAAGGCAGAAAAAGAGCCTTGGGAATTGGGGCTACTTGGGTGAAGGGTGGGGAGACACTGGCATAACTCTGGAATCTCCTGGAAAACACAGCATCCACCAGGACTGTCTTCCCCCAGGCAGCCCAAGACCCAGCCATTCATTCACCTTCATTCCCACATGAAGGCTGCCACATATGTAGATACAAAGCTTAAACAGACTCCCAGTGCTGACTGAAGGTCCTTCTCTGGGTGCTGGGGTGTGGCTCAGGAGCAGACCGAGGATGCAAGTACCATATGTGTGGATTCCAAGTGCGCTGGTCAGAATGTACAGATTTAACCCGATTCCCACAGCATCCTTCCTTTGAGTCTACAAAGGCACATTCTTCCATGGTGGCCCTCAGATGTCTTGAGAGAGGCACCACTCTGATAGGGAGTTTAACCTTCAACTGTGCTCTTACCTCCACCCAACACCTTGCAGCTCCTTGCAGTATGTGTGAGGCTTTCTTTCACACACACAGGGAGGAGTGTTTGAAACACAGTCTTTGCTATGTGTCCCAGGTTGGCCTGGGATTTGCTCTGCAGCTCAGCCAGGCTTCCAGTTCACGGTGTAGCCCAGACAATTCGCCAACTCAGACTCCTCCGGCCTTTGCTTACCAGTTGATGGAGTTACAGTCTGTTTCCGGTTCCTGTCTGTACTGGTCTTTGGAGAGTTCATTTACAAAGCCTCTGCCTCCTCACTCTTCCACTGCTCTTCTGCTCACTGCGACCCTCAGCTATCATCAGAGATCTGCTCTTGCAAGAGCCATTCACACTCCGTTCTGTAGTGGATGCTGAGGGTACTTGTAGGCTCTTAGTCAAGAAGCCCCGTGGGACTTCTTGGGACTGTTGACAAGGGTCTCTATCTTGCCACACTTATCTTGGCTTCTGTGATGAAGATAACCATGGCTTTCCTGGTTTTTCTCTTACTTATCAGATTCCTTGTCAATCTGCTTTGTTTCTGTGTTGTTGTTTTTTTTTTTTTTTTTTTTTTCACCCCATTCAACTCTTAGGTTTTGGTGTTTTTAAGAGAACTTAAGCTTGCTCAGTCAACACATTTTCTCGCAGAGACACCAGATAAACTCCAAAAACATTCTGCAGTTGTCCTCCCTTATCAGTGTTTTAGCCACAGTCAATAAAGAGGGAAGCATTGTCCAGTACGATGGGAATGAGAAAGAAGGGGGGGTGAATGTAGACAGCATCATATTTATACATTATTTTTATGATAACTGTTATATTTTGTTATAGTTGTCAACCTGTCACTGTGCTTAATTTGTAAATTAAGATGCTATAGATGAGTAGATGCAGGGAAGGACATGATGTGTACAGGAGTTGATACTATCTGTGGCCTTAGGGATCCACACATATGTGGACACTGGTGGTGCTGCATTGGCTAATGACTGTCACTTATTTGTTTAACAAACAGTTATTGAAATCAAAACAAGTAACAGGAAGGATAAACAAATTCAAATGCTGGATCTTTGAGGATACCAACAAAATAAATCAAGTGCTTGTGTGAGAGAAGACGACGACTGAAGCAGAGAAATATTATCACGGCTAGAGAAGAAACTGAAAGGTTCATAAATACTCTACATCAAAGTCCTGTGTCAATACACTCAAGATCCTATCAAAAAGGAAATGATTTCCCTAATCAAGTATGCTACAGCTGGATGGGGTGCCACACGCCTATAATTCCTTCACTTGGAAGTCTGAGCAAGGGGATTTTTGAGTTCAAGACTAGCCTGAGCTATAAAACCCAGAGTTTAGCCTAGGCTGCAACAGAAGAAAAACATGTACAATAACACACACACACACACACACACACACACACACACACACACACACACACACAGACGCACGCACGCACGCACACGCGTATGCAAAGTAGAAAGCTTAGATGGGCTAATTTTTAGTAAATGAGATTGTGGAAACAGTGTAATGAGAGAGGAATATTCTAGTTTGCTAATTTATGTTTTCAGGGGAGAGGAGAATGAGGGCAGGAAGATGTGATGTGAAAACAATCCCAGAGAGAAACAATCAGAGAGAAATGCAGAGAGCTTCTCTGCTCAGATGTAGGCTTTTTATATACCATTCCTGATAGCGCCCTGGTCTATAAACCAGGGCCGGCTGGCCAAATCCAGCCACTGTCTGCTTTTCAAAATACTTTGCTGGCAAATGCCTGCATACTGGCTTTAGCACCCTCTGAGGCTGCCTGTGTGGAAGTTTCAGAACTGATGAGTTGCATGGAGACCATCTGGCTCATTAAAGTTAAATATTTACAAAGAGCATCCTCACAGACAAAATATTCTAGCTCCTGGGCTGACTCTCATCTCTTCCCTTTTCTGTGTCTGGTGACACCAAGTCCAGTTTCTGAAGCTTGTTCTTCCAGGAGAAGAGGGAGTTTAACCTGCATCTCTCCTCTTGCCTTCACCCTTGCTGCCTCCACCCAACACCTTGCAGCTTCTTCCAGTTCATTCCAAGTACTTCACTTTTGGGAAGTCTCAGCAGGGAGATCGTGAGTTCAAAATCAGCCTGAGCTATAAAACTTAGAGTTCAGCCTGGGCTGTTTCAAAATCAAAACAGATATATATAGACATACCCTCCCTCCAAACACACACCTTAAGAGGGGGGCAGTGACCAGCTGTGAGCAGATACAGTGGACATTAAGCAGTGTATACTCAGATCTCATGCAAACTTCCGTACAAGCCCCACGGTTTCAGCTTCAGCAGTCATGGCTAGATTTTCCCGTCAATTTATCCATCTGCCCAAGGTTCTCATGGTAATGATCTGGGTGACATTTTAGGGACACCTTGGTTTGACTGCCCTCAGCTTTCCTGAGTCATTTTCCATGTGCTCCTTCAGTGTTTGCCTTCTTATCCCATGGCTTAGGATTCCAGGACGTCTCTCAGCTTTATTCAGCTGGGGCTTGTGTTTCTGTTTCTTCCTTTGTTTGTTGACTTAAGGCAGTTAGGTTATCTCAGTGTTCCAACGAAATTCTGGTTTTCCGAAGGGAGCAAAAACTCATGTTAAACACCACAGAACACATTGCAAATCCACCCGATCAAATCTAAGCAGTGTGAACACGTGGATTCTGAACCACTGAAAATGGATCAAGGAAGCAAATGAAGCAATGTGATAAAGTAGCTCAGAATATGACAGTATTTCAAAATCATCTTTTCTTTCCCAGGCTTTCTGTTGTAAACTATAGAATTCATTTTAGTGCACCCAGCAGGTGAAGGTGTATGCATATGGGCAGGACTGGTCTAGACACTGGGAGATGAAGGTTTGGTGTTATGCAGCTAGGAAGGATATCCTAGCACATGGGAGACTTTCCAAGCACAGTGCATCTATCCTGCTATAATTTGTTGGCACATAGGATGGAGGAACTTGAGAATACCCTCTTTGCTGCTACCCCGAGAGTGCAAAATATATTCTCAAGAGAGTGAACTTGCCTGTGTGCATGTCATGTTGCTCTTTGCTTCCAGACCTGCTGTGTGCATGTCTGTCTGGTTGCATGCCTGTCAACTAGAGCCATACACAAGCAGGCATGAGGAGAGGATTTTGTTTGTTTATTTATTTCTAGGCTCTATGGTTCTCTCTATGGTCAGTGGTTCTCAACCTTCCTAACGCTTCAGCCCTTTAATACAGTTCCTCCAACCATAAAATTATTTCCATTGCTACTTCATAACTGTAATTTTGCTACTGTTATGAACTGTAATGTAAGTAGCCGTGTTTTCTGATGGTCTTAGTCGATCCCTGTGTAAGGGTCGTTTGGCCCTCAAAGGGGTCGCGAGCCACAGGCTGAAAAGCGCTGCTCTATATTATGAGAAGTCAAACTGGACAGGAGAGGAAATGGCTTGTGACGGAGCCAGGCTGTGGCATTCTCCATTGTGACAAAGGGGATGTGGCAGTGTGCCTGAAGGAGGGAGACAGGACTTCACCCTACCAGAAATCCAGACCCCAAAGGGAGAAAGATACAGTAAAGCCAGAGAAGCAATCTGCCTGGGCTAGAGGCTGAAATGGGTGGTTATTAGTGATGCGAACTTCGGAACAAACGCACATGCTTAAGAGATGACTCCAGATATTATAGACGAAAATGTATGTGACTCCATAAAAGCGAGAAATCTTAATTGGAGAAAAAGATGATAAAACCTGGGATTATTCAGAATGTGGCTGGTGAACCATCAGCAGCCTGAAGTTTGCTGCTAGGGAGCACTCACAAACATTCACCCAGACTTAGTATCTCTATGACATCTAAGTGTGTGGTTTTTGTCTATTATGAATCAGTGGTTGGACTGGGATTGGCCATTTAAAAATAATGGACCTTTGCCACAGAGAATTGAAGAAACACTGCTGTTCGTAAAGCACATACTATGTGTGAGCTCTGGAAAAACATTGTCTGCCGTGCAACTGACAGCTAAATTCTATATTATGCGAAATTATGTAAATTTGCACAGGAAAAATGGGGTGAAAAAGAGCAAGGAATAAACCGTGTTTCAGAGACATGGAATCCAAATAGTCCATAAATCACATGACATTTTTGCTCTTGAGTGGTCAGGGACCTGTTTCCACTTTCCAACTGTGTCAACATTGAGAAAAGCTATACCATTTATTGTTAATGCAGACATGGGGAAATTCACGCATTGCTAGTGGGACTATGAATTGTTAGAGCTTTTTTAGGAGGCAATTTGGCAGCATCCGTTGAAATAAAAACAAGCTGATGATACACTTTTGACTCAGCAGTTTTCTTCCTGGGAATCTAGCCCATCGAAATAAAAACACCTATCAGTAGCATCTCCCCAGAGATGTTTCCTACAGCCCCTTTTGTGGTGGCAGAAGACCAGGGACCAAGTAAATGCCACGGATGGGGAAACAGCTGAATAAATTGTGGTCCACTTATCCCAGGGAAGCTCAGATAGCTATCAAAAAAGATGAATTAGAATCTTATCAATTACTTCGGCAGGGCTCTTTTATTTTTATGAGCTATTGAAGGAAAAAAGCAAGATACAGAAAATATTTACTACAATCTCATTTCTATGAAATGATAAATGACAAAATTCTGGTTTTGAACATGTTTTTATATTGTATGTATCTTGAAATACTATTATAAAAGTGGGTAAAAATAAAAGAGACTCATGCTGGTTCATTAGCATAGCTTATTGCAGTGTGTGGTGAAGGTGTGAAGTGTAGAGGAGTGGGGAGAGAGGCAAGGAAAAGACTACATTGTGAATTCATCATGCACAGGAGTGCTTGATTCCTGTCGGTCCGTCTCTCTGTCTGTCTGTCTGTCTCTCTGTCTCTGTCTCTCTCTCACAGACACAAAGACAGAGAGAGTAACAAATATACAAAAATACAAAAACTTACATACAAATATGGAGGCATATGTAATTATCAGACGTGTAGCCCAAAATGTTTTAGTACAATTTACAAAAGATACGAAAGATGTTAGCTCCATACCTACCAACTTGCAGGGATGGCCACGATAAAAAATGACAATAAGTCAGTCAGGAAACCAATTAGGAAATCAATAAGTAAAGGTTACTATCTTGGTAGAGAGATCTTCAAAGGACATACATCACAGCTCAATGGAAGCTTAGTAGAAGTCACACACGGCTGTAAGAAGAGCTGCCAACTTGATTGCTACCCAAAGCCACACAAGCAGAAACACGGAGGTGTTTGTTGCCTATCCATCCCTGCAATATGAAGATTAGTAATGGAAGGAGGGAAGAAAACATTCTTAAATATATTTCTAACGAGAACTAAAATAGAAACAGAAGTGCTGGAGAAAAACATTTGAACACGCTTTATATGTACGTGTTGACTAACGCTCCCTTGGAAATCTTGCCGTCAGTATGTTGGTGGGAGGAGCATATTCATGTGAGAAAGGCCAGGGGCTATTACCCTCAGCATCATATCCAGGGTCAAGATATTGGGAGCTGCTTACCTTTTCAAGAGAAAATAAAGGAAAGCCTGAATTGTGGCGTGCAACAATGTTGTGGGAGCGTGTGCAGAGCAAATTCCAACGTAAAGAAGCAACAGCAGTTGGGAACTACTGTTGATGCTTGTTGAGGAAGATGTTCTATGTTCATGTGTGGGAAAACTGGAGAGACAAAAGGTTCAAAGCCACCCTGGAGCCTGGAACAGGATTACAGTTAATGTTCTTACTTTTAAAACCTTGGTGCTTTTCTGTAGTCCTTACATTTTTTCTGAAAAAAAAAGAAAAGAAAAAGAAATTATAGAAATGTTAAAAGGCTGTAAAGATTAGCATCTCCCGGAAGTACAGTTGACGGGAGGAGCCTCTGGTTCCCTTCATGAGGATGGTGGCCACCAGGCTGTGTCACTCTCCCAGCGTCAGTCTGGCGGATGAACTCTAACCTTTCGCTTTCAAAGCAGGAGGAATAATCAAAGGCAGGTCATTAGTTAATTGCTTTGAGGTTATTTCCGAAGTCCCTGGTGGGCTCTTGCAAATGATTAGTAATATCATTATTACTTATACAACAGTGGGCCAGCCATTACTGCTTCCTCAGCACTGATTCAAGGCTTTATGGCCAAATGGTTCTCAACCTAGGGTTCTCTGACCTCGGAAGGTACAAAGTGGCTGTAAGCTCTCTGAACTACATCATGCACATAAAAGGTGTCAGGGAGTTATGGGCTAGCCTCACAGTGCTACACTGGCCACAAAAGCTGGCCACAAGAGGCATAAGCCCCCTCCCCGATGTTATCTACAACCCTCAGCTGATTGTTGTGGCAAATAGGTGATTAGAATCCCTTTTGGCAAATAAACATATCAGGAAAAATAATCTATTACTGAATATATATATTTTATATATATATATATATATATATATATATATATATATATATATATATATATATATATATTACCCCTACCCAGGTTTTAAAAAGTCAAACATGGCCTTACTTTGCTGGCTCTAAAGTATTCTTACAATTGTACTTGGTATTCTGTTTTGACCAATCTACTGAAAATCATATTTTAATCCTATTTACAGACATAAATTCAGTGTACTCTTTCTGATACTGTGAAAACAAAGATCTCTCCTCATTTAACAGCCATTCTCCAGTTTCCAAAAGAGCCAAGTGAGGCACAGAGTCCAGCGAAAACCTTGTCTCAGGAGCCAGTGGCTGCTTCTCCCACGGCCCCTCTTCTTGGGTCTGGGGTTTTCCAGTAGCTTATGTCTGGGATATAGAGAAGCACTTAGAGAGAAAGAGAGAGAGAGGGAGAGAGAGAGAGAGAGAAAGAGAGAGGGGAGGTGGGCGGGGACCCAGCGTCTTCTGTAGCTTTCTGCTACAGAAGTGAGGTTGTTGTTGTATCAGTCTCTTATTGATGATGAAATTCCGAGGGACGGGAGTGAAGACCTGTTTAACCGCCTGCCCAGAGGCAGAGCCAGAATGTGAACTCTGGGGAGTCTGATCCAGACCCTGGTTTAATCCGTCCTTAACAACTGCATTCCTGTCTCCAGAAAAAAAAGGGAAAGTCGGCCGGAAGGTCTTCGGAGAGTTCTTTAATAAAATGACTAATTCTGGCAACTGGCCCGGAGAGGAGATGGGAAGCCCATTTAGTTTTACCTCCATGACTGATGCCTATCTGAAAATGGGGTTTCTTTTAAAAGATTCCTAGATTTTTATTGTAACGTCTTAAGAACTTACTACACAAACTCGCCCAGTGGATTCTGCCCATTAGTGGACATCAAGGACATTGTATTTCAAAGAAAGGATTTTGTCTTCGTCAATTTAACCTGAGTTATTAATACTTTCTCTCTCCAGCTGATTGGTGAATTTAAAAAAAATACATATGCACTGGAACTTGTCTAGAAAGTTGCCAGTACAAGGAAAGTTTGTGTGTGTGTAGCACAGGTGTGTGCGCACACACATTTCTAAAGCTGTGCAAACGTGTTATGATGCTTCAGTGACGGAAGACCAGTGTGCTTAGAAGTCACAATCTTAGCAATGCAAAAGACCTCTTCCCAGGAAGCAAAGGTATACATCTAAAGCAAAACTTTTCAATAGATAAAAAGGAAAAGTCCAGTTTAGAGGAGAAAATACAATTATGGGATGTGTGAGCATGTATGGGCATGTGATCATATATACACGTGTGCATAAGTGTGTGACTACATACATGTGTGTGTCTGTGTGCATATGTGAGCATACATACATCAGGAGCATGCACATGTGTGAGAATATGCGTGGGCATGTATGTATGGGGTATGTGTGCATTAGTGTGTATGTGTCTGTGTATGTGCATGTGTGTGTATGTATGTGTGACCTTTTGTGTAAGTTTATACATGTATATGCATTTATCTATGTCTGTGTAGTTTAATATTTGTGTACACATCTGTGTGGGTACCTATATATGTGGATGTGTGACTACATCACACAGGCAACCATGTGAATCTATTCATGTGCATGTGTGTTTGCATGTATGCATGTGTGTGTGTTTGTGTCTATTAATGTGTACATGAGTGTTTGTGTGTGTGTTTGGGCCTTTTTGCTTGCATATGCACACATATGTATTTTTGTGACTGATGGAGTGTATGTGTATGCATGTGTAAGTGTGTTCATATGTGTGGAGATGCATGGGGGTGTCCTTATGAATGTTTTCCTATGCCTGCCTACAAGTGTGTATGTGCATATGCTCACATCTATTAGCATGTGGATGCATGTTCTTTTAACGTGTACATGTGGACATGATTCCTTGTATGTCTATGTGTGCGTACTTTGTATGTCTGTATCTTGTAAATATATTCATGTATGTGTGCCCATGTGCACACACACTTATATGTGTGTGCATGTCTATGTGCTTGCATGCATGCATATGTATGTATATTTGTGTGTGTGTGTGTGTGTGTGTGTGTGTGTGTGTGTGTGTTGGGTGAGGAGGACAGAGCGCTTCCTTTGGTGGTTTCCCTGCCTTCGTTCAGGCTCTCATAGGACAGTGATAGGACAAAATGCTTTTCTGAGCTGAAGAAACTAGTGCACCTTGGAGTGACGTCACCCCAAGGCCTCATCAGCTCAGCTTATCTTCCACGAGAACCGCAGCCTCTGGCCTCTTTCCCTATGGGACCGTGTGCAAACAATCTGCTGGGCTGCAGAACCCATGTGCCACACCACGAACATGCCAGGAGATATGTGCCACACCACGAACATGCCAGGAGATATGTGCCACACCACGAACATGCCAGGAGATATGTGCCACACCACGAACATGCCAGGAGATATGTGCCACACCACGAACATGCCAGGAGATATGTGCCACACCACGAACATGCCAGGAGATATGTGCCACACCACGAACACGCCAGGAGATATGTGCTACACCACGAACATGCCAGGAGATATGTGCTACACCACGAACATGCCAGGAGATATGTGCTCACTGGTGCAATCGTGGTACCACTGTGACGGGTGAAACTGTTTTCCAACTGGCTTTAAGGCCTGCTTGACAAGAGAGCCATGGCAGGTCCTGTAACACACGAGCCTGCAGCTGGGGATGGGGGCAGGGCGGTGGGTAATAAGGCCTAGTGAAGAAGGCAGTGTTATTGTTTGGTTAGATGGATATTTAACAAGATTATTTGCTTCTCTGTTTCTGTGATCAATCCTGAACAAGAGCAACATGGGGGAGGAGAGATTTCTTCAGCTTTGATTTCCACATCACAGTTCATCATTGAAGGAAGTCAAGGCAGGAACACAACAGGAACCTGGAGGTAGAGACTGAAGTAGAGACCAAGGAGGAAGGCTGCACACTGTCTTGCTCCCCCTGACTTGCTCAGCTACATCTCTCGTACAGCCCAGGCTTGGGGTGGCACCACCCACGTCAATCATTAATCAAGAAAATACCCCACAGAGTTGCCTGCAGGCCAGTCAGTTGGAGCTAATTCCTTAGTTGAGATTCCCTCTTCCCAGATATGTCGAGGTTTGTGTTAACAAACTGACTGGTACAGAAGGGAAGTCAGTGAATTGCGTCTTCTGTTCCCAAACCAAATGGCCGTTCTCAACCCTCAAAGGGGAGTGTCTGTTAGATGATAGCGAAACGCAATCTCCTGGACAGTGATGGGGTACAAGCTGCAGTACAAGGTAGCAGTGAGGTCCCTCTGTCTCTGGGAAGGACGATATGGGAAAGAATAAAACCCACCCTCTCCCCCAGGGAAAGAGGAGGAGAGAGATGATGTAAGGAAGACAGTAGGCCAACCCAGACAGTGGCAGGAACAGACACATTACAGAGATCTGATGCAGCAGCGGCCGGTCCAGCTAAGAGTTCAACCAGCGCAGATGGAGCATCTGAGTGATGCTCTGTGCAAGACACAAAGGTGGCAAGACATAGACTCTGAATAGCTGACAGTAAATAAGGATGCTGAGGTCATCTGGTTATCACTTCAATGCAAAACAGACTCTAGAACATGCTAATATCAATGTATCAAGCATTATAGATATGTACTATAAGATACACACATGTAAATATGTTTGTATATAATTTCAAAGTAATATTAACTCTCTCCCTGGTAGCCCAAACTCATTCTCCTCCTAACTTGGAAACTATGCAATTCTTAGCAGCTCCCTGTCAAAGACAGGAACACTGTTGCAAAGAACTCAATGACCTTCTGTGAAGCGGGAGGTGTGATTTACCCAGTACTAGCATATGGGGCAGACCTCCGTCCAAGCCTATTTCTCACAGTAAGGCTGTGAGATACGTCACTTACGGTGACACAGATGACAAAACCTTAGTTATCTCTACCTCTGAGACCTCAAGACACCGTTGGTGCTGAGCCACAGCCTCTCGGGTCTTCTGCTGGGGTGCAGCTCAGCATGGCAGACCCAGGCAGCTTTACAGAGATCATGCACTGAGCTTTGCACTCGCCCGCACTGCCTCTCAGAACTCAGTCTCAGGAGCAGATTCCCTTCCTTGCCCATGTGGACCAAATGCTTTGGTTTTGTGCCAAAGTTCTTGACTCTTTGGCTCTTGTTCCCCGAAATCATCTGTCTTCTGAGGTGACACGGACAAGGGAAATTAACTGTCTTCCCGTCCTTAAACTCTCCACTTTGTCGAGACAACAAACACAGCTCAATGCACAGGGGACTTATCTCTTAACCTCTGCTGCTTTATGGGGTTTTCACATCACTGACCTGGGTCTCTGGGCACCAGGCAATGCATAGATCCACTCCCTAGATTCTGTTTGTCCTTCAGTGTCAATATTAGTATAGGGAGGGCAATCAGTGGGAACATGCTCCTCAAATCAGCCGTTGGAACAAAGAGAACCAAAGACCACGTCAACACTGTTTTGGCTGAGTTTGAATCTAACAGGTGAGTCAATTCAGCTTCAGAAGGTTGAACCCCCTGGACGTGGGAACCCATCAGAAGAAGCACTCTGTAAGCATGTCACCAATGATGACACCACACAACCTTAGAGCAGTGGTTCTCAACATTTCTAGTGCTGTGACCCTTTAATACAGCTCCTCATGCTGTGGAGACCCCCAACCACAAAATTATTTTTTGTTGCTACTTCGTAACTGTAATTTTGCTACTGTATGAATCGTAATGTAAATATCGGTGTTTTCTCGATAGTCTTAGGTGAGATCCTTGCGAAAGGGGTCCCAGTCCACAGATTGAGAACCACTGCCTTTGAGCCAAGCCTCGCTCACGAGACATCCTTTGTGCCGCTGCACACAGTGAAAACAGAAAAAGTTACAAATCACTGAGCTGCCTGGAAGGCTTTGTGCTCTGGGCGGTCCTGGATTTCTGGGTCTCATCCCAAGGAAGTGAGAGAGCTCCCAGGAGCAGCAGCTTGTCTGAATTACCATTCCCATTGCTCAGTACCCGACAGGGAGTGCCCAGGGGACGGTTTAGTTCAGCTTCACAGTTTGGGGGTACAGTCCATTGTGGCTGGGAAGGAACAGCAGCAGGAGGGTGAGTGTGGTCTCATCACAGTGGCAGGAAACAGAGACCATCCTGTTAGTGAGTTCTCCCTATGCTCTGCTTGCTTTTGCAGTCCAGCCTGCTGCATGGGGCTGCCCATCTCAGCTAAACCCCTCTGGAAATGTCTTCACAGACACACTCACCGTCATTCTAAATCCAGCCAAGATGGCCACGACGATTGACTATCCCATCAGCAAAGCCTGGCATGACGCTGGATCATCTCTACTTCCCAGCAGCCATTCTTCAACCAATGCGGATTTGCTCAGTGTATTAGATTTCTCGAAAGCAGCTGTTCTTAACCTGTGGGCTTCGACCCCTTTGAGGGACAAATGGCCCTTTTGTAGGAATAGCCTAAGACCATCAGAAAACATAGATATTTACATTATGATTCATCACAGTAGGAAAATTAGTTATGAAGTAGCAATGAAAATAATTCTATGGTTGGGGGGTCACCATAACATCAAGAACTGTATTAAAGGTCACAGCATTAGGAAGGTTGAGAATCATTGCTCTAAAGAAAAGAACTTACATAATGAGAACGTGTATTCACATATACAGATATTCACATGTATATGTGTGTATGTGACATTAGAGTAGCTTATAAGCTGTGACCCAGCTAGTCCAACAGTGGCTCTCTCTTAAGAAAGGCCAAAAAAACTGGTAATTGTTCTGTCCCTGAGGCTGGATATGTCAATATGTCAGCTGGTCTTTGGTCTATTAGAATCCTGAAGAAGTGGGTTCTAATACCTATGAAGGAATGCCTCAGCAACGGGATGGATGAACTTGTTAGCAAGCATGAGAGGAAACAGGAAAAAAAAAAAGCAAAATCTTCCCCCTTCCATGTCCTTTTATGTGGGTGCTATCAAAAAAATACTGCCCAACTTAAGATGATTCTTCTCTTCTTAAATGATCCAACAAGGAAAATCCCTCACAGGTACCCAGCTGCTGGAATTTCAGTTGAGTCCAGATGGAGTCCAGCTGACAATGGAGATTATCCACCATACTAACCAAGTGGGTAATTTTTTTTTCTGCACCGACGAAAGAATCACCAAAGGCTGGGTGGGTGATATTCTATACTCCTTAAAACCCTTCCACAACCCCTTGTTATCATTTTTAAAACATTTATGGAGTCAGGCATGGTGGTGTATGCTGTGATCCCAGCACTCAGGAGGCAGAGGCAAGGAGGATTACTGTAAGTTCAAGGTCACCTTGGTCTACACAGTAAGAGTGTTTTAAAAAGCTGAAAAGAAATCATAGTTTGAGTAAAGAGGGTGTGTGAAAGAAGTCATTGTACTTTATGCTCACTGTGTCGGTACATGTTAGTACCTATTCTACACAGAAGAACAGAGTCTGGCCAGAAAGAGGGACAATCCAGCCTTGCTGTCCATGGGTACTCCCTACAGCTGGAGAAGCAACATCAGAAGACCATGGGCTCAGGGAACAGGTGCCTCGCTCTCCAGATGAGATCACCTCTGGAGGAGGATTAATAGTTCTATCATGTTCTGGCAGTCTAACCAGGACTACCATGTGACATTTACCAGGAAAAACCATTTTATTTAGCCTATGGTAAAAACAGACAACCAACCCCCCAAACATTTTGACAAATGCAACTGTTCAAAAAGCCAGGCCCCTTGCCAAGAGAAAAACTATTATGGGAAATCAAGTTTCAGAGAGAATAGGTGTTCAGAATTGTGTTAAGTAGGGTTAGCCTTGGAAGCGACTCCAGTGTTTCACATCACTCTAGCCTTTGCCAAAGAAAGGAGACTCACAAACTCCATCGTATTTCCAAAGTCTTCAGTCCTCCCAAAGTCTATGAAACTCGCCAGATACGAGCATTCCCAGAATTTATCTTCTCTGAGAGCTCCCTATGACCAGGACTCACAGCTGAATAACAGTCCTCCTTTCTCGCCATTTGAAGGCAAGCTGCCTTTCAAGTGTTCTTTGCTCCCACGTGCCCCCTCCCCTTTCTGCATTTTAAAGGGATTGTGTCATGAGCCCTCTTCCTCTGTAATTATCCCTGTCGTTGCTACTCACGATGGTTTTTCTAACTGGAGAATAAATCTCTCAGAGAAAATGGATGATGGGCAGTTCTAAAGTAGAACATGGAGACGGTCCCCGTAGAGTTACAGCAGTGGCAATATCAAGCCATGATCCCCAGACATGGGTTGACACTGCCTGTAATGTCTTCCCCAAGATAAGAGGAAAGCCACTCAAAAAGGGAACCCTCTGAACGTGAGCTCCTGTGACCCCTCTGAGGCTTCAAAGTGTTCATTGCCTGACGGTGAGAGGTTCCTGCCAGATTAAGGCTCCAGTTATTGTTAATTGATGACTTAAGGAGGACCAGTCAGTTTTCCTAGCGTGTAACAGCCAGGTTGATTCCTGGGAACACTTTCATAGGATCTAAGGGTGTGAATTCTTAGCAGCCAGAGCTGAGCCCCCCTGGAGAGTGTGAATGCTCTTAGTGAGCTTAATTGGGGAGGGGGCTGATTTTCATCACAGTTCAGTGAAGCACAGGGACATTCAAAAGAAACATCTGTGCCAGTCTACAAAGGGGCACACGGAGACATTGTCAGGTGTCATACTCTCATGGCCGTTTCCTCGTGGCGTTGTCTGAAGGGGAAGCAAAGAACGCCACCACTCACCATCTCTCAGATGACTGACTTTTGTCTTTGCATTGGTCATGTAGCAAGGAGTAAAGATGGGCCCAGAATCCTTCAGTTAGGTGGCGGGAAACCAGGCACCTGTTCTTTATGCACTCAGGGGATGGCATTCTCTGACCATCATGTTGTTCCTTTTGGATAAACACACCTCAAGCCTTTCAACCCCAGCTTCCACCACCACATGTCAACTGTGTGGACAGTGCTTTGGACATTAAGTCACTTGTGGACTTGAGCAGCTAGGGACTCTATCTACGGGGAAATGCCAAGTACCTACTTTATTACATTTGAGGGAGTCATGACAAAGAAAGAAAAGAACTTGAATGGCCTTTGGATTGAGTGTGGACTGGATAGTTCTCTCATCATCTGTGGTTTCAACCACCTCAGGACTGGAAATGTTTGAAAAGAATAATGCCTGTAATGGATACACATATTTTTGCCATTCCTTAGACGACATAACAGATTGGCCTCTATGAAGCAAGCATTGCACTGTATGAAGTGTGATAAGTAACTTAGAGATGAGTCAAAACATGCCTGCAGATGTTTTAAATGGCAGGCTATATGAGAATACTGATCAATCTTATATAAGGGACTCAAGCATTTGCAGACCTTGGTATCTGGGGGCTGGGGGGCCAGAATCAACCCCTGTGGATATAGAATGAAGGGGTAGCTAAACATGGCTCATATTAATTTGGTGAAACAAAATGATGATGACATTAGGGATAAGAGTAAACACACAGCCCACAACTGTATCTTCATGCACATGCAAGAATGGCAGCTGGAAGCAGTGGTTATGTGTGTGTGTGTGTGTGTGTGTGTGTGTGTGTTCTCTCCCCTCAGCCTTTGTTAACTTATGAAATATACCTAACTGTGCTTTAATATAGCCTTGCAAGGCACTATCTCAACCTGCCCACACCACAGCCCATTCAATTTAGCAAACACCAATTCAGCACTTCCAAGGTTCAGCATTCTGGCCAGGAACACAAAGATAAGACAGCCTCTGAGGATGCTTCATATATGAGCAACTGTGATGTAAGAGACATGCCATGATAGAAGGCACAGACTATGAGGGGGCAGAGGAGGAAATGTGCAATTAGGAACAGCGGGGTGTTTGTAAACCATAGTTAGCGGTATTACACTGGTGCACAAGGAGGAACCATTTCGTAGTGTCACCAGACCTTCATTAAAGCAAGCAACAGCTTATCTTTGTACCCCAGCCTCTCTACCTACACAGCTATGCATTTCATTTAGCTTTCTTTGGGGAGCTAATGGCAAAAAACTAACTGAAATTGGTGTAAGCTAGACATAATCACCAGCATCATCAGCACCAATTGCTTGGCATGGCAAAAAAAATGCCAGTTCCAAATTCTAGGCATGTCTGGTGCCACAGGCTTCATAGGACCTGATCTTCCTCATCTCACTCAGCTGGCCTGACATTCTCAATGGTATAATTTAGGGGTCACCACAGGGGATGCTAAGAGTATCTCTTCCTACAAAGTTACAAAAAAATTCTGTATTGGTATCTCTCTGCTGCAGCGTGGATTAAGTCCACTGTGCCTATGCTGATCATGGTGACACAGAGATAAATAGCTCTGACTGACGTGTCATGGTCATGGACGCAGCCTAGCAGCACAGGCTGAGGGTGGGAAAGAGGTGTCTCTAAGGGACGATACAGTGTGGTTACAAGAGGAATGAGAGGTGGATGACAAGCCAGCCAGCAGATACCCTCTGTCTCTGCTGTTTCCTGATGTTCCAGACAGTTTCTCCAGTTTATCTTGAGGTCTTTGGGAAGGGTGGACACATGCCATAAATAAAAACACAAGTACTAAGATAAATTTGTATTTCTGATAGAAATTGCTTTTTTGGGGGTAATAACTATGTATCACAGTTGCTTGGAAACATAAGTCTACCTGAGTGTATTTTATCTGGCAGCTTGACTTAAGCATCTCTTCGAGGAAACTATCAGAAACACTAAAACATCTGAAGGTGTTAATAGCTAGAAATATAGCCGGGCGGTGGTGGCGCACGCCTTTAATCCCAGCACTTGGGAGGCAGAGCCAGGCGGATCTCTGTGAGTTCGAGGCCAGCCTGGGCTACCAAGTGAGTTCCAGGAAAGGCGCAAAGCTACACAGAGAAACCCTGTCTCGAAAAACCAAAAAAAAAAAAAAAAAAAAAAAAAAAAAAATAGCTAGAAATATCTCCTCGGTGTGGCATTTTAAAAAACAGGGCACAAAACTTTAAACAGTGACAACCAGCCATGAATACATCTCTGGTGGAAAATTAGAATGCCAAAGACAAAGTCAGGCATGATAAGGTAAGCCTATAACCCAGTACTTAGCCTTCATGGAGTAGAGGCAGGAGGACTGAGAATGTGAGGGTGTGGTGGAACACACCCATAGTCCCAGAACTTAGGAGGCAGAGGCAGGTAGAATTCTGTGAGTTGAAGGCCAGCCTGCTCCTCATAGTGTGCTGCAGGCCAGCTTGGGCTACATTCTAAGACTCTGTTTCAAGACAAAAACATGAATAGAAAACAAACAAGCCCCAGCAGTGATCTGGGTACCTGAGATTGGAAGTTTTTCAAGGTGCTTTGGGAAATTTCAGGACACAGTCGCCAAGACTTGTAAGAATGTACTGTTAATCCTTGAATGTAATATCAGGGTCAGAAAACAGAAGAAAGGGAACTGGAGAAGTCTTCCTAGCTTTTCTAATCTCACATCAGCTAGTTAGTTATCCATTCTGCTTTCTGCCAGATCATTTCTGGTTTACAGAACACATTGGTAACACTGATAAAAACTCACCCCTGGAATGATTTTTTTTCCATTGTACAATGGCTGGCATAGGGTGGGTATATGTTTTACAAATGAGTGCCAATGGATAAAAGATGGTATGGTCAAATTGTTATCCAGCTCACTCTACTAAGACATTTGTGTGTGGTTTAGCTAATGAGTTTTGACACTATTAGAACTTTTACTCCTGAGAGATTTGCAAGGCATCCATAGATTGTGCTTACTTACTATGGCACATCTTCAGAGAATGTGAGGATCGACTGGTTTTGAGATGGTCAGTGTAGAGTTAAAGGTCCGAGCTCACTTCCAGGTTGAAAACCCACCAAAACCCACCAATCCCTGAGCTCAAAAGCCTACCAATCCCTGGGCTTGCCACAAGTGTAGGACTTGAAATCCCACCAATCTTCACTCTAGAAAATTCCACCCCTGCCCTCAAGAAACCCTATATAAGCCCGTCTCCTGTTCAGTTCTCTGCTGCTTCTCGCCTGAGCAGAGACAGCCACCCTCCTGTGTCTTTCCCAATAAATCTCTTGTGTGAGGTTAGTTGTGCAGTGGGACATTTGTGTCATTCCCGGGATCCTGGCTGCCAGGATATCTTTCCCCTCAGAGCTACCTTACTTATGATCACTAAGTATGAATTTTGTTTCCACTTTTGTGGCCCTCTGCTTGCCTCATTCTTTTAGATTATGTTGACGGGATGACCATGGCTGAGCCTTTGGCCTTGGCTACGTTTATAAGGCTGATTCCAATTACAAGCATAGACCTCACATTCTATTCTGTCCTGAGTCACCTGCAAAAATCCCTAAGAACACATACGTCTGAGCGTCAAACTCAGTAACCTGAGTAATTTGATGCCAGTGTTTAGCGCAGAGCCCTGAGTAGGTATTGAAATCATTTTTCCAGGTGAATCTATCATACACTGAGTTTTGAGGACCACAGGGGCCGCTAGCAGTCTGTGATGATGAGGTCAACACTTATGGAGCTGTACCACAAGGGAAGTGCTGTGAAAATCTCCCACAGCATGCTCCTCCTCCAAGCCCCCATGTAACAACAGAGGTTTATTTCAAATGCACAAGTGAAAAATATTGAGTCAGAGTACTGTCAAGATCACTCGGGCTGTGTGCAGCAGAGTTGGGATTGACATCCAGGTCTCCAGGGCCGGTACTGTGACATACTCACTTCACAGTCCTTATGTGGGAAGGGCACCAGGAAAGACCAAGAATAACCAGTCAGGTATCTCAAGGCTTCCTTCTGGGACAGACGACTTTCTTTGCTGTTGTCTGAGTTCTCCATGTGATTTGGAGGGGCCCATATGCAGCCAGGAAGGTTGGGGTTGTCTCACTGACTCCGAGAACCTGTCTTCAGGAGATGGTGAAATGTGCCTTAATGGTGGTGAGGTCAGGGGAGCCTTCCTCACTCCAATGATATTAATAAGATGGGCATCACCCCCAAACCTTCTCATGTTTCTTTATGTACTTTCTTGGAGACTTGACCTCCTTTGGCCGAGAGACAGCACCTCTTGTCACATCACTTCTGAGTACCCTTCCCTGTGACTCATTCCCTCTGAGATAGTTGAGGTCTAAAATTTTTTATTTTAAGAATTTTTTCTTATTATCAATAGCTACTTTAGCCTGTTTGCACTGATATAACAAAATACTGTAAATCAAGTGGCTTGTGAACAATAAGGAGGCTTTCATGTCCAAGAGGAAGCCATCAACAAGCGGGTATCTGGGGGAGGTCTGCTTCCTGGTTCCTAGATGGTTCTTCCTGCCGGGTCTCCACATGGTGGAGGAGGTCAGTGCCGCCCCCTAGGCCTCTCTGACAAGTACTGATTCCACCATCCAGTCTCCACCTCGAGACCTAATCTCCTCATTTCACCCATGAATTGTCACACATGACGAATTAATTAAGACTTGGTAAACTGAATTTTTTGCAAAAAGAAATCTCTGATTTGCTGACCCAGTTGCACGTGTCCTGTCTAAGCACAAGTCCCACAGAGACACTTAGCAAACAAAACGGTGTGATGCAGGGGTATTTGCTGAATGGAAAAAAGAATTACCCTGAAACCTCCAGAGATGGTGATTTCTGCAAAGCCGGCCTTCTCTGCTGTGGTGTGATCAGCACAGCTCAGTTGAACACTGTGATAGCTTCAGAGCTTGCTTCCAGCTGCTTGTACCCAAGTGGCTTGTTATTCAAAACAACTCTCGGGTAAATATGATATTTTTTCCCTCACATTCCTCGCTTCTTCCTGCTGATCACTCATGCTAAGAGCTCACGGGGGTCTGTTTTCTCATCTGCTCTCTCCCATGCTAGACAGGGGATGAAGACATATTGATGTGCATGGGAGAGGTGGCCTGGGAGATGTCCTCAGCTATCTGACAACAGAGGTGTGCCATATGCTGAGGGGGTCGGGTGGCAGGGTGATGATCAGCTGTCAACAGGGACGTCAATGCCCCTGCTTCAGGCTCTGATGTGAGTGACCCTGGAGCCAGGTCCCTTAGCAGCGGTCAATGAGATGGCGGGATCGTGTTGTTTCCTTTCCCAGGGGAGCAATTCTCTTGGCTCAATGGGCTGACAAGATTTATCTTGCAGACATCTTCTAGTTAGACTCTCTGAGCAGAGTCAGCAATAGAAACCCCACTAATTTCCCCAGCATTCAAATAGCCAAGTTTCGGCTTTAAGGGAATTTACAGATTACCTTGTCATGTGTGCTCGTGGGCTCGAGGTGCCTTGGGTGAGAAATCCATCACATCTGAAGCACAGTGAGAAGGTAGGGAGTCACTGGGAGGGCTGTAGGACTGCTGCTTCAGACAGAGCTGCTGGACCCCTGTGTCTTGTGCAGTTGGGTTCCATGTACGATTCTGCCTTATTTCCTGCCAAGGAATTGCTTCTTCCTCTGCTCGCTGCAGACTTGCTGGGACTATAATTATATCTAGGCACGTGGTCTCTCAGTCTTCTTCTCCCAGGCCTGCCTGCTCTCTGACCTGCTGTCAGCAGTAGAAAGCCATGAACCTGCTATGTGGGGACTTTGAGCGGTGAACAGGAGCTGCAGAGGAAAAGGGCCAAGACCTTCCCCGCTCCACTGCCCTACCTGGCTCTGTGGCAGGTCTGTTTCTGCAGCTTAACCTTCTCGGCTCCTTATTCTCTGGTTGGTCCTTTCAATTCAGATCCATTTAAGACAGCCAGATTCTTCCTAGTTAATCCCCATCTCCCCCCCCCCCCCCCCCCCCCCCCCCCCCCCCGCAGTTCATACACTGTGATTTAAACATAAACATGTATTTAGGGCTGAAGAGATGGTGGGCAGCTAAAGCAATTGCCAGCAAGCAGGAAGATTAGAATTTGGATCCCCACAAAGCACACACATAAATGGAAATGGGCATGGCAGAGTGGCCTGGAAGACTGGCCTCTGAAAGGCAAAGATGGAGGAATTCAAGGCAAGCTGCCTGGCAAGAGGAGCTCAGGCTTTGATTGACAGCTCCTGCCTCAAGTGCGCCCCCCCCCCATATGCAAACACACATATACACATGCACACATGGAAAAAGAAGGGGGGAAATCCCCTTCATTTTGTAAGGGAAGAAATTGAGTCAGGGAAATGGGTATGTACCTTGTTTGGAAGGGCCCTTGCACTCACTGAGAGCTGAGCTGAGAACTCAGACCCAACTCCTGCCTGACTGTTTAGCCTGCACTGGGCTAAAACGCAAATGCCTACAGGCTGGAAAATGAGCTGTGTGCTGCATGTTTCCACAGGCCACATGGCCTCAGTCATTTATTTACTTAGCTCCTGATTGTGAAAAGTGCCCAGAAAACAAACAAGTCTTTATTGTAAACAGAACAATGAGGACAGTGGTCATCTGCTTACGTCAGAGCTGGGCAACGACAGCTTAGGGGAGGCACAGTGAACTTAGCCCTTATCTGACAGGGACTGGCCAGGTGTAGCTTGCTTGCTATTGTTGGTCTGAGAGAGTTTGAACACCCATGGATGGTCACTCGTCAGAGAAGCTGGACATCTGGATATTTTCATATAAAATTTTTTTTTTGCGGGGGGGCTCAAATTGTTTAAAGTTTCTTTGAAGGCTACACAGCAAGCTGCTGGGTTAGATCCAGGCCCTGGATGGACCAATGGTTTGTGACTTCTCTTTCACAGTGTGTTCATTCCATCCTTTTTCATAGTCACATCCTGTACCTCCTGTGTGACACTGGATGCCTCCTTCCCACCCTGGAAAACCTCCAGAACAAACACATTTTGAGCCCTGCTGTTCCCTCAGACAGAAAGGGAAGTGCAAACTTGATTCATTTTCGATTTAGCTGTCCTTACGTTCTTAGCTAAAGTTCAGAGAGAAGGAAGAAGTTTAATGGGGGAATTCATTAATTAGAGTGTTTAGTTTTCCAGTAGGAATGAAAAGGGTATCTATGGAGCAATTCTGCCCCTAGATGGCTATCTAGAAAGGTCAGACATGAAGAAGTATTGATTGCAGCTGTTCAGGATGATCACCCCACAGCTCGGTGAAGAAAAAGTCACTCCAGTGTGTGTTCTCAGATCTGTGACCAGATGAAACGATGTGGTTGAAAGTGGTATGTAATACAATACAGGACAGTGAGCTTTGAAGGGGCTTTGTTCACCTATGAGAAACAGAGAGACCAAGATAGCAGAATATGCCTGAAAGCTGGTCGCCAGGACCAGAGATTGGCAAATGCTGTTGGTGTGTCAATTTAGCCCACTGTTTGGTTTTGAAAATAAAGCTTAAAAAAGAATCAATGAACAGTTCCTAATGATATTCTGCTATACTCATAGATTGGTGCCTAGCTCAATTGTCACCAGACAGGCTTCCTCTGGCAGCTACTGGGAGCAGATGCAGAGAACCACAGTCAAACATTAGGCGGAGAGAGAGCCCAAATTGGAGATCTCCATTGGTTCCCTCCCCTTGGAGCTCAGGGAATCCCACAGAAGGGGGTGGAGAAGAATTATAGGAGTGAGGGGTCTAGGACATCAGGAAGGCACAGCCCACAGAATCAACTAAGCAGGGCTCACAGGGGTTCATAGGGAATGAAAGCAATCATGCCTGCATGGGTCTGAGATAGGATCTCTGCACATATGTTATGGTTGTTAGCTTGGTGTTTTTGTGGGACTCCTAATAGTGGGAGTAGGGGCTGTCTCTGACTCTTTTTCCTGCTCTTGGGACCCTTTTCTACCTACTGGGTTGTCTCACCCAGCCTTGATATGAAGATTTGTGCCTAGTCTTATTGTATCTTGTTATACTGTGTTTGGTTGATATCCCTGGAGGCCTGCTCTTTTCTGGAGGAAAATGGAGGAAGAGTGGAACTGGGGGAGAAGGGAAGTTGTTGGGGGAACAGGTAGGAGTGGATGAAGGGGAAACTGTGGTCAGGATGTACTGTATGAGAGAAGAATAAAATAAATAAGAAAATAGAGTTTTATTGGCATAATCATGAACATTTGTTTCTGTGTCTGTGAATGCTTTGGAGTTCTAAGCATAGAATTATGGAAATGAAATGGGCAGTACATGGTTCTCAAAGTTGAAACTGTTCTCTACCAGGTGTTTATAGTAAACGCTTGCTGACTCCTGGCATAGACCTATGAGGGTGCTAGGTCTTACTTTGGCTCTGAAGGTTCAGAGTATGTTAAAGGGACTGGAGAGATGGCTCAGAGGTTATGAGCACTTACCTCTCTTGCAGAGAAGACCTGGGTGTGGTTTCCAGCACCGACCTGGTGGCTCACACCACTTGTATCTCCAGTTCTAGGGGATCTGAGATACCCTCTTCTAACATCCGTGGACTCATGCACACATGTGGTACATACATGTACACATAAAATAAATGAATTTTTTAAAATAAAAGGATATGTTAAAGAGACAGAACAACTGCAACTGAAGTCCAGTCAGCCCTGTGTCCATGTATCTGTATGGAGTCAATCAGACTCAGAATAGAAATATTTGGGGCGCTCGACGTCATGAACCCCAGCATTTGAGAGGTGGAAGCAAGAGAAAGGAGGGGAAGGTCATCCTTGGTTACACAACCAGCCAGGGCAACGTGAGTCCTCGTCTCAAAAGGAAGGAAGAAACTTGGCACCTGCACTGAGCCCATGTGGATTTCTCTTCTCTGCCACCATTCCCTAACCAGTATAAAGACTCTTTATATAGTATTAACATTGCACTAAATGTTATCAGAATTCTAGAAATATTTAAACACAGGAGGGTGCATATAGGACATGCAGATGCTAAGAGTTTTATACACAGAAGCCAGGCAGTGGTGGCACATGCCTTTAATCCCAGCACTCGGGAGGCAGAGCCAGGTGGATCTCTGTGAGTTCGAGGCCAGCCTGGGCTACCAAGTGAGTTCCAGGAAAGGCACAAAGCTACAAACAGAAACCCTGTTTCGAAAAACCAAAAAAAAAAAAAAAAAAAAAAAAAGAGTTTTATACACAGGCCTGGAGCCAGCCTCCTGCAGATCCTGAGACAACTGAACAACAAAGAGACAGGTAAAGTTCAAGGAATCGTGAGCTGATTTGAAGTCTCATGCAAAGGTGATTGTGACTTGGTTAGACACTGGTACTGCCGGTGGAGGAAAGAGAAGGCACAGGGGAAATAAAGACACAGGTGAAAAGCAAGGGTGGAAGGACCCCAGGGCAGGGGCCTCTCAGTCTCTCAGAAGATGCTCGCCATGGCCCATTTTAGCTTCTCGGAGGTGGCTACCGTCTTGCTTTTGGATTGGAAACATATCTGAGCTGATGTGTCCCTGGGGATGAGGGAGATTAGGACAGAGGGGCGCAGATGGTTCTGCACAAGCATGGGGTGTGTGTGTGTCTTATTTTACGGGGAGAAATGAAGGGCTTTGCAGTTTGTCAGACTCTGCCGAATCCACAGCAACTGAGTCCAGATGGACTCGGGGCTGAAAATGGGGTTACCCAGATGGTCCCACGGGGCATGCTGTTTCTTCCTTCCTGGTAGTTTTCCCAGAGGAACAAACTGTTCTGAGAACATCTTGAGGATGCTTCTCTGCAAATACTGCTGACTGTATGTCTGTGCATTATCTGTTTCTTCCTTGCTCATTTTACGTATGTATCTGAACACCGGGTAAAGAGCATAGTTTTCAGTTTCCCTTGCACTGACTGCACAATCCAAGTTCAATCAGAAGGGTCAAGAGGAAGTCATGTTGGAGATGGTCCCTCAAAGTGTGATCCCTCTACATCTCTTTTTAGCTCCTAGATGGAATGAATGTTCAATGATTTTCTTTAACAGCCATCTTGCATCATGAACCCTTCTCGAGTAAGGAAGCTATGAAGGTTAGAGCAACAAGAATCCAAGAGTCAGTGGTTCTGACGCACCAGAGCGTCACAGTGGCTTCCAGCAGGCTAAGTCCACATTGTCGTGGACCTAAAACCAATGTTACATTGGGTTGCAGTGTTCTTCTGAGTAGAGCATTTAGGAGATGAGCCTGAAAGTGATTTTCCTCAAATTCCCCAAGTGGTGGGCCATGTGGCCCTGAAGAGATCCTGCTTTTGATCCCGAGTTGGCAGTGCGCCTGGTCTCTTGGTTTTCTTCTTCAGTGCTCTTGGTGCAAGCCATGCGTGGTCCAGCATGGCTCCAGGGATCGACCTGACTGGGGCAGTGATGGAATGAGGAAAAGACGTGGACACAGAAAACCTGGGAAGAGGTGGTTTGGGCGCTCCGATGGAGATGCCTCCGCACCCTGGGAAGCTCTGTGTGTTTATGTAACTGTTGAATGGGCTATTACATACAGATAAAAAGGAGGCGGGGTTACCATTCACAGCTGAACAAGGAGTCGGATTTAGTTAATTTCAGTAGGAGCAGGCTCTGTGGGGGAGCAATGTTCAGGCCGTGAACACGTTGGGGAGAGTATGGTGGACATTTTCTGCACACATTGCCAAGATTTGCACTTGGACCAGAGGGAGGCCCTGCCATCTCTCTGAGCCTCACCCTCATCAGGGGGGTGCTGGGGCTTTACCCTTCCCATGGCTCGGAAGCACTGGAGTCCTTGACATGGCTGTGCCCAGGTCAACAACACAGAATCACTCAGGACTTCCCTCACTCCCTGCAAGGATCACTGGTCTCCCAGTCTATTTTCAGTTTGTTTTGTCCTTTCCCTCTCAGGGAGGAAACTTGGCTCACAGCTGTGAAGGCTTCTTCCCTTTAGAATCTACATTCCGCCTGCCCAGCTTCCCTCTCTTCCCTCAGCTGAAGTTCATGGATTTTGATTGTTTGTATTTTCACATTATTTGATTCAAAATGTTTTCGAGTTTCCCTTGACGCTTCTGCTGCATTGCTGTCGTTATTTAGAAGAGTGTCGCCTAATCTCCATATATTGTAAGATTTTCCTTTCTAGAATTCCATTCCTGTTTTCTAGGCGGGCTCTGTGATAATCAGAGAAGGCACTGGAATAACTACAACTCTGGGACATTTGTAGTTTGCTTTGTAGCCTAGATGTGTCTGTCTTGGCAAGCACCCCATCTGTATTTGGAAGGAATGCGTGCTCAGCTGTTCCTGGTTGGGATATTTTATAAACACCAGTTAGACACAGTGAGTGACAGTGTTGCTCAGTTCTCTGTCCTTGCTGACTTCCCATCCGTGGGTTTTATCAGTTACTGGGGGAGTATTGAAGTTAGCTATACAGTGAGTCTACCTGTGTTTCTCCCCTCCCCTCCCCTCCCCTCCCCTCCCCTCCTCCCCTCCCTTTCTTTCCTTTCTTCCACGTTTTTTGCATGTTGTGTATGAGTCTGTTGTCCTGTGCTTATCTGCTCAGGAGTGGAAGTTGGCTGGTGAGTTGACCCCTGCACAAGGTCATCTGCATCTCCTGGTGACTCTCTCTGTTCTGCAGTCTGCAGGGCCCCACCATGGCCACCACAGCTCCCTCTGTGCAGCATCCTGTGATGATCTTGTTCTACATTTTTGCCTTGAAATTGCTTGAACTATTACATCAGTACTGAGTGTTGTTAAACACGTTAAGTTGGATAATACTTTAATCTCTGCCTTTTAATTGACATATTTGATGAATTTGCATTTAAAGAAAATATAATTATACTGATACTTTTAAGTATTATACGTGTTACACATAGAATATCATGTGTTTAATGCATAATGTATAATATAAAACATATGTTGTATATCATAATATATCAATCTTTAATTAAAAGCCATTTACTTTCGTTTTCTGTGTCTCCATGTTTCTTTTCTATTTCCCTGCTGTATTCTGGACTGTTGTTAATACTGTATGTTAACCTATCTATAGAACTTTTGACTGAATTTTAATACAATTTGACTGGTTGCTTGAGTTGAGTGTGGTGGTCCATGCCTTAAATCCCAGCACTCGGGAGGCAGAGGCAGGCAGATCTCTGTGAATTCAAGGCTAGCCTGGTCTACAGAGGGAGTTCCAGGACAGCCAGGGCTACAGAGAGACTGTCTCAAAACTCCAAACCAAACCAAACCAACAAAGCACAAACAAATGATTTTATTGATTGCTGTAGTGATTATACACACATACATCTCTTGCAGTCTACACTGGACCCATCTTCCCTCACTTCAGTTGGTACACTGAAGCCTTTTGTGTTTGGGTTACACCCTTCTCTCTTTCACCCTTCACTTGATAGGTGCCCTGGGTGTTACCTCTGCATATGTTGAAGCCCACAGACAGTGTTAGGAGTATGTGCGAACTTATTTACACACACTCACTCCCTTAAGAGAACAGGCCTGCTGCAGATGGTATTTTTTTGGTCTTCACCTAATCTGTTTCTAGTCATCTTCTTCTTGAGGACACTCTCACCGGACACAGAAATCTGGGTGGACAGCGGCCTCCATTGCTCCTGATAGGAAATCTGGTTTCCGGTGTCATTTTAAAACTACATATTGTAGGGCTGGAGTGCTGAGCATGCTTCCTATTCTTCCAGAGGACCTGAGTTGGATTCCCCACAGCATGGCTTCCAGTCCTCTGTAACTCCAGCTCAGGTCCTTGAAGTTCCACTCTTTGTTTGAACCGCTCGGAGCCGTTCCAAACACTGTATACGGCAGTTTTCAGCTTCCATCAGTTGCTCGGTCTGTTTTGTGTTGTTTCTCCGACACTGCCTGTTTCCCATTTCTTTCAGGAGGTTTCACTCGTCACGGGGAGACCTTGCAAAGCTGTGGGTGCCAGCCAGGTGACTTCAACACCGTGCCATGTCAGCATTCCCTTCTGTCGAGTGCCATTTCCTATCTGAGCTGAGAATTTCTGTTTCGTTTTGTGTGTGTTTGCTTTTTGTGGGACATTTTTCTGTACTGTGAATGTATGAGGCTCTGAGTCTGATGGGTGTTGTAAGAAAGGATGTTGACAGGTTGATTTTCACAACCATCAGCTCTATGGGCTCAGTCTGAAGTCTGATCAGCCTTCTGCAGGTTGTGGTTTCCACGCTGGTCACATTTTCAAAGTGTATTTTTGAATCTGCCCTGTGTACACTCCACCCTGAGGTCGCTTTGTGCTTGGATGCTGATCCCCGTCTTGAGTGCTCACCGGCTTTGGTGCGCTGCTGGGGTCAGATACGCACACTCATTGCCTGTGGGTAAATCTAGTGATTAATACACAGCTCTGCAAGGCCCAGGCCAGTATCTGCTCTTTTGATTACTAGTGTATTTTCAGACTTCCCGGACCTTTCCTATGGACAGAAAGCTGGGGTGTTAATTCCCTCACTCTAATTGTGCTTTCTGTGATTATGCCAGGTAAGCCACACTGTAAAACAACCAAGAGAAGACCCATGGAGATGGAGTGATGCTTTCTTGGAACCACAATTCTTATCAGAAAGGAAGGTTTCTCTGCTCCAGGGCTTCAAGCTGCCATGGGTCCCTTAATTCTGCCCTTGTAGGCCTTGCAGGATGACCCTGACTGAGGATAATGGGAAAGTAAGGAGAGAGAGAACAAATGGGAAAATTCCCCTACTTCTGAGTATGAGGGCATTTCCTTCCTTCTTCCTGATACAGAACTGGAATTGGAGCTCAGGGCTGTCTCTGTCTGCACAGCTCCCTGCTGACACCAGGCTTCCTTGATTTCATATCAGAAGGGGAGAGATGGGGAGCAAGTCCTCACTCCCAGTTCAGAAGCATGAATTTCACAACCTCACCTTCTCCCCAGTGTGCTGTTCCCATGGAATTTGCAGAGATATGACCCCCCCCCCTTGTGAATTCTGTCCAGTGTTTACTATGGCACTCGGCTATGGAGTCTGTGTGGTTAGTGCTTGCTCAATACTTCCTGAATCTGAAGACATCCTAGATTTTGATCCCTAGCAAGCTGCACCACCAGCTGCAATTCTAAACACTGCATAATTTGTGACCTATAGTGTACTATCAGGGCCAAAAAGACACTAGTGTGGCCAGGGGCTGCAGTGAAAAGTAGCAAACATTTCCAGGGCCAAGCAAGCTGTCCTCAGTTTCTCCTACTGAGTACATACAAGGCATGAGAAGACCTGCAATTGCTCTCCATGTGTAGATTCTCTTCTTCATAGCTCAACTCATCTTCCTCTGGTGCCCTGATGTCAGTACTCATGATATATTAGAACAGTTCATTTGACTATGATGTATCTGCATGAATTTGTTAAGGATCTGATATCTTTATTGGAGGATTCAGGAACTGTGCACTCTACTCAAGACTCAGCCCTTCTAGAAACAATCCTGGTTTTACATGGCAAGTACATCCATTTTTTTCCCTTCCTGTGCTCTGCGTATCCTGCAATGCGACCTAGTTTAGAATTGCTACTACAGTCAAGCTTGGTGGCTCCCATCTGTAATCCTAGCACCTGGGACACTGAACCAGGAGGATTGCCACTAGTTCCAGGCCATTCTCAGCTACACAGTAAGTTCTAGGCCATCCTGGGCTACACTAGTAGAACCTGCCTAAAAGAACAAAATCAACCAACCTATCAAACAACAACCATCACCCCCATTACCACCACCACCACCACCACCACCACCACCACCACCACCACCACCACCACCAAGAACAAAACCACCCAGCACCATGCCTTTCCAGTCACTAAGCAAGCATAAGCTTTCCTCTGCAGGGTGAAAACCACCTCTCACTCTACACACCTGGCTCCACTTCCAGCCTCTTCACCCTTGGCATAGAGGATGTAGCATGCAAATCTGAGGCAACACTGTGGAGACTCCTTGCTGCCACTGAGATAACACCCACATTCTTCTTAATCACCCACTCACCCTCAGCAGGGGTGAATAGAGTTAGTGAAGTTGGGATCATAGCTGGCAGACAAATAGATCCAATGCTCTAATTCCATCCAAGAGAGAATCCACTTACGAGGCAGTCAAGTCAAACTAGATAATGAAGCAAATTTTTGGTTATTTCTGTCATTGTCTCTAGCTTGTGTTTAGTCTCTGGTATTATATTCACTTCTGTATATGAGTGTGTCACAGCCTTCAAACAGGCCATTCTTAAATGGGCTCTGTCTCCATGCTACCCCCTACCCCAACTTGTAAGCCTACACATTTGCTATCCCAATCTTTGGAACTACGCAAATTCCCCCAAACAGCTATGCATCTTGGTTTCTTTCCAAATTCTTTGCAGATATCAGTTTACTTTGCTGGATGCATGTCCCTGCCCATCTTTAATGCTGGATTCTTCACTCACTCCTGTAACCTAGGAGCATTGTTCACTGGGACCTTTATACAGCCTCGACAAGGCTGTTGAGATGCACTCAGAGAATCCTGAAAATGCCTGGAATTGCAGTGTTTAGAAAATTTCATTTTGATCTGAAGCCATGTAATAGGTTTTTGAATCCCTTCTGTAAGAAAGCAGAGGTTCTCTCTATCCTTTCAGAAAAGCACACTATATGCATTTTAATGAAAGAAACAGAAATTCCAAGAGGATGCCATGTGCCTGGTGTGATAGATTGTACCTGTAATCTCAGCACTCAGGAGCAGGAAGCAGGAAGATGGTGAGTTCCAGGTAACTTGAGACTGTCTGAGAAAAGGCTGCATTGATGTTTTGAGTACCAGAACAATGATTTGATCGTAGATGAGTCCAGCACTCTAAGTTTAGAATCTTTCCCATTTACAGTTACTGTATTTGTACCCCGACACTCTGAGGAAGGCGCTGTTACAGTCTTAGAAGTATGCTGTTTGGAATGACGAGGGTTAGAGAATGATAACATTGCTCTTTGGGTTTAGAGCCTGCCCTGGAATCTAGGGCTTCCTGTCTTCCAGGGGAGTCAATGGGAGGGATCACAAGTCCGGAAACAGAGGCATCCTCACTTTCTGCAGCAGTGTCTAGCTCTCCCTGACACCTAAGCCTCATTAGCACCCCTGATGTGATCTTCCTGGCTGTCCCTCTGCTCTGGCTTCCTCCCAGCCCTTCTGGAATCCCCTTTCTGGGGTGGCAATGGAGATGGCAGTGAAATCACTTAGAAGGAATTAATTGCCTTTGCTTCTAATTACTTTCCTCTTTCAAGGTCGATGGGTTAATTAGGGAGACAGTAACCACATGTTAGAGTCCCCGGGTGAAAGACACTTCCCCTTTGACATGATCACACTGTGCTGGTGACACCCATCGGCCCTGAATGCCGCTAATGTAATTATCTCTGAGCAGGTTGCTCCACACAAATATTCATGGAGCTTATAACACAGAACTCTCCACGTGCATATTAAAGGGGAAAAAAATCAGACCTTAAAATTATTTAGCAAGGAAAAAAAAAACACATTAAGAATCTATCAGTAGCCAAACTACAGCATGCTGCAGCTGTGGCAATTTTAAAAAGCTGAAAACACTATAGTATGTGCCTCCTGGAACCAACCAAACACTCATGTGTACCCTGCAGTGGGGCCAGTGCTCTTTCAAGTCGGGGTGGGGCCCTAAGGGCAGCGGAGGCTGTTCTAACATGGCTTCAGGTCCACATGCCCAGGACTCAGTTTCCCAGAAGCACTTGCTCAATGACTTAAGATGCTGAACCGGGAGATAAGTTTGAGGGCTAGGTAGCCTGATGAACTGAGGTCAGTGCCTGAGAGTCACATGGTGGAAGGTGAGAACTGACTCCTGCAAGTTGTCATCTGACTTTCACATATATGTACATATGCTATGACATGTGTACCTTCTGCTCAATAAGTAAATAAAATAAAATAAAAAATAAGTAAATAAAAAACAACACAAAAAAACCCTGAGAAATTTAAAGAAATATTCTAAACCTAGGAGGATTTAAGACTCCCACGTTCGAGGTTTGTAATAAAGGACAGAGGATGTTAATCCCTGACTTCAAATCAAGTACTGATCATTAATAACAGGAGCCGCTCATGCACATTCTCTTCTCCTAGTACATTTAAGGAAATGGTTTTCACACTTGAGTGGGTACCGAATCCCCTAGAGGGCCGCTTATTAAAATCCAGATGGCAGGTCCCCACTCAGCCTTCTGACTCACCACGGCTGGGGTGAGACCCCAGTTGCATTTCTAACAAGTTCCAAAGGTGCGGCAGCTGCCACACAACAGCATGCTGGAAACAACTGACTTAAGTCAAGCTTGTTGACGACAGTGACTCCGAGCACAGTGGGAATGTGGCTAGAATTTTGGGGAATCCCTTTGTGCTTGCCAGATGATAATGGGGGGGGGATCATGAATAGAAGAATTTAAGAGCGGACTCACACAGCAGTCCAAGGATAATGTATTAGAGTTTTATTAAGAATTTAAATGAAAAACACCCAGGGCAGGCCAGCTATAAATCATAGCAGCTTCCTGGAGGAGAAGAAAGCAGCCACATAGCTGAGAGTGGGTTTTAGAGAGTGTGAGAAGAACTAAGGAAGCCCAAAGTATCAGACAAGGCACACTTAGGTTCTGACCAACATGGGAAAGAGAAAGGGAAAATGGGTTCCACCTTGTCAGGGCTCAAAGCTGAGCAGACCTTGCCACACCTCCTGGCTGCACGGCTTAAAGGCTGCCTTGAGGGATGGAATTTGGAGAGGAATTGTGCAGTCTCATTAAAGGAAATGTTATTCTGTTTATCTCTTTAGCATGGTTTAGGATGAGTCTACTTTGCTAGGAGTGTTCCTTTGTGGTGATATTGTGTTCCCTAATATATTGTGCACCTTAATAAACTTATCTGGGGTCAGAGAACAGAACAGCCGCTAGATAGACATAGAGGCCAGAAAATGGTGGCACACACACCTTTAATCCTAGCATTCTGAAGGCAGAGATCCATTTGGATCTCTGTGAGTTCAAAGCCACACTGGAAACAGCCAGGCATGGTGACTCACGCCTTTTACCCAGGAAGTGATGGCAGAAAGCAGAAAGGTATATAAGGCGTGAGGACCAGGAACTAGAGCCTGGTTAAGCTTTTAGGTTTTTGGGTTTTTTTTTTTTTTTTTTGGTTTTTCGAGACAGGGTTTCTCTGTGTAGCTTTGCGCCTTTCCTGGATCTCACTCTGTAGACCAGGCTGGCCTCGAACTCACGGAGATCCGCCTGGCCCTGCCTCCCGAGTGCTGGGATTAAAGGCGTGCGCCACCACCGCCCGGCTAGCTTTTAGGTTTTTAGCAGCAGTTCAGCTGAGATTCATTCGGATAAGGACTCAGAGGCTTCTGAGGAATTGTCGAGGTGAGGTTAGCTGTGGCTTGTTCCGTTTCTCTGATCTTCCAGCATTCACCCCAATATCTGGCTCCTGGGTTTATTTTCATTAATAAGACCTTTTAAGATTTGTGTTATATTCCTTGGCCTCAAGATTGACTCAGCCCAACTGGGATGCTGGGCCTGAACCCAGCCTGGAGACTCATGTCTCTTGCCCAGGAGTTTTTTCTTAATGGACCACTATTCCTACTCCGACAGTGATTAACTCCCGGAGTTCCTAATTCAGTTGATCCTCTCTACATTTCCAACTTTAGGTCCAGCCCTTCCTGTCCTGACACTTGTTATCATTGCTTGCCAGAGTATCAGCGAAAGCACGTGTGGGCTTTTGGCTGGGATCTAGGGGAAAAAAAAAAAGATAGAAGGAAAGGTGAAAAGTATGCCTTTCAAGTTAGAGCTAGGAAAAGTGGGCAGGCTTTGCAGTGCTGTGGGGTGGAGAGCCTAATGAGTGGCTGTGTGGGAGAGGGGCTTCTGGGATATCTCCACACCCTCCACAGCCGTCCACCAGGACCCACATTTCCCCAAGCCCCCATGGTTTCACACTCAGAGCTGTAGGGCAGATCCACAGAATATCCTCCGGTTCCTCATCCTCAGGATACGTTCCCAGGTGGACCACATCTTCCGGACGGAAGCCCTTTAGTTCTTTGCTCTTCTCTCACCAACTTTCCCTGAGCCCCTGAAGTTAATGCCCCCTGCCCAGAATGCACTCTGTCTCCACATTCTCTGTCCTCCACCCCAGAAGGAGCATGTCTCCAGACTCACATCCTTCAGGATTTTTTGAACAACTTCTTTTTTTTTTTTGAAACTCATAACATATTTTAAAAACCTTTAAAAAATCCCCTTAGAAACATCTTTATGCATATAAAAATTCCTGACAATTTGAAGCAACGCTATTAAACAGGTAATATGTGCAGGTGGGATGCATGCTTGGCTGCACTCTGTAAAGAGATCACCAGACTGACTGAAGGTGGGAGTGGGGCCACAAATGCGAAATTATGAGGTATTTCAGAGAAGGCATTTTGGGAAATGGTGATGTCATAGGTGGATGACAAATGTATAGGATGAAGTCTCAGCCTGTGAAAGGCTCTGGGGGCATCCTCAAAGGAGACACTTATTGCCACAGAGAAGCTGGGTCTCAGAAAAACAAAGAAAAATGGCCTAATCGGTAGCCTTTGCTGATTTCTCTAGTGTCAACAGTCCCAGGATAGCCCAATCCAAGCTAATGGCTTGCTGTCACTAAAGTGGATTTGGGAAGATAAATGTGAAAGTGGTTCTCAGCAACTAGGGGGAGCCACTGTCCCAAGTGCCAGTGCTGCTTACTGCCTGATTTCTGGGTCCCTTGGCTTGTTTTCTTAAGGAAGGACAAGGTCCACTATTAACATTTAGACATCTGTCCTGGCCTGCCCTTAGAGTCCTGACAGGATATGTCCTCAGCTACAGTCACTAAGAGCACCACTGTGCACATTCACTACTTTCCCTTATAAAAGGTGAGCCTTGCCCACCTCCCATCTCTGTCTCTTTTTCTTCCTCCACTCTGGTCCCCAGGGACCAATTTGCCCCCTTCTCTGCCTTTCCCCCAATAAACCTCCCATGTGAGCCTTGTTATATGATGCAACTCCTTCTTGCCATTTTTAAATTACAACAACCACATTTATTTCACACAACTATCACATAAAGCTTGACCAGGAGTAGAGAGTCTTGCAAGGTCTTCCAGTGGTTCTGTATCCCATCACAGACATACTGGAAATCAGCACTCAGGCTGTAGAGACACTTGGTGTGACCCGGCCAACATCAGACAGAGCTGAATCCGTCTAAAGTTCACTCACTTGGCTCTTGGGGCCTGCAGCCCTGGGGACCAGTTCTGAAATCCAGGTCCACTTTGCCACCAGATACCAGAAGGCAGGATCTTCCAGATGAGATACTGTTGCAGGGTTGGTTGGCTGGGTCCCCAGGACTTCATTGTTCACTTTAAGGCCCATGGGTTGTTGGGGGTCTTTACTCTTTTATGGGGCCCACACCCAGCTCCCCAATAAATTACACACGGAGGCTTATTCTTAATTATGAATGTCTAGCCTTAGCTTGACTTGCTTCTTGCCAGCTTTTCTTATCTTTAAATTATCCCGACTACCTTATGCCTAGGGGCTTTTCCCATTCTCTTACTTCTGTCAATTTTACTCTTACTCCATGGCTTGCTGTGTAGCTGAATGGCTGGCCCCTGGAGTCCTCTTCCTTCTCTGGCTACTTCTTTTTTCTTCCCGGATTTCTCCTTCTATATATTCTCTCTGCCTGCCAGCCCCACTTATCCTTTCTCTTGCTTTGCTATTGGCCGTTCGGTTCTTTATTAGACCATCAGGTGTTTTAGACAGGCACAGTAACACAGCTTCACAGAGTTAAACAAATGCAACACACCTTAAAATCATAGTCTACAACACCCATGTCTTCTTACCTTCTGTACCTTCTCTTTCCTTATCTCTTAGTTTTCCTTCTAAAAGAACTCCATGGTCACAGACATCTAGGACAATTTAAAGAAACCGTGAAGGGAGAATGGCACCGGTAGCCTGTGGGCTCGGGGCATCAGCATCTGTAACATGCATTGCTGAGACAGTCAAAGCATCTGGAAGGTCAAATACAAGAGCTGGAGGGACAGAATGGAGGAAACAGGGGGCTCTGCTCTGTATGAACTCATGGAAGATTGATAGCATCCCAGGTGTAGGTGGAGAAGCAGAGATCCCCTCACAACGAACAGTTAGTTCTTCTAGAGCATGCATCAACAGGCCCTCGGGTTAAGAGAGGAAATAGAAAGAGGAAGCCCATGTTTCTTGGCTGAAGCCCGCGGGGGGATTATGGAGATGGGGCATGGAACCGAAGGACACATAAGCCTTTATCCAAGCCAGGCCAGTGGCTGAGTGCTGAGCGAACAAGGCTCTCATTGTTCCTCTTCTCTCAAGTGGGAGGCAGGTTTCTTCCTGGAATTTGCACCTATGCAGTCAGCTCTGCTTCCTTGCTAATGGCAGTACAGGCTCCTTCTCCGTCCTCACTAATAGCAGCCCAGGCAGAACTGAGTGCCAAGCCTGAGGACTCACCCAACCTGGCTTCATTATTTGAGTCTCTGCCTTCCTAATCCTGGGCTCAAGGTCAGACGGAAGATCTCCTGCAGTTAAATCGTGTCACCGAAAAGATGCCGTCTTGGCCAAATTAGCCTCATTTGACAGCTCAGTGATGAAGTCTCTACCTAAACAGGAGAGGTGACACTCAGGACAAGTTTATGACTCACTAAATGTCATGAAACTGGAGCAACCTTCTGTCTCCTGGGGTTTGAGCTCTGGCCTTTCTGTTTTCCAGGAGACAGGACAGCAGAGCATCTGACCCTCTCAACGGATCCAAAGCCCATCATCACAGCTCAAACAGGGGGATTCCAAGTTTGGAGCTAGCTTTGACAACTTAATGAGACCCAGTCTCAAAATTCAAGTAAAAGGAAAGATTGGGGTGCAGTTCAGTGGTAGGGTGCTTGCCTATCCCATGTGAGTTACTGGATTCAAGTCTCGGAACTACCCCAAACAAACAAACAAACAAACAAACAAACACAACCAAGGTAAAAAGAAAGCTCCAGGTATAGTTAAATGACAGCACACTCACCGAGTATATTCAAGGCCTTAGTGCTCCAAGACAAAAATATGTACTAAGATCTTCAGACATCTCTAGGGGTTAGTCTCCATAAATTCCAGTTACTATTATTATAGTAGGATGAAGACAAGGTAGTTTGGCATGGCCTGACATACTAGGGGGCAGAATGCCGGCATTAACAGCAAGCTTTCGATGCTCTGATGAATACCTGGGAACTTGAAAAGGTTCACTTTGGCCTAATTGTTTTGGGCCTGACATGAGACATTTCAGTCATTTATAATTTTTTCACTCTCTGGGATAGTACCTATCCAATACAGAACTACCTTCTTATAATAATGTTACACTCGCATCGTTAGTATATGAATTCTCCAGTTGCTTCATATCGCCAACAGCTCTTGATACTTTTCTTTCCCTTTCTCCCTGGATTCTATATCCCCCTCTCATTTCCCTTCCCTCTTTTTTTTCATCCTTCTGTCTTTCTTCCCCTCTCATTATTTCTTATTGCTGTGTGACACTACTCCTGAGGAGATATGAACAAATTCTACTTACCCCAGATAAGGAACCAATGACAGACCAAAGTATGGGGATCACCAAAGACCAACTTGATGAACCAGTGAATTTTATTGGGGTTACTTATAGGTGCAGAATGACCCCCAAAACATCCTCGTCACCAAAGTCCACCCCAGCATGGGTGACCGCTCACACAAGCTGGAAACCTGGAGCTCACTGCACAGCCTGCAGGCCACTCAACAGGCTACAGAGTGTCCTTTGCAGGTGGCTGAGCTGGTCTCTGCTTCTTCCAGGCTTCTTGGATTCTCTCAGACTCTTCTTTTGCAGCTTATCTCGTCACAGAGCCTTCTCTCAGTCTTCACTGTTTATGCACTCTTTTTTCTTTTTTTGGCTTTTTGAGACAGGGTTTCTCTGTAGCTTTGGAGCCTGTCCTGGTACTCATTCTGTAGACCAGGCTGGCCTCGAACTCACAGAGACCCTCCTGCCTCTGCCTCCTGAGTGCTGGGATTAAAGGCATGTACCACCACCGTAGGTTCTGTTTATGTACTCTTGGGGTAGGAGGGACCTAGTAAATCTGGTCAATTTCAGGGACTTCCTGAAGGTCTTTTGAGTTGTTTACTTCCCATGTTACAAGCTTCCCTATAGAATGGAGTGTTTCCTCTCCCTGTAAACATCTTGTCTTAAAATATCATGTTGTTTTACCTTCCCTTTTATAGTTTATGTCTACAAGACATTGATCTACAAGATGGAAGGCTTTCACCTCAGAGGGAACTGCTTCCCAAGTTATTTCCACCCTGTCCTGCCCTGCTTCCCTTTTTATACTTTAGATGTCCCCAGGGGTTTCTGTGTGTGAGCTCCCAGCTGGTGGTACTGTTCTGAGATGCTTGCCACCTTTGGGTTCTGGTGTTTATCTGGAGGAACTAGGCTGAAAGGAAGGGACTCTAGCCAGCCCAAGCATGGAAACATGGCTCTGGCAGGCCTTGCCTTTCTCCCCCTCCCTCTGCCTTGCTAAAAACCATTAGATGACATCCCTAAAGCTAGCCACCAAGGTCTACTCCCTTGTTTGGCCACTTCCTCCTCCTGAGGCCGACTACCAAGGTCCAGCAATCAAAGTATTGAAGTCCAGCAATCAAAATCCTCCTTGGCTCACCTAATTATCACACCCAATTAAAATTAAGCACCTCGTCCTAACACAGGGTTTCCTTCTTTACCTTTACAAACCTCCATTTGCCTTTGGGCCACCTCTGTCTCCTCTCCATCCAGAGGCAGTCCTTTGTTCCTCTGGGACAGATATTCCTTCCCTTTCTCCCTGGTCCTTTAGTTCCTGTCTTTGTCTCTCATTTCTTGCCTTTTGTCCCTCTGGGACAAGTCACTTTTGTGCTGAGTACTTGGTCTTGGGGTGTCTGGTGCCAATACTGGTTCCTTCAGGAGATCTGGTTTTAACTGGAACTCTCCTTCCTCGAGATAAGCCAAGATTCCTCCAGCATGGACAGAGCCCCAGCCATGACACCTTCCACACACCGATGGATCAAACTATGAGCCCAGATCAACCTCCTTCTGCCCTTATGTTGCCTCTGTTAGGTATTTGGCCAAAGTGACATAAAATAACCAGTGGATTCTTTGACAAATAAAAGCATGTCTACAGAGGATGTATAGCATGCTGCATCAAAACATGGGTACATGGCAGCCTGGCTAATGTGTACAAGAGAGATGTATCATCCCATATGTTTGTCATCTCTAGTGGTGTGGACACTTGAAACCCACTTTTTTTGTACAATATTATCACTATGTTTTACAATTGATCCTTTGAACTTTTTCTGCATAATTAAATTTTGTGTTCCTAGACCAACAACTCTCAAAAATAAATCATACAGAGAAAGGACAACCATTTTGAGTAAGAAATTTTAATATTTTGGGGGCTATAAGTCAAATACCATACAATCCCCCATTTAAAGTGTTTTCTTCAAGGTTCTTTAGCATATCCATATAATTATGCAATCATGTAACCAAAGTCTAATTTTAGGACATTTTATTACAAGGGAAAGAATTCTTCACCCATTAGTGTCATTT
Organism: Peromyscus eremicus; assembly: GCF_949786415.1. Classification (NCBI taxonomy): domain Eukaryota; kingdom Metazoa; phylum Chordata; class Mammalia; order Rodentia; family Cricetidae; genus Peromyscus; species Peromyscus eremicus. Next base: position 47,515,549 of record NC_081423.1, read on the forward strand.
CCCTTCCTGAAACCCTCCTATTTCTGTCTCCATAAGTTATATGTGCTGTACTCTTCCTTTTCACTGAGAAATAAAATATTTTTGCTTTATATAAATATAGTAGTGGATGTGCTACATTGATTTTCCAGTCGATGAACATTTAAGATGTTACCATTAGTTGGCTAATATGATACAGTTGGTTATAAATACTTGTGAAAACATTCTGAGTGCATGTGTGTGTGTGAGTGCATGCGTGTGTGCATGCGTGTGTGTGTGTGTGTGTGTGTGTGTGTGTGTGTGTGTGTCTATGTCTGTCTGTGTGCATCTGTGTTAATTTCTCTTGAGTGTGTAGGGGTAGAGATCCTGGGTAACATTATAATAATATGTTTAACTTTCAAGGAAATGCCAAGTTATTTTCCAAAGCAGCTGTTCCATTTTACAACTTTTACCAGCAGTCAATGAATGTCTTATTATATACATATTCTTGTCAACATTCTTTATAGTCTGTCTCCTTGTTAAAGCCTTTTCAGTGGGTACAACATTATAGCTTTGGTTTACATTTCCACCATGGCTGAAAATGGCAAATGTGGTGATGGTTGGCTTTATTTGTCACCTTGGCTGGATTAAAAAATAACCTCGAGAACTGGTAAGACACTGAGTCTGGGTGAATCTTTGAGGGTTTACAGAGAGGGTGGTTTTGAGTCTGTGCGTGAGTGAGGAGAACTATCTGCAACCCAAGTGAGCACCATTCAATTGCTTTGGACCCAGGTAGGACACAAGGCATTTCCTTCTCTTCCTAATTGTGGTCGCCCTCCTGCCTTGGACAACAGAACTCAAGGCAATTTTGTCAACACTCCAAGTCTAAACCAGTGAACCCCATGGTTCTCAGCTCCTTGCCTCTGATCAGTAATGAAATCATCTCCTTTCTTGGTTCTAAGGTTTTGGATATAAAATGAACCATTCTGTAGGTCTCCAGCTCCCAGAATTTTTTTTTTTTTTTGGCTACATCTCAGTCATTTGATTCAATTCAGTTCCTCTATCTGTCTGTCTGTCTGTCTGTCTTATTGAGAACCCTGGAGAACCCCGACTTAAACACTTTCTTTGATTCCTTTTGTTCCCCTTAAATTTCAAAAACCTTCAAATAGTCTTAAATTAGGTTTAAAGTTCTCTGGAAGCTCAGACAAAGGGAGACATGCCAAATTATCTCATTCTTAAGTTTTTCAGAAACTACAGACAAATTCACAGGTAGAGATAAGCACTCATTTGAAAGGAAGCAGGAAAGATTGCTGTACAACAGCTTGGATGGTAGGTTCTTCACTAGAAAACGATTCTCCATGTCTGTTCCTTAAACATTAAGTGTAATAGCATATTTCAGAAAAGATGTGGTATGGTGTTCATGTTCTGGTTAGGGCTTTGTTTTGTTTTTTTGGTTTATCAACTTGACACAAGCTGGGGTCATATGGGAAGAGGGATTGTCAACTGAGAAAATGCTCCCATCAGCTGACCTGTAGGCACGAGTGGACCATTTTCTTGAGTAATGATTGATGTGAGGGAGCCCAGCCCACTGTGGGTGGTGTTATCCTTGGGCAGGCGGTCCTAGGAGGTATACTGACAGCAGGCTAGTACATTGCACTGTCTCCTGCCTCGGCTCCAGCTTGAGTTCCGGCCTTGACTTCCCTTGGGGATAGACTGTGATGTGGAAGTATAACCAAAATAAACCCTTTCCTTCTTGAGTTGTTTTTGGTCATGGTGTGTATCACAGCAATGAAAACCTAACCGGGACACATGGCCATGTCAGCGTTGGGGACACAGAGCAGTCTAACGCTCCTTAGGTGCGGTCCTGGTGCGTTTGCATAGCAAAGGTGCCATGGATTCTTCCTTTGAAGAATCTTGTAGAATATTCTCACTTGTTCTCTTCCACTCATGCTCAGCTACAAAGTCCTTTTTGTGTATTATGTCTTCCAACACTGACGAAATAGAGACCTGTAGAACAGATGTGGAAAGCCAGTGACGTGTAAGGAAATCTGTCTAAGCCAGGTGTTGGCTCTTGGTGGAATGAGTGACAGCACTGAGCTGATTCCTGGAGGATGGAAATATCTACCCATTTGAGTATCTAAACAGAAGCCACCCCACTGCAAGAGACAGCGGGATATCCAGTCCTAATGAGTCTGGAACATGCTAGCTCTAGGTGGGTTGAGACCCAGGTGGGCAGCAACCTATGAAAGGCGGGAAGCAGGAACAGGAACACACAGCTGACCAGACATCACTCAGAACTCAGCAACTGGAAATGGCAGGAAGCTACACACTAGCACTCACAGGAGAAAGGAGCCCTCCAGAGGCCCGACAGTTTGTTAAGAGGACCTCCCATCAAAACCTGTGGTTCAGGGACAGAAGCGGGAAAAGAAACATTGTGCTCATCTCTAAGGACTAGGAACACCATTCAGGAATTCTTCAAGCAGCAAAACTGATGAAAACCAGGTCATAAAGGGTAAGGGAAGGTAGATTTTAGAAGCTTGCTTTCAGTGAGCAAGCCCACAGAGCATTTATGCCATGCAGGGAAGAAGATCAAATGTGAGTCCATAAACCCTTCATACCTTAGACATCATAGTTACAGAAACTAATTTTAGTTTATACCTTGGGGCTAAGGAAAAGGAGGTTTATGGACCACGGGGAAGGCAGTCATTGCAGAGTGGAATGTTAACACATCCCTTAACCACATCCAAATAGCAGGTGGCTTAGGGCCCAGTTATTCCTCCTGACTGTGTCTTAGGCTTTAGATGCCCATCCCAGTGCTGCCTGTACTATGCTTGATTTCACCTGAGTCTGGCTGCCATCCCGGGATGCACTTTCACAACTTCTGACACCCAGGAGAGTAGCCAGCTCTTCCTACTTGGGCAACTCTGCACCATTTCCTAAGGATAAATTCTTCTCCCAGAGCAGCTGAGCTATGCTGGCCATATAAGAATACTCCTGCATAGACTTGGTGGATGTCCAAGTCAAGATTTTAAGTACGAGAACTTGCTGTAAAATTACCTTGGATGACTATCAGTACTGTGGAGCCAGCAAACCTTACTCTGCCCAATAAAGTTTTGAAGATGATATTTGCCAAACTCTGGGCATATTTATAATTTTCTCTTCTTAATTCATAACTATGAAGCCAAAAGTTTTTGTTTCAGTTCCTTCAGGGACCAGAGAAGGCCATTTTATAGAGACACACTGTAAACTATCCAGTTAGATGTGGCAGGTATTTTTTTTAACCTCTGCTTTTTAAAAATTAAAATACAGTTACACCGTTTCCCCCTGCCATTTCATCCCTCAACTCCTTCCATCCCTCCTTTGCTCCCTCTAAATTCTTGAGAATTAAAAAAAATGAAACCCTTTTTCTTTGTTATTACTATGCATATAGGTGCACAAATAGAAAAATACAATCTTTTGAGTCCATTAGTTGTGTGTATATGGTTTCATAGCTGACTGCTTGGCATTGCATATCTGATTAAGAGACTTTTCCATGGGGAAGACTAATTCTCTTCCTCCCAGCATTCCTCAGTTGCCTGTAGTTCTTTGTCTAAGATTGGGGCCTGGTGATAGTCCCCCTCCCATGTTAGCATGTCTATTGGTGGTATTCTTTTTCAGGTCTTGTTTAGCAGCCTTATTGTTAAGGTATCATGGGTGGAGATTCCTTGTTAGTTCTAGGAGACACATTGTCACAGCAGATTTCCTGGATCTCTTACGGTCTTTCCTCCCCCTCTTCTGAGATGTTCCTTGAACCTTAGGTGTAGGGGATGTGTGGTACATGGGTCCATTGGAACTGACCACTCATGATCAGTTTGTTCTCTGCATTTTGAGCATCTGTTGTTTTTCTGTAATGGTCTCTGATGCAAAGACAAAGAGAAGATTCTTTGATGGGTGGTGAGTGTGAAAGCTGCACTTATCTGTGGATCTAAGCATAAGCACTCAGAACAGAGTTAGGAATTACTATGGTCTAGTGAAGTAGAGGTTGTAGGCTCTCCTCTAAGATCCATGATCTCACTAGCCCAGGGCAGTTGGCTAGGTTTCCATTACCAGACATAATTTCTTGTTGAGCAGGCCTTAAGTTCAATTAGTCAGCTGTTGGTTACTACCAAGATATGCATGCCACTATTACCCCATTATAGAACTATCTTGTCATGCTGGTCACTGTTATGGTTCACAGACATCACAGCTCGGTAGGACTACCAGATGTTTATTTCCATTGGTAGCTTGCACAGAACCTTCTGGTACTTTGAAAGCTAGATCTCAGTGAAGAGGCTTCCAGGTCAGATCCAGCTTGGATCCTCTGAGTCATGTGTTCTAAGACATGGTGCCTTCAGCAATAGGGGCGTACCTTCAGTCTCTGAGGCCATCAAGGACCACCACAATAGTCGTTATTGTTTGGGGAGTCTCTTAGATTTTAAGTGTGTGTGTGTGTGTGTGTGTGTGTGTGTGTGTGTGTGTGTGTAATATATATTTATTCTATTCAATTGCAGTTACCTAGGAGAGAAAGGAAGACGGGTCACAAGACAGAGTCCCAGAAAATTGCCGTGAGAATGAAGCTGGAAAGAACGGCTCTACTCAAAGTGACAAGCACAGCAGCTTCCACGGAAGAGGGGACACTGAAGGTAGACCTTGATCGAAAATGGAATGTTCTGCTGTCTGGTGGACTCTAAAGGATTTGAATCTGGGAGCTGAATGAAGGGCAAATCCAAAGAGTCTTTAAATCCAAGGCTGTTTGGTTCTTGGCTCTTCCGTATAACACCACTGAGTAAGGAAAGAGTAACTGAGAGACTGATGTTTTCCGTTTGCCCAAACTCCACAGGTTTTCATTAGGGAAAGGAGAGGGGAATGAGGGATAAAGGAAGGGAGAAGGAGGAGGAGGAGGAGGAGGAGGAGGAAAGCAGCTTCCTTGTCTTGGTAGTTCTGAGCTTCCTCCACTAGAAACAATGACTGCATTATGCTTTGTTTCCTTTACGATGTTATGCAAGAGTGGAAAGCCTGGGGGTCAACACTGAGAAGATCATGTACAGAGGGTGATGGGAAATGGTGAGATGGGGGTAAGGTCCTGGAGGGAGATGTAAGGCTCTCTGGCTCCAAAGGAGTTTGGCAGTATTGTACAAGTAGCAAAACCTGGAATCTCGTCATAGCCTAAGGGCAGAAAACTGTGTCTTGGATCCTAAGTCTGGATGGAGGTTGTAACCAGAAAAACCCAGTAGGGTATAGTAGAGCCATAGGGAGACAAACAGAGAAGGAGAAAACTACATTGAAAAGGTAGCTTATGTAGCTTGTGAGAGGTAGGGCCAGTGAAGGCATTTGCTGCCAATTCGAATGACCGGAGTTTGATCCCCAAGACCCACGTGATGGAAGGAGAAAACAGACCCCTACAAGTTGTTTTCTCACCTCCACTAATATGCACAGCGTTTGTACATGCATGCTTACGCACACGAAATAAAAGTAGTAATGTTTTTTTAAAGGGAAAGAAAAAGTAGCTTATAATTCACAGCTTCTAAGAGAGAGATGTCTCATAATGCTGGGGCCACATTGTGAGGCTGGGGCCACACAGAAATGGGAAAGCTGCAGGCATGGACTGCATTGTGATTCCTGCAGGAATAACCTACCTAGGAAAGCAGCAAGCTTAACATTGGTGTGCTCCGATCCTGGAGGGACTCTGGGGCCCAGGGGCTGTCTCTAGTGGTCTGTTAGTGGGTCCTAGGGAGATTGGGAAAGGTAGAAATCGTCCCTAGAGCTTGAGTGAAGGCATGGTTAGTGTGTGGGCTGTGGGTTGGTTGGTTTGTATTTGAAAAACACCCTCTGAGCAACTAGCTCTAAGAATTGGCTAACCCTAGAAGCGTGGGTGAGGGCCCAGCTGTCAACACGTCTGTATTGGTTAGTTTTTCATCACTGTGACCAAACGCCTGGCAGAAGTGACTTAAGAGAGGAAAGATTTGTTTAGGCTCATAGTTTCAGGGAGATTTCAGCCCACATGGAAAGAAAGGTACAGTGAGCTAATGACATCCCATGTGTGTGACAGCGGCTTCTTTATACACCATGGAGCAGGGACAGGGGAACTAGACTGAAGCTGGCAGTAGTTATAACTATCAGGGCCCGTCCCTAGCCACCTACTTCTACCAACTAAGCCCCATGTCCTAAATGTTTCTCTGTCTCCCAAACTCCCAAACAGCACCACCTACTGGCTGCCAAATGTTCATACACACGAGCCTGTGGGGGAACATTTCAAGCTCAAGCTGTAATTGCATCCCAACACAGAAAATAAAAGCTATGCTTCACAGACTTAGGGACCTTCCACTCTGGTTTTCATTTGGTCATCCAGGTGGGGTTCATGATTTGCATTTCTAACAGGCTTTAGGTTGACATTGCACCCACTGATCTGTGGACCTCGCTCTAAGTAGTGCTGACCTGAAGGAGGTGAACTGAGATGGACATTGCTGGCATCCTAGATGTCAATCAGCCTCCTCCCAAACCAAAGATCCCAAAGGGACGCAAGTACTCAAGTTACCCAGACATCCACAGGACCCAGACTGGGTTGTCTGGTCTCTACAGAGACTGTCTTCAATACTGTACGTGGAGAGACGTCAAAGGCAAACTTAGTATACACACTGATGGTCTCAGTTCAATTCAGAACTACTGAGCCTCCTCCCAAACATACTCAGATGCATGAAGGGCAGCCAAATTCCGTGAGTTAATTGATCGTTGGCCATGTAAGAGGACTCCTCCCATGTGAAGGTGCCAGCTAGATGCTGTAGGGTTTTATTTAGATGCTGTGGGGTTTTATTTTTATTCCAGTATAACACAAACCATACATTTGATACACCTTCAAAATGCAAGGGATGTAACACAGCCCAGATCACAAGTTGGAATGCTTAGCAGTACCACAGGAAAGCCTTCCTTCCTCCCTGCAGTTGCTCTGCTCCAAGCAATGATTTCTAGCATCATAGGTAGGCTTTTCGTGGGTTTGAGCTTTGGTTCTTTTGGGTTTTCTTAACTCCCCTGGCTTGTAGAACTGTGATTCCTCCTCATCTCTCTGTAGTAACCCACTGAAGGACTCAGTCAATTTCTCGGTCTTTCTGGCGATGGGTTGTCTCCAGTTGGTGCGCTGTTGTGAACACCTTTGTGCCTGCCTCATACCAACTGCTGCCTACAAACAAGAACCCCACATCTTGTCAACACAGTCGGCTGTTTCACCTTACATCTTCTGGTTGGGGCTCAGCGACATCACAGCAAAGACAAAGACAAAGAGAAAGAGGTAAATGAAGGTTTGGAGGGGGAAGTAGATGCTCCAGCTGGGGCCACTTGCCTGGGTGGGACAGTCTCCCTGGGCAAAGCAGCTTGACTGGGCTAAACTCTTTCTGCAGACGAGAAATGGAACTGGGCATTTCAGCAGCCATTAGAGAATTTGTGCTCGCTAGAGACAGCATTGAGCATGTAATGTGTTCTAAAAGCTGGGTAACCTAGGCGCTGTGGGTATAAACATGAGTATTTCACACCTGTCTCTAGCGGGGATGACAAATACTGGGGAGAGATGGATGAGAGACTCAATCAGGCAGTGTGGTAAAAACTGCAGCAGGGATTCACGCCAAGTCTTCGCTCTGGAATTAAGGAAGCGGTATCCATCAATTTGGTCTCCTGGAGCTGGAGACTATGTCATTGGGAGGTGAATTGGATCCGAGGCTTGATAAATGGGTGGTGGCTCATTAGGAAGGTAATGAAGAGACAAGCCTGAGCAATGGCTTGGAGGTTGGGAAGATGGTGACAGGGCTGGAGACAGCCCAGGGACTCTTGTGGAGACGCATGGGAGTGGGTGAGAGCGGGCTGAAAGAATGTTTCAAGAGCAGACAGTGAAAGGTCCATGTGCTTCATTGAGCATGAACTTGGAATGGCCATTGAAAGTCTGTAAAGATGGGGCTGTTGAAATCCTTCAGAAGGACATTGCTGTGACAGGCTTTGTGATCTAAGGTAGACAGCAGAGGAAATAAAAAGGAGATGGCAGATTCGATTTTGAATAAAATATGTCCCCGTTCTCTCTTGCAGGACAAGAATCCTCATTTGTGGGGAACTGGGAAAGTACTTAAGGTGATGATTTTGTTCTGCAAGGGAGGGCCCAGTCTGAAGGTAATTGTTCCAAAGTAGCTGGTCTAAGTGCTGGTTAAATGGCACCAGGGGAGTCCCTGGACACAGGTGTCGTGTTCAATCTTATTCATCTATCAATAAGCCAGACTCCAAGTGCCGCTCGGGTGGCAGCGCAGTACCTCTGAGATGGGAATTCTATTAACAGATACATTTTGTGACTCCAGCCTGCAGCCTGGCTGCGGGCCCTTCAGAAATATGTGGAAATCCTTGGACCCTTTCAGCAATGGCTCCAGGCTGTAAAAATGTGTGACATATCTCTTGACTGAATAACTCGAGTATCCTCCACGCGTGTCTTCTTCCCACTGCTTGAGGTATGTTCCTGTTTCTGTCTTTTACAAACTGGAAGTGAAATACAAGTATTTAAGTTGTTTTTAAAATACTTTATTTCTGACAATAAAGTGTCAGAAATAAATAAATAAAGTGTGTGTGAATTTCTGTGTGGGTTTGTGCACAAGGGTGAAGTGCCCTCAGAGGCCAGAATGGGGCATCAGATCCCTGGAGCTGGAGTTTCAGCTGGTTCTGAGTTGCCTGGCCTAGGTACTGGGGACTAAACTCGGGTTCCCTGCAAGAGTAGTACACTCTTAACCCCCGAGCCACCTCTTCAGGCCTCACTTAAGTTTTTAAATAATTAACATGGGGGAGCAACACATGAGTTTCTCTCTTAGCCCTTACAGCAGCCACTGTATCTCTCCCCAGAGACACACTATAGCTTATTTCTTGTGTTTTGTTTCAAAGGTAGTCCACATAATTGAAATAATTACAAGCGTAGTTGTTTTATTGGTTTTAATAATACAAATGATAGCACATCTTTCTACTTCTCCCTCTACCTAGTGCTGGTGAGGCATCTCTAATTTGAAATTCGTAACTGAAATAGTCCAAAACACGAAATTGTTTGAGTGCCAACATAATGCTATCAGTGGAAATTCCACACTTGACCTTGCGGTAAATCATGTGATGAACACAGGAGCACTAAAACAATTGTGTTGTAGAATATTATTTTTACTGGGCAAAAATCTGTTACATTCGTTTATGCTGCAGAATGTTTCCTTGGCTGTGTGAAGGTGTGTTGCATTTGTTTATACTGCATTTGTTTAAAGGTGTAAAGATGTATGTTTAATTATTTTAAGATGTGTTGCATTTGTTTCACCTGGCCTGCCGAAGGCACTTGATTGGTCTAATAAAGAGCTAAATGGCCGCTAGCTAGGCAGAAGAGGTATAAGCAGGGCTGTGGGGCAGAGAGAATAAATAGGAGGAAAAATCTGGGATGGAGAGAAGAGAGAAGAAAGAAGAGAATGAGGAGGAAAAGAGGGATACACCCCGGGGTAAGGAGCCAGGCAGCTGCCAGCCAGCAGATACAAGAAGTAGAAAGTGAGCTATACAGAAGGAAAGTAAAAAGTCCCGAGGCAAAAGCAGATAAAGAGAAACGGGTTAATTTAAGTTAAAAGAGCTAGCCAGAAACAAGCCTAAGCTAGGCTGAGCATTTGTAGCTCACTTGCCGACTGTTGGCCTTTCCTGTTTAGTCCTGTTCAGAAAGTCCTTTCCTACATCTGTAGGTAGGATACCATGGTAGGGTGCTGCCTGCACTTTCTTCTAGCAGTTTTGGTGTTTCCGATTTCACATTTCAGTCTTTTATCTATTTGGAATCAGTTTTCATGCCGCATGATAGATAAGGGCCAAGTTTCATTCTTCTGCATGTGGACAATCAGTTTCCTCAATAACACTTGTTGAAGATACTTTCTTTTTTATAGCTTATATTTTTTGTCATTTTGTCAACTATTAAGTGGCTGAAGTTACATGTGCTTGTGTTTGGGTTTTGATTTTGTTTTATTGGTCTATGTGTCTGTTTTTCTCAGAACCGTATTGTTTTTATTACTATGGCTCTGTAATATGTATTAAGATCTGGAATGGCAAGCCCCCTATTACTCTTCTTTTTGCTCACGATTATTTTAGTTATCTGTGGTCTTCTGTGGTTCCATATGAATTTCAGGATAGTTTGTTCTATTTCTCTGAAGAATAAGATGGGGATTTTGATTGAGATCGCATCGAATCTGTAAGTAGCTTTTGGTAGAATGGTCACTTTCACAATATTAACTCTACCAATCTGTGAATATGGTATGTCTTTGCATGTTCTAATGTCTTTCTTCAGAGGTTTAAAGTTTTCATTGTAGAGGCCCTTCGCTTCCTTGGTTAGGTTTATTCCTAAGTATTCATTTTACTTTCTCTGAGCCTATGTGAATGGAAGTGTGTCCACGATCTCCTCTGCTGTGTGTTTGTTTGTGGTGTATTAAAAAACAGCTATTGTTTTGTGTAAGTTGGTTCTGTATTATGCCACATTGCTGAATTTGTTTATTGTTGCTAGAAATTTTCTGATAGATGGTTTTGGAATCTTTAATATATAATATCATGTCATCTGCAAATGGTGATAATCTGACTTCTTCTATCCCTGGTTGTATCTCTTTTATTCTCTTCTCTTGTCTCATTGTTTCAGCTAGTGTTTTGAGTACAGTATTGAAGAAGAGTTGGGGATAGTGGACATTCTTGTCTCATTCCTGACTTCAGTGGGATTTCTTCAAGCTTTTCTCCATTTAGGATGATGTAGGTGGTGGGTTTCTTGTATGTAGCTTTCATCATGTTGGGGTTTGTTCCCTCTCTTCCTACATTCTCTAGGACTTTCATCATTAAGGCAAGTTGCATGTTTTCAAAGGCTTTTTCCCCCTGCATCTATTGAGATGATTGTGTGATATTTGTCTGTATTTGGACTTGATTTTCTCATTGCATTTCCCAACTTTTCCCATTGCATCATTAAGTCATTTGTTTGTGCTCCTTCTGATTTTCTTTTAGTGTAGGTGCTTAGAGCTAACTTGGAATAGTGATGCCTGCTTGCCCCCAGGTCCCGAATGGTTGGATTACTTGGCTCCACCCTTTACTCTAAAGTGGTGCCTGTCTTGAAAGCTAAGATGTGTTTCTTGGAAACAACAGGCAGGTGATTTTTGTTTCCTGATCTATTCAGTCAGTCCATGCCTTTTGACTGGAGCATTGAGACCACTGATATTTCAATGTAGTATTGAAATGTGTGTGTTAATTGTGGGCATCATGTTGTTGATTTTTAGTGTTGTGTTCTTGGTTTTACTTTGTGTTTTAATAATTATGGATTGATATTTCTTTCCAAAGTCTCTTGTCTATGTTTACTCCTCTCTTCAGCCCTAAATAATTCTTTGTTTTTTAAAGATTTGGCTTATTATATAATTTTTAAGGCTTTTTATATAGTGTAGTGCTTCTCTCTCTCTTCTTCAATTATGGTAGGTAGTTTTGTGACTGTATTAGTTTAGGATGATAATCACAGTCTTTTAGAACTTGGAATGCATTACTCCAGGCTCTTCTGGTTTTCAAAGTTTCCATTGAAAAATCTGCTGTTATTCTGATACATTTTCCTTTACATGTGACTTGTGGTTTTGCTCTTTCAGCTTTCAATACACTTCCTCATTCTGCATACTTAGTGTTTTAATGATGATATACCATGAGGATTTTCTTTTCTAGTCTTGTCTACTTGGTGTTCTGTGTGCTTCATGAATCTCTGTGGGTGTGTCTTTCCTTGTCTGGGGAAGTTTTCTTCTATGATCTTGTTGAGGATCTGGTCTAAGCCAGTGACTTGGGATGCTTCTCCTTCATTTCTTTCTCTAACCCAAAGACTTGGTTTCTTCATGGTACCCCACATTTCCTGTATGTTCCCTTCTTATGCTTATTTTTTTCATATTCTTTGTTTATTTGGTCTAGATTCTCTGTGCCCTCACACTCTATCTGCTATTTGATCCACTCTATCTGTAAGGCTTCCCTTCAACTTTGCTAGTTGAGTTGTTGGGTTTTTCAATTCCATCTTCATCTCAGCTTGAGTCCTCTTCCCTGTTTCTATCTCCCTATTGAATTCTGGTCTCAATTCATCTTTGTCATTTCCATTAGCGTATGTCTGTCTTCTCTTGGGGATTACTCAGGTGTTTCTTCTTCCTGGGTTCTTTCTCCTTGATTTCACCGAGCTGTTTCTAAGTGTCTTCTTTAAACTCCTTGAGTTCTCTGGTCAAGTTTTTGATCGTTCTTTTAAATTTTGTGTCCTGGAGTTCATCTAGGTAATTGTTCTCATTCGCAAACATTTCTACAGGACTGATAGGCTTTGGAGAGAAGACTCTGACTTGATCTTTCCTGTTGTTGATCTTTTTTTTGTGATCAGATCTGGGCTTATGGATATTTTGTTAGTTCGAAGTCTTACAGGGGCAGAGCAGGTTGGGGCAGAAGAGAGGATCACAGGCATTGACACTGTAGTCAAGTGTCAGATGAAGAAACTGAAACCCACCATCCAGATGCAAAGCGCCATTCCCATTGTTCTCTGGGGCAAAGCGAAGTGATGGACGACGGGTGTGTGTGTGGGGGTGTGTGGGGTGTGTGTGTGTGTGGGGGGGGTACTTTTCCGGAGAAGAGTGTCTCTGCTAGTGGCCAAGCTTGGGCAAGACTGGTGAGTACCTGATGAGTACTGCATTTGTTTATTTTTAAAAATTGTCTTATATGAAGTGTAGCACAAATTCTAATTAATTGGTCTTAATAATAAAAATCTGGAGTCAGATATCGAGGTAAATGCTGAAAGATCAGAGAAGTAAAGGAGCAGCCACTAGAGAGACTTTTTACCTCCGTCGAATCCTCAGATGAAAAGGGGCAAAAGGGACTGAGCTCTTGTCTCCTCCTGCCTTATATGACTGTCTCTACCTCCCTAGTGCTGGGATTAAAGGCATTAGCCTCCACTGCCTAGCTTCTATGGTTAATTAGTGGCTAGCTCCACACTCCGATCTCCAGGCAATCTTTATTTGTTAGAGCACAAAATATCACCACAATGAAGTCTTACCGCGTAGTCTGTGCTCCCTGCCTCAGCCTCCTCAGTGCTGGGACTACAGGAGTGGGCCTCGACACTCAATTTTTTTTTTTTTTTTTTGGTATTTTGAGACAGGGTTTCTCTGTGTAGCTTTGGGCCTTTCCTGGAACTCACTTTGTAGACCAGGCTGGCCTCGAACTCACAGAGATCCGCCTGGCTCTGCCTCCCGAGTGCTGGGATTAAAGGCGTGCGCCACCACCGCCCGGCTCGACACTCAATTTAAACAGCAACTGCTTATTTGGTGAGATGAAGGCTGAGAAAAAATGGAGGCAGACCATTAAGGGAGGGAAGAAAAACCTAGTAATCCCATTTTCCCTCAGAGGCCATTGACTGATTTATCTCTCTGTAGTTAAAATCTGATTAATTTAAATGTAATAGGAATTGTTTAGGCTTCAGGCAGGAGGTCTGTCCTTATGGTTTGGTCCTGCTTCAGGAATGCCTGCCTGCTTAGGCTTTCCAGGCTCTTTCTCCTCTGGTCATTATTAAAATGGATTTTGGGGGCTGTGGCTGGCACTCAGATGCAGAATGCCTATTCGGCATGCACACTGTCCTGGGGTCCATGCCCAGCATTGAGAAAAAAATCAACTTGAGAAAGCCTAATGGTCTGAATGGGAGTCTGAAGCTGAGTGGGACTGTGTGTGTGTGTGTGTGTGTGTGTGTGTGTGTGTGTGTGTGTGTGTGTAGTGGGGGTGTTTGCCCTCTTCCTCAGCCACCTCCCCTTGCTATTGCTCAAAAATCTTTCATGCTGCTGACTCCTGCTCTTCTGGTCCTAGAGAGCTGAGGCAGGTGACAGCATTCTTCCACAGAGGCTTGTCACTCTGGGGAAAACTAGCCCTTGCAAAGGGTCTGAGGGGCTTTGGTTTCCCCTCAGGGGTCCAGAACATTGATTTTAAGAGTGCTGACTGTAGTGCTGGGACAGAAGGGTGGTGGTGGCATTGGAATTCAGTGAGAGAAGCAGCTTTCCTCTGCCATGTGTGCTCGTACTGGAAAGAGACACACACACCTGATTCCATTTCATCCCACACTGATTCTCAAGACACAGGACTGAGGAAAACACTCCTGACTGCCCATGAGCGCCAACGAGAGCCTAGCCCAAGGAGGGCTCTTGATACATCAGAATGTAAATAATTTACTTCACTCACTCATTTGGGGGGTGGGGTCGGGGGAAGATTAATGGGCAGTTTGAAAGAAAGTCCAGTTAAAAATGTGGCCACCCTCGTGTCATAGAAGCAAGCTTCATCTAAACAAAAGGAGTGAGTCCCCATCTGGCCAGGACCAGAGACCACACAGTGGCTGAGAACTGCCTGCCCCTGCAGGGACTCACTCTCCCATGGGCAAGGGGAGATGCACTTGTGGAGGCTAGGTTACCCCCGTTGTTTGTTACAAGCTTTCAGAAAGGAATGGACTTAAAACAAGTCTTAAGTGTTACAATGACAAATATTTAACGTCGCCTCTGAGATTTATGGCACTTCTGTCTCCCATTTGAAAGCTTTTAGTTCAGTGGCAAAGATTACCAGGGGCCTTGCCCCTTGAGAGGAGACACTTTCATTTGATGGGGTCAACACCACCTGGGGAGGGTGCACAAGGCTCCCTGATGGCTAATCCCCCTGTCTGGGCAGAGTCATTTGTGGATGGCTCACAGGGGCCAATCCAAGGCACAGAAGGGTTCCGGCCATCTGCTCAGTGGGTCTTTCATGCCTCCACATCTGTAGTATGGGACTGTATGTGGGAAGGGCTGAGGCCAGGACATGGCAGCCGCAGAAACGCAGGTGCTAGTGCTCATAGTCACTGGTACTCTAGAGACACACCTGTTGTGTGGGGATGCCTGTCTAGAATAAATGGTGAGCCTCGCTGTGGATGAGGGCCACTTCACTCCCTTTTGATATGGACATTTTGAGGACGAGAGCCCAATGAGCTTGACCACAGGAAATACAGCATCCTAAAAGTATGTAAAGCTGCTTGCCATAGGATGCTGGGTACCACACTGTGTTGTCACTCTGAGACATCTGCAGCTACTGAGCATTTGAGGTCATATCAGCTGCTAATGACCCACTGCCTTTACCTGCCATTCTGACAGTGGGGTTACAAGCTGGCCTGATGTTCTGCCCACTATCACAAGAGATGGATCTTGGCTCAGGCAACTCTCTGACCAGGCAAATTCGAGGGTGAGAATCTGGGCTGCTTTCTTGTTCCGTGCGAGGAAACTATTCTCCAGCAGTCATTGTGTGCTTCAAACAAGCCAGACGCAACTGTAAGCATTTTGTGTGCATCATTCCACCAACCTTCACAGAGCCTCTGGGAGGCATGTGAATAATGCCAGTTTGCCAAAGGGGAAACTGAGGCTCTGAGACATTCAGTGACTCATTCAAAGGCATTCAGCTAGCAAATGCAGGGTGAGGTCCCAATCCAGGCTACCCTAATGCAGGGTCTCTAAACCACTACATAATATATTTTTTTCTTCTCTACTTGGAAGCTCCAGGTACCTTTCTGCCTTTGAGTTCAAACCCAACTGCTAGATATCCCCAAAGGGTGAAGGAAGTCCCTTTCAGACCTCAGTCCATCTACACAGTCTTTCTTTCCAATCCCAGGACTGATGATGTCTTTGAAAGGGTGATTGGCAGCACATTCCCTTTGGACAAGACTATGCTTCTCCACTGAGAGGCTGTCCTGCTCTCCCAAATGTGCTTCTCCACCCCGAAAAATGCCTGTACTATCAAGTGAGGTTATTGGTACAGCCTGTTTGCTTCTAAAGGCTTTCTTATGGGAAGAAAACTGATCGGGGTTGGGTATGACTGTGCTGCCTTCTCCTGGCTGCCTTGAAATAAAGTGAGCAACATGAACACAAGCCACTGTGAGGAATGAGCAGTCATAGAGAGGCAGGGGAGCCTGGATGCCTACAGAGAAACCTATGCTCTGAATCAGTTACTGGGCACAAAAGGCTGTTCATGGGTTCAAAGGGATGTGTACAAGGCACGTGCCATGTCATTTTATGGAAGAGACTTGAGCATCTGTAGATTTTAGTATACAAGGGGATCCTCAAACTGGTATCCTATGGGATAAGCTGCATGTGTGTGCATGTATACCTGTGCATGTGGGTACGCATGTATGTGTGTACATTATGTATGTATGTATGTATGTATGTATGTATGTATGTATGTGTGTGTGTGTACTCATGTGTGCATATGTGTGTGTCCTGTGATGTTTTTGCTGACTAAAATGTCTTGTCCCATGACAACTCTGAGTTAGCATAAAATTCTCCTGAAATTATTGTTTTAATAAAAAGTATTAACTTTCATATAATTGAAGAGAAGGTAAAGTAAATTTGAAGCAAGTTTCACACTCAAAACCTTGGCTCCCAACAATTCCACTTTGAGGCAAAAGTATTTTAGGAATCACTAAGAAAGAGGAATTTTTTTCTCCCGCCACAATGGCTTCAGAGTAGCACACTTTCATTTTTGTAGCCTCGCCTTTATTCTGGAAAACAAACTTAGCTAGACTTTCTCGCTTCGTACTTTACTTCTCTTGGAATTTCTTGGTGTTTTGTGGGCTCTGGAAGTGACTTGTATTCTGATGAAATCTGGAGCCTCTGACTCTTTCTCCTGTGCTGGACCATTATTTCCTGTCAGTATATTTGGAGATCAAATCTTTCTCCTTGAAGTAAAATAGTTATTGAGGTGACATCTTCATTTCCTGTTACTTATTTTCTATAGATGCTGTAAGTGTTTAACATGCAGGCTCTATGTTTCAGGTTATTATTATTATTATTATTATTATTATTATTATTATTATTAGTTCTGGAGACTGCACCCGGGGCGTCCTGCATCTGGTCAAGCACTCTCCCGCTGAGCTGTAGCTCCACCCCTGCCTAATACTTTTCCCTGGGAGGCAGAATTTTGCTAAGTCACCCAGGTTGCCCTTGACTGCTTAGTCCTCCTGCCTCCACTTCCTCTGGATCTGGGGTTACAAGCCTGTGCCTCCTGGTCCACCTCTGGGCTTTTGTTTTATTTTTTTGAGGAATGTTATTGTGAGCTATACTGCTGAGCCTTCTACATTCCCTCTTGGGAGCTCTTCATTGTCAGAGACCAGCTGGCTTTCTGTTGGGACTCTGATCTCTTCTGCACTGACTGTTCACTCTGTGGTTGTTTTCATCTGCTGTCCGTCCTATTCACTGGGTCGAGCCCCACCTCCGTGCCATCAGCTTAGCATTGGCAGTAGCTAAAATGTCATTAGACTCCAAGAGGACTGTTACGAGCCTCTGCTTCCTGCATTCTCTTTTTATTTTACTCATTTCTTTTCTCATCATGACTTGATAGTATAGTGTGTTTGTTTGTTTTTTAACTTAGTATTTCACAAATCACTTGGGCTCTTCAGGTTTTTCTTCATATTTGTTCCTTTGCTTTCGGTCTAATTTTTACTGATGTAGACCATTCACTCAATCTCTTTTATTTTATCTGCTGTTTGATGTGTACATAGAATTCTCATACCATTTGTTCCTTCAAAAATTTTAGATTTATTAATTTTATTATGTTATGTATATCATGTACTGTATGTGCCTAATACCTGTGGATGCCAGAAAAGGGCATTGGATCCCTTGAAACCTGAATTATAGGTGGTTTTGAGCCATCATGTGGGTACTGGGAATCGAACTCTGATCCTCTGCAAAAGCAAAAGGTGTCTTAACCACTGAACCATCTCGGTCTCATTTGTTCTCATCTTATTCATTTTAATATACATGTTTATCCACTGTACCTTCTTTCTCTTTAATTTACGCTTTCAATTCTGTATTTCTTGTCATCCATTTTTCTGTATTTTGCTTGAATGAGCACAAGGCCGTGGAAACCAGTGAGGAGAAATCAATCCAGCCTTTATTGGAGAACTTGAGACTTCATGAGCTCTTGCATGTGACTCCTAATAGATGCTTTCCATGTAGTAGGTCTGCCTCTTCATTCCATCTCAGAACACAGGTTCTGTTTATACATTTGTAGCGTGTTAGGCAAACTTCCTCTGCCTATTTCTGCTCTGTTATCTATGTCATTCTGCTATTCTATTTCAATTATCATAGCTTAAAGTAACAATATTTTCATATGCCACTTGATATAAAATGTTACATATGAACACACACTGTAATGTAGTATATGTGGCACTATATCAATACATTAACTTGTTATAAATATATATGTTGCTACATGTAGGATTTTCTCTGTTTTTTTCTCCTCTTTTTCTTTCTTTCTTTCCTATATTTGTGTTTACATTTCCTGGAAAAACTCTAGTGTCATTGATTTGTCCAAAAGCCTTTGCTATTTTTATTGCAGTGGATTACTTTTCAAAATATTATGAGAAGGAACATGGTAGGCCTTGTAATCAAAGTCAGCACACATCCTTTTTATCAATTAACTTTGTGTGTGTAAATTTTGAAATTTCTAAGCATTTAATATTTCTTGCTCTTGTAAATATTAACTTTTCCATTAATTTTTAACTGTTTGATTGCTAGTATGCAGGAATCAAACTGGTGAGTAAGAAAACTTATTAGTAGTGAATAACAATAGTTTTAATAATTAGGTAGTTGCCCCTCTTGGGTTTTGAAAGGGTATAATCCTATTGTTATAATTCTGTTTCTTTTATCAATATGTATACCTCCTAATGAATATGAGGGCTGTCTACAGTGACAGTCTCTTCTAGAACAATGCTGAGCTGGATCCACAGTCACTTCTCACCTTGTGCTAGGTGGCTTCCATTTGTCCATTCAGCCCTGTGTGCTCAGCCTGAGCTGCTGGCAGGCCTCAGGTACTAATGTCCCAAGCCGACCTGGCTTTCCTGGCTCCAGGCTTCAGGTTGGATCCAGGTGCTGAATTTGATTTCCTCTTGATGAGTTTTGTGTTTCTATCCAGAAGTGTGCTTCTCTGCGGATATCGAAGCCAAGATGAGTCTGTGGGTATCTGGAACTCATAGCATCCGGAACGGCTTTTGCCAGGCCTCTCACCAATGCCTCATGGGAACCCTGCCCAGACATGCTCTGTGGGCTCCAGCAGATGCTTGCTGCCTTCCTGGCTCTTTCACAGACTTTCTCAGGTCTGCATTGACGCACAGGAGACTATCCCTGCTGCCTTCCCTTGCTGGGAGGGCCTCATCCCTTAGCCAGGGCTTCCCACCGCTGCTGTGCATGCAGTCACTGGGAGTCTAGTTCAGATGCCTGCTTCTCATTCAGCAGGTCCATGATGGAGCCTCAGAGGTTGCTTTTATTTCCCCACAAGGCCTTGCAGGTTCGGTTTTTGGTGGGAAAGTGTAGTCCACAGGAAGATTTGATTTTCACCCCACTTTAAAAAAATTGGCAATATACAGGGGACATAGCAACAAATGAGGGAAGTGCTGTGTCTGCGTTTATCAGATACGTGTTTGTCTGCTTGGTTTCCATCTACCCTGGAAGACAATCCATTGTCTCAATGGAAACGAAATACCTTGCCTAAAGCGTCCAAGTGAAGGTATCTCAAGTTGAACAACCATCATCATTTCCTAGGTAGCTTATTGCCACCAAAACAACAGCCTTAACAAGTATCCAAAAAGTCAAAATCAAGAGAACCATAGCTATAAATGCTGAAGTAGACACAGTAACGAATGCCAGACATTCTAGTTTTTATTCAGCTTGATAAGGCTTGGCAAGCAAATAGCTATGCTTTCTAAATGAGTCACGTGGATGGATTTCCACTGTGCTTCTCTGGCTGTCATTGGTATTTCGGGTTTTGTATGAAGTAGGACAGTACAAGCTTTGAGTATTTGTGTTTGTGTCATTTGGTGCCCTTCAAGCTTCAAGGGGAGAAACTCCACACCCAGCTTAGTTCAAGCCCAGAAGAAAAGGTCCTGTCACTTCACAGGAGTCTTGGGTTGGGCTGCCCTGAGGTTAGTTGACTTGAAGGCTGGGGTAGTCTCTCCTCCCCTAAAGACCAGTTGTCCTGTCCCCTTAGCCAAGGCTGGCCCAAATGCTCTTTTTTTTTTTTTTTTTTTTTTTTTCTAAGCTAGTAATAGTCCACTGGCAGAAGAAACTGAGTTTACCGTGCTTCTCTGAACAATCCATTCAGGAATTAACCCTTTGTCTTCCTAGGAAAGACAGAGACCAGAATCCAATCAGAGTTCATCATTCCAGGAGAAGGCGGGGCTCACACTGATAATGTAGGCAGGTAAAGAGATCTTTATGACAGCAAAGAACTTTAAATTTCTAACCTAGGACAGGGCTTCCTTTGTTTCATAGCCACCTCAAGTCTTATTTCTGTCTTTTCTGTTTAAAGTTTTAGAAACAGTGGGTGTCCCTGATAAAACCATCCATCAGAGCCTCAGGGAGCGAGGCTGATGGTTTCAGAGGTATCAGTCCATTAGGGGAAGAAGGGCGTGATGAGCACATTATGTCCACCAGGAAGCAGAGGAAATGGAGTAATGGAAGAGGCCAGGACAAGATACATCTCCTAAGGACATGCCCTAGGAATCTGCCTCCAGCTAGGCTCCCTATTACATCACACAGTTCTCAGCAATGCCATCACAGTATGACGTCATCAGGAGAAAATGCGCTGCTTAGGTCAGAGCCCTCTCAGGCTCTGTGTCTGGAAACTCCATCACAGAGAAATGTGCTTTACCAATCCAATAAAACCGACAAGATTGACTACCACAGGGGGAATTAATTTAAGTGCTTCAATTTTTTCTCCTCATTGGCCCTTGCCTGTATCCCAGGATTAAGTTGGAGGAGGCTTTAGTATCAATTGTACCAGTTGTAGAGAGTGTTATCAACCTTCATTTTTTGAGACTTGGGGTGACTGTGGAGCATCACCTAGGGAGTGAGGACACTTCTGAAGCCCTTGCCTGTTGGCATATCTGAGTCTTTTCCAACCTCATAATTCAACTCCTCTTGAATTTCATCCCTTACCCATTTCCTCTGTTTCATCACCATGCCCTTAAAAACCATCATCTCAACATTGTTGAGAGCATGCTGCTCACAAGCGCCTGTATCACCAGGAACCACCACACTCCTCCCCACTCTGCCCCCATCCAGCCACTAAAGGCCATGCCCCAAATTGTTCAGGCAAATACGAAAAGTTTAAAGTCTTCTAATACCATAGTGTGGTGTCACTAAAATGATGACCCATTTACTGTGAACTCTGGCCAAGTCAATCATCCTTCCATAGATTCCAAAGCTTAGGTATGGCCGCATCCAGAGAGATTTAAGGCATGACTTGCTACTTGATTCCAGAGTAGTTCACCTTTGTTCATTGACATTAAAAATTAGAGAGGGGGGCTAATAGGACACAGATGTTATGAAGGGAAAAATGAGAAAAATGGAGTTCAGGAAGCTTTATCTGGGGAGGGAGGAGGGAAGGTAACTCTGATCGAGTGAAAGGGTAGAGGGATAAAGAAAGTTAAACATGACTGAAAAAGCCTTGGGGAGACATACTATTTTATGTTTACGTAAATTTGCATATTCTGTATGTGTTTTAAATGACCTTATTCCTCGTGGGGGTGATAATGCTCCCCACAAGAGCCGTAGACTATTTATCAACAACCCAATATCCAGATATGGGAAACGCCCTTTGAGCTGTTGGTCAGGGAAGTCCAAGAGAATCCCAAACAAAATAGGCTGTTGCCATTGCCCGTGAGTGCTCCCTAGAACTTGAAGGTAAGACCCATATACATCAGATACAGGACTCAGAGGAACCGAGCTAGAACTGACCTAGAAGCGTCCTCTCTGAGGACTAGCTCTCATAGTATTGAAAGGTGTCATGTAACCTGCCAAGGGAGGAAAGCAATCAATAGTTCCATCTAGCTATGACACCTGTAAACCACAATAATGACCAGCGCAGCAAGATATCTCTGCGGTGGTTCAAAAGAAAATGGCCCCCAAAGAGACTGGTACTATTAGGTGTGGCCTTGTTGGAGGAAGTGTGTCACAGAGGAGGTGGGCTTTGAGGCCTCATATATGCTCAAACCATTCCCAGTGAGACAGACCACTTCCTGTTACCTGTGAGACAAGATGTAAGAACTCTCAGCTCCTTCTCTAGCACTATGTCTGCCTGCAGGCTGCCATGCTTCCCACCATGATAATGGATTAAACCTCTGCAGCTGTAAGCAAGCTCCCACAATTAGCTGGTTTCCTTTATAAGAGTTGCTGTGGTCATGGTATCTCTTCACAGCAATAGAAACCCTGAGATAATCTCCAAGGGTGCAATAGTGGCACTTATATCTTGGTGATAACTAAGTCACCCAATTGGACTTAAGAGTTGCCCAGTAGGAAGGAATCTATGCTTACAGTACTAAGGTACTATGTACCTAGACAAGTACCCATGACTGGAAAGGTCATGGGCCCTAGACAAGAACCCACTACTGCCATTTCCCTAAACCAGTATACTGTCTAACAGTGACCTAAATGTTTACTCTTATACACACAGAAGTATAGCTCTGACCTCTCATCAAAGAAGGTTTTTTGGAGGGACAGGATGTGTGCTGTGAGACAGTGTCTTCTACACATTGCACTAATGAAATCTTAACAATTGGCTGCTTAAAGAAGATTCACACAATGACAACACCAGTTGACACCTGCCTTAGGTTTCTATTGCTGTGATGAAACATGACCAAAAGCAACTTGGAGAGGAAGAGGTTTATTTTGCCTTATGATACTGTAGTCCATTACGAAAGGAAGTCTGGCTAGGAATTCAGGGTGAAACCTCAAGGCATGAACTGAAGCAGAGACCATGGAGGAATGTTGCTTACTGTTTTGTTCCCCATGACTTGCTCAACTAGCTTTTTTTTTACACAATTCAGGACCACCTGCCCAAGGGTACTGCCCACAGTAAGCTGGGCCCTCCTACATCAATCAATAAAATGCCCACAGACTTGTCTATGGGCAAATCTGATGGAGGCATTTTTTTTTTTTCAGTTGAGGTTCCCTCTTCCCAGATGACTGGAGGTTGTGCAAAGTTGACAAAAAACTAACCAACACAACATCCTTGTGTGGATGGAGGAAATGTCACAAGGCCTCATCTTCAGATGAGGAGCCACAGGCAATCCATGGCTAATGAGACAGTCTTTTCAAGGGACAGGAAGGCTATCTAATCCCAACTGGTCATCTCCAAACATGTGAAGATATGAGCAATGCTAAAGGAACCCAGCAGGTTGTATTTATATATGCATGCATGCATGCATTCGTTCATGTGTGTGTCTGTGTGTGTGTATGCATGGATGTACATCAATAATAATTGAAGAAGAAGAATTAATTAATTCGAGGAGTTGGAGGGACATGGGCAGAGTTGGAGGAGGAGAGGATGGGGTGGAAACTATGTCAATACAGTACTCATGTATGAAATTCTCAAAAATAATAAGATAAATGTAAAAACCCACACATTCATGCTTTCTTTGTCTTTTGGAAGCTTCAGAAGCAGTCTGTGGTCTATTCTAAGATGGTAGAAAAAGGACATAGACATAACCTTCACTGTTGCGCCGTGTAATCATATAACATGTTTATTATTCAAAAGGCCAGCATTAAAATCCTAGACTTTGGCCCATGGTAAGGTTCATTTCCAGTAATCACTACTTACTTAAGAAAGTTGTCGTATCAAGAAGTTTCTGCTAATACAAATGTTGTTTGTTCTGCTTTTCGAAGCCTTGTCGGCCCTCTCTTCATTTGCATCCTTGACTCTGCATGAAGGATGCCACCCCTGGGGCTGGAGAGTTGGGCTCCGAGGTTAAGGGAATGTCTTGCTGTTCCAGATGACCCAAGATCAATTCCCAGCACCCCACCAGGTAGCTCCCAAGTGCCTGTAGCTCCAGCTCCAGGAGGTCTGATGCCCTTTACGCCATGGGCACCTGTGGTCATGTACACATGCCCTTACATAGACACACAGGCATAGCATATGTGCATACACATAATTCAATAAAAATAAATTTTAAAAAAGGACACTGACCCTGAAGGTGAAGGGAGCAAAGGCTGGCAATGTTTGTCACAGAAACCTTGGCTGTCTGCAATCTAAGGAAACAACAGGAAATACTGTTCCTAGTGTTCCCAGCTTACACGGCTGTGTTTACACGCCAGTCTCTGACAATCTGTGGTAGGTGAGGTGGGCCAAGTCTCCTCTGTGCTTTGTGTTGTCTGTGTAGGATGCCTGTGAATGCTAAGAAGCCATTCTGGCACGGGGAAGCTGGAGGGCGTCTCTCTGTCTGTGTGTTCCAAGCTTACAACAGGACTGTTTTCGGTTTTTCTGTGCATAAGCTTTTTACCCAGAATTCTTGATGTCCATGAGCAAAAGCCAAGTGAATGGGTGTAATGGGGAGGGACAGCAATCCTTCCTATGCAGCCTCAAGAGGCCCCACACTCATATTTTACCATAAGCCATTTTTCCTTGGGAAGCTTGCTGAACTTCAGGCCGGAGCAGCAACTCTCTAGAAAAAACTCAGATCTTTGGTGAGCTTGCTCTGCACAGAGCTCTGAACCTACATTGTAAGCTTGGAACAATACAGGTAGGGTGGATCCAAGGCCAGTGCCCAGACCAATCCAGGTGGAGATACATTACCCTGTCATAGACTGAAACCCAGAACAAGAATGGGAGCTCCTCCCTGGAATGGATCCTCTATGCAGGGCTCAGTGTAAACACGTTCTGGTCTGCATAGACCTGAAAAGTTTGGTGGCCCAGGCGATAAGAGCAGAGTAGGGTGCCCAGAAGTCCATCACCTGCTCAAGGACTCCCTGCTATCATCTGTCTGCTCCCAGCTTTAACTAGTTCTATCTGGTTCTAAAGTTCTTGCACTCAGGTCTGAGACACACTGACACTTATAGAAGTGGTTTTCCAGTCCCTGCACTAGACTCTGAATGTTAATGATACAAATTATATAGTCTTTATTTTTATAATGTATTCTAGCAGGTTTTAAGAGCTAGTTTCTCTCTGCTTCTAAATGTTGGAAAATCACTTTCTGCTTCCAAATGTTGGAAAAAAAAATAGTGATAGGCAGGGCTAGAATTAAGAAATAATTTGGGGAATTTTCTCTGGTGCTGGAATGGGACAGTTTGATGCATGGATTATCTTGGCATCTGTGAAGAACACAGTGAGCCAAATAGTTTACTTTCTGAGGAATTTAGAGGGTGCTCCCTTCTTTTCCAACCAACACAACCCTTAAAGTCCTCGGGGGAATTCCTGACCTCTGGTTTTATGTGCTGAGTAAAATAAGATGGCTAGCTAGAATCAGAGCCCCCCTGTAACAAAAGTGCTGTGTAAAGAAGTTGAATTGGAGTAGACAGATCAGTATAGGCCTTGCTAGATCAATCAGCCACATAATGACCATAATATTGTTGAACAGATGGGATAGGCCAGCAGTACACATGGAACTTACCTATGTGGCCGAAGATACCTGAGCCTTTATAACTATTCTTCGGTTTAATAGGAAAAGAGGGAAGTGAGGCTTGATGAGGGGCACACAACTGGAACATGATTGAGCCAAACATCTCAAGGCTGTATGCTCAAGTACATTCCCCGGGTCACCCTTTGCTTAGTACTCTTGGCAAACTGTGCATTTTAAGAATGGGATGTCTATATGGATGTCTACAGTGGTAGAGATGATGTGATCCCACCTCCCTGCATTGTAGAAACGGAACAGGCATCATTCTATACACACAGAATCTATCTGGTCCTAGCATTCCATCATAGGTGGGTACCCTGTGTGGCTCAGAAAACGTCAAGGATTAATCTTGCCTATAGAACCAAGTGCAAGCTCCCAGGTACCCACCTCTTGCTCCGCTTACTTCCCAACTCTCTCCTCCACTTTATTTATTTATTTATTTATTTATTTATTTATTTATTTATTTATTTATCTATCTATTTATCTATCTATCTGTCGTTGTTGAAACTGGATCCAGGGCCTTCCTCACACTAAGCCTATGCTGTGAGCTCTTCCCAGCCTCTCCCCTCCACTCTCCTCCTTTACACACGTGTTGGTCTTCTGTTATCTGAGATCATCATGGACATTTTCCATCTCTGTTACTGAGTAAAACTTCCATGTGGGGCAACTTATGTTTGACTTCATGAAAAGCATTATTATATACTGCCCATGAGAAAATTCTTGTCTAGTACAATTATAAAGAAATACACTAAAGAAGGCTGAAGGAAAATTTATTAGTGCCTTGGGCTATCGTAACAAAATACCACAGACCCGATGGGCTCAAACAAAAGAAAATTTATTTCTCCTCCTTTCTAGGGGCTGGAAGTCTGAGATCAACATGTCACCGGGTGGCGGTTCTCTGGAGGCTTCTCCTCTGGGCTTGGAGACATTGCCTGCTCCCTGTGTCCTCACAGGACCTTTGCTCTGGGCAGGGGCCTCTACTCCCTCTCCTCTGTCTTAATCTTATAAAGATACTGGAGAGATTGAATTAGGGCCCATCCCAGGGACCTTATTTTAACTTAATTACCCCCTTAAAGACCAAAGGCAGCTGCATTTTGAGGTAGGGAGGGTTAAGACTTCATCATGTGGGTTTTGAGGGGACCCAATTCAGCCCATGGAGAATAAGGGGAAACTTACTGAGCACAGGCTGCTCTGTGTCTGCCCCCCTCAGGCCTCCCTTGCCTTAGAGATGGCTTTCTCCCTTTCTCTTCATTTCTTCTTCGTCTGACACGCATCTCCTGTGCACCTGAGTCCGAGTTCTCCTTGGTGTAAAGACACCAGTCATCCCGGATTAAGGTCTACTCTGACACTCCTTGCTCTCACATGGCCACTCTGTAGTGAATCCCACAGGAGAGCAGCTTTGAGTTGAGGGTGATGTGTACAGAGGACTATGGATTTTCCGGCATGACCATTTAAAGATTCCTAGAGGCGACAGCTGGATAGACCTCTACAGGATCTCGGACTTAGGATGTTTAACTTGTGATTTGGACTTCGCAGTGGGACAAAAGCATACTCATACACCACAGAATGGAATCAATTACAAAAGCTATACAGCACTTCCTTACAAAATGGGCTTGCATGGGTTTGAAAACATTTTTGACACTCATTTATTTTATGTATATGTGTTTCAATGTATGTGAGGGTGTGAACCTCCCATGGCATGCGGTGGAGGTCAGAGGACAGCTTGCAGGAGGAGTTGGTTCTCTCCTTCCATCATGTGGTTTTGGGGGAATGAAAGTCAGGTCATCCTTGACGGCAAGCACCTTTACCCACTAGACCCATTTGCCAACCCATGTAAGATGATTTTGCTTGTCTGTAGACCAGTGTTAGCATTCTGAACGAGCTTAAAGCAGGTGAGACTAAGGTTAGGATATTTTAAGAGGCTGGTTATATGAAATGCAGTTATGACTTATGGCAATTTTTCAACATATCATGGTTCATAAGCCTTTGTAAGTCGAGGAGTGTCTGCTGCCTTGAAGAGCTTTTGATAATGTGGGTAGATGTAGGGCAGACATTTGGATATGAGCTTCTTGGAAGGGACATTGGGCAGAGTGGGGAGCCCCGAGGACAGCAGTGTGGTCACTGAGTATCTAGGCATTGCTGATGTCTCTGGGAAAAAGCATCATGAAGAAAAGAGGGCCTGAGACCAGCCTTGAGGTGTCAGAACAAGCCTGCATAAAGCTCAGGGAAGGAGGGCTGAAGTGGAGTCAGGGGACAGCCTTGTCACAAAAACGGGAAACAGTACCCTGAGAAGGAGGATTTGGTGATTGTGTGACATCAGCTGAGGAATGGACTTAGCTCCCTGTAGGTAATTAGTGATCTCAGAGTGTCTCCCGTGAAGAATGAAGATTTCAGTGTAGTGCTGAAAAGGTCTGCTGAGAGGTATACAGGCTGTGTCCAGACCACTGGAGAGGAGGGCAGTTGGAAGAGGAAGTGAGACCTGGGGACAGTTCTAATTTTAGGGACAAGAAGGACTCAAACATTTTTAATGAAATTATTTCACTAGGGAGAATGAGGTTGATAAAGAAAAGAAAAGGAATTATTGAAACATTTTGGTGCTCAGAGGCGGCATTTGTCTGTGGCCTCACCATAAGAATGCACTTTGATACGTATCTGGTATTTCAAGTGGGCTTAAAAACGTATGACTTGTGCTGGGTGAGATGGAGAAACCACCCCCTGGTTCCCTGCCTTGCTTACTTCCCTGTTACCCAGCTTAAAGTCTTCTAATTCAGTTGTAGACAGACACTGTTGGTATTCATCCCTCAGAAGATGAATTAATTTTAAAATAGATCTCATTTTAGATACAAAGACTATTATGCTATCAGTATACTAGAAATAGCTTGTGGCTCCCTGGGTTCACTGGAGCCCCAACAGCAGGATTCATATTTCTAGAATGGCTGTGTCCTGCATGGATATCCAACACACACTCCATCCCGGGGTTACCTGATTAAAAATCCTGCATTCCACAAAGAAATAGCTCTCAGGATGTAGGGGTCTCAGAGCATCAAAATCCTCAGGAAAAAAAAACCTGTCATAGCAAAATGAAATTTAGAATCTTAGAGATGGCACCACGCTGGGAAATTTACATTCTATCAGGACCAGAACTAAGCTGACAAGAAATAATTGACAAGCACGGTGATGACTCCAGCGGTCCTAGGGAGTAATGTTAGGAAATATAATAAACAGTTTCCAAACCCCCAGAGCGTTTAGTGTCCTTCTATGTGCATAGACTGCCAGCGCATGAATACGTATGCTTTCTTGGTATGCTTTGGTCCCCCAGGTGTTGATGATCCCCATCACCCCAAAGCACTCAGAGTGATCATCGTGCCTTTTCTATGCATCCATAGAAATGTCCTCATTTTACCTGGAGAAGGTAAACGGATGGGAGTGCAGCCCAGGCAATGGAGTGTTTGCTGACGGTCGGGTTCCATCGCCAGTTCGGAAAAACAGAAGAGGACACATTGGTTGTTGGACCGTCGTATATACTATAAGCAAGTCTCAGAGTTTGGAGATAAAGCTGGGCAGATGACTCTGAGGTCTTCGTATTGAACCCCCTTATTTTACTACATAGAAATGAAGGGATTTTAGTTTTTGTTCCCAGAAAGCTAAATATCTGATTGGAGGCATATGATGAATGCACCTATAGTTATAGGAACTTTAGGTTGGGTTCCTTCAGTGATTTAGGAAGGTCTTGGGGTTTAAGAAAATAAAGAGTCAATGCAGGAGTTCAGAGGGGCAGCTGGTATGGCAGCTTCCCCATCTGTCTGTGCTCTTGTGACTGACTGAGGTGTGTAATGAGGAGCTCCAAGGTAGGAGGAATGGCGAGGCAAAGTCACAGTCAGGCTAGAGGGATGTTTGGGGAGCAACAGGCAGCTGATGAGTCTGATAAATACTAGAAAGTCCATGTCAAAGAACAAGGTGCTAAACAGGCTAGTAAGTTAATTATGGTTCCAAACATGAGCAGGCAAAATGATAGTTGTGATAGTAACAGGAAATGGCAGGTCAGGAAGGATGAACTGATTTGGGAGAAGGGGAGCAATGAATTTGTCATTAGATGCACATAAAATGGGCCTGGAGAGAAGGCTCAGCAGTTCTGAGCACTGGTTGCCCTTCCAGAAGACACAGGTTCCATATCCAGTACCCACATGCCAGTTCACAACCATCTGTTGTCCCAGGGGATCTGATGGCTTTTTCTGACCTCTTTGGACACTGCACACATGTAGTACACAGGTATACATGCAGACAAAACATCCATACACGTAAAATAACAAAAACACACATCTGTCTGTCTTCTTCCTATCTTTCTATACTGAAACTGTCAAACATAAGTGAATATTGGATGTTTTTCAAAGGTGGGCTCCATTATTCCTGAGCTACACCCTAGCCCTGGTTCTCTTCTATCCTATTTTATCCTATTTGGTTTCTTTACAGCAAACACTATTTTTATTCCTTTAACTTAAAAAAAGAAAGAAAAAAGGAAGCCAGGCAGTGTGAGTCTTCCAGTGGTGTTCTGTGGTGATATTGTGTCCCCCAATATATTGTGCACCCTAATAAACTTATCTGGGGTCAGAGAACAGAACAGCCACTAGATAGACATAGAGGCCAGAAAATGGTGGCATACACACCTTTAATCCTAGCATTCCGGAGGCAGAGATCCATGCGGATCTCTGTGAGTTCAAAACCACACTGGAAACAGCCAGGCCTGGTGACACATGCCTTTAATCCCAGGAAGTGATGGCAAGAAGCAGAAAGGTATATAAGGCATGAGGACCAGGAACTAGAGGTTTTTAATCCTTTAGGCTTTTGAGCAGCAGTTCAGCTGAGATCCATTTGGGTGAGGACCCAGAAGCTTTCAGTTTGAGGAAACAGGATCAGCTGAGGAACTGGCAAGGGGAGGTTGTCTGTGTGGCTTGTTCTGTTTCTCTGGTCTTTCAGCATTCACCCCAGTATCTGGCTCTGGGTTTGTTTCTATTAATAAGATCTTTTAAGATTCATGTTACTGTGTTCATCAAGGCTGTTGTAGCTATTCTGTTAAGTCCTTTGCATTCTCATATAACTGTTAAAATTAGCTTTCATACAGAAAATCACTAGGAGGCGGGGTATGGTAGCACAGGCATCTAATCCCAGCATGTAGAAGCCAGAGACAGGAGAATTCCAAGTTCAAGGGTGAAGCTGGCCTGAATTGCACATGGAGATCTTGTCTTAAAACCTAAAAGCAAACAAGCCAAAACAGAAACTAACAAAAAGTAAACAAACACAAAAACCCAAAACAAATCTCAAGAATAACCTCCACTACACTTTCTTTGGAATTGCATTAAATCTACACAACATTTTTGGGAAGAAACGGTGTCTTAGCCATATCGAGTATTCTGACCCCCAAAGTTTATTTCTCTCTCTATTTCTTCTTAAATGTTTTGTGAGTTTCAATTTTTAAAACACCTTTTGTTATATTTATCTCAATTGTTTTGAATTCTTGATGGCATTGTAAGTGATATTGTGTTTATGTTTTAATTTCTGACTTTTTCTTTGTTTCTAGTGAATGGAAAAACAGTTGGTTTGCTCTTTTGACCTTGTTTGCTGCAGGGTTGGTAAACTCACATATTGATTGTTTGGGGATTTTGTTGCCTTTTTTTTTTTTACATAAATGATCATCCTGTCTGTGAATAAAGATACATTTATATTTTCTTTAGAAAAGTGCTGGATTCTCACTTCATCTCCCCAGCAGGTGCAGAGTAAACATTTAGAGTCGGGACTAGATTCCATGTTGGTGGAATGTCCAGCACATCCGCCATTTAGGTATTGGAGCTACCTGCATACTAGCAAATATGTCAGTCACACAGATGAAAAAGGAGAAAAGTGTGATGACTTAGCATTGGGAAGTGACAGCGGGGGAGGAAGAGAGATGGCCAAGGAAGGGAGTTACAGAGAGAAAATAACATGGATGAAAGTTGTGGAAAGGTAAAATATGTACATCTGTGGGGAAAATTTTGGTGCATATGGCACAGAGGTGTGTGTGTGTGTGTGTGTGTGTGTGTGTGTGTGTGTGTGTGTATATGTGTGTGTGTGTGTGTACTACCTGCAGCATGTACGTGAATGTAGTGGTGTATGCTCCAGAGGCCAGAGCAGAACCTTGGTGTTCCCTCTACCATTCTGCCCTTATTTCTTGAGGGTCTCTTACTGAACTGGAAACTCCCCATTTTGGCTTGACTGCCTGGCCAGTGAGATCTTCAGATCTGCCTTTCTCTGCTACACACACACACACACACACACACACACACACACACACACACACATACACTGCCGCCCTGACATACTGGGGTTCCGAGCACACACAACCACGGCCAGGATTTTTATGTGGGTGCTGGGGATTCAGACCAGGTCTTCACATTTATAGAGCAAGTGTTACATGCATCGAGCCTCTCTCCAGCTGAGTAAGTTTTGTGTTTTTATTGCTTTTTTTTTCTATGCTGGGGTTGCCTGTGAGCACTTAGCACACAAACTCTACTACCGAGCCACACCCCTGCTCAGGAGTTTGTTTCTTAAATCATTCATTTGAATAGCACTGTTCCTGAGAGAAAAAAATGTTAAACATTAGAAGTAATTAAAACAAATATTGATCATCCTAATCTTACCAAAGGTGAGCATTTAATATTTATGAATATTTGCCTCAAAATGTTATCTTCTATTTTGTAAATACAAGTGGAGCATGATTTACATGTTGGTATGAAATCTGAATGTTTTCACACAGTAATCTATTATGGATACCTTCTTTATGAATGAATTGTATTTTAAATAGCTGAAAGGTATGATAGTTGTAGCAGGGGCATCATAAATATTTAAGCCACTTCGTAGTAGTCATTTCTGATTGTTATGCCTTGCACACTTTACTCCTCATGGACATTCATGCACTGGATTGTTTCCTTAGCCTAAATATCTAGCCACAGAATTTCTAGACTCCAGGATGAGCATATGGTATCATCTGTGCCTCCTGGAAAGCTCCCCTAATTGGAACTTCTGCCAGAATAGATCACAACTGGCTACTTTATTACTGAATATATTCCTTCCACATTTTTTTTTTTATCAACTTGACAGGTGAGAGGTGGCAGTGCACTGTACTTTAATTGGCTTTGGATTGATTACTAATTACGGTAAGCTTTTGCACCTGTATATAGGACATTTCTATTTCTTCCTCGCAGTGCCTGCTGATCTTCCCATTCAGGGTGTTTTGACTTCCAGGGCTGCTGTTCCCTTGTTGTCTGAGATGCAGTTTCCTTTGCTTGAATAAACCAGAGTGAGGCCTGACAGCTTCTCATTTTGTTCCACCAGCCCTCCCCGATAGCCATAGCTCTAATCGTGCTATCTCTTCTGTTAGTTTGGACACTTCTCAGAGAACTTTGGATGAGAGATGAGGCTTGGGTTCTTTGAGGGGAAATGCTGAATACAGGTGACAGATGCTTCCATGGCTCGGTCCCTGAAAAGGGAGAGGGAGGAGGCAGGGTTACGTGAGACAAGTGATCTGTGATGCTGGGTGCATCCAAGCCTTGCCAATCTTCACAGAACTCTGATGCAAAGGTAGTTGTCTTTCTTTGGGCTAGAAAGTTGTGGCCCTTTCACATCGCCTCACACCGCCATTAAAGTAGGCAGGGTTGATAATCTCATTACATTAAAATACAGAATGCATGGCTAAATTAAAATTTCCCATAAATATTGAAGACTTATTTAAAATAGAATGCCCTAAATATTACAAGGGATATGGTCATAATAAAATAAAAATATTGAGAGGCTGAAGTGGAAGAACCTTGAGTTCGAGGCCAGCCTGGGCCACAAAGCAAGATACTGTCAAAAACATAACAAACAAAACAGACCAAAAATCATAATAATAAAGGAAGAGAGTGAAAGAAAATAAAAGATCTGTTTCTCTCCCGAAAGTTGTGCTGGGTGGGGTGCTTTCATGAGGAATGACCTCCACAGTTTCAGGACCTTGAAGAGCTGAGGCCTCCCTCCAGGAAGTACACTTCTAGGGGCGGCCTTTGAGAGTTTAAATCCTCAAGCTGCTTCTAGTTCTAGGTCATTCTTCTTCGAGCTTAGGGTTCAAGATGTGAGCTCTCAGCTTCCTGCTCCAGCTCGGTGCCTGCTTCTTGTTGCCATGTCCCAGCCATGATGGGCTCTTATCCCTCTGGAATCATGAGCCTCTTTGGTACCACACATTGTGGGCTGTGTGTGTGTGTGTGTGTATGTGTGTGTGTGTGTGTGTGTGTGTGTGTTTGTGTGTGTGTGCACAGACATACAAGTGGGCAACGCGCCTAACATGAAGTAGTTAGGGTAAGGTTTTATTTTTTTCCTTCCTCTTTCTCCCTTCTATACTTGTATTTTTTTCCCCCCAACAGAAAACCATGCAAATATGTACGCTAAGAAAAAGCAGTATCTGGAAGGTTTGCGATGCTTGCAGTAGAAGAAGAGGGATGGAAGATGCTGGGATGAAGGACAGAGTGACTCTTCGGGTGAATTTCCATGGCACAGACAAGCTTTGCCACTGTTCTGAAAAGACAGGAAGTGGACAGGAGAACCGCGTGGCGCGGAAGGCTGTTGTGGGCCCCTTTGTTTGTCTCTGTCTTTCCGGGAAAGGAAGACTCACAGACATCTGCTGAGCATGAGGGATGAATGGCTGGAACTGGGCTCAGGAAGACGCGGGAACAGCATCACCTCAGCAAGCAGGGTGGGAATGGAGGCTTGCTGAAGCCAAAGTTGACTTCAGTATAATCCACTGTGACTTATGCTACCTAACACTAGTGACACATGGGACAGTCCCTGCCTGTTAGGAGTTTATATAATCTGCTCAGAGAGATAATTCACACGATACCCACCAGGAAACATGAGACGAATGATAGTGTGCAGTCCAGACAAGACCAAAAGTAGTATGGCCAAGAAGGTCAGACATCGGTGAGGTGAGAGGATTCGAGAAAATTCTCCACTGCCAGGAGACGCTGGCTGGATTTTCATAGCGTTTAGATGTATGTAAGTAGTTAGGGGATATTGGGTTTTGACATTCAGGGTTTGGCTAGACTCCTTAAGCTTCTCTGTCCCACACATAAACGCTGGCCACCTTTGGTGACGCCATTTCAATCCCGGCTAAGCTGGTAGGCGCCCTGAGTCACCCAGACATGCTTGGTGGAAATCTTACTGCTCTCTTGAATGAGAGTTAGCCAACAGGAACTCCTATTCTTTTACTAAGAATGAATAAAACTTTTAAGTGTTCCAGAAATGGGGGCAATGGGAGGCTCAAGCTGGTGAGGAGGCTGTTGGCTGGGGCATGCTCATTTGCTCAACAATGGAATGGTGTGAAGAGAAGTGTTGAAGAGGTCCCTGGGCTGCCACGGACTCCCTGGGCTGCAGGACTTTGTCTCAGTGTTCATGAATAGGGAATGAGAGCAGAGAGGCAATTGAACCTAATGAGCTGAGGTAGCTTTGCAAGACTGAGTCCTTCCCAGCCTGTGCGTCCTGTAACTGCCTCTTAATAGCCGGAGAGATTGGATGCTTTTGTTTGCTTGCTTTGTCTCATTACTAATTCTATTTCTGTTTCCATATAAAGGATTTTGGATAGCTCTTGCCCTAATATGCCAGACTAATCTTCCTTAATCACACCTTTATTGCATCGCTTTCCTGCTTAAAACTTCTCAACGGCTCCCGACTTGCCACTATAAATTCTTCCCATTTACTAAATTGCCACGAACTCTCTGGTGTTGCCTCTTGTGCCTACTGTATTCCCACTTAAGCTCCGAATTACGCACAGTCCCCTGGTTAAGCTGTCCTGAATGAGGGTTATTTTTAACAACGTGCCATGGAGAGCATCCCTAGGGCATGTGACATTTAATGACCATTTTGTCATATTTTTAGCAGGGGGCAGCCTGATGACCTATCCATTTCAGCTTCTTCCTCAGTGACACAGCCATGGTTACATTTTTTGTGACCTTGCAGATACCCTTCCCACTTTCCCAGTGTTTCTGCTTTATTTAGTCCCATGCCTATCAGCCAGGTTTTTTTTTTTTTTTTTCCTCCCATGACTGGGGCTTCAATCATGGGTTCCTAGTAAAACTTCTCTTTTGGGAAGACTGGATTGGCTTTTGCAAAAAACGAAACAGCTTGTGTTTTGCCAACATCAATTCCCAGTTTCGATTAGAACCATTAGTGACAAACAAGTGCTATTTGGCCGAGCAGTGTAGTGATTACGGCAGCAAACAAGGACGGCTGTGACGCTGGCCAAGCTTTCACGGGGAATGGAATGAAGACTTGTCATGGGGACTTTTGAAGCAGATGATAACGTGCCCTCACTTGTACAGCCTCCTTCTCCCTGTCAGAAGTCCAGTGCATTTACTGAAAGGACATAGAAGGATCAGGAAAATATGTCAGCATCAGAAACAGGTAAGTCTTCTATGGGTCCATTACCCAATGTGAGGAGGAAGCCACAGAAGATTAAGTCACAATTCTACTTTAAGAAATGTAAGGTCTGGGCGTTGGTGTGAGCTGGTAGTTTGCTCTTCAGAGAAATAAAGCCCTGTCTTGGAGCACATGATGTGAACACCCACCAAGGCCAACTCCAAGCAACCAAAGTGAACTTGGGAAATGATGCACGGATTTGGCTCTTGTGAGTTGCTGAGCCAATGCCATCACACCACTGTGCCCTAGGGGAGGTCGGTGAAAGCAGGGGCTTGGAGTAAGGCCCTGCACTGGGCATGTGGGAAAGAGTGGAGGCATGTGGCAGGGATGGGGGGCCCTGAGATGATACCGAGTCCTGCTAATTGTCAGTATCACAGCTTCCAGAAGCATCAGCATGGCTAAGGCAGACACCTTTCTTTGTTATCTTCTCTAACAGATTCTGCACTGAAAGGCTCTTTAAACCTGACACCTTGGACCCTGTAGGTGAGGGATATAGAGAGGCCAGGGAGGAGAGGTAAGTAGATTAGGAAAGATGTTCCTGGTATAAAGGCAGTGTCATGGATGGAATGTGGACTCACCCTAGATACCACCCCTAGTGGGGGTTAAAATTGGTTCCTCACCTTCAGTCTGATGGCGTTTAGTGATGGGGCCTACGGGACCTCATCAAGTCTAGATGGGGCTTCCAGAGGAAAGCCCCCAAAGTGGGGATTTCAGGCTCTTACAAGAAGACGAGGAACTAGTGCAGGATCCATTCTGCCATGGGAGGAGGACTCAGTTGAAGGTTGCTTTCTCCACTGATTGGATTTCTGAAGAAGAGAGAGAGTGTGCAATTGAGACTGTGCCATCATCTCTAAAGGTCCCTCTAACAAAAAGAGTTATTCATTGAAGTCCAGTCATGCCGGGGACCACTCTGAACCTACAATTCCAGCCTTTCCAATGGTCATAACACATTCCTGTTGAATACAGGGCACACCCAGCAGGGATTTTGGAACCATACAAACTCAGTTATTAGCATCCTCTTCCTCACTTCTCATTTTCAGTGGCTCACATGATCATGGAGGTGGACAAGTCCTGTGGCCTGTGGTCGGCAAGGTGGAGACCCCAGAATAGCTCTAGCTACAGTTCTACTGTGAGCCTGAGGCTGAATTCCAGTCTGAAGGGTGTCAGGCTTGAGACTCAACAAGACTTCATGTTTTGGTTTCCCTAGAAAGGCCAATGGTGTCCAACTCAAAGCAGCCATATGGGGAGTTTTGCTCTTACACATCCTTGTGTTCAGTGCAGATTTTTTTTATTGATTGGATTAGATTGTCTCACATGAAGGAAGTAACTCTGCTTTACTTCAGACTCAAATGTTAATCTCACCCAGAAACACCCCCAAAATCAAATGTTAATCTCACCCAGAAACACCCCCAAAACAATTTTGATGGAAGTCTTGGTAGCTCATACCTCAGTCAAGTTAAAATTAACCAATACTCTCATGTAGCCTTTCTTTAAAGTCTAGGATTAAATGTTAATTCTTCCCAGAAGCCCCACTTGCCCTGCTCCCAGCAGCCCCCTGGGGCTCCTGTTGTGTGCTCCCTAGGTGTCCTGTTAAAGTTCAGCCCTTACCCAGCGTAGGAAGCACAGCTTAGAGAAAGCATTGGAGAAACCCAGATTGCCAATCAAACAGGCCTGCTTACTTCAATGGAAGGAAGGGAATGGTGCCTGGTCACCTGGAAGGCTGGAGTGGATGTTGTCTAACAACCTGGTGATCTTCTGCTATTCTGTGGAGCTAGCCTTCCTGAAACCCCGATATCTTGAACATTGCGTAGGCCCTTATCCTGAGCTTTATCTCTCAGTGAATAGAACTCATCCTTATGAAAGCAGTCTCATTTACTTTGCATTCTCCGTCAGTAGAATCTCTCCTTATGCTCATTACAAATTCTTCCTCCTTAGGCCCTTGTCCTGAGCACCGTCTATCAGTCAACAGAACTCATTCTTATCGCAAAGGTCACAGGTGTTTTGCTACTATGGGAGTTTCTATGTTGCTATGCCTGAAGCTTTGTTATGAGAATTGTCACACGGAGACATTTCTCCCAAAGTTTTACTCTATTTAAATGTGTAAGAAAAATAATCCATGGCAACAGACTCTCTAGAAGTCTTGATCCAGTCTGACTGACCAAGTCCAGCTGCCCAGAGTTTTTCCTCTCTCCTCTTCCTGTTTTTTTCCCTGCCGGTGGTGATACCTGCAGGAACTCCATAACATCCCAGGCTTTTCTGCACACTACATCCATTTGTTTATTTAGTTGGCTGAACCATGACCTCACTCCCTTACCACCTGAACTCAATTGTCACCTGATCAGGGAGGCCTCTCTTGACCTCCATTTCTAAAACGTCACCCTGCCCTGTCACTCTGTACCTTGGATCGTTGTCCTTCATCTGACATGTGTGTCTGTTATTAACCGCGTCTTCCCATGTGTGAGCTCCAGGAGAGCAGGGACCTTTTGTCTAGTTTGTGGATTGCAGCATCCCCTCTCCTGGTTCTAGAAGGGTACCGGCTTTATTGTGATCATCCAACTAATATGCGTTTAAGAGGGTCCAGGAATGATTTAAAATCAGGTAGGTAAAATCCATTATAAATGTGTAGGAGCAATTCAAACCTGGAGAGTATATACAACTTTCTAGATTATTCACCATAAAATTGTACAATACTCATGTGATTAATATGTAAAAGATTTTAAGAAGGATGATCCTGATAGGCTAAAAGAATTTGCTGAAGGCAAAGAAGAAAAAAATAAAATAAAAACAAACCCAATCCCAAAGCCCTGGTGAAATTGGGGGATTTTTGTCTTTAAAATTACCAAGAAGCCAGTCTCAAAAATCATAGTAGTTGTGAACATTAAAAGCTGTTCCAACTAACATCACAAAATAGGAAATAGAAATAGATATTAATTAGTAGGAGGAGATACAGAAAATGACCACTATTACCATTCATTTTAAAATCAATCAATCAATCTCTGTCTCTATGTTTCTCTGTCTCTGTCTGTCTCTGTCTCTCTGTCTCTGTCTCTCTCTGTCTCTCTGTCTCTCTCTCTCTCTCTCTCTCTCTCTCTCTCTCTCTCTCTCTCTCTCTGTTTTGTGTATATATACCACAGTGTGCATGTGGTCAGAGGACAACTTGCAAAGGTCTATTCTCTCCTCCACCATGTCAATCTCAGGGACCTAAGTCATGTGTCTAGGCATATGGTGCCTTTACGTACTGAGGCTTCTCAGACCACAGTACTATTTACTTTAGACCTAAGAAAGCTTAAATTTCCATTCAGAGGCTCCATTCAAAGCTGTTCAGACTGCTGAGAAAGCTCATCAGGTGATCAGATAATTAAAGATCGAGATGATTAAAGCATCTTGTTCTGTGGCTGTGGAAAGGTGTCTTCCACGTGCTGGAAAGACCCTTGAGCTTGGGACTAGTGGTGTTTTCTCCAGAAGGGTGGCTGGGGCAGCCATTAAACCCCTACCTGAGATGTCAGTGAGTTCCAGAAGGGTGTGCTGGGGCAGCCATTAAACCCCTACCTGAGATGTCAGTGAGCTCCAGAAGGGTGTGCTGGGGCAGCCATTAAACCCCTACCTGAGATGTCAGTGAGCTCCAGAAGGGTGTGCTGGGGCAGTTATTAAACCCCTACCTGAGATGTCAGTGAGCTCCAGAAGGGTGGCTGGGGCAGTCATTAAACCCCTACCTGAGATGTCAGTGAGCTCCAGAAGGGTGTGCTGGGGCAGCCATTAAACCCCTACCTGAGATGTCAGTGAGCTCCAGAAGCATGTGCTGGGGCAGCCATTAAACCCCTACCTGAGATGTCAGTGAGCTCCAGAAGGGTGGCTGGGGCAGTTATTAAACCCTTACCTGAGATGTCGTGAACTTGCATGTAAACTGGGGACTTGAGGTGACACTGTATCCAGTTGGTGTGAGTTCATTAGTGCTAACAAGTGGACCCTAATGCTGGGGTGCTGTGGGATGGTCTGTATGTCAAGTGTGTTGCTGATTGGTCAGTAAATAAATCACTGATTGGCCATTGGCTAGGCAGGAAGTATAGGCGGGACAAGGAAAAGAATTCGGGGAAGTGGAAGGCTGAGAGAGAGACACGGCCAGCCGCCATGAGGACAAGGAAGATGTAAGGTACCAGTAAGCCATGAGCCATGTGGCAAAGTAAAGATTAATAGAAATGGGCTAAATATAAGAGTAAGAGCTAGACAATAACAGGCCTGAGCTAATGGCCAAGCAGTTTAAATAATGTAAGAGTCTGTGTGTTTATTTTATAAGTGGGCTCTGGAACTGGCGGGACTTAGTGGCGGGAGCTGGAGAGAAATTCTCCAGCAACAAATGGCGTCCAACGTGGTGGCAAGAGTTTCCACCTAAAAACTTAGAAAAAAGATTCTAAAACGGAACTAAAAACAGCTTCCTAATTGTCTCTCTCAAATGAGCAGCAGCTGCCGGTTTGAGCTACTGGCGGGTTCCTAGTGTGTGTGCATGCTCGACCTGCAGTATGGTGGGAATGAGGCCTCTGCAAGTAGCACATTAAACTGTGTGGTGAATTTAGCCTTTGCTAGTACAAAACAAAAAAAAGAGGTTTCTGGGCTACACGCTACTTTGGTAAAAGTGTAGACCCACTATTTCTGAGAGTTATGGCTCCCAGAGCTGGCGGAAAGCGGACCGCCGCCATGTTGGGAAGCTGAAGTGGGCGGAGCCAGCAGCCACTGCGCCATTTCAGGCTTAGAAGGCTGCAGTTTAAAGCAATAGGCTCACGCTAATATAAAAAAATAAGCCACGTAAAGATGGCTACCACACAAAGAATCTGGATTATGTTCTCTTTGATATTCGTAACTATAGAAAAACATTTGATTGTAAAAGCTGTTGAGTTATGCCAAAATGTATATTTTAAAGGTACCTTGACTTCAAAATTTGGATATAAGGATATGTTGCTTTGGAAAAGAGTCTCTGCTCTTGTTTCCACAGAAAGCCAGAGACTATGGATTTGTTCCAGACTAAGATACATCAGGTTTGACCAGCCAAGACCCCCTGAAAGGTCTCCAATGACACCATGGCCCAGATGATTCAACATCCAGAATGGTTTCAAGTCAACTGGCTCAGATATACAGCCTCACGGACTACTCCATGATCCTAAAATTGTCTTTCTGTCTCCAGAAGATACAGCACCCCCCTCCAGCAGGAAGTAGTAAGAGAAGCTACGCCCAAATTCCCAAATATACCAAGCTGGCTTTAGAGATGGAATTGGCTCACTCCCCCTCTAAACCCAGACATATTGCTCAAAAAAAAAAAAAAATGGTTAAGAGATTCTTATGTCCCAAATCAAAAGAGCCCTCTGATATGGGACAGACAAAAAAAAATATTTTTATTTAAAGCAGGTTGATTATAAATACAATCTCTTTCTAAAGAAAAAAAGGGGATAGTTTAGATATGATAGGATGAAAGGGTAGATTAATGAACCTACTTTTAAAGAGTAACAACTTGTTTAAAATGTTTTACATCGCTACAGATTTTAGTTTATTGATACAAATTTAAACTTCATTTTGTTATACTGTATATATATTTCTATTCTTGTTTGAGGTATTATGTTTATGTAACTCATTTTAAATTGTAATGGATAATTAAAAAATAGATTAATAGTTAGTCATCTATGATAATATTTGTAGCCATGTTAGTTAAGTCTTCTAGGTATACATAGATATATTTCAGATAGATAGGTAGTCTTCAAACACTTCAAAGACCTACAGAATATGGCATTTAAAATGTTTTAAAAGTTTAGACTTTTTGGACAGTGAGACATGTCTGCTCCTGACAGCACCGATTTACTTCAGAGAGGAGGATGGGCATCGAAGACACTCCATATGGAGTTTATCTTCACCTTGACAATAATAGCCATTTGGGCGAGAAACTGTTCTTGCCTGGACTGCTTGATCAACTGGACATGCAGGACCCATAGAAAGGTGACCACTGAACTTTGCTTGACAAAATGGTCCTTCAGGTTCCTGCTTTGCAGAGAAAACTGCCAGACATTCTACAGGACACAGAGAAAAGTGAATAAGAGACTCTAGGCCTGTGGGCTGAAGACAGATGCCCCAACTTTACAAGAGAACTTTGAATGACTGTCCAGGCTGCCAGCTGTCTCTGTCTACCCTACAAGACTCCTAAAAGTTGCTTATATCCTTCTCCATTTCTCAGGTAGTAGTATATCCTTCTGAGGTCTTTGATGTGGTTAAAGACTAGATACTTACAATTTTCCTTAGTTATAATAAAAGATAAGTTAGATATAAAACCTTAAACTTACAAATATAAGATAGATAGGATCTCTTCTTTAATATTGTAACTGTAATTCTTGCTTGATAATTGTTTTGTTATATATAATTTTACTATGTTAAAGTTAAAACCTTCCTTTTTAAGAAAAGAAAAGGGGAAGTGCTGTGGGATGGTCTGTATGTCAAGTGTGTTGCTGATTGGTCAGTAAATAAATCACTGATTGGCCATTGGCTAGGCAGGAAGTATAGGCGGGACAAGGAAAAGAATTCGGGGAAGTGGAAGGCTGAGAGAGAGACACGGCCAGCCGCCATGAGGACAAGGAAGATGTAAGGTACCAGTAAGCCATGAGCCATGTGGCAAAGTAAAGATTAATAGAAATGGGCTAAATATAAGAGTAAGAGCTAGACAATAACAGGCCTGAGCTAATGGCCAAGCAGTTTAAATAATGTAAGAGTCTGTGTGTTTATTTTATAAGTGGGCTCTGGAACTGGCGGGACTTAGTGGCGGGAGCTGGAGAGAAATTCTCCAGCAACACTGGGGGATGCTGATAGTGGGGAACACTATCCACGTGGAGGGGTGGAGGGTGAACATAAAGCAGATCTCCCGACCTTCCATGCAGTTTTGCTTGTGAGTCTAAAACTGCTTTTAAAAAAGCAAAACAAAAATAAATATAACACTGTTGGATGTATTTGTAAATTGAGAAATGCCTGCCACATCTTCCCTAGAATTACTAAAATAATCTAACTCTGTTCTTTATTGTTTTTTTCAGATAATGATTTTTTTAAGAATCCGTGATTATTTTCATAAAGGATTATTAGATCATCATTTTTTTCTTAACATAATGGCCAGTGTGAATCCAACTTTTAATAGATACATCAAAACTATAATAAATTGGATTAACAGTGTTATAACACGTTCAGAATTTCAAAGTGAAGTATAATAAGGAGATGTGTAAGAAACTCCACTATGATATTACCTTTCCCCTCACCCCATGTGCATGTCATTGCTGAAGGATACATGTGAGATGATGGAGTCGAATGCCCTTGGCTTCAGTAGGAAATGTGAACTATTTAAGTCTGTCTCTCTTGGAGACTGAAGGGGAGACTGACTTAGACTCACCCCTGGGCTCATCCACAGATTCCCAAGAGAGACTTTAGTGGATAGTGAAGAAGATCTGATAACTATACTTTACCTTCAGAACAACAACAGCCACAACGACAACAAACAGCAACAACGACAACAAACCCTGAAGCTAGCAATGGATGCTGAAGCCATTTTGATAAGAGAGATGAAATCTTGAGGGTTTGGGTCATGTCCTGTGTCCTAGGAAGGCAGAAGAGTGAAAACATGGCCGTCATGTGGGACAAATACAAGTGCACACAACATTTTCCTCTTTGTAATTAACAATGTCAGCCATCCTTTTACAGGTTGAAGAGGAAGTAAGCTGTGAAAGGGGCTGAACATGGCCATTGCTGAGATGAGTTGATAAGGGCTCACTTGTCAGGGTAAGACAGTCTGCAGAAGGGCTGGAGAAGAGGCTCAGTTCACCAAGTCCTTGCCTCCCAAGAAAGTCTGCAGAAGTCAGGGTGGCCTACATTAACATGGCCAGAGGTATCTGGGTAAAATGGGCAAATGCCAGGGCTTTGTTAGACAAAGGGTAGATAAACTGGACAACTAAAAGTAAATGCTAGCTAATGATGACATCATCAGAAAAGATGCCAATCCCTCCCTATGTTCTGCATCTTACATATTGCTTTGGATTTTTTTTTTTTTTTTTTAAATTCAAGCAATGTTTGAATCCCCTAAAGGCACATGCAGCTAAAACGAAAAGTTTAGTCCTCAGCTTGGCACTATTGGGAGGTGTTGGGATCTTTAAGAGGTGGAGCCTCATGGGAAGTCTTCTGGTCACTGGGGATGTGCCCTTCAAGGGACTGTGGGTCCCAGATTCTCCCCCTCCTACACTTCGCATGCTGTCCATGAAGCTGATTATCTGCTCACCACGTGGTCCCACCAGGATGCAAGGCTTCAGCAAAGGCCCAAAGCCATGGAAACAACTAGTCACAGGCTACAACCTGGGGAACAGGGCCAAGCTCTCTGTGCTCCTCCCAAGTTATCGGATAAAGTGATAGAAGCTGACTGACAGGGCAGGGGCAGTGGGACATTTAGGATCCTCACAGGGGTGGAGGAGTAGATTGACACGAGGCAGAGGAACAGGAGAAAAGTACTCCAGGTACTGGATACAAGTGTCTTGTGGTCTGAGAGCCCTGATGTGGAAATGAGGGCTAAAAGAAGCAGTGACTAAGCACGTGATATACAACTCGATGAGGAATAGTAAACTGTGTGTGTGTGTGTGTGTATAATATATATATGTATATAATATATATATTATATATATGCATGTATATATGTGTGTGTGTGTGTGTGTGTGTGTGT
Organism: Peromyscus eremicus; assembly: GCF_949786415.1. NCBI lineage: Eukaryota > Metazoa > Chordata > Mammalia > Rodentia > Cricetidae > Peromyscus > Peromyscus eremicus. The sequence goes on from NC_081423.1 coordinate 47,560,161, forward strand.
GTGTGTGTGTGTGTGTGTGTGTATAGCTGGCAAAGGCAGGGGGCTTGGGCAAGTGTTCAACTGAGCAGAGACATGACCAGGAGGAGAAGGGGTCAGTTAATAAGGTTTGTCTTTACATAATTCTCTGCTGTCAACTTTCTTGCCCTTTATGAGCATGCTGCCTTTTTTCTAGTTTTGAGAGCACATCTTTCATATAGACATTTCATCATCTTTCAAGGAAGAGAACGAAGGTAGCGTGGCAACTTTTCATCTGCTGTTTCTCAAGTTTGTAAAACTGACAGACCATGCTGAGGGGTGTGGGCTTTTAACTCCTTTGGTAGTTAATGTTGAGAGTGTATTTTATACTTGATTTTAGAGGTAGTCTAAAACTTCAGTAGCAGTGAATTGTATCTGACTCAGGATTAACTTTAGATAGGATATCCATGTGCAAAGTGTGCTTGCAGGAATACAGTTTGATAGATGACCTAGTGCACATTGAGTGCCCCCCCCCCCAGGAGGGCATCATCAACACTGTCTACTGCCCCACATTTGATCTTTTGCATTTAAAACTTACATTTACTTGAAGTTGACTTTTATGTGTGGCATGACATGAGGAATCCTGTTCCTTTGTTTTATTTATTTTTTTTCCAAATTGGCCATTGTGTTTTCAATAGTAGGATATGTCACATTAAGACTCAGTATGGTAAAGACGGTGGCTATCTCTGAATGCATCTCAGCTTTTTGTGTAATCTCACTCAAAACGTTAGCAATAGTTTTGGTAACAATGGAGATTTTTGTCCCTAATATTAACAAATGTAGAAGACCAAAAATAATCAAGACATCCTTGAGGAAAAACAATGCAGGAACTCTGTTCTACTAGATATTAAGATTATTATAGGATTGAACTAAGAGTAGACTGATAGACAAAATGGCAGAGTAAGCAGATAAGAGGTGAGAAAAAACTACACACACACACACACACACACACAAACACACCACCACACATACCACATACACACACCACCACACATACCACATACACATGCATCCCACACACTAACTCCACATATACACACACATAATATACACACACACCACACCCCTCCACACACACACACCACCACCACATATACCACATACACATGCATCCCACACACTAACCACCCATATACACACACATAACACACACACCCCTCCATATACACACACCACAGCCCTCCATACACACACACCACCATCACACATACCACATACACATGCATCCCACACACTAACCCCTCATATACACACACATAACACACATAGCACACACAGCACACACACACACACACACACACACACACACATTTCATGTGATATGGTGTTGTGGAATATTATTTTAACTGGGCAAAGATGTGTTACCCTTGTTTCTGCTGCAGAACATTACTTTAACTGTATAAAGGTGTGATACTTTTGTTTATGCTGCATTGAATTATGTAAAGATGTGTTGCATTTGTTTCACCTTGCCTGCCTAAGGCACCTGATAGGTCTAATAAAAAGCTGAATCACCAATAGCTAGACAGAGAAAGGATGGGGGGACCCAGAAGTCAGAGAGAATAAATAGGAGGAGACTCTAGGCTCAAAAAGAAGAATAAGAGGAAGAAGAGAGGAGAGAAGAAGAGAATGTGGGAGACGCCTGGGGCCAGAAGCCAGGCAGCTGCAGCCAGTCAGACACGAGAAGCAGAGAAAGTAAGATATATAGAAGGAAAGTAAAAAGGCCCAAGGCAAAAGGTAGATAAAGAGAAACAAGTCAATTTAAGCTAAAAGAGCTAGCCAGGAATGAGCCTAAGCTAGTCCAAACATTCAAAACTAGTAATAAGTCTCTGTGTCATGACTTGGGGGCAAAAGCCTGGTACAATATGGTTATAGTTATGATACAGAACAGTAGAAAAGGACATTAGAATACTTTTAATTAAGCACACTAACCAAAGCTAGAACGGTGGCTTCGTAGTTAGATGTTGGAGGCAGCTGTTGTTTTGAAATGTGATAGCTCCTGGTGCTCATGAGTCGTTAGACCTAATGGCAAGATAAGTGTATGATTCAAGTAAGTGTGTTGGGTCAAAGCATGCTGTGCTGATTCAGGCATGTTTGAAACATCTGCCTCATGATGGATGCTCTAGCATCATTAGAACATCTTTTTGAGTGTTTGCTTGTTTTGTTTTGAGGTTAAACTAGGGGCTTCAACCTCCCCAGTGTTAGGACACACACACACATCTGGCTTAGTCTTCATAGCTTGTTTTGATTGTTGGCGAAATGGCTAACCAACCAAGCAAGTACTTGACTATATACCTCAAGGGTTAGAACACAGTGGCAATGTCAACGATGCAATGCTATCCACCTTTCTAAGAACTGTAGACATGATATGTGATGACAAACCCTCACATAGCAAGTGGGAAAGAAATGGATGCTACAGCGTGGTCGAGTCAATGCATGCTGAAGGCTGTATGGCCTGGAGGAAAGGTCTTAGGGTGGATATTGTATCTCGAAAGCATTTTCCAGAGAAGACAGATTTGAGACCTGGGGGATTTAGAGAAGTAGGTGGGTGGGCTGGGGGGAGATTTGTTATAAAGTGGACACTAGGAAATGAAGGGGTGGAAGTGGACAGTGTCGGCCGCTCCCCAAGATGTGCTGGTGCTGGTCTGTAAAACAAATGGGCTAGCACATGTGTACATGTACATGGAAGAAAGCAGCTTGGGTTCATTGATTTGGCCCACATTAGGGAAGAATATACAGAAAAAAAACATAAAAGAAACTCACATCAACGGAAGATGTAAAAGAGAGTACAGGCTGAGCTTCCTGCTACTACCCCCGTGCCCCCGTGCCCAAGTGCCCAGCAGAGTGCCCATCCTGTCCATAATTCACACACAACAGACATTTATTAGTGAGAAAATAGGACCTGAAAGGGACAGGCAGTCTGTGCCCTGCTTTGGGACACAAGAACCTTCTAATAAAGCTAACATCTGCTTCCACCTGAGAGGTTCCCAGAACACTGGTGGCTGCTGGCATAGTTCTGAATCATTGTACTAACCATCAAAACATTATGTGCTCCATATTGAAATGTTCTGATGAGCAAATACTGGTCACCATTTCGCTTTTTACAAAGAGAAGCCTCGTTTCTGGGTCTTACATTCATCTGTGTTTTCATAAGTAGGGAGATTTCCACCTGTTTTTGTTTGTTTTAGAGGTGAGAAGCAGTAACAAATAGTTCCTCGCACTCCAAAGTTTTAGCTTTCTGCATCTCTTCACATCCAAGGTTAAGCTAATGAAATGTTGGTGGCGATCTAGGATTCCATCTGCTCATTCTTCTGCAGGGAATGACTAAGTAAATATGTTGCCCTGCAGGTCTCACCTGATCGTGATCTGCTAATCACCACTTCCTGGTGACTGCCACCTGTCCTGGCTCCAACTCAAAGACCCAGAGGAAACAAACCTTCAGGGAAAGGTGAATTCCTTCATTAAAGCTCCCCAGGCTGTGGTCTTGTGATTGTTAAACATTTGTCAACTTGACACAAAACTAGAGTCACCAGGGAAGAGGGAACCTTGACAGGAATACCCTCCATCAAATGTGGGCATGTCCACAGGTTGAGGGGAGGTATCTTTGATTATTGATTGATGTGGGAGGGTCCAGGCCATTGGTTGGTGCCCTGGGAAGATAGTCTTGGGTTGTATAAGAAAGCAGGCAGAGATGGCCATGAAGAGCAAGCCAGTAAACAGGATTTCTCCATGGCCTCAGATTCCGTTCCTGCTTCCAGGTTCCTGTCCTGCCTTCCCTGTATGGTGATCTGTGATTTGTAAGCAAAATAAACCCTTTCTTGCCCATATTGTTTTGGGTCACTGTTTACCACCGCATCAGAAAGGAAACTAGAGTGCATCTCTTCTCTTTCACTCCTCGCTTGAGGTTTTCCTGAGGGGATGAGTGGAATGTAGCAAGCCCACTAAAGGGGCCAAATAGCATTCTGTCGTCTTCTGTTAACAGATACCGTCTAGGTCCTCAGCTATTCATAGGGTCTCCCAGTCTAGAAATAACCTCAAAGGTATGGCTCAATTCCAGCATCCTTCAGTTGAAGAAGCTGAGTTTGAGGATGAACTGTACAAAGATTCACAAGTCACTGAGAGGTCATATCAGGAGCAGCTCAGAGTTTGTCTCCCCCACCCACTGCTCTTGTATGTTGCCAACCTGCCTCATTCCTGTCTGACTGTGGTTTGCGTCTTGTTTTCAAATCAAATCCATACACTTGTCAAAAAAGAAGTCAACTGGGCCACTTATCATAATATTACATATAGTACAATCCTCTTGCTGTGCCCGAATAAATCAAAGCCTAAATGGCTTGTGACTCGACATGTCTTGGTTGAAAGGAATCCTCTCCAAGATGCGTGGCCGCTGATGAAGTGTACCAAAGGCTGAAACCCAACATTTCTTGTCTCTACAATCCACTGCCCGTTTTGGCGAGCTTACAGAAAGCTGTCAAGCTGACAGACCATCAGAGCCATGGGCTACTTTGCAGGGGACGTGAAGAGCGAGGAATGTCAGTGCGTGGATGGTCACCACCTTGATCAGTGGGAATTTGCCTCATGCTGCCCAGTATTTGATGGGCCATTGATTCTGGAAAGGACAGATTATTCTGACTGTGCTCCCCACACAGATAAATCAACCAAGGCCAGAGGGTAGGGGACTTTTAACCTTTTAATTGGGACTGATATCTAAGACTCCTGGTCTAATGTTCCTCTTTCCCCCTTGAATTTATGTTAAAAATAAAAGCTTATAAAACTGACATTGAATTGCCCCCAGCTAGCACACTAAAATAAGAATACTTTAACTAGCCTTTCAAGGTAAATGCTGACATTTTTTTCCCTAAACAGAATGTGGCTGATGTAAGTGAATTCCCTGAATAAAGGCAATGCACCGGGTTCTCTGAGAGGCTTCTGGGAGTTTTCCTGCTTACCTCAAACTTTAAATAAAAAAAAAGAAGAGGCAACGAGGAAAGGCAGCTAAACAGTATCCTGGGGAATAAGCAAGGGCCTTAGCATCATTCAGAGAAACGGGAGAAAAAAAAAACCAAACAAACGAACTCCAACATCACATCCTACAGGACTCTACCCAAAATCCTAAAGGATAGCGAGTGTAGCCAGAGGTAAAATCATACATTTTCTTTCTCTAATAAACTCTGCACTACACCATTGCAAATAAATTTAAACTCTCTTCTCAGAGCTGTCCAGAAAAGATTACATTTCACTAGACCAGAAGGATTTTAGGTCTCCTATCTCCTCTGCTCTCTTCATTGTGAAGCCCCACACAGACCCCTGACGCGCGAGGGTTTCTTCAGTTTGTCTACACCCTGGCATGTGTTGAGTTTCCAATAGTTCAAGCAGAATCCTAGACTCATCCTCCCTGACTGCATCTTTTCTACCTCTTTCCTGTTCACGCCTCCACTCACCCTCTAATGCGGCTTGGATGTGTCTGCTCCTCTCCCTTTCCCCGCCCCAAACCCCTTAATTCACACATCATCCAGAGGGGCCCTTTAAAGGCACATCTTAGGCCGGGTCTCACTTCTGGTTAAAAATACCCATGGACATCTCACCACACTGGGGATGAGGACAGCTCGGCCTTGGCTCCTTCTGCTTTGTATTCCTAGGTTCTGCATCTGACTGGCCCCTTCAGTCCTCATGTCCTTGCTCCAGGGAAGCTCTCCTGAGTTCCCTTATCTAAAAACAATTGAATCCCTACTCCCATTCTTGTCAAATTTTCTCCAATTTGTAATGTTTCCTGGATACCTCTTAGCATAATATGCAGTCTTTGCAATTATTAAATTTCCCTTCTCCACTCCAATACAACTTCCCAGTATCTACCTTAGTCCCATATAGGCATATGGAGAGATTTTAACACACGTTTGCTGAATTTTGAATAATACTGGCTACAAGCTACGGTGCACAGGTAAACATAATTGCATCACTTTCATCCTCAGGGTAACCCTCAGAGATAGGCACAATGATCCCCATAAGATAGACATTGAACAGAGACACAGAAGGTTAAGTAACTTGACCAAGTAACTCAGAAATGGCGCAGGTGCACTATTTGCTCCCGACTCTGGCTCAGGCCCCTACACCCTAATTTACACAGCTATGCTGATAGACTAGTTGATACTTAGGTAGGCTTTTTGGATCTGATTTGTCTTTATAGTGTAGAGAACAAGAGAAGTACTAGGGACTATGAAAAGATAGGTGTTGTTCCCATGGGGTTACTATAGGGAAGCAGAAGTGATTTTCTCACTCTTTTCCTGTTCTGTGGTCCTCTGGCTAGGCTCTGTTTCCTGCTCTGCTCTCTACCTCTCTCCATTCACTGTTTTCATCATATCAGGGTGGTCTCCATATAGGAACAGTGGAAATGGAAGGGAATAGAGGGAGGACCTGATGGATACTACGAAGACTCTTGGATCTCATGGTCTTCATCTGTAAAAGTGGATCTAGGAGGCTGGCTCTAGGGTAACTGCTCAAATGGTATTTTACCCAGACCCTGACCTTGGCTAAGGGTTTTTCCAGGTCCTCTTCCTGGCTATTTCCTCTGTCTGCTCACTCGATACAGATTAAGGTTAGAACAACATCATAAACAGACCAGACGAATTCTTGCAATGCAAGGGCACTCTGGCAGAGCTGGGCTAGACTCTGACATTCTCACTCCCCTTGGGAACTTCTAAAGGTGTCCCTGCATCCATATGTGTACTTAAGAGATAAAGACAAGGAACCTACTGTGTGTTAAGCATGAGGTCAAGTGCTGGGTGGATATGAGGTTCAGACATTCACACAGGGAGCATAGATGGAATGATTGATAAAATAAATCATACAAATTGATGCGAGATTACTTTAAGAGGGAAGTGTACGGGGGTCTGAGGACAGACATTCTTGGAGACTAATCTAAATGGGAAAAGTAGTGGAGGCCCCCATGTAGAAACATTAATTAACATTTAAGGATAAGTAGGCGTTTTCTAGAAGGGAGCTGTCTGCAGTGCACCAGGCAGTAAGGACAGCATGGGTAGAGGGGTAGGAGGTTGTGTAGTGCACCCCAAGATCCTGAGATCAGTATTAGTGTTACAGAGCAGATAAAGGGGCCTCTGTGGAGAATGAAATACTTAAGGAAGAGGAGATGGAGCAGAGATCTGGCAGAATGAAGTGGTCTGTGAGCTAGGCCCTCTTTTCTGCTCACAGGAAGCCATTTCCACATAGTTTCTCATATACATAGGAGAGCTTTGGCAGGGAGAAGGAGCAGTTAAAATCAAGGACAACCATTCATCTCGTCTGTTCAACAGTGCTGAGGAGACCTCCTTGGCATCAACAAGAAAGTCTCTATCAGCTGTCAACTGCACTGGATCTGGACATGAGGAACCCAGCAAAGAGCTTGCCAGTGCCCTGCCCTTGGCTGGTGATGCTGCCAAAGATGGCTGTGTGTGCCCTGGAGGCCTTCCTAATGCCAATTATCCAGATGAAGATGTCCAGAGTGAATAGAAAGCATTTGCTGGAAAAAGAAACCCAGAGAACCAGACAGGACCAGGAGCCAGGAGGCATTCCTTGCCAGCTGTGCTGAAGAGAGTCGCCGAAGCTCATTTCCCTCTGTAGAAGTAGCACTGTTGACAGAGGCTACGGTTACAGACTACTGTATAGAAACAACAACTGGAGCGGATTCAAAAGAACAGCCATTCTCCACCCCTATCCTATCCAGCTCAAACTCAATCAACAATCCAAAGGCTTTCTCCTCTTTAGTCCCAGAGTGAAAAACACCTGCCAGGTACAAGGGGGAGAGGCAAGGCTTTAACTAAAATCTTTGCGGATTCTAAAGAGGTCTTCAGCCTCCCAACAGGATCCCTGCTGCACTCACTCCCAGGACAGAGGAGCTTATCAAGAGCTGTAGGGACATCTCAGCAGAGAAGCACCTGCCTCTGCCTCCACGGCCAAAAGCTCAGATGCAAGGCAGGCCAGCCCATTCATAAAGTGTGACTGTTAGTGTGTTAAATAAACATTTACAAAACGGAACCTGCTGGACAGTTAAGAGTCTGGCATGTGTGTGTGTTTTTCCCCCCCTTCACTCAAAGAACTCAAAATTGGCTTAAGTGGAATTTAATTGAAAAAGTTCACCTCAAGGGTGTGATTAAGCCTGGAAAATATTAGCCAAAGGGGGAATTCTTCATAAAGTTATGACTGAGTGGAAATACTGTGATAATGGAAGTCTGTGTGTAATGGGCACCATTAAAGTTATATATGTGTATCTCTGAGCATCAACAGGTAAGTGAGTTGCCAGGTTACAGTTCTGTGACTCATTCCTCGTGATCTTAGAAGCCATAGACACATAGTTCAAGCCATCCAAATTCCTAAACAGAATTATAGAGATCTGGGAATACTCCTGTTATAATTATCCACTAGGCACGGTGATTCTGTGCATAGGCTGTGCCCGAATAATTGTGGGTAATCTGATTGACAGGTCACAAGCTCATGGAATATTTAAATAGGAAAGGGTTTCCAGTTTTCTACTTTGCCCTCCCCACTAAATTCATAAAGAAAAACAAACATAACAACCAGCAATCCTGAAAATGCTGATGGCCAGACTCACTAGGTGATTCGCAGATTTGAAAGATGTGATGGTGTTCGAATGCTATGCAAAATACCCAGAAAATTCAATTTACAAGGGGGAGAGGTTTACATTGGCTCATAGTTTAGGACATTTCAGTCCAGTCCCACAGCTGAATACTGTGCCAAATCAAAACATCATGGCAGAGAACATGTGGTAGGCACCAAGTTGATCATCTCAAAATTAGAGAATAGGGAGAAGGCAGGACCAGGCTCTCAATATCCCCTTCAAGGGTATATGCATATTGATCTCACTTCCTTCTACTAGGACCAACCTCTTAAGGCTTCGACCACCTCTAAATAGCACCATTGTCTTTGACCAGGCCTCCAACACAGGAATCTGTGGGAATCTCTGTGATGTAAAGGGCTATAGGCAAGGTTAGGACTTAGAAGTTCTATTTGGGTGCTGGACTACTTTGGTCCTCTCCTCACTCAGATTCTAGACTTGGCTTTCATAGAGGGCTTCGTGATTATTTTCAGGTAAAGAAGAGTGTAGGGGTACTAATTTTGTTGTTACTTGGGAGATGAATGCTAGGAAATGCTTCTCAAATTTTACTGTGGATCAGGGGACCTTATGATATAGAAGTTATGGTCTTAGCTAATGGTATTAAAAAGCTTGCACATGGTGACTGTCCTCAGAGATCCTTTTGAGGAGAGAGGACAGCAGAGGACTTGTCTTAGAGCTGGCTTTGCATGCAGATGCTGAAAGCAACTTGGTGGTAAAGGAATGCAATTGATGGCGTGGACTGTGTTTGTCATGACGGATGGAAATTGGGGATACAGTGGTACCTCTCTCAAGCAACTGTCTTCTAGTTTGTAAGTGGTGTCTTTGGAAGGTAATTAGAACTAGATTAGAAGAGGTCATGAAAGTGATGTTTTGCAAAGCTTCCCAGATGAGAAAGAACTCTGAGCTGTTGTCTTAGTTACTTTACTGTGACAAAACACTGTGACCAGGACAACTTATAAAAGAAAACATTTAATTTGGGGATCACAATTCCAGAGGGTTAGAGTCTATGACCATCATGGTGGAGAGCATGGCAGCAGGTGGCAGGCATGGAGCTGGAGCAGTAGCTGAGGTCTTACATCTCCATCCACTAGCATGAGGCTAAGAGAGCTAATGGGATGACATGGGCTTTTGAAACCTCCAAGCCCACTCCCCAGTAACACTCCCTCTCCAGCAAGGCTATACCTCCTAATCCTTCCCAAACAGTCCCACCAACTGAGGAGCAAGTATTCAAACACATGTTATGATGAGGACCATTCTCCTTCAACCCACCATAGCTGGTAAGTTTGCCCTGTCTTTCCAGAGGATGCCCTTCGTCAAGAGGAACACCAGCACCGTGCTCTTGGACTTCCCAGCTTCACAGTCATGAGCCATATAAACTTTTGTTCTTCATACACTAGCCAGTCTCAAGTGTTTTGTTATAAAACCAGAAATGAACAACAGTAGCTCTGATCTATTTGAACAATTACAATTATTAAACTGAATTCTATCACCTATCCCGGGTCTCTGTGATGTCTCAGAATTCAAGTGTCACCTGTACATCTCTATGAATGTTCCACACAGAGGCTTCAACTGTATGGCTCTCTTGTCAAATCTGAGAAGTTTTCAGCCATTACCTTTTCAAGCACTTTTCTCATCCCCATCCATATGGGTAGCATAAATGTCGTGGTCCCACAGGACACCGAGGCTCTGTTCATGCTCTCTTTTTCTTCTCATGGTATAGTCTCTACTGTTCTCACCCACCGCTCTGTCTTCTGGCTCACAGATTCTTGTCTCCATGCCCTCCAGTTTCTGGTTAAGATCTCTTGCTGGGGCTTTTGTTTTATTTTCTCCTTTTTGCATTTCCTGCACTTTGGAGTTTAACGCTTTCCTTTTGGATCTTTCTTCGCTGTGATTCTTCCCCTTTGCTCATTGTCTTGGGCAAGTTAGATGTGGTTTGTTCAAGAACGTTAATTACAGCTGCTTTAACATTCATGGCGGCCGTTTTCCTCTCTCTCACCTTAATATTAGTGTTACCTCCACCCGTTGGTTTGAAATATTTGTTTCTTGGGATGACAGTTTTGTTGTTGTTATTGTTGGAACTCGGACACATTTGTGTTGTGATATGAGGCTTTGCACCTCATTTTAACACTCAGTTTCCATTGGATTCTGATTCTGCTTCGTTGTGGAAAGGGAGCTGTGAATTTGCTTTACTCAGAGGGAGACACAAGTCAGATTGCCAACTTGGCCTCCACTGATGAGTAGGATTCTGGGCTCCTCCTGACTGCTGGCAGGCAGAAGTTCCAGCTCCATGTGTGGTCGCCACACAGACTGGCCTGCAGGAATGATGTCCCTGTTGCTTTTCTGGCATTTTGTCACAGCCTCACAGGGAGGGATCGTCTAGGTCCCCCCTCAGCCCTCACGGCTACACATGAGGACACACTGCTCCCTGTTTCCTGGCTGATATAGAAGAGCTCCTGCCCCAAAGCTTTCCCTCCTGTTCTTTGCCCCTCCTTTTACATGGCCGTGCTGTGTGAGCTTCTCAAAGATGCCTTTTTGTTCCAGGCAGTTGATGTTTGCTGGCTTTGGGCCTCACTCTATATAAAGCTAAAAAGAGACCAGCGTACAACTCATGAGCATGCCACTTTTCAAGCCCCAGGATGCTTAGGCAGCTGGGCTTCCCTGCACCTTTCAGTTTTGTGCATAGTGCCGAGGGCCTTTTTTGCATCTGAATTTGAAGTGTGGAATGTCTCTGTGGTGAGAGTGCCTGTCCATCACCAAGCAACTGCTCTTTTCCCTTAGCTTTGTGCTTTTGAGAGGAGAGCCATCCACGCTAATAGGTGAAGACTTGGGTTCCCACTTAGTATTGATAGCTTTCTCAGTCATTTAGTTAGCACTTGTCCAAGAAATTTTCTACGGAGTCTTTCAAAGGAAGCTCCATCTCAAATGGCAGAGACAGACATTTACTTATATTTTTTTTTAATGCCACAAGACAAGAAACCCAAAGCACCCTTCGTTCAGTGGTTCTGCAGCATCAGTGAGATGCAAGTCTTGGCATACTTTGCTCTTTGACTCAAAATAACTGCAGGAGCTCCAGGCATCACACACAGAAGAGGGAATCCCTTCCTGGGTGTGTATGTGTGTGAAGCTTCCCTATGTCATGTGCACCAGAACTGCAACAGATGATCAGGACAGTGCAGCATGAAAATGTGACAGTTTTTGGTCCCCAGCTCTTAGGCATTTCATGACAACAGTAAAATGCTAAGTCAGGCATGGAGAACATCTAAACAGGGCCTCATACAGGTCACACAGACACGTGACCATGAAGTTGGCCTTGTCCACAGTCTGGAAGAAGGGCATGGTATCTCTCAAATCCTCAGACATGATACTTGCCCTGGACACTGGGGACCAGTTCTCAGAAGTCACGATTTTTTTTACTGAAGCTAGTATGAGGGATTGGCAGTACGATGCATGCACATCTCTAAAAGAAGCTAGCTATATGTATCTCTGCCTAGAAAATGAGATTCATCCTCCTGAGCAAATTGTACCTATGCTTCTAATGCGCCCTGACCTGCCTGTGCTCCCTGTGGCCCCACCTCATAAGGGAGACTTCTTTTAGTCGAATTTAGGCAATTTTCTTTGTGAGAAATTGAGAAAACATGAATCTCTAGCAAGGTACTCTGCTATTAGAAACAATGGGTAACTTACAGAAGTGTTAAAGATCGTGCAGGAACATAGAAACACACGCCACAGCTCATTGGACCTCACAGACACCCGTGTGTAAGTTACATTCTCAGTGGGGTAAGAGGTATGAGGATGAGGACTTACTTGTTTTCTTGTCCCAATTTGCACTAACTCTTAGTTCGGTTTTCAGAGAGAGAGAGAGAGAGAGAGAGAGAGAGAGAGAGAGAGAGAGAGAGACTGAGACTTAACTATTTGAGGATAACTTCAAAATTGAGATTGAGTTTTTGTTTTCATGTTTTACAAATTATCTTGTTAGAGTTGCTATTGCTATGATGAAACACCATGGCCAAAGTAACTTGGGAAGGAAAGGGTTTATTTGGCTTATGCTTCCACATCACTGTTCACCATCAAAGGAAGCCAGGACAGGAACTCAAGCAGGGCAGGAACCTGAAGGCAGGAGCTCATGTAGAGGCCATCGAGGGATGCTACTTACTGGCTTGCTTCTCATGGCTTGCTTAGCTTGCTTTTTTTTGCTATTATAGAACCAAGGACTGCTAGCCCAGGGATGGCATCACTGACATTGGGCTGCCCCCTACATCAATCACTAATTAAGAAACTGCTCTACACGCTTGCCTATAGCCCGATCTTATAGAGGCATTTTCTCAATTAATGTTTCCTCCTCTCTTGTATCAAGCTGACATAAAACTAGTCAGCATACAAATATTGTCTGAGATCGTAGATATGTTAATATGGTGTTAAAACACCAAATAATTTGAGTAAAATGATTGTCAATGACTGACAAGCAGAAGAAATGATGAGTGGAGTCATCAAGGAACAGGTGGCAGAGACATGAGGGAGGAAGAACACATTTGGTTGAGAATAATAGACATATGGGGGAATTTTAAGATGGGAAAGAATATATCAGAAGCCCTTCATTTTCCTGTAGGTAGTCAGAGGTCCCTTCATGGCTGACTATAGTAGGAAGCTTGAGAATGCTGTGCTACCCAGCAGAATGCCCTGGCTTAGTTTTCTATTGTGTGTAATATGTTAGTCTAAGCTAGTGGCAGCAGGCATCTCTCTGCTGGTTCTTCTGCCTTATACCTTACAGGGTATTGTGGTGGTTGGGAAGAAAATGGCCCTCAAAGTGAGAGGCACTATTAGGAGGTGTTGCTTTGTTGGAGTAGGTATGGCCTTGTTGGAGGAAGTGTGTCACTGTGGGGGTGGGCTTTGTGGTTTCATATATGCTCAAGCCATGCCCCGTGCCTTAGACCACTTCCTGTTACCTGCAAGTCAAGATGTAGGACATTCAGTTGCTTCTCCAGCACCATGTCTGCCTGCATGCTGCCATGTTGCACCATGATGATAATGGACTAAAACTCTGAAAATGTCAGCCACCTCAGTTAAATGTTTTTTCCTTTATAATAGTTGCTATAGTCTGGTCTCTTCACAGCAATAGAAACCCTAACTAAGACAGGGTACCACCTGGGATGTATTTTCATCTGAAGACTTGAGTGAAGAAGAGACTACTTCTGAGCCCCCAGGTTTTATTGCCCTTCATTTTTGGTGGTTAGAGGTTGAAGGCTCCATCTCTTTGCTTGGTTAGCAGTTGTTTAGCTCTTGGAGACTGCCTGTGTGTTTCAGAATCTACTGTGGATTGTAGGCATCACCACAGCTTTATGTCATGTGGCTTTCTCAATCTGGATACCTTCTCTTAGGTGGTAAGTAGAGCCTCTCAAGGGACTCAATGCTCTAGTGTCATATAACAGTTTCCTCTGAGATTGGAACATTCCATCCTACAGGGAAGCTCCTTAAGCAGAAGGTAAACAACTTAAAATATCTTCAGGAAGTCCCTGAAACTGATCAGCTCCACTAGGCCCCTCCCTACCAGAGTTAGCAATGAAAGCTGAGAGTCCCTCACAGACTAATTGAGCTAAATTGCAAAGAAGACTCTAAGATTAGACCAGCTGCCTTGAAGAAGTAGAAACCATATGAGCTGCCTGGAAGAGGTTAGTGACTTGGGAAGGACATTATCTAATCTGTTGAGCTGCCTACAGGCAATGCAGTATCTTCTAGGTTGCCAGCTTTTGTGAACTCTTGCTCATGCTGGGGTGGACTTTGGTTATGCAGCTGTCCTGCAAATAACCCATATTTCTGTAAGTCACTCCAGTAAAACACATTAGTTCACAAGTTGGACTTTGGTGGTATCTTTACTTTGGTGTGTCATGGGCTCCCTATCTGAGGTGAGTAGACATATATGTAGCATAACCCCAGGAAACGTTTTGTTACAGAACATCTAGTCCTGGGACTAACCTCTATGACCTTGGTTTCATTCCCTGGGATAGAAGTATGCCATAGATCCTGTCTACACTAAAGAGGATAGAATCACACAAAAGTGTGAATATCAGGAAGTGAGAGTCCATAGGGTCCACCTTGAACTATGCCTGTCATAATTCTCACGTGAACACACCTGTCTACCTTCTGTGTGCTTCTGCTGTCTTCAGAGGTGACCTTTTCCAAGGCCACTCTTTCCCAAGGCCTCTCTTTCATTCCAGAAGGTATCTAGAACAGGGGCCCATTTCTGGATTAGGTCATTTTGTTCAAAATGCAGATATATATTGGCAATTAAACAAGAGTATTGCTGAGTCCAGTGAGGGTAATTTTAATCAGTTTCCCACCTTGGCCTCACTGACATGTATCTGTTCTCTTTGGTTTTTAGCACTTCGGAGGATGAGGCTTCCCCAGTCTCTCAGGAAAGTGGGAGGGGAGCTGGATCAGTGGAGAACAGCCAACAGCAAGGCAACAGAAGGACAGGCTAAGAATGCAATAATGCTCTTGCCTGACAGGTTTTGGCTAATTGAGCAAAATAAAAAATCTGTTTGGAAACAAGAAGTTGATCAAATGCCAGTTAGAAAGTGAGTTTTATATGTAAATCCTGGAGAGGAACAGAACTAAGTCACTATTTGGATTGCACGATTTGATAACAGAAAATTCAACTTAAAATTTTCTTTTCTCCACACCTCACACTGTGTGAAATTTTGAAGAGGGCTGGAGCACATCCTTTTTCCTGGTCTCCGTGTCTTCCATCCTTCCTCAAATTGCCTTAACAATGGCGCATCTGTACGTCCAAACAAACAGACACGTGGGGAGATTAATGAGCTGACCTTTAACCTCATGAGTATTTATTTCAGAGCTCAGGGGAAATGCATTTCTGGACCAATGAAGATCCCCAAACTGTCTTGGATAATTTGGTATTAAAGATAGCTCTGTCAAAGGCTTCTTGAACCTTGTGAGCCTCGCCCTGCTCCTGACCCCAGGCTCCTTAGTACTGACATTCCTCTCTCCCCATTAAAATGGATTGCTCCAGACCCTCCTCACGCACACTCTGCGTGTGCTTCTGCTCAACACTCAATGATATTAACTGGCATTTATTAAGCATCTACTACATCAGAGCCTGGAGTTAGCTGTCATAACTATCATCATCATCCAACATTCTTGAACATTCTTATAAGAATGTTCGTGTAATTTCATGTCCTCTGATGCAATTGTTGTATTAGCCCTCCAAATCATGTGACTAAAAAATACTCAATTATTCATTTGTGCATTAATTGCTTGATGTCTGAAGATATGATAGATGTTAGATCTATAACTTTGATGGATGAAATAAAAAGATCTTGAACACTTTCTATATTTTTCCTTATAAAGGAAGAAATTATCTAAAGAAAGGGAATTATTGGGGTTCAAAGCCAAAAGATGATGGAGAGATAGAGCCATCTTCTCTGGTCCCTGATGTCCCCCAGTTCATTTGGGTATATATAATCTATACAATTACATGGATATGTAATTGCATTGGGCAAGTCTTGTTGCCCATCTGTTGCTTCAACAAAAGACTTATAGGCAAGGTACAAATACGGATTCTGAGTACAGAAGAAACCTAGAGCAGTACAGTGTGAGGCCAATACTTTATGACTGCTACTGTCTGAAGATGTCTTCCCCAGTATATGTGTGCTGCTTCCTGTATCAAGAAGAGCTTGAGTATCGAGGGGCTCTGGAACCAACAGAAAGTAAACTGCAGGGTTTACTTAAGGGTCTGGAATCGCCATTGCTTTCTTCTGAAGCTCCTTACTAAGGCCATGTGACGAGGTAAGGAAGATGGGGATCTTCATGGAAAGGCGTCCCTAGAGAAGAACCAAGGCCCTGCCTCACCTGCAGCTTGTGGTTTTCATCTGACAGCCAGCTATATGAACACACACATTCTAGTTCCCCAGTGAACACAGAAAAAGCAGAACTGCATCTAAACACAGTCAAGGAATAACGCATTGTGGTTGCTTAATGCACTATGTTCCTGGTGTTTTCTTTCATTTGTTTGTTTGTTTGTTTTTCAAGACAGGGTTTCTCTGTATAGATCTGCGCCTTTCCTGGAACTCACTCTGTAGCCCAGGCTGGCCTCAAACTCACAGAGATCCACCTGTCTCTGCCTCCCAAGTGTTGGGATTAAAGGCGTGCGCCACCACTGCCCGGCTTCTAGGTAGTTTGTTAAGCGCTGTGGACAACCAGCGAACTCTTGCTCTCCCTGTGAACCTTTGTTAGATTGCCTTCCTTTGCCTTTCTTATGAATTCATGCCCCAGAAGCATCAGGGTTAACCCAAGATTCCTAGTAGGGGTCCAGCCTCCCTTTCATCTCTACCATGGAGGACCATCTCAGAATCTGGATGGGACTCAGGGGCAATGAGCAGCCAGCCAGTGGACCAGGACTTTGGTTTTTAGAGAGAAGAACTTCCTTTACCTTGGTCTTGATGGTTTAGTTTCTTCTCAACAGCAAAAGTGATTCAACTTGGGGATTTCGATTATTTGTGGATCCCAACAAGGCTCCCATGGAGGTTGCTTTTGCAAATGCATGTAGTTGGCAGACAGGTGCCCAGGAACTGTCCAGCAGGGCTGGCATGGTTTCTGAGCCTGGGTTCCCTCCTCACATGCTCTATTTATGATGACAGGCACACCTCACATATTTTTGGGGTGCAGGGACTGTGACCCACCATGAGGATGGTTACATATCACTTGATTTCATGTCATTTCAACCTGATTATGCCATCACAGTGTTAATTTATATACTCCAGATTACATTTTAATGGTCTGGTTTGCATTCCCCCTCTTCTTTTTCTGCTTGATAAAATTTTAAAAGGACATCTGTTGTGCAAAGGATGACTTTTTCCCCAGGATACAAAGTCACTGGAATGTGTGATAGTAATTTTTCTTAGGAAATAACCTCCCCTATCTTACCGAGCCAGGCTTTGACTGCGGAAGGGCTCTTTTAATTCGGCTGTTGTTTTGCTTTGCCATTTGTTTACTGGCTGGATGAATAACCTCATCTCACACTTCATTCTGGTTCCTTCCACATTTATCTTCCATTCTGAGGAAGGAATTCTGGAGTCTAGGGACTGGCCGGAGGTTACTGAGGATTTCTAAAGCTGTTTTACAAGGTTTTGATGGTGTGCTTATCTCCTGTTGTGGACAGAGAAAGGTAGAAGGAAGCTATGTGCTGTGGTATACAAGTCATCGTCACTAATGCCAAAGATTTCAGGAATTTCATTCCTGCATCTAGAGTCCTGAGGTGTCTATCTGATATTTTGCAATTGGTAGTCATTTTGCAGCCCCCTGATTCCCAATGTCTGGAGGCATTTCTAAGTGGCATGATGGGCAATACTACTGTCACCTAGTGGGTAGAGGGCAGGGATTCAGTCAAACACACATGGGACAGTGGCTTTAGTAAACTGTCATCCCTCCCTAGTGTCAGTAGTGTTGGAGTTGACAAATCCCTGTCTGTGAGTGCACATCTTCCCTTTCTTCATGAAATGGAAGCAGAAAAAGGGGGAATAGAGATGAAATATGGATGCAGTGTGCCAGTAATCACAGAAAATTAATCCAATCTGCCAGCCCGACATGGTATGCCAGTAAGCTAAGTCCATCTGTGACAGGGAAGGGCACTTACTGTGGGACACAATGACCTCTTGTAAAGGTACAGAGAGAAGAGGAAGAGGGGGGCCTCAGGGCTCCTCAGGATTTGTGGCAGAGACCTCCTTTCTCTATATCCCTCATCTTCGTACACTCTTCTGGAGGTGTCCTTACTGAAACTCTGGGCTTCAAGGCTATCTTCCAGATAGTAACTTTTACTTTTCCATGCATCCCAATTCTTTCTTCAAACACTATATGTACACACACAAATGGGGGGCTTCATGTTTCCAAGTGGTTGTCTCGAATTTAACCTGTCCTAAATGGAGCATCTTAATTTCTCTCTCAAACATGCCCATCCTCCCCATGCCAAATCCCTCTTCCACTAAACAAGTGTTATTATGCCAACTGTTTATGACAAAACATGATTCTTTTCATTTTTCCAAACACCTACCCCCGATCTATTATAGTCTGTGAATGTCATCTTTTACATCTCCAAACCTCCTTTTTCCCTCCATTTCCCTTCCTCTTCCTCAGGCTAAACCATTACGACATGAGGTGGGTCCCAACAACAGCTTCCTGACTGAATGGCCACCACCCTCCCCTCTTTGCCTCTTCCCACGAATCTACATGCCGCCAGCATGCCAGTTTGGTAATACCACATCACAGCGGTCAATCTTCCAGTGTCGTCTGTCCCTCTTGCAGGCGGTCTCCAGTGCCTTGCCTGATGCATGTCGACTGGTTAAGCCATTAAAACTTGTTTCGCTAGAAGAAGAGACTAGCACTAAGTTCCACGAGGAGAAGATGCCCCATGTGAGGACAGAGGCGGAGAAGGGTGAGACATGTCAGTAAGTGAAGGTATACTGGAGATGGCCAGCCAACACCAGATGGTTGAAGAGGCAATGAAGGATAGTTTTCAGCCATGCTGGTGCTTGGATTTGGGACTGTGAAGCTTTAGAACTCAACTACAGCTCAGCATTTCTGGTGGACTAAGCCACGTCGCGTGGTCTGTGGCACCTTGCTATGACAATCCTCGCAAACTCTCATGTCCTCACTCTCCTCACCCCCAGCCACTCCAGCCTCCTTCTCCTTCCTCACTCACTGAACTCAATCTATGGGTCTGGTAGTATCCACTCCCTTTTTTTTGGAATGATGCACTGTCTTTTGGTGTATGTGGACTTGCTCTTTCTCGTCACTCAAATGAAAGTTTAAATGTAGTCTCTTCAGAAAGGACTTCTCTGATGGGAGCCTAATTCAGTCATCCTTTGCTATCTCTTCCACACCTTCTTGCATCCTGTCTTGGCTCTCCATGTAGGAGCTGATGCCACAAGAAATTGACACCACAATGGAATTTTCCTCGATTCTTTGTTACTGCCTTTGACCGCCCTATGCAAACTCGTAACACTAACACATTTCTCTCTTCTTCCTAGAATAATGTCTGAGATCAGTAGATAGTCTGTGAGTATTTTTGGAACAAGTACAATCATTTAAGAAATTTGGTCGCCATCAAAGTGAAACTTGTTTGAGTGAATGGATGAGAAGAAATAAACTGAGTAATTGAGTTGGGTCTTTGGCAGGGAGAAGGTAAGACTGTCAATGGAGGGAGATGGAGTTCTCTGAGGAAGCTTGTCTTCCTCTGGGGAGACGATGGACAGCCCTTGTTCAATGCCTAACCTTTGGTGGAAGGAGTGATGGTTGTGCCCCACCAAGCCCACCCTTTTTCCTCTACAAATATTTATGCTGCCTAAGCTCCCCCTCTCCCTGGTCTAGTGGGAGCCTGGGAGAGCCACACACTGCACTGAGTCTAATGGAGACATTGCAGCACCATTAGCACAGATGGTTGTCATATGTATGCAAATGAGAAACAAATTGAATTTGGTGTCCCTTCTCACCAGCTGTCCTATCAAGGAAGGCTCCCAGAGCAGTGAAAAAAACTGCCACTACACCACTAATCTGTCACCACAGATTAATTACAACAAGCACATTCATCACCATTTGTTTTTAGTACAAAGGGAAATATCTTGCTTTTCAAGTACGTCCTGTTAAAAGAAGGTGGTTGGCCTTGTAGAAACAAGGCCCCACAAGGGCACAAGGCTTCATTAGTTAAGAACAAGAAGTAAATGAAGAATGAGAGCCCTGGGCTGTATGCCTCCATCAGAGCTGACTGCTGTGTACAGTCAGCCAGTTCAGAAATAGAGACAGCCAGGCATTACAGAGCCCTCTGACTTGCTGGATTCCCAGTGAGTCGGGAACTGATTGTAACAGACAATGGACAAGAATTACTGTTGTTATCATTTCATAGAAAGTACAATGGTAGGTGGCATTAATTGTGGATTCACTGGGCCAGATATGACTTCTCAATCTGGACCTCATTGTTGCTTACAAGTCTTCTTAGATTGGTGGTTTTTGTTGTTTGGTGGTGTTATTTTTCCCCTTCTTGTTCTGCTGTTACTGTTGTTGCATAGATTAAGCCCCAGGCCTTGTCCACTCGAGCCCAGCTCTCTACCACTGGACTACATCCCGACCCAGACTAGTGGGTTTTTAATATCCTTTCAGAGTCAGAAAGCGCTTGAAGTTTCAGAGAATGAAGTAGATTGTGTGCATATAAGATGGACATGGCCACAGTATGTTGTATTCAGCTGCATTAGACTTTTTGTGTCATGGAAGTCTTTCTGGACAGATGTATTAAGAAGGTTTGACCAGATGGGATTTATTCCCGCCTACTTTTACTGTGCCCCGCTATGAGGCCAGTCCCCTACCCACCTTTTTCTACTTTCATTTTCTGTTTTAGACACCTGTTTGTTGACTCTCCTTTAATGTTTCTTGGATACCATTCTTGGCAATAGACAGTTAATGATGAAGGAAATGGGGCATTCTAGTTTTCATGAAACATACTCAAGATGTAAGCATAGAAATGTGAGCTTCCAGTTAGAAGTGCCAATGCAATGCCTGCAATGGAGATACTCATGGGACTAGGAGAGCAGACTCCAGGGGGATTTGACCTATCTAGACTAGAGAAAGCTTCTCTGAAGAGGTGACAGTTGCATTAAGATCTGAAAGATGATTGATGTGTGGTTAAGCTGGCAAAGAGGAATGACAGAACTGTTGTGGAATAATAGTTTAAGATGTGTTATATTCTTTTATGCTATTGAATATTTGTTTAATGATGCAAAGATGTGTTGCGTTCTTTTATGTTTCATTTGTTTAACTTTGTGAAGCTGTGTTACTGCACCTGTCTAAAACACCTGATTGGTCTAATAAAGAGCTGAATGGCCAATAGTGAGGCAGGAGAGATGGACAGGTGGGGTTGCTAGGTAGAGAGAATAAATAGAAGGAGAAAAGGAGGAGAGAAGCATGCCAGGGGCTAGCCACCCAGCTACACAGCCAGCCATGGAGTAAGAAATAAAGAAAGGTATATAGAATAGGGAAAGATAAAAACCCAGAGGCAAAAGGTAGACAGGATAATTTAAATTAAGAAAAGCGCCGGGCGGTGGTGGCGCACGCCTTTAATCCCAGCACTCGGGAGGCAGAGCCAGGCGGATCTCTGTGAGTTCGAGGCCAGCCTGGGCTACCAAGTGAGTTCCAGGAGAGGCGCAAAGCTACACAGAGAAACCCTGTCTCGAAGAAAAAAAAAAAAAAAAAAAAAAAAGAAAAGCTGGCCAGGTTACTTCACACAGGATGATATTTTCTAGTTCCATCCATTTGCCTGCAAATTTTGTGATGTCACTGTTTTTTACTGCTGAGTAGTACTCCATTGTTTATACGCACCACGCTTTCTTTATCCATTCTTTGGTTGAGGGGCATCTAGGTTGTTTCCACATTCTGGCTATTATGAATAATGCTGCTATGAACAGAGTTGAGCAACTGTCCTTGTTGTATGATTGAGCATTCCTTGAGTGTATATATAAGAGTGGTATAGCTAGGTCTTGAGGAAGATTGATTCCCAATTTTCTGAGAAACTGCCACACTGATTTCCAAAGTGGCTGTACAAGTTTGCACTCCCACCAGCAGTGGGGGAATGTTTCCCTTACTCCACATCCTCTCCAACATAAGCTGTCATCAGTGTTTTGATCTTAGCCATTCTGACAGGTGTAAGATGGTATCTCAGAGTCATTTTGATTTGCATTTCCCTGATGACTGAGGATGTTGAGCAATTCCTTAAATGTCTTTTGGCCATTCTTTGAGATTCTTCTGTTGATTATTCTCTGTTTAGCTATCTATGTAGCCCATTTTTTAATTGGATTGTTTGGTATTTTGATGTCTAGTTTCTTGAGTTCTTTATATATTTGGAGACAAGACAAACATGGTACATACTCATAAGTGGATATTAGATGTAAAGCAGAGGATAACCAGACTGCAACCCACAGCTCCAGAGAAGCTAGCTAACAAGGAGGACCCTAAGAAGGACGCATGGATTGCTCTGCAAAGGGGAAATAGATGAGATCACCTGAGTAAACTGGGGGTGAGGGGAGCAATAGAAGGTAGGGGATGGGGGATGAGAACATAAGGCAACAGGATGGTCGAGCTGGAACAGGGATGGAGTGATTGAAATGAAAGAGATGTCTTGATAGAGGGAGACATCATGGGGATAGGGAGAAACCTGGTGCTAGGGAAGTTCCCAAGAATCCACAAGAATGACCCCAGCTTAGACTACTAGCAATAGTGGAGAGAGTATCTGAGCTAGCCTACCCCAGTAATCAGATTGATGAATACCCTAAATGTCATCATAGAGCCTTCATCCAGTAACTGATGGACACACATGCAGATATCCACTGCCAAGCACCAGGCCGAGCTCCAGGAGTCCATTTGAAGAGAGGGAAGAGGAATTGTATGAGCAAGGGTGGTCAAGACCATGATAGGGAAATCTACAGAGACAATTGAACCAAGCTAGTGGGAACTCATGAACTTTAAACCAACAGCTATGGAGCCTGTGTGCAACTGGACTAGGCTCCCTGCATAAGTGAGACAGTTGTGTAGCTTGGTCTGTTTAAGGGGCCCCTGGCAGTAGGATCAGGATCTATCCCTGGTGCATGAGCTGGCTTTTTGGAGCCCACTACCTATGGTAGAATACCTGGCACAGCCTTGAGGCAGGGGGAGGGGCTTGGACCTGCCTCAACTGAATGTACCAAGCTTTGCTGACTCCCCATGGAAGGCTTTACTTTTTGGAAGAGAGAATGGGGGGTGGGCTGCAGGGTGGGGGAAGCTGGGGGGGAGTAGAAGGAGGGATGAGAGGGGAATCTGTGGTTGGTATGTAAAATGGATAAAAAATTTCTTAATTAAAAAAAAAAAAGAAAAGCTGGCTAGAAATAAGCCAAGCTAAGGCTGGGCATTCATAAGTAAGAATAAGACTCCAAATATTTATTTGGGAGCTGGGTGGAGGTCCCCAAAAGGCAAAGAGTAAAAAAAAAAAGAAAAAAGAAAAGAAAAACAACCACATAGAATCTTCTCTTGTAAGAAGGCAACAAATTTTGACTTGCTTAAGAAACTCGAGGTATCATGGTGACCATGGTATCAGACAGGAGAATTATTGGAGGCCCCTTCAGGGAAGAAAGACTGCTTATTCACAAGCAATGAACCATCACTGCAGGGCTTCACCCAGTAAGGAAACATCAGATTTATATTTTAAAGAGACCCCTGATCCTCAACATTAGCTGTTGGGTCTTGTAGTGACCTTGGTGGATAAGGGCTTTAGAGAAAGAGCAAATAATCCCATGATGCATATAGGAAACTGCACAGCAGACAGTATCCTTACACAGAGGAGCTTTTGGTGTTTGGGGTCTGGGAGAACTCAATGACTGAGTGCCGTGTCAAGAACTGAGAACTGAGCCAGGTGGTGGTGGCTCACTCCTTTAGTCCCAGCACTCGGGAGGCAGAGCCAGGCGGATCTCTGTGAGTTCGAGGCCAGCCTGGTCTACAGAGCAAGATCCAGGACAGACACCAAAACTACACAGAAAAACCTTGTCTCAAAAAAAAAAAAAAAAAAAAAAGCATAGATGGGAATCTAAGCTAGGAGGTTTTTCAGCTTCTAGTAGCTCCCCCCCTACACAAGCCTGGCCAAATATCTCCTTGTTGGCAGTTGTGCTGGCAGAAAAATGAGAAGCTTCCCTTCAAAGAACATAATTAATATAAATTTCACATGAAGGACAACCAATTACTTAATGTGCTGTGAGACTGTAATATGTTAAAGGAGGCCCGTCGGAACAAAGTTGTGTGAAAGGCAAACATTTTGCCTAGTGCCCAGTATTGAAAGAGAGGGGCAATTTTGTCCTTGGCTTTTTATAAAGCAAAATTCTGGCTGCAGAGAGGCAAAATAAAAGTTTTTGGAAAATGAAAGGGGATAAATAATTGTGATGGCTAATTTTATGTGGTGTCTTGAGCAGGCTGGGGGATGCCCAGATATGTTGGTGAGTTTTTTTTTTAATCAAATTGACACAAACTAGAGTCACCTGGGAAGATGGAACCTCAACTGAAGAGTTGCCTCCATCAGATTGACCTGTGGGTATTTCAAGATTATTATTATTAATGATTAATGTGGGTGGCACCATCCATGGACAGGTGGTCCTGGACTGTATAAGAAAGCAAGCTGTGCAAACCACTGGGGAGCAAGCCAGTGAGCAGCTCTCCTCCATAGTCTCTGCTTCAGTTCCTGCCTCCAGGTTCCTGCCTTGAACTCCGGTCTTGGCTTCCCTCAATAAGGGATTGTAACCTGGAAGCCAAGTTGATTTGGGCCATTGTGCTTACCATAGCAACATAAAGAAAGCTAAGACATTAGATAATTAATGAATCACTATCTCTGAAGAGATTTGGATAACTGGACTGAAGAATGAACAGCCACCCTCATCAGTGAGTCAAGTTCATCCAGTCTCTTGAGCACAAGATAGAACAGAAGGGCAGAGGAAGAGAAAACTTATCCTTTCTCTTTGGGCTATATGACCTTGGCCAACAGAGAAATGATTCTCCAGCCTTCAAACTCTAGGACTTCCATCAGAGGTCTTCGGATTCTTCAAGTCCTTTGATTGTTAGCTCTCCAGACTTCATGACACCACCCAATTACCCGGTTTTCTAGCTTTAGAAAATTGTGGCACACTTCGTTTTCCACAATCACATGAATTAATTCTTACAATACATTCTCCACCTCTTTGCTCTCCCTTTTCTGTAATTGGTTCTATTTCTCTGGAGAACCTGAAGTATATATTAGGGAAGAAATTTTTATATAAACCCCCATGTTTATATATCTACACTTAAAAAGTAAGAAAAAAGGCATGGACAAGATGTTTGCCACCAAAAAACATAGGGGAAATAGCTATGTTCCCTCCCCAACAGTGCTGATGAAATACATGGTGGCCTGATGTAGAAAGAACACTGCACAGCGCTTAGAAGTGGGAGACTGATGTATGCTCATTTATGTGAGAATAGGTCCATGACAGCAGGATGAGCAAGTCTTCAAGGCAAAATTTATTTTAGGATAATAATGATAAAAATATTTATATTAGTCATTAAATGGAAACTTCATGATCTCTCTACCCATAAATTTAAAGTCAGCCTTGCTTAGTTTATGTGTTCTGTATTTTTCATCTAGTTTTGAAGGTAGAGGGGTCCTTGCTTTCATCAAAGGCCCGCCGTTCTCCTCCCTATCTGACTCCATCTCCTGGTGCTTTGTCAGGGACATCACACTGCAGGTCCTACACCCTTCTCGTTTGTCCCCAAATTCTCTCCATTCAGCTGAATTCCCATCAGCCCATGAGAAAGACCCCATTCTCCTCACATCCAGTTACAGACACTGTGTCTTTGACATCCACCTATTCAGAACAAGATTCAATATAGTTTGCCCATAATGCCTGCGTCCACTTCAACTCCATCCGATCTGATCTCTCTCTACCACGTCACAAAAGCCTTGTCAAGGTTCTAAGTGGCCTTTGTGTTGTCAAATGTGTAGCTGTTTCTCTGGCCTCTTCTGATTCACTCAGTGGCGTCTGATACTGTTGACCTTGCTGTCTCTCTAAGCCCTTTGTCTCTCCCTGGCCTTCCTTCCCCCACCCCCCCCACCCCCGGCCTCTGCCAGAAGCAACATTTAATGGGGAATGCTTTAAGCTTTGGCCTGGATTCTTCTTCCCTCCTCAGATGGGTTGTTTGCAACTTAACCTGCTAGAATCATGACTGGCTTCTTGATATGGTGATGCCTGAGCTGGAGGCAGGGGGATTGGACTCTCCACCTGTGCTGCTCTGACTGACAGGTCTTGAAAACCTTGTAGGTGACTTTGATGTCACTCAGAGTAGAGAACTACTTTCTCAGATGATGTCATTTTGTGGTCTTGTTTTAGAAACTACTGGCAGCATGCTGAATCACTAACAAATTTATACCCCCAGCCCCTGGATGGATGGTTCTCATGGGAAGAACCAGGATGGCCTATTCTAAAGGGGCTCTGGGTCAATCAACTTGGTCCCACTGACCTTGCCTTCACTGTTGGTAGGATCAGTGCCCCTGTATCAGGCCAATCGATCTGGGCCCCGGTGATGTCTTGTGAGATGTGCCTCACACAGGCACCGACAAGCGCAGAACATCTTGTTAAGGTGTTTTTGCACATGCTCTAACAGTATCTGAACAGTGATGGATGATTTTGTGTGGACAAAGGATGATTAAAACCTATTGTGCTCTCACGCCACAGTGTTTGTCCAGGCTGCATATTACTTCTCCGTGCTCACATGCCACCCCTAACCCCAGCCAGGACACTCCAGTGAGGCTGAATGAGTTCTCGCTCAGTTGCTTTGCAGTTTCGTACAGGAGCTTCATTCATCCACCCTCTAGTAGTTCCTTCCATCTCATCCTGGATTCTCTATTGCTGTTTGGCTGTCTTTAGCCCCTATTTCTTCATAACCTTGTTCATGGTTATTTTCTGTGTATTTGATGTCCAGATATTTGGTCAAACATTATCCTGCCTGAGTTGGAGAGGCTTCTTGGGGGCCAGATTGATGTCTAAACGGGTAGACTGAGTAAAGCAGAGTGTCTTCCCTATCATGGACCAGCCTCATGTGATCCTTTGAAGGTGTGCATAGAAATCAAACAGCCCAAGGAAGGCGGAGCATCTACTGTCTGACAGTCTTCAAAGAGGACATCCAACTCAAGTGGAAACTTCTTGAGTCTCAAGCCTGCTGTCCTTTGTACTTGTACCACTGACTCAGAGCTGGTAAATCTCGGGACTTGCCCAAGCGCCTGAGGAAGCCAGAGGAAGGCATTAGATCATGTGCCATTGGAGTTACAGATGGGTGTGAGCTGCCCTGTGGGTGCTGGGAAATGAACCCGGGGCCTCTGGAAGGGCAGCCAATGCTCTAGATCACTGAGCCATCTGTCCAGTCTCCAATTTTTGCTTTTTATTTGTTGTCTTTATTCAGCAAACTTGGGGTTTGTGTTGTGAGCCAAGGTCTTTTATTTACTTGGTTTAAAGAGCTAGTGCAACTCACTTATGTAAGAAAGCAGGTTCATGGTTCTGTAACCTGTTTTCTATTAAGACTTGGGTTTTCTTTTTGAGACAGCTTGGAAGTGTGCAGCCCATACTGGCCTTGAATTTTCAGTCCCCCATCTCACCCTCTCAAGTGTTGGAATTACAGGTATGTGCAGGCATACTGATTATATATATATATTTTTACCTTTTGATTTAAAAAATTATCTTTTTGTTTTGTTTTGTTTTGTTTAGGGGACAGAGTCTTACTCTGGGGCCTTGGATGGCCTGAATACACAGACTGACCTCAGACTGATAGTGTTCCCAAAATCTCAGCCCTCTTAAGTGTTGTGATTTCAGGTGCTGAAAACACATATCTTTATTGTGGAATTTGTTTGTTTTTTGAATGTGTGTGTGTGTGTGTGTGTGTGTGTGTGTGTGTGTGTGTTCTGATAATTTGAAAAATATTACTTGGTTTTGAACCTTACCTTTTAAAAAAGATTTGTGTTTATTATTTTTAATCATGTATAGGCGTGTGTGTCTGCCTGTGGGTATGTGCACATGCATGCAGGCACTCTCTGAGGTCAGATATCCTGGAGTTATAGACCATTGTGAGCTGCCTGCATCGGACACTGACACTCAGACTCTGGACCTCTGGAGGAACAGCATGTGCTTTTAACCATTGATCCATCTCTCCAGCTCCCATAAGTTACTTTTAAAACAGAAAAATACACATTTGAAAATGACATTAAATATCCATTTAGCTAGTTAGATGCAGACTGCATCCATGACTGCCCTTTCCCCTCGTCTCCCATCCACCAGCAATTTAGTAAGTGTTCTTATTTGCCGTTCCTTATAATTGGTAAGCATAGCCGCGGCTCTCTTCCTTCACCCAGCATCTTTGAGTTATGCCTCTCTATCTCCAGAGCTACAGGGACATCCTCCAACCTCTTCTTGCTTCTCCTTTTAAGTTTTGTTGGGGAGTCCACATCTGTATATTCAGGGGCTTTCATAGTCGCATTATAACTGAACTGTTATCTACCTTTGTTCACACCCTACATTGGTCTGCTGTCAGCCCTTTGGGTCTGCGTTTCCCATTTCTCCTGAGCTGAAGTGCCGCATCCTGTCGTTATTTCCTTTGGTAAAAACAAATATCCACATGTTTTCCAGTTTCTTTCTCCTCTGTTGTCCCCTCTGCCATTTTCCAAATCGTTTTCCTCGTCTTTGTTCTCCACACTCCTTAGTCTATTTACACCCGTGTCTTTTCTTCCACACACTGGAGATTGGGGTGGGGAGTGTTGCCCATTCGGCCTGCTGGTTTCTGATTCATGCTTTGTTGTCTCCTGTTACCTCAGGATGTCTCACCCCCCCTCCCCTATCCATTCCTTGTATGTCTGCCTTTTGTTTTGTTTCCATTCTTATGCTGTAAACAACAGTCTACTCAACAGCATGGTTTTCAAGTTTTGAGCTTCTGGTTGGTGGTTTTGTTTTTAAAATGAAGTATTTGAATGATAGATGGTGTTCTTGCACTCTGGGAGTCTCTGAAGTGTGCTGCAGAGAAAACACACATGCTTTGACGAGCCCATGCAGGTGGGACTTATGACTTACAGGGCTGTTGTGTGATAGTTCAGAGTTAATGAGTTATCCATACCCATTAAATGAGGCGCCTTCAAGCAGAATCACACATAAAACAAAATTACGTGCAGATTGGTTGGCAACAACGAGGTAGCAAGAGGTTCTCAAAATCTAGACCCGCCTGTCGCCCAGGAAACTGGAGCTCAGGGTGTGCTCTAGCGGCATTTGGAGCACTCTTCCAGATAAGAGCTACTACAGGTCATGGTGA
Organism: Peromyscus eremicus; assembly: GCF_949786415.1. NCBI lineage: Eukaryota > Metazoa > Chordata > Mammalia > Rodentia > Cricetidae > Peromyscus > Peromyscus eremicus. Next base: position 47,589,685 of record NC_081423.1, read on the forward strand.
CCACCCAACGTGTTGTTTTTGGGAGCTTGTGTCTCCCACTTATATGACAAGCATGGCTTATGATTTTGGGGCTGTTCCATTGTGACTGAGAAAATAAGGTCTGTCTTTGCCATTTTAACACTATGAATCTATGAATTTTTTTTAACTAGGTCTTGTTTGAAGATTTTATTCTGTGTGTGTGTGTGTGTGTGTGTGTGTGTGTGTGTGTGTGTGTGTGTGTATGTATGTATGTATGTATGTGCACGCGCAAGCGCATATGTGTCACAACGCTAAGGTGTTTTTTACTACATCCTGTTCCACTTGCTCCTCCACTCCATCCGTCTTTTTCAGCATTAAACTTTCCTGTCTGTCTACATCCCCTGCTTCCTTTCCTCAGAGGTCACAGTACAGTACCTCCCTGCCTCTACCTAGACCATATCTGTGCCCTCTCTCTTCTGCTGTGGCTCTATAGGTGGTCCTCGGCCTTTCCCTGCACCTGCCTGCCTACACCTTTGCCTGTGTTCCCTTCCCCTCCTCTGCTCCCAGTGCTCTGGAATGCACCAGGACAACAAGCCTGCTGGCGCTTCTTATCTGCCCTTTGCTCTGTAGCACCAGTGGCTCCTCAAGATTCTTTCATTTCCTAAGAGCAAGGGCCAACGCTTCCTCTGGATACAATAGGGAGTTTTTCTTCACGGTCCCCCACAGAATACCCTGTGATGCTTTAATGGTCACCAGCAAATTTAATTCAAATCCAGCAGGCATTATTAGAAGGCATGTTGGCTAGCATGTCTTTATTGCGCCCATCTTTAATTATGAAGTATAATAAGGTCACATTTCTGGAAATAGAGCTCAGTAAGATACATTGGTTTAATTTGTAAAAGTAATCTCCCTTCAGACCTGATATGTTTCATTCCACTTGAGCTAAAACCCACATCAATGGCAGAGAAAAAAAAATGAAGCAGACTTCAATTAGACTCAATAATCCTCCTGCACAGTGATGAGCAGGAAAAAGAACAAGAAACTGGTATGTCATATCTTCCTCCTGTAAGGCCTTTGATGATATGGAATAGACTGCCTCTGTTTGTTTTCCCATCCCATACTGTCTCCTTGGAAGGTTGCAATATGATAACATGGTTTAAATAGAACAGAGATGAAGAGATTCCTTGGAATCAAGTCAGAAGCACTTGATGAAGAAACAGCAAGAAGCCAGGAGATCTTTTCCAAACGGGAGGCTGCATTTGCTGGGCAGAAAATGAGGGCAAAGCTCCAAGTAGAATCTGGAAAATTCTTAGCCTCAGGGAGCTGATGGTCGACACTTCAACATCAGAAACTTCTTGGAGCCCAGCTTGGAAACAACACCATTTTTTAAAAGCTGTAACTAAAAGTGGGATGCAGAAGTAAAAGAAAAAGTAGGTAAATGGCCCAGAACATTCAGGGAGAAAATGGTCTAACCAGAAGGTCCAGTCACACATCACAGAGGTGTGAGTTGAGCTCAGCCCCTCCAAGCCCCCTTTTATTTGTCCATGTAAACACACTGAGGGCACATCAGTGGATTTTCCCCTCCTGTTTCAATGTTAGCTCATCTGTAGAGAACCTAGGTTGAGTGAATCCTGGCTGTAAACTCCATGAAGAGAAAATGCAGTGCTATGTACATTTATATGAGAGTCTGTGTATACATACACACCTCTATATGTGCATAGGAATCAAGGGTCATTTGACCATCTGAGGGAGATGATCCGGACCCATCCCGTTTGCAGATGAGGAACACCAACACAGATTAAAGGTGATCTAAGTTGACAGGAATCAGCGTGTCCAAGCTGGTTGGAACCCAGATTTTCTGAAGCACAATCTTTACCTTCAACCCAATTCTCAATCCAAGCATACAACCAAATTCTATGACAAGCTCTAATGATCAATAGAAAGAAGTCCTCAATTTTATGTGTTGATGTCGCAAGTGGGCTCTACCATTCTGAGATCATGGCAACCAGAATCCATCAAAATATTCTTACAAGCAGAGAGACTTTTCACAAGAGAGAGGTTAGGTCAACAACATTCCCTTTCTCCTTACTATTTTATTTTATTTTATTTTATTTTATTTTATTTTATTCTTAATTATGTATTTGTCTAAGTGTCTTTTTGTGAGTGTGTACTACCCATGAGTACAGATTCCTGCAGAGGGTATAAGAGGGTACTGGGTCTGCTGGAAATGGGGTCACAGTCACTTTTGAGCAGCCTGATGTGAGTGTTGGGAATTGAACTCCAGTCCTCTGCTAGAGTAGTACGCATCCTTCACTGCTGAGCCATTTCCCAAGCCCCTCCTTGGTGGTTTAAAGAGATTCAAGTACCTCCAATAGTTATATGCAAAACAGTTTAAGGACTCCCTTGGTGTTAGGAGTGGCTCACCATAGACTTACTTCTTCCTCATAATCTCTACCTCAAAATACAAAAATGAACACAAAGTGAAAATCCATCCACCATTCCCAAATGGGGGAACCCTAAGGGGGACCCACCCTTAGAAAAAAGCTGCAAGCAATTAACAGCTGCTCCTCGAAAGGGAGGGAGAGAGAGAGAGAGAGAGAGAGAGAGAGAGAGAGAGAGAGAGAGAGAGTCTTCTCCTGGATGAAACATAGAGGCAGCCTTGAAGGGGCTCAGCCAATTGCATTTGCATGTCAGTTCATTTATATGGATATGTAACAACAACGATTATGGAAGAGGAGGCAGAGAATTGGGGGGGGTCACTTATTGAACATAGGAAAGATAGGAAAGAAGACAGGAAGGGGAGAAGTGATGAGATTATATTTTAATACAATAAAAAAGGAAAGACAATCAGTCTACAGTAAACAATTAGCGCACAAGCCTTCTTTTCGACTCTGCCTTGCGATCCACTGCCTCTCCCCAGCCCACTTCTCTGTAGAAATCCTGATGTTTTCACTTATCCAAAAATGAACCCAAATCGCTCCTACATGGGGAAAGTCCACTGGAAAGACAGACACGGGTACCCCTTCAATAATAGAATATAGACTGAAACCAGGGCTCAGACAGAGATCCAGACAATGTTCTCCGAGCAAACATAGGGCTGGGATGATGAATCGTGGCAGATGTTAAGCAAGAGTAATGACTTGAAGTGTCAGCTACAGAAAGCCTTGCTCCATCATGCTTGCAATGCTAATCCCAATTCATTCATCATCAACCCTTACGTTGCCTGCCATTTATCACGAGCATAAGCCCAGCTCCACTCCGGAAGATCAGTCATCTCCAATTACTCTTCCATTGCAGGCACTGAGGAGTGATAACACCTGCCCATCATGCTTCACGCTCGCCCGCTCATTGGCAGTGGGGCACCATCCTGCCGAGTGAGCTCTTAAACAGAGATAGTTTTCAATTCAACCTGAAGCTAAAGCCTGGAGACAAGGCAGCCTCGTGGTCTTGAAGTCGACACAGGTTCCTGTCTCCTGCCTCTGGTCCGGAATTCTAATGAGAGTGTCACTGAGTACCTACCTGCTCTTGGGAGGACCCTGGAGGGAGAGATAAGGAGATGATCGGCATGCTTCCTTTCTCTTAAGAATGAAAGGCCAACGTGCAGATAAACAAGGACACAGGGCTGAGGGTGGCACAGGAAGGGAACGGCTCATGTTGGTGTACCAGAGATGCATGAAACGCAGAGGAAGGAATTGCGTGGAAGACTGAGGGCTGCCTCAGTTCCCAAGCTTCGTTTAAAATAGAGTGGCGGGCTTCCTCTGCTTTGTGCTCTGAGCCATCCTCTGAGTTCCCTGATGATTTAATCTGCCCTCTCTACTAAACTCCTCTCACTGTTAAAGATGTACAAGGCTTCCCCACGGTTGCAGGAGGAACTTGCACCAGGCAGACTTTGTCTGCCTGCCTCGTCTTCCCCCAACATGTTCTTCCTTTGAGCTGGGATGCTGCTGAGATGGCGAGTCCTGCTGAGTGTTTTCACTGTCTACGGACTGAGCTGCTCGGGTGAAGTCAGGGGCTGTACTCTAAGATCTTCTTGGAAAAAGTGCTCTGCACCTCCAGGCGTTAATGTAGGTGTCTGTGAGAAAACCACTATTGCCAACTGTAAACATATACATATCCACAAATCTGTGTGTGTTATATCCAGTATTCATTCTGCTGCTGTCATAAACATCCTGACCAAGAGCACCTGAGGGAGGAAAGCATTTAATTGGCTTACCCTTCCAGTCCACTGTCCAACACTGAGGGAAGTCAAGGCAGGCACTCAAGGCAGGAGCCCGAAGGCTCTCGACTGTTTGTTGATCCATACAGCATTACCTCTGACCATACACTCACTCCCAGCCAAGAAAGTGGAAAAGAAACCATGGAGGAAAACTGGACTCGAGGGCTGATAAGATGGCTCATGCTTAGCTTACTTTCTCATACGGCTAAGGATTACCTGTCTAGGGATGACACCGCCCGCAGTGGACTGGGCCCTTCTGCAACAATTAACAATCAAGGTAGTCCCTCAGAGGCACCAAGCCACTCTAGGCTTCTCTCTCAGTTGGCTTGAGGCTGTACCAAGTCGACAATTAAAGCTAACTAGGAGACACACAGACACACAGACACACAGACACACAGACACACACACACACACACACACACACATACACTGTTTGCCTTGCATTTGAGTGGTGGACTAGGAGACACACACACACACAGATACACACACACACACACACACACACACACACACACACACACACACACGCTGTTTGCCTTGCATTTGAGTGGTGGAAGGAAGTACAGTAAAAAACTAAACTAAACTAAACAGCTGCTGCTATGAGGATCTCCGTTCTACTTTAAAAGCCTTTGGACAAGTCAGATCAGTTCTCAGTCTCTCCGTCTTCGTAATGATGGAAAGATTCTCCTCTTACTTATCTCCCCAGGGACGGACAAACACATACATGAAAGTGTTTTGAAAATGTGACGGGTGTATTTGACAGGGCACGTGGTTTGCAGCCTGCTGCTGTCCAAACATAACGTGATTTGACATGTTCTAGTAGCTACCTAAACAAAGCAAAAAGAAGCCAATGAGAGTGACTTTACTGCTACATTTTACTTAATCCACTGTGTCCGACATGCTATCATTTTATCATTCATTTGGCATAAAAATCATTGAGGTATTTTACATGTTTTTTTTGTGTTAAGTCTCCAAATTTCAGTGAACACCTCGACTCCCTTTGGCTCGGCCATGCTGGTGTTTCTCAGCAGCCGCTCGATGACAGTCCCTGTTACAGGGTGGCCGGGCTTTGGCCTGTGCTAGAGTTTCTGTGCCTCTTCCAGCCGCTCCCAGTAACTGCACTTACAAGTGGGTACTGGGATACGTTCCACAATTGGAAATATCCACCAGATTCCCGATGTATGAGTTCTTTGCTTAGTCCCTGGAGAGTTTATAACATCATTATAAATAGTGCCTAATGCTCGGCCAGTCTTAGCATCATCTAAACATGGTGCCAACTATTTATATAACAAGCCTGGCAGAAGTGATCAGCACCAGCTTATCAGTATTTTACAGGTAAGTAAATGGACCCTAGGAAAAACTATACATTTGCGTAAAGTCACGGAGAGTTTTGAGCTGTGGCACCAAATGTTTCAAGATCCTGAACTGCAGGCCACCAAGCAATAGTGTCCATTTCTGGGTTCTGTGTGGCTTTTATTGCCATCATGGCAGCTGTCATTGGGGTGGCCCCTGGAGCTCTAAGCACAGTCTTCTGATGTTCAGAATATTACCGAGGTTCAGCTGTTACCGAGGTAAGCTACAGATGATATTGTGTGTGTGTGTGTGTGTGTGTGCACATGTGTGTACATGTGCATGTGTGTGTATGTATGTGTATGTGTGTATGTGTGTATGTGTGTATGTGCATGTGTGTGTGTGTGTGTGTGTGTGTGTGTGTACCCTTCTAACACAGACACATGGTCTTATACTAACTACTTCCTCATATTCCGAGGAAGACATTGAGTCACTCTTCTGGGACAGGGTGTCTGTTCTAGTCACTGTTCTATTGCTGTGAAGTGACACTATGACCAAGACAACTTATAAAAGAAAGCATTTAACTGTGGGCTTGACTACAGAGGGTGAGTCCATGACCATCACAGTGGAGTGTGGCAGCAGGCAGGATTCCCCTGTCCCCACCTTCCCCTGCTAACACTGGGTTACAGATGCTGGCCGCTTTGTCTGCTTTTATGTGGGTGACGAGAATCTGCACTCAGGTCTTCATAGGTGTGTGGCAGGCACTTTCCTAAAGGATCCACCTCCCCAAACCCTGCTCCCATTCTTCTGCAGAACAGTGTTGTGCACATTGTTGCATTTGTGCTTATGAGCATCTTAAGGTCAGATGGACCTTACCCCTTCTCTGTTTTGTCTTTGAAATTAACGTTTGATTTTTTTCTTTTTAATATTCTTTTTATATCAGTCTGAGATCATGTAAAATTACCTAGAGAACACTCCAAAACCCCGTTGGATCTCTCTGTCTTCCTCAGAGCTAATTGGCACTATGTTTCCCAGAAGTCATGACTGTCAACAAATTACATCAAGCCCTTTCAGCTCCTTTCCTGTGCATACATTCCTATATGTGTGTATGTATGTGTATACACACACACATACACACACACACACACACACACACATATATATATATATATACACATATATATAACCTTAATATCCTTAGAGTCAGATCATGTATATTTGATTTATACATTTGAAAACATTTCACAGTGACTTTTCTGATCCATGTTTATTTTGACATGGTATTTTGTAATAAGATTGTAGCATACTTTATTTCACAACTTCTCGATGGATAAATTTTTTTCATTTTTTTAAGACATGTTCTATGTGGCTTAGTCCAGCTTTGCACTCACTGTGTAATTGGAGATGGTCTTGAAGTCCTGATCCTCCTGACTCCACCTCCCAAGCATAAACATTATAGGTATATATCACCTCCCCTGGCCCACGATAGATATTTATTGTCTATTCTATGTATTTATAGAAATTAACATCAAATATTCTTGCATATAAAGTTGCAGTTGTTGCTCAGGGCCTTGAGATTTCATTCTAGACCCCTGTTCACATCACTATCTATAGATGTTCAATTCCAGAAATAAAATACTGTAGTATTTGCGTCTAACCTACACACACCCTTCCCAACACCTTATTTCTAGATTATTTGCACCAGTTAATATAATACATAAGTTTTTGTTGTACTACTTTATTTAGGGGATAATGGCAATAGAAAAATCTGTCTATTAGCCTACACACAATTTTCTTTTTCCCAATACTTTTGTTCTGCAGTTTGGATACATCTGTACCTGTAGTACTCGCAGATAAGACAAGCTGGCTGTGGTCAGCATACTCTCCTAGCTTATTTCCAGTTTGGGTAGACAAAACAGATTTCTTTCAAAGAAGCTTCATCAGTGTGCTGGCTAGTTTTATGTCAACTTGACACAAGCTGGAGTCATTTGGGAAGAGGGAACTGTACCTGAGAAAAATGCCCCCACTATATTGGCCTGTGGATAAATAAGCCTGTGGTACATTTTCTCAATAATTGGTTTGGGAGGGCTCATCTTACTGTGGCTGGTGCCACCCCTGGGGCTTTTGGTTCTGGGTGCTGTAAGAAAGCCAGCTGAGCAAGCCATGATGAGCAAGGCAGTAAGCAGCCTCCCTCCATGGCTTCTGCTTCAGTGCCTGCTTTGAGTTCCTGTCCTGACTTCCCTCAGTGATGGAGTGTGATCTGAGATTTGTAAGCTGCAATAAACCCTTTGCTCCCTGAGTTGCTTTGGGCCAATGTTGTTTGATTGCAGAAATGGAAACCCCAGGGAAGGCATGGCTGTGACCTTTACGGTTCAAGTAGCAACTCGGGAAAGACTGAAGGGAGCCTTGAGCATCATCATTGGCTTTTCGTCAAGCCTGGAAATTTTTTGCTAATTTTCAGAAACTCTTTAGAGACTTTATAAGGAAGACTTGCATTCTCCCTTTACTTTCCAAAGCACGGGCCTGAGGCTGGATTCTGTCTTCAGGACAGACTCTATCACTTAATGCTGCACAGTCCTGGACAAAAGGCTTTGCCTTTCTAAGTTGTAATTCCTCTCCTCTTTGAGGTGGTGACAGTAATGGTTCTTGTTCTTAGGACTGTGTCTTCGTTACTTATTCCATTGCTGTGGCAACATCATAGAATAGTGTCACACAACAGCTCCCTCCTCTCACCCATCAAAACCTAGTGCAATGACTTAGCAGGGAAGGGCATTCCAGAGGTCCCCATGGAGTATGACTTTGACCTTCCCCTGTGATCAGTGAAGAAATCTGACTCTCTGCTCTTGCTCTCTAGCTCCATCTGCCTTCGCAACTGGTCTGTGTCTGTTCCTTTGGGTGCCTCACTGGTGGGTGGGCAGGCTGTCCCCTGCTTCTTAGATATAAAATGTCAAGATATGTGGAGTCCTCCTCGACCTGTTGAACGGTTCTGAAAGGGGGAGTGTGGAACTGGGAAATGATAGCTATGAAATGGAGACATGGGTGAAGAAAAAGACAGACACAGGATAGCTTTGGGAGGGCTCTGGGTCAATACCACAGAGGCCTGAGTTTATTATTCAGCTTTTATATACCCAAAGCAAGGGGAGCAAAAAGACCTCCCCCTTTCAAGGACATGACCGTTCAAGGTACAAAGTACAGTCAAGTGTAAACACCTCCTTAGTACTCAATTCATCTGGTGACCATGCCTTATGGCCAAGTATCCTGTAATTAGGCCTTGAAGTATAAGACACCTGGTAACCACGCCTTTGGCCCAAACATCCTATCATGTAGCCCTGCAGGGGAAAACAAGCTCAGACTCTCTGACTTTGAGTCAAGATGAAAACAAGCCACAAGCTGGGGTCTCTGTGGGCCCCCACAAAGGTAGAGGTGTCTGGTCTTTCCAAAATCATTGAAAAGAAACAAGGAAACATGTCAGGGGAACAAAGCCCCTCTGCCTGCTGGGGATTCCATACAGCAATGGTTCTCAATATTCCTAATGCTGAGACCCTTTAATGCAGTTCCTCATGTTGTGGTGACCCCCAACCATAAAATTCTTCTCGTTGCTACTTCATAACTGCAATTTTGCTACTGTTATGAATCATATTATAAATATCTGTGTTTTCCCATGGTCTTTGGTGACCCCCGTGAAAGGGTAGTTCAACTCCAAAGGGGTCACCACTCACAGGTTGAGAACTGCTGCCATACAGCCACTTGGGGACCCAGTCTTCATCTCTCCCTTCACAGTCCTATGAGCTGCAACCTCCAACTACCCCACAGACCCAGCAGTGACGTTGCCAGTCTCAGCAAGGGGCACCAGACTGAGCTCCAGGGAGGGCTGGTTTTTTCCATGCAGTGAATCAGCCCAGGCAGACACCGCAGCTGAAAGAAGCTATAAACTGGGCATTGTGAACTTCTCCCGCTGAGAGGCACTAACAGTTTATAAGAGAGAAAAATTGATAAACCCCTGGGTATCATTTTTTGTTTTCACTTCACTCTGGGGCCAGCTGCGAAAGGAAATGACTGTAAACAGCCCATTAGTAAAACTGCTTTAGTAAAAACAGCGCCAGAGAAAGCCAGGGAACGCCGTACGCCATTGTCGCAGCAGCCAGGGCTTCCCACCTCGCTCCGACTGGCCAAAGAGATAGAAGAATGCCCTGAAGTCTACCTATCTTGCCAAAACCCAAACCAAACATCGACAACTCCCCTTCAGGAGTGTCCAGGAAGTGGTGATGGATTTAAGTGTTTCATCCACCAGCCCCGATAATACCAAATCTGCACCACTACAAGGTCGAGCTCCTCTGTTTGACACATTTGTACTGGATATTTTTTGACTAGCAAAACGTGCTGGGAAAAGTGAATTATTCTCACACCCCTACAGCACTAGAGAGTGGCTTATGGTGGTATCCAAAGCCCATGGCTTCTAACACACCTTTAAAGGAAGATAAAGGCAACGGTTCAGTGTGAGCTGAATCGTCATCTGGGTCTATTTTCTGTCATTGTGAGTGCCATGGGTGGTGTAACTTTTGATCAATCAAAAGTTTATTCAGTGCTCAGCCCTGGAGGCTGGGGAGTCCAAGAGGATGGGGCCAGTGTCTGGGGAGCACGTGACCCCAGTGTGGTGTGACAGAGGGCTTCATGTAGAGAGCAAGCAGGCTAGCTCCGTTCTCTCTTACAGGACAACCAATGCTATTTCCAGGACTCCACCCTCAGGCCATCATCCAATCCTAATCAGCCCGGCTCAGGCCTCATATCTAAGTACCATTAAGGTTGGAATTTACAGATGAAGTTCGAGCACATGAACTTTTGGGGAACAATTCAAAATCTTGCAACAACCTATCAGCACAGGAACCAGACACAGAGCTGGTCTGGAGGATTACAGTGATGAAGTTCAGTCCCTGGCTTGTCTGTGTTTACTTCCATCTTTGTCCTCCATGGATGGGCTCCAGCGAGGATGAGGCAGCAGCGTGAGGAACAGGACTATGTCTGAGAGAAACAGCCTGAGCACAACTCGGCACCATGGGGTGTTGCTTTCCCCAGCTGGCCCTGTCCCCTGGCTGTCTCTCCTTTTCAGAGCATAAGTAAATAAAGCCCTCCTCCCCCACCCCCACCCCCCAGGCCTGGGCTTCTCAGATGGCATTCCAAACCCAAGGCCCCCTGGAGACTCTGGAGAGCATGTGGGGCCAGCATGATGCTGTATGTCAGACCCAACACCTCAGGTCCCGGGGAGCCTGGCATGACCTCCTGAAGGATTTGTTTATGAGCTGTTCTGTTAAAGTTCCATTCATTTGCTTAAGTAAACAGCTGCGATCCCTGGTGCTGACTCCGGGCTCTCCCTGAGCAGCGCTAAATCAAAGGACGCTTCTGTGGTACTTTTTATGACTGGACTTTGCAAACCTGATTTGAAAGAAGAGGGTAAGCCAAGACCCAGTTGCTTTGTGGCTCAGCAGCAGCAAATGCAACTGCAAACCAAAGTTTGTGCCCCAAATCCTAGCAGCATCCCCATTCTATCAACCCCTACCTTGTTAGAACCACGGGAAAGGCAGAAGAGAAGGCTTAGTGTCTGCTGTAAGTAACTATTCAGAAAGCATTTCTGTTGATGTTTGAGGTGGTGAGGACTATTGGAGGCCATGCTCTAGAACAGGGCCAGCTGAGACCCTCTCTGTGACAGTGGGTGGACACTACATCTTTCCCTTTAGTCTCTCCTTTCAGTGAAATTCAAGAAGTTCTTTATATTTAATCATTGAAAATATTTAATCCCCCCCCCTCTCTCTCTCTCTCTCTGTGTGTGTGTGTGTGTGTGTGTGTGTGTGTGTGTGTGTGTGTGTGTGTCTGTGTGCACACACGAGGGAGGACCCAAGGTAAATTTAGAGTATCATTCCTCTGGTACTGTCCAGCTTGCTTTTTGAGACAGAAGAGAATCTCTCACTAGGACATGATGCTCACTGATTGTGCCAGCCTGGCTGTCCTGAAGCCTAGGGATCTGCCTGTCTCTGTACACCTTCCCAACACTAAGATTATCAGGGCATGCCACCACACCCAGCTTTTTTAAATGTGGGTTCTGGGGATAGAATTGAAGTGCTGGTGCTTACAAGGGAAAGGCTGTATCGACTGAGCTATCTCCTCAGCCTGGGACAGTCTCTTCGGTTCTGAATTTCCAAGTTGGTGACTTCACTAATTATTATGACAAGGCTGGCAGTGGGGATTGGCTGTAGAAAGGACAGCCAGCATGTAATATAAAGGCAGAAAGGACAAAGCATCGCCCGGGGGTTCTAAGTAGGGTGGACATCACACTCAGATAGATAATCACTCAACAGAGGGATGAAAGGAGGGTGTGAGATGTCACAGAAGCTAAGGTGGGCAGAGGCACAAATAAGCGACTCAGAGATAGAGAGGCGCCCAGGGAAGGTGGAGACGGGCTAATTCCCAGACCTTCTGGCTGTCAGCACCAGATAAGAAATGGAACAGAAGGGTCAGGCTTAGATAATTAAGATAGTTAATGCAGTAGGGGCATATGGAAGAGTTTATTTTTATTTTAAGAGCTAGATAGAATCTTAAAGAAAAAAATTAAACCCTTAATTTCATATTCTAAGCTGATAGATGCCCCTATCATGAAATAATACAATATGAAAATTAAAGTACAAGGAAAATAAATTGCAATTGTTCTCAATTCTATCAACTCTAACACTCCAAGATAATAACTATTTACAGTATAATAAACACAATGCACATACATATGTCGTATATACACATACCTACCTGTATACATATGTATACACACATATACATACATGCATACATGTATATACATATATACAAACACAGACATCTATACTTACATACACACATCTATACATGCACATACATAGTACATATATACATACATACATACATACATGCATATATACATACAAATTCCCTCATAGAATGGTCTAGCTTTCTGGCACTGCTGTGGTTTGGATATGAATTGTTTCCCACAGGTTCCATCTTGTAATGGATGTTTGATCTGTCATGAGTGTTACCCAGCCGGTAACAGGCTACTGGGAGGCCGTGGAAACTTTAGGGGTCGGCTTTGCTAGAAGTAGCTGGCCCAATGGGCACACACTTTGGAATTATCTGTCTGGTCTATGGTCTGTTTCTCCCCGTGTCACATCTTCTACAATGTGAAGAGGCGCCTTCACCATACTCTACAGTGTTGGGACTTACACGGACCCAGATTCAATGCAGACAAAACCAAAATCCCTGATGCTGTGTGACAGGCTGTGTGTCACAGCAGGGAGTCAGCTCACTTGGTTATAGGGATGTGTACTTGGGATAACTTTAAGGAACGAAGGGCCATCTCATCTCTTTTTGTCAGAGGTTCCAGTCCAGGACCAGTGGCTCTTGCTGTCTGGGCACCACACCACAGCAGGAAGGACCTGCCGGAGCCACCTGCCCATTCCATGGTAGCTGGAACCCAAAAACAGGGAGAAAGTAAGGACTAGGCTCCCCACATCCACTTCAAGGGTCTATCCTAACAACCCAAATGTCATCCACTCGGCCCCACCTCCCAAAGGCTCCACCACCTTACAGTATGCCATGGGCCGGGGACCTAGTGGTCAACACCTCTGCCTTTGGGAAGTGTTTCAGATCCAAACCAAGCACAGAGCTGGACTCATACCCCTGTTGTCAGGTAAAGGCATTGCATATGGATACAGGATAAGGCCTGCGTCCCCAGGCCCACCTAATTTACTGTGTATTTCAAATCCCTTTCAAGAGGTTCTACAGCAGTGAGTCAAGAAGGAATCCTAGAAGCCGAGCAGTGGGAGGGGATGACAACCACTTCCTTCATGACCTCTGAAGGACACAGAACAGCCAACACACCAATATTCCGGTTGTTCTCTACACCTGTTCTGGTTCCTCTTCTACTTCATTGGAGTAATGCTGCCTTTCTCTCCTGATCATTTTGCTTGTTTTTCCAACAATGTCCCTTTCTTTCTAGGTGTTCTACTCTTAGACTATAACTTGGGGTTGATGGGATGTTTTGGATTTTAAGCATCCCCAGAGGGTCATGGGGTTGAGGCTTAGTCCCTAGGGAGGCGCTATAGGAAGGTGGTAGACTCTTTAAGAGATGGGGCCTATGGGAGACCATTGGGAGTGTCTTTGAAGGGGATCATGGGACTTCTGGCCCTTCCTCTTTCTTTTCCTCTTTTGCTCATTAGCTGCCTGTGGAGTAGATGTTTTCACTGCGTTTTCCCGCCACGTGTGCCATAACACACCCAAGAGCAACGTCTGATTAAGGGTAGAAACCTCCAACACAGGGGCCAAACAAACCTAAGTTGACTTCCTTGGACATTTTGTTACAGTGATGGATTGTCTACTGGTTCAGAAATGAAATAGCAAGATGTGGGTAGACGGTGCTCCAGGTCCTGCTCAGATCATGTCTCTCTGCGGCACACCTTCACATCTATCGAAGGATGTGATGTGAGAGCTACTGCCTGGTGCAGTCAAAGACAGACTTGGGAGAAACCTCTCTCCTAACTTCACGGCCACTTCTGGCTCCTGGCTTTATATCCAGCTGTTCTGGAAAGGCCAGTTGTAAATTCTGTATAACTCTTTTCAGGAGGTACCCCCACCACACCATGAAAGAAAGGACTGTTCATAGGAACCCAGATGTTGAACTGTATAGACATCTGCAATTCCACCCACACTGGTGGCCAAGTAGAGTCCTCTTAGTAAAGGATTCCTTTCGTGTCTCCCAGGCTCCCATCTCTTGAAATATTTTAAGTCATACACCCAGATATACTGGAAAAAAAGACAATTTACATTCCAAGCAAACAGTTCCAGTTTGAACCTAAAATGACCCCATGTTTTGGATGCTTGATCTTCTGGTGACAACGCTGTTTGGAAAGTTTCTGGTCACTTTAGGAGGAGGGGAGAGTAGCCGGAGAAAGTAGGTTTCTAGGATGGGTTCTTGCTTACATGTAGAACCAAGTATGATGTATTCTAGAAGAGACCCATAATCAAACCTGAGTTGGGCTGGAACAACTTTCAGGAATGCTATGTGGACAGTGACAACAACCGGACTAGGTCAAATGAAGACATTTGTTCCCATAACAAGCAGTGCAGCAATTCCCCTAGGAAATGCAGTCAGAGTAGGACTGGACGTAAACGGAGCTAAACACCCATGTTGCCATTTTCAAGTGAGGCCATTCTGTGGTCACAGTCACACACTGTCACCAGGGCTGAATAGGCTTTTCCATCATGAGTCAGCCGGGGACATGGGATTAGGGAAACTGCAATGAAAACCCCCATGTCCCCGTGAATCCCAGCTTTGCCCAGACCTTTTCCTTTGCAGTTTTGATGGCTGCCGTTGACCAATGTTTTATAGCTAGGTTTTAAGAGTTTTCTGTCCATGGTTGTTTGGATGCCTGGGACTTAAAAACAATAGCAAGGTCCAGAGCAGTGCAATAAAAAAGCCCTTTAAACTCTGTGCGTGCCTTTGTGCCAACGGAGTTTTGATGTGCCCCTCCCCCCAAGCCATTCTGCAAGGATGACTGGACTCCAAATGTTGAGCACCTCCAGGCTGGCAGCTGCCTGTGGAGCCTGGATGGGCCTCATCCAAAAGGAAGATTGATGGACTCAACAGAACCTTCATTAAATGAGTCACAGCATTAATAAAAAGTACAGATTGCAAAGTGCTGTTTATTTCAGTGATAGAATCCAGGACTCAGTGACCTTGAATCAGAACTAACCTTGGGCCAAAGACAGTGAACTTGGATGGGGTTTGAGATTCCAGGCGTCACTCTTCCCTTAAGGCCAGCGTGTGAACAGATGATGTGTTTGCCTCATTCTACCAACCTGTGTTCCTTGGATCCAGCACTTGCTGGCTTCTGGTCCCCTTCCATAGCCAGACACTTGAAGTCTCTTGTTCTGATGATGCGAACCAGGACCAGCCATGCAGTCCTGTGCCCAGGACCAAGGCTCTCCTAGGACAATCAGACTGCCAATCTGTGGCTGTAGTTACATCGACACCAATCTCAAGCCTTATGAACCTACTTGATGGATAACTGTAGTGATATATTGTGTACCCTAATAAAATTTACCTAAAGATCAGAGAACAGAACAAGCCACTAGATTAAACATAGTGGTCAGGCAGTGGTGGCACAAACCTTTAATCCTAGCACTCGGGAGGCAGAAATCTGTCTGGATCTCTGTGAGTTCAAAGCTACCCTGGACTAAATGAGATCAATTCAGTTTAGGAGAGAAACAGAGCCATGGAGTGGTGGCACACACCTTTAATCCCAGTACTTGGGAATCATACACCTTTAATCCCAGCACTAAGAAGGAAGTGATATGGCTGGGCAGAGAAACATATATAAGGCACGAGGAGACAGGAACTAAAGGTTTTTCGGCTGAGGAATCCCTTTCAGTTAGAGGCCTTTAGGCTAGAGAGCTTTTTCAGGCTGAGGAGTCCTAGAGGTAAGATGTAGCAGTGACTTATTCCTTTGTCTCTCTGATCTTTCAGCATTTACCAATATCTGGCTCTATTATTATTATTATTATTATTATTATTATTATTATTATTATAAGACCATTTAGCAATTTGTGTTACAGATAACTCTCCAAGGTTCAGACTCTACCAACCAGCCTTGGATTGCTGTTTCACACTGAGTAATCCTGGCCCATCTCCTCAAGAGGTGTAGTGTTCTGAGAGGCTCCATTTTATCAGTGAGGGTGACAATAGCAGCCCTGCCCCCCCCATCATTAAGGAACAACAGCCACACACACAGCATATGAAGTGTTCTATTGACGTCACCCTGGGATGTGATGAGCAGAGGTGTCACTACTATTTACAGGTGAAGAAACTAGAGATGAGAAAGCCCATTCACCCAAGCCATGGAGTTAGGATCTATTATCATCACAAATTGAAGTCAGTGCCCTTCACCTTGAGGCCAGTGTTCATTCAAAGTGCCCTGCAGATCAGGTCTTTGGCCTAAAGCCATGCATACTGTCTTGTTCTGTTCACTTTCCAGGGACACACAGAGTCTCAGACTGTCCTTCTGGTTCCCACACATTTACTCTTTGTCTTCATTCATGTTGCTGACTATGTCAGCTACTGGGACACACTAATGAAATAGACAAGATCCCTCTCAAGAGACTTACTACCCAGGGCAGTTAAGTAAGTACCCCTCATTATAAATGTTACAGAGAAGATGTTTCTTGGGTTTCAGGTATTTTCAGAGTTAGACTATTTGCCTTTGGACAATGAGCTATCTTGGGGAGGGGAGTTGAATCTAAAGACAAAGTTCACTCTTGTCTCATGCACACCTATGCACACAGACCAAAGGGAACTGTACACAGCATTTTGGTCTATCAGTGAGTCTTTCCTGATTTGTATTACATACTGATGAAGGCAAGGGACTATATAAAAGGGATATTTGTTCTGCTTAGTGCATACTTGGAAATAAATTATTTTACAAATTACCACCCGTTTGAATGACGTAGCACAGTGGACTGTGCAGAAAGTATTAGAGAAGTGAGCAGGTGCTGTAAGCTGAGAGTTGGGTCACAAAGGTAGCTCAGTGGCAAAGTACACGTTCCCTGTCAAAATAAGCAGCAATAGGTGATGCTCAGATTCCTCATCTAGCGCCTGTAGAAACAGCGCATGCTCAGATTCCTCATCTGGTGCCTGTAGAAACAGCGCATGCTCAGATTCCTCAGCTGATGCCTGTTGAAACAGCGCATGCTCAGATTCCTCAGCTGATGCCTGTTGAAACAGCATGTCTCAGGTGCCATCACTATAGACTGTGGAAACAGGTTTGCTCCAGTCTCTTCCTCTTTATCTGAAGCCATCACACTGACTCTCTTTGAAGCCTTTGCCCTTCAAAGGCTTTGTCCTTACTGTATACCACACAATTCCAGAGAATCTGAATTCTCTCTCTCCCTCAACTCGCAGATTTATTTGCAAACGCCAGTATTTGCTACTTCCCACCCATCTACTCCTGGATGGGGACTGCGTTTTGGCTCGGACTTGTTCCGTGAGGCTAGCAGTGTCGCCTTCACTTATAATGTCATGCCAGCGTGAAAAGGTTTAGATTTTGAAGTGTTTGGATGTTGGGTTTTCTGATTAGCCATGATCAACCTGGGTTTGTACAGTCAAGACATGGTTTTCATGGTCTTGTGGGTGGCGATGTGGCCACATGCGGTTTGGCACCTCAGGAGCCTCTCTTGTCGGGGGCGGGGGAGATGCATCAAAGGGGCATGGTGAGTAGGGGTCCACTGGTCTTTAGGAGGGGAAGTGTTTGCCTTCCCTTGAGGAGCTGATGTTGAGCTTAGCTCTGAAGGGTGAATAGGACACAGCCAAGAGGAGGTGAAAAAGTGGATCAGCTCAGGCACAAGTTAGGGCACCTGAGCACCAGGGAGAAGGCATGGCAACCTGCCCTGAAGACTTTCAGCAGGAGGTGCACAGGTGTAGCTGGAGTTTTCTCCAGTCCTGCCTGGCCCACGGTCAGGACAAATCTCTCTCAATCTCTCTCACCCACCAGTCCCGCAGACTCTCAGACCCAACCAAGTAAACACACAGAGACTTACATTATTTAAACTGTTTGGCCTAATGGCTCAGGCTTCTTGCTAGCTGTTCTTAAATTAACCCATTTCTATAAATCTATATGTTGCAACATGGCTCGTGTCCTACTGGTATCTTACATGTTGCTACTCCTAGCTGCGGCTGGCAGCGTCTTCTCTGCCTCAGCCTTCCACTTTCCAGAATTCTCTTCTCTGCTTGTCCCACCTATACTTCCTGCCTGGCTACTGGCCAATCAGCATGTTATTTATACAGAGCGATATCCACAGCACACAGGGCAGGGAAGAGGGAGGTGAGCTGTGCGGGGAAGATGCCTGAGCAAAGGCGGCATGAGCTGTGTGTACTGTAGAGGCGTAACTGCTCCTAAGAAGTACACTTGAATGAAGTCCACCATGTAACATGTAAGAGTACACTTACACTAACAAGCAAAAACCTTAGTGATTCATTTTATTCATGATCCTTGGACTCTGGCCGGGACGTGAATAAATCTATTTTAGTGTATTACTTTTAAGTTAAAAGTTTAATGATTATAAAAGGATTAGAAAAGTGTGAGTAACTGTTTCTTTTTTAAGATTTATTATTTGTTTTTATTTGATATGTATGTTTCTCCTGAATGTATGTCTGCACACCATATGTATTCCTGGAACCTGTGGAGGCCAGAAGAGGGTGTCAGATCACTTGGAACTGGAGATATAGTTGGTTGTGAGCTGCTATGTGAGTGTTGGGAACCAAACCCAAATCCTCTGCAAGAGCAGCAAGTTCTCTAAATCACTGAGCCCTCTTTCCTGCCCTGAATAACTATTTTAACCCTCAGACAAACAGGCAGAAAAATATAAGAAAACACTGAAAGATGTATCAACATGAACTCAAAAAGATGTCCTGAGTTGCAAACAAAGAGGTAAGCTGTAAACAACATATTAAAAACCATCGTATTAGAGGGCAGGGGAGAAGGCTCCGTGACAGGTAAGAACGCAAGCACGAGGACCCGAGTCCAGAACACCAGCACCCACATAAAAAGTCAATGTGGCCACATGCATTTGCAAATCTCACCATTGCTACAAATGAACACAGGAGGATTGCTCGAGTTTCCTGGCGGCCAGTTTACCTCCAGGATCAGTGAGATATTCGATCTCAAGACAACAAGTCAGAGATTTATAGAGTAGGACAACCCATGTCCCCCACCTCCCCTGGATTCCACACATACATAGGTACATGTGCATATATGGCCCCGCTCTCTCTCTCTCTCTCTCTCTCTCTCTCTCTCTCTCTCTCTCTCTCTCTCTCTCATGTCTCTAACATGGCAACAGATGTGTATGATGATGGCTTACTTCACTTCTCATGGCTGCCTAAGGGCTTTCTCAAGCTGGATAACTCCCCCAGACTGTGGTTGGAGCTGGACTTTCAGAAATGGAGTGGGGGCCAGGGCGTTACAGCTCCCAGCTGCTAACATCCTTCAACCAGTCCTGGAATGTGAATACAGGGGTACTCTTTCTTCTTGGGTGGAACAGCTTAGGGGTGAGCATCATGTGGTCTCTGAGTAGAATTAAGCCCAGTCGCTCATGGTGGGTAGGATGGTGAGCTGCTCGCTGACACACCCTGAACCGACTTCCTCTTCTTTTGACTCTTGCTTCCTCACTCTCCTGCAGGCTAGTCCTGGGATTATCTCCAAAATAAACAATTCCAAGCCAGCCCTCTCAGCACCCGATTCCAAACTCAAGTTTGCGATTAGGTGATTATCTTGATGATGAAAGGCAACTATTAAAGATTGAGCTTCCTCCTGTGTGCTCCTCAGGATCCTTGAGCATTCTTTATCTTGCAGAACCACCAATGGGAGGAACTGTGGTCACTGTGTGAACTTCTCTGAGTTTACTTAGGGGCAGAAAAAATGCACAAACCAGACAAATGAATATACTCTTTCCCCCCAACAAATGCAAACACCTCCTCGTGATTATTTTCGGACTGAACTGTGGTCTGGAAGCTTCATCAGAATAAACAGGAGAAAACTAAGAAAGGTTCTTGGAATGTGGTAAGTTTCCGCTGTCTCATCTG
Organism: Peromyscus eremicus; assembly: GCF_949786415.1. NCBI lineage: Eukaryota > Metazoa > Chordata > Mammalia > Rodentia > Cricetidae > Peromyscus > Peromyscus eremicus. The sequence goes on from NC_081423.1 coordinate 47,609,796, forward strand.
GACAGGAGAAGGTAGGTCCCTCAGTCTGTAAAGCCCACCGTTCTCATAGATAAGATGGCGCTTATCTCAGGAGACCCAATAGCTATGAAACTGGAACATCAGGAATTTCATTAGGGACACCTTTCCCATCTGCCTCTGCCTTCTCTGTTTCTTGTGTCAGAAACAAGGACTGTTCATCAGTCTACAAATTCATCATTGGCCTCTGCCAGTCAATGGGACATTCTGAGAAAGACACACAGGGCTAGCCAGGTCCCAGCAGAGGACAAAAATCTAAGAAGGGGATGGAACTTCTGGTGAGGAGGCATTCTCTGAGGAAAGTAAGTGCTGAGATTTAACATACATTATAAAATCTAGAAAGACGGCTGAGTGGTTAAGAGTACTTGTTGCTCTTACAGAGATCTTGGGTTCTGTTCTCAGCACCCACACAGCAGCTAACAACTGCCTCTAATTCCAGTTCTAGAAGTCTGATACCCTCTTCTGAGGTCAATGCATGAACATGGTTCACAGACATACATGCAGGCAAAATAGATTTAAAAAAAAAAACAACTTAAAAAATGAACCGGTGTTATCTTAGTCTGTTTTCTACTGGTGTAACAAAACTTTATGAGACTGGCTAATTTATGAAGAGAAAAAATTGAAGGTTATATAGTTCTGGAGGCAGAGAAGTTCAAGGGCATGGCAATAGTGTCCGGAGAAACTTCACACATCAATGTTGTGTGGCTGAGTAGGCATAAGGGTGCATAAAAGAGAAGTGGCCAGGACAGACGTGCTTTGTAACAGTTCACCTTGGTTCTGGTTAACCCAGTCTTTAAGAAAGAGCCTTGTCTGGTGGGAAAGGCTTTCATTGCCCTAAGGACCCAGGCACTTCATAGACTCCCCACCTCCGAATAGTCCCCAAGGGCAATCAAGGTGCACATGAGTTGTGAGGGGGCAGTGACGGCAGAGTGGATTGAGGCTCCTCTTGAAAGCAGAGAAGAGAGAAGTTTTATTGACAGGAGATTTATCAGCACCAGGATTGAGAAGTGAGAAGATGTCAAGTAGGGAGTCTGGGGAAGCTTCTAGGCCCCAGCAAGAGTTGGGAGAAACAGTCCGGGCTGGTCCAGGGTTGCTGAATTAGAGAAACACCAAAGACAAGTGGCCTTGGTGGATGGTGAGCAGCACTGTATCTGTGTCTTTGAAACAACGAAAAGCAACCCCAACGCCCATACCTGGAGCCCCTCATGTTTAGAGACTTGAACTTTTCAGTCCGGTGCAAGAGTTGGAAAGGACCAGTATGTGCATGTGTTGTGAGGAGAGCTGGGGAAACTCTGTGCAGAGAAAATTGGACAATGCTCGCTTCAACTAAGACAAAACCAAAACTGACTTTCATCTGTCCTTCCAAATCTTTCCATACTCCTTGAACTCTGAGACTCGTGTTGTGTCTGCCTTAGCAAATGGATGAGAATTTTACCAGGCTCTACTGGCCTGTGACCTCATGTATGAAGACCTCTACTGGGACAGGACAGGAGAAGAAGCACATGATCTAAAAACTAGAACTTAGGGCCAGAGAGATGGCTCAGCTGGTATAAAGGAGCTTGCGGCCAGGCCTGATAATCTGAGTTTATCTCTGGGACCCACACCATGGAAGAAGAGAACCAACTCCTAAACGTTGTTCTGTGATCTCCACCTGGGTGGTGTGGCACACATGCACACTAAAATAAATAAAAATGTAAAAACCAAAAATAGTAGCAAATATTCCAAAGGCAGAATTAGGCAAAGAACTCAAGTTCTTACAGCGGCCATGAAAACGTGGGGTCCGGTATCGGCCCCTAATACAGAAGAAGCCAGCAAGAGACTGTTTTTTAGGCTCTAATTAAAGGTGTGTTTCTTGAGCGGTGTCCAACCCAGCTTTAAATCCTACTTTTGGTTCCAAAACCTTTCACCATTTATCACGTTTTATACCCACCTGTTAGGCAGAAACAAGGCAAGCCTGTGTGAGTTCAGAACTCAAACGTGTGCCTGCGCCACGGTGGCGTCACTTCCCCCTGGTGATCCAGGAAGAGGCTCTGAGCTGCGAAGTGCCGTATCACAGGCGCCGGTTTATTGCCATCAATTTTTCAGTAACTCCCAACTGGACCAGATTCAAGCCAATAACAAAGGATGAAAGTGTCTAAGTCCATTTAACTACCAGGTGCCTGAATTTGCTCAAATCACTTATTAATTTCCTTTCCTGGCCTCTCTGCTAAGCTGTCAGAGCTCGATCCCGTGTCACAGAGTCAACTGCTTCGGGGTCAATTATGCTGGATTGTGTTGGTAGTTGTTGGATGACAGCCCAGTCTGAAATGGCCCCTCATCTAATCACCCCGTGTCCTCTCTGAAAACAGCTCAAAGGAAAACGTTGTCTGACTGTCCTAGATATCAGTCTCGACACCCAGGCGGAGACATTGATGGCCATTTAGATGCCACAGCCAGTGAGCTGACCATTGCCCTGGCCCGGGGTTGAGGGTCCGACTTGAGCAGCTAAGGCTCAGCCTTGAGTTTCCCTTTTCCCCTCTTAACCTAACATCATAAACACGATGTTTTATTGCCTCTTGAGTTCCCCTCCCTGCCCCCATTCTTTATAACTCACCCACTTGTAGAGAGGAATTTTCTCCCACCTACCCGAGACCCCCTTCTTTACAAAGTTAAGCCCCGTTCATCTTTCACACCTTTGCAGCAACCCTTCCTCTCCCGCTCGTTTCCTGCTTCTAATGTTCTCCAAAGCTCCCTTTCCTCCTCGACTGTTGGACTTGTTCCAATAGCCCTTTCAGAGGCTCCATCCATGGGATTCGTTTTCATTGAGGAAGAAGTGTGGCATCTTGGAGGAACAATGGAAGGTTCTTCTTAGCTGGGTGTTTTTTGTAGTTCTTAAAACACCTGGATATGTTCTGTAATATTCTTGACGCTAAGAAGGTCTCTTTCCAAATATGGATCTAACCCACAGCTGGAAATAACATGTTCTCCAATCTCCCTGCCAAAGAGTTAAATGTCTTCCCAGCATTTTAAATCATTCAGAAGCACTTAACTGCTCAAAATCATACGAATTCTCCCCATGCTCACATGGAAAGCATTGAGCAAATGACAAAGAGCATTAGAGAGGCCTTCAAACCAAATCAGAAATAACAAAACAAAAAAGCCATGAATGGCAAATACTTCAGAGGTGTATGAATGAAAATCTCTTCCTAAACCAAGTGAAAGGTTGTTAGGAACGAGTGGACGGTCCTCCTTTGGTCTCACACCCAAGCCGGCAAGTGTTCGTTTGTTCTGGGTAACTGCATGATACAATCAAGCTTCTATAAAATACATCAGCATAAACACCACGGGAATGGACCCAGAGCTTTTGAAACGGCGAATTAAAACAAAGCCATAGAAATACCAAATACTTCACCAGCAGGAAATGAAACCCTTTGTTGTTTTTCATATCCAACCCAAGTCCTTTTCTCATACTTGGATAACTATAGTAACTGTCGGTTAGTCTTCTGGTTCCTGTTTTTCCCACAGTAATCCATTCCCTAACAGGCTTCCCAAACACATCTTCTCTTTATTACAATCTTCCAAGCACTTCCTATTGTTGTTGAATAAAGTCAAATCCCTTTGCCAAGTCCAACAACCTAGTATGACCCAATTCTGGGCCCGCATTGCGTGTTCATCTTAATCCATCTATGGGTTTGTTCACAGCCAGCACTGTGGCCTTCTGTTCTCAGGACACTGAATTTATTCCAGCTTAGTCCTTCCTTGGGGCTTGCTGTTTCCCTTGTGGGAAGCACTTCCTGGCAATTTTTCTGAAGGTTCTCATACTATAGATCACAGATCCAGTCTCTTCTCATTGGAGCCTTCTGCCTTAGCCTACTGGGACAGTTAATGTTAGGTGACAACATAACTACATAAGGGAGATTACCATTTTCAGTGTGTCCATGAGAGTGCTTCCAGGAACCAGCATATGAGTCAAAGTAGAAGGCAGATCCACCCTTGTGACGAGGTAACAAGGTCTGGAGAGGGCCTGGAGAGAGCATGCATCGAAAGCCAATTGGTCACCTGTTTGAAAACTGTGATAGACACCTTTTCTGTTATCTTGGCCCCCAGATCTCCAGATTTTCAAATTCTAGTTTCTATGACTTACATCAGCTCCCCTCATCCATTTCTCACAGGTTTTTTTGGTTTTGTCCTTTAACTGAGCAACACCCTTGGCTTCCTCAGTTCCAACACCTTTCAGCGTGGACATGCGGCATCCCAGCTACTCCAGCCTGTTGTGATCCTTAACTTCCCTAATCACATGAGTCAGCTCCCTAATAATATGCTCACATACATATACTGCTGGCTCAGTATGCTGCTCTGTTCTCTCAGAGAACATTATCACATAACTATTGCCTTCTACAAATTATCTTCCAAAGAACGAATAAGTAGTTTAAAGAGCCCAGTTACCATCAAAAGCAGTTGATTGGCGAACCAAGCACAATGAACTCAGCATTGGGCTGTGTGAGCCGCTGCTGCTGAAGGAATACCCCGGAGAAGGCTGCCTGAGAGATGTGTTCTTTGGAGAGATGGTTCTTATTTTCTGGGCTTTTCAGCAATGGCTTGCTAAATACCCTGATGGTAAATCACCGAAGGCTGGAGTGAGCATCCCACCTTCAAAATCTGGCTGCTGGGGACAACAATGCAAGCTCAGGATGAAGCCCAAGAATTGGAAAAACCGAGATACCTACATGGACAAGACTGGGTAGGCCCTGACCACAGTAGAGGTTTGCAAACTTTGCTCTGCTTCAGACTTCCATAGTCCAGGTTTTTGCCTCCATCTGTCAAATCTTGGAGCAGCTATTAAACTCTAGCACGAGTCACGTCTAAGACTCCATACTATTCCTATGGCTGTCTGAGTTTGATAGGTAGCATTCTGGAAGCCCAAGTTTTCCAGGGATCCTGTTAAAATGTACATCTTGATGCAGAAGGCCTAGGCTGAAGCTCCAGGTCTAGTATCCTCAGCAAGTTCCCAGTGGTAAGGGTGCTGGGACCTTAGGGCTCCTCTGAGTAAGAGTTCTAGTGAATCCACAGATGGTCCAATTCATGGTAGCATTGGCACAGGCATGACAAAGAAGTCACACTGCAGTGAAGTGTGTGGTGACGGGGCTCAGCGTGGGACACCCCAAAGTGTAACACTCTGGCTCACTGAGTGCTTGTAACTGGAGATGATGACAGATTGGTGTCAGATGCAAGACTCCTCTGGTCTTCCGCCTTTTGCCTCTGCTCTGCCCATCTTTGTGAGTCAGAACTCAGCATTCTTCTTCCCTAAGACAAGTTTTACAAACTTTTCTGACATATCCCCAAAGCCACCAACAAAATGTCAGAAGGTCACTCTAGTCCCCTCTCTATCTTCCTTTGAAGACTTTCACCCAGAGGGTCCCGCCCTATACTCAGGAAAGGATGCTACTCAGAGAGAATTTGGGTGGCTCTGGATGGGTACCTACACTGTCAATCATGACTTGCTCATATCTGTCCATTTTTTCCTTGAACCTACTCATAAATGTAACCGATTCTCTTTTGTCTTTGGGGCTTCATTTGTGAAGACATCTATGACATGTAAAATGTTGATTAAGTGTTTTGTTATGTTTTCCTCTTGATCACCTGTCTTTGTTATAGTTTTGTCTCTGGTGGATAAGAAGAGGGGTCACATCCCTTAGTCCCTGCAATAGTAGTGCTGAAGGATATGTGTAAAACTGATATCCTTGTATCCACCATACTATCCAAAAAAGAAATCATACTTTTTTTATACATAAGTTTTCTGCCTGGAGTTTGGAGGTGGAGTAATGCAACTCTTTTCTTCATCAGTAAAAATACTTGAGGTTCCAGTTCATGCTAAGTGCTATCCTGATTGTTTTGTGGATAGGACTACTATTATTAATTCTATGAATAGTAGCCTCATATGAGAAAGTGGTCCTTCTGTGTGGCCTGACATTGAATGCTGTGTCTGCCTTGAAACACACTTTCTTAGAACTCTGTAAAGCTTTGGAACCCCCAGGTCACTGAGTTATATGACAATTTTTTTAAAGTACATTCCTGGGATGCTATCTGCTTTTAAATACATCTGTGTTTTCAATCTGAGCCTTGGTTCTAGGGACATGTCCTCATAGAGTCACAGGTCGATTTGAGGTCTGGCTGTTGCCTGTCATGACACAGCCTGATTCGAAGCAGAAGCCATGAGTGTAGCAGAGGAAGTTCCCCTTGACTGCCTTCGGTCAAAGGCCATGTCTTGGTAGTCCATTTGTTAGCTCTTTGGCAGTCTCTCCACTGAGGACTAATAGATCTGATTATCTTCCTGATGACCGATGTAGTCCCATCCGTATTGATAAAGTCACAGCTTTGAGCTTGGTCGTAATGAAAGCTGAGTGGGAGAGGTTGATTCCTTTGGCAAAAATTCATCTGTGTCTTTAAATGAGGAGTCCTTTGGGAAGGGGGAGACGACAAGATTCCCTTCGCAGGATCCATGCCAGCAATGGCTAAAGAGTCCTATACTATTCTGGGTGAATGCAGTTATCAACACAAGAAGGAGCCTCACGACTGTGTAGTCTGGCCTGGAGACAATACTGAGTATTGTACTAATGGCTACAAACTCAAGTGTGATCCTAAGCTCTTGCGGAAAGAGAAGTTGCGTTAGGCTATGGTTGGCATGTTTATGAGGGGGACATTATCACATGGTAGAAACAAGGCTGCCTTCCCACTTGCTACTGTGCAGCATTAATCAACTTTCCTCCATACTTGAGGGTTCAGGTCCCCTATGTGTGAAGTTGAACCTCACAGTCTTTTCTAGGTTTAGGATTCTGTGAATCTCATATTTCTGCCAATCTGCTCCTCCAGTCCTCAGCTTAGAAGCCTGGGTTGGTGGTTGGGTTCTGCGTGAAAGGCTTTCATTTTCTAGGAGTCTGTAATGGGCAGCAATCTGAGGATGCAGAGATTAGCATGCATCTATTCTGATCTCAGGCTGAGAGCTGGGCTTGGCTCTTGACTCAAATGGGGATGTTTGCAGGTATTTTTCACTGGCTACAAATTCACTTAAAGTAAGAGGACATATAATCACATATATTTATTCAGCCCCTTGCAAATAACCCTCTTTCAGCACGCTGGTCACACTGTGAAAACAGCGAGGTAATTGCCAAGTTCAATCAGCTTTTCTGATGTCATAAATGGAAAGACCCATGAATTGCTCCTTTGCTAGGCATGAAGGCTGGGGATGATGTCATTCTTTAAAAATAAATAAGCATAACCTAATGTCTTTTTATTAATAGTCGACTAATTGCTGCATCAGAAGAAGGAAAGCTTTGTAGAGGGGAGTGAGAAACTGCTGTGACATCATACCAACAGCACAAGAGGACTTTCTTCACTGGGCACACACACATGTGTGTGTGTGCACACACACGCGCACACACACACACACACACACACACACACACACACACACACGGGTAAACAGAGCTCTTTGACAATGAATCCTTGAATAAAGCCGCAAGAGTCATAAAGAGGTACAGCCAGTGTGACTGTGGAGAATCAGAGACTGAAAAGCGACAGTCCTGTATGACGCTGCTCTTGGGAAGATCATTGGCCTGGGAGAAAGGGCATGCGCAGGTCTGTCTTGGATGACCTGTGCTACTGTCACTGGGCATCTTTGTCTCAGGCCTCAGGGTTGAACACGCTCAACCTGTGTGCTTGTCTGTTTGGAAAAGCACTTGGTAAACCACATTTGGTTTGAATGAAGACAGAATTACAAGGGCTGAGAGATGGCTCGGTGAGCAAAGGCCCTTGCCTCCAAGGCCAGGATGACCTGAGTTTCATCCCTGAAGCATACACGATGGAAAGAGAAAACCAGCTCCTGGAAACTGTCCTCGGACCTGTGGCATATTAAGATATCCACACACACACTCACACACATGTTTACACACACACACACACACACACACACACACACACAATTCCTCAGTAAGGAAAGTTTAGAAGTTGAGGTACATTAGGAAAATGAGATTATCCGTGCACTACTATATTTCTTGAGTATCAAATGCTTTAGAGACTGATCGTTCTCCTCTCCTCTGAGTGGGTTGAATGTAGTTCATTCTGTTTTCTAAAATACGATAATTTTATTTATTTTTTACAACTATTTGTGTGTGACAGTGTCTTTGTAAGTGCACATGCCATGCATGTAGAGGTCAAAAGGTAAGGTACAGGTGTTGGTTCTCTCTGTTGGTTCTCTGGGTTCCTTGGATTGAACTCAGGTTGTTAGTCTTGGCAGCAAGGGCCTTCATCAGCTGAGCTATATCACTAGGCAAAGATGACAATTTTAATTAATTAATTAAGTAGGTAAGTAATGTGCAATTTTTGTGTGTTGTGGTCAGAGGACAACTTATGGAAGTTAGCTCTGTCCATCTGTCATGCGGATGCCCAGGACAGACTTTAGGTCTTCAGGCAAGTGGGGGAAGCATCTTTATCCTCTGAGCCAGCCTGGATGTAGTCCATTCAGTCCCCAGGTGATTCAATTTGCCTTTATCTCCTTGACTCTAGATCAAGTGCTTTTACAATGATTTTTTTTTTTTTTTGAGCTGAGGATCAAACCCAGGGCCTTGCCTAGCAAGCGCTCTGCCACTGAGCTAAATCCCCAACCCTTTTACGATGATTTTGCAGCACTGAGAAAAAGAAAAAAAATCACAATCCTGGGAGTGTAGCTGTTGTGTGTCCTATTGACAGATGTCACAAACGCTTGCTTAGGTGGAAGTACCTGACTCACAGTAGTGGACATGGGTGTATGGGAATGACTCTGCATGACTTTGATGGTAACATGCCCTTTGTATGGCCTTTCCTACATGTTGTACCACCCACATGTGTGGCACTGGACAAGACCTCTTATCCTAGGCAGCAAGCCATCTTCAGGGAAAGTGGTCCAAGTAGAAGCTGAGTGACACTTACCTGACATGCTTGGATCAGGGGTGTTTCATATTTTGTAGGTTTCCAGATTTTGTAATATTTGAATAGATGCTACAAGTTAGCTTGTATCCTGAACATGAATTCATTTCGCTTTTACCTTGCTCACAGCTGGAAGGCAATTCTGTAAAGTCCCGCCAGTGACTCTGTCTTTTGACTTTGCCTATCACTAGTAGAGGTCATGTGCGTGAATTTCTACTTGTGGAGTCTTATTAGTTAATATTTAGATTTGAGAGTGTTTGGATTTCAGATGTTCACCCTGGAGTGCCCCAATGAACGTGGGAAGGCCAAGCTTCTAGGTCACATTACTTCTGCGATATCCTTTTGACAGTGAGTCACAGCTAAAAAAAAAGTTTATGGACATTGTAAGCCAGAGCCAGACATAGTGGCACATAGCAGGAACATGACAGTTCAAAGCCAGGGCCAAGGAAGACTGTTAAACAAAACCAACAAGAAACCCCAACAAAGACAAAAGTGTCATGCCCCGATGGAGGGTCTAGTACAGTGACTGCCCCTGCCTGCTGTGGCTTATGAACAGACAGCAGCAGCTCTGTGTCGAGTAAGTGGAACTCCGTTTTCAATGAAACATGTGATGGGTAATGAGGGGAAGAGGAGGTATGGGAGAAAGAGGGGAGAGCCAAGGCCTGCTAAGTGGGTGCTGGGATGTACTGAGAACAGCTATAATGTGGTGACTGACAGCAGTAGAGAAAATCAGAAGTCAGAGAGAGTTCTACTGCAGTCATTGGCCCCTCCTCAAGTGGGAGGAGGGGAGATTCTTAGGCTTCAGCGACAGCGAATCAGGAACTGGAACTCTCCAGCAGTCTGGTTTAATAATCCCTGCAGGTAGATTTGATGCAGTAAAGTAAGGACCAGTAGGCTAAGCCCCAAAGCCAGACCGGCTGAGGTTAGACCCCGGAAGCAGTTCCCCCATGGTGCCCACCACAGGTCATTGCACCATCCACAGTCCTCTGGAGCTCTGCCATTGGGCACAGCAGTGCCTGTAAGTAGGAAGAAATAGCTTGAGCTGTTTTTCAGCTAAGGGACTCGGGCAATCCAGCCAGTTTTCATGTCTCTAGATAGTCTAGACTATCTCTAAGGTTCCTTGAGAGCTGCTGTAGTGTGGTCCCATGGGATGTCAGGCTAAGGGGAGTTATCCATCTCTGCTCTCTGCATCTTACAGAGGCATACAGAAGGATAAGGTGTGTGTGTGTGTGTGTGTGTGTGTGTGTGTGTGTGTGTGTGTGTCTGAAAATAATCTTTAGGATACTAGCATAGTAAGCAACAGGGGCCTTCTAGATAAGGAGACCCTTAGCAAAAATATGTGCATGATATCACTCTTCGAGAGAGACAGTGACGCATAACAAATACACGTGTCTAATCTATCAGTCTGCATTCTTGAGACATGCACCAAAGTTAGTATGAATGTTGGTACCAGGATGACATATCTATCAGGCATGTAACCCTCAAGCAACTTCCCAGTGATTAAATGGTGACTCCAGGTGAGCAGGCATTCTGAGTGCTGTTGTAGATTTATTGAGTAATGACATGCAGTAATAAATATGAGACTAGAATTATTGGAAAACATTCTGGGAGCCAGGTGGTGTGTACATTAGACAGAAGATGCTGCTCTGGGTTCATTATTTTATTTTTAAACTGTTTTTAGGACTTTTGTACAGAAAATTTAAAACAGATGAGAAGAAATTATGATCATAAACTCCCAAACTTTTTGGAGTCAGAGTTTAGGGAAGACTGTCGTCAGGAATACAAGAGCAGTGAGGACCAGGGATGAAGAAGTGAGAGGTTCCAGGCAGGAAGGTCCACCAGTAGAGTACCTCAGACTCAGCTGCATGAGGCTTGTGGGGACAGCAGTCAAGGACTGATTGAATCAGTCAGCTTTCCATCACAAAATATCTGAGAGAATCAACTTGTTGAGAGAAAAGTTTTGTTTGGGCTCATAGATTCAGAGCTTCCAGCACGTGATTGGCCAGTCACAATGCTATAGGGTTGTGGCAAGGGAGGGCTTCATGGAGAGAACATGTCGGGAGCCAAGCTCTTGAGAATGTGGAGGGGCTGAGGTCCCACAATTTCCTTTGAGGACATGATCTCAGTGGCCTAAAGACCTCTCAGTAGGTTCTACCTTTATTTCCCCCTTTGTGTGTATGTTTGGTGTAGGTGTGTGATATATGTGCACATGTATGTGGAGTTGGAGGTCTGAGGAGGAGGTAAGTGTACTGTGTTATCGCTCTTCACCCTTTTACCTTTTTCCTTTGAGATGCAGCCTCTCACTGAACCTGAGGAGAGGTTGGCATCCAGGAAGCCCCAGAGATCCTCTTGTCTCTGCTCCCTGCATCCCCCAGTGCAGGGTCCACAGCTGCATGTGGCCATGCTTTATGTGGGTGCTGGGATCCCAGTTCTTCATTCAGGTCTCCATGCCTGCACAACAAATACTCTTGCTCCCTGAGCCATCCCCAGAATGCCAGACTACACCTCTTGAGAGCTTCACTACCACTAACAATGCCAAACTGGGGCTGAGCCTCTACCCCGGGCCTTTGGAGCCATTCAAGATGCAGACCACGGCATGAAGATAGTAATGGCATGGTGACAGTCTAGACCCATCTAAAGGCCTTACCACTTACGTTCCTGATACCACTGTATGTCTTAAGCACTGGCGAACAGCGTGACTTGAGTCTAGCATTCCAGAAGGCGGGCAAGCTTCACATGAGGCTCAAACTAGGGCAGCTTTTAGAGCTTCCAAAGGGAACCACTCCACTGCATCTTTGCCTTAGAGATATCTCAGTCCAATCACACCCACTTTCCTTAGGAAGCTCATGTAAGACTCTGAAGCTAGTTGAGTTCTCCATCAGAAAGCTGGAGTCCTGACCCTCTGGGAAGTTCACTAGGTGATTCTAGCACAATGCCAAGTTTGAGAAATTATGCCAGTAGAGAGAACTTTGTCATGTGACCCTTTTGAAATTCCAGCTGCCACTGGTCGTCTCTGCACTTGTTAGAGGGGAAGGATTTTTTTATTGAGGTGATTATAGCACAGATCGTTGATGGTGTCTGGCACAATTCCAGGTCCCCAAGCCCATTTATTCTTTCCACTATTAGCTGCTGGCATATCCAAAGATAGAATAATAGATTCTTCTTGGCTTGTGCCCCAATAATCCTAGAAAATCATATCTCTTTCTGGGCTTCAGTAGCATGTTGGAATAATAACTAATACTAGAAGAAACTGCCTGTGCTAATGGAGGCTTGTGATCCACTCCAGCTGACCATGCCGAGAACTCTATTGGATGTTACTGTCCTTAGATGCGTGTCTATGAATTAAAATGTGTCGGAACGACATCAGAATAAGAGCCTACCAAGCCTATACAGGGAACCACAGAAGAATATAGAAGATAGTTTTTGTTTTCCAACACCCCCCCCCTGCCCCCCCGTGAGATCAGCACTGAATCCTATGTGCAGGCAAGGAGCTGAGGAAAGAGGTCTTGACTTGGGCTTGGCAGTTGAAGTTGAAGGCAGGAAAATACGAGGAGGAAACAGAGATAGAAAGAAAGGTTGCAATCTCAGAGGACAACTATACAGGACTGTCCTTGGGTGTGGAGTACGCTCCATGGCTAGAATAAAATGCTGAACCATAGACACCCAGGCTGGATCTGGTTCTGAAAGTCCTCCAGTACCAGGGTGAGAGTTCTCGGTCCATTCTGCATACTCAGAAAGGCTTTGAAGTATTATAAAGGCAATCTGTCTCTCTGGACAGAAGCGAAACCACGGATGTACCATTTTGTCAGTATTACACAAAATAAATTGAAGAGAAAGCGAGGCTTGTTTCTCTTCATCCTACCATCAAAAAATATAATTAGGGGGAAATGTAGAATTTAAATGATAGCCACTAACACACTGAAGATATTAAGATCCCCCCCCCAAACAGTCTAAAATCATTTGTCAACAGACATCAAATTAAATTGGGAAAAAAAGAACATGGCTTGCTTTCCTCTCCCGTAAAGATATTTGAAGTTGTTTATTGAACTGGAATTCAATCTCCATAATTCTGCGGCTCCCTCTTTTCATCCATAATAATTCATCTCTATAATTAAAGCCTAATGAAGCAAACAGTTTCTCTCTTCATAATCAAGTTCAGCTGCAAGTGACCAACATTAAAATAGAAATCTTTCCAGTATACGGATTTAGCCCTCCTTGCTTTAGAGATCTACTTTTTTCTCTTGGATTTATATTTACCCCCATTTAACTGGATTTATTTTCTCAAGAATGCTAGGAGTCATCAAGAGTAGCAACAGGGATCCAGATGACCCCAGACACTGAGCAAAGCTGTGTCCTTATTGAATTAATGAATTGATGCCGCTGGCCTGTGATCCATGGCGGGCCTCTTCTTTTCTTTCATGTTTTGTCATTTAATAAAGGACCGATTCTTGAAGGAGGATGGATAAGCAGGGAGAAATTGCCATCTTTTGGTTTCCATTTAAAACTGAAATATCCCTTGGAAGCATTATCAGCTTTGAACCATTATCAGCTAATGTCTTTGAAAGTGATTAGCTGACATCCAGCTGGGACCAGAAGGAGATACAGGAGAGGGGTCTTTGACAGTGAAAGTCCAGCCAGAAGAGAGATAGCGTGAGGGCAGAGGATAGCTTGACTGTCTCCACAGCCCTGTAAGCCACTCCAGAGAGTCAGGGTTTCTCACAGAACCCTGAGGTCCCCATTGACCCAAAGACCAGAGATTGTAGGCCAAAGTACTACAAGGAACCCTGCACTGTTGAATCATTGTAAGTAATTATATAAATTTAGTATTTGCTTATTGGCTTTCGAGATAGGGTTTTGCTATGTAGCCCAGGCTGGCTTTGAACTGGGCATCCTTCTGTTTTAGCCTCCTGAGAGCAGGCATTTCAGGGAGTATGCCATTTTGTGCTGACATTGTGGTGTTTTGATTTATGGTTTATATTACACAGTTAAAAACTCAGGGCAGTTAGCACAACCACCACTCTAAATATCTAGCATTTCTTTGTGGTGAAGACATCTTTCCTTCTGGCTGTTTTCAGTTGTACAGTGGGTTGTTGTTAACTAGAATCAACCCAGGGGACAAACTCACTTCTTTTACATAACTATAGCTCTACACTTGTTGGCCAGTCTCTCATCCCACTCTCTCTCACTCTCCACAGCTTGAGTAACCACTGCTTGACTTTTTATAGATTCCACAGGTAAGTGATCCTGACTCGTTTTGCTTAATAATATTCTCTAGGCACAGAACTTTGCCCTTTCTATGGCTGAATAATATTGAATTGTGTCTTCACTGAATACCACATTTTCTTTATCCATTCATCCAGTGATAGACACTTACACTAATTCCTTATCTAGCTGTTATGTATTGTATAGCAATAAACATGGGTGCCCAGAATCTCACCGCCAAATCACATAGTAGCTCTGTTTCCAATGTAGTGTCATCCCCATATTGGTTTCTGTAATGACTGGATGAATGGACACTTCTGTACTCACTCACCGTTGAGGAGTTCGACATAGCAACACTATTCCCTCTGCAGTCTCAACCCTAGCCTTCCTGTGGTCTTCGGTTATCACTGATTTTCTCTCATCCTTAACAAGTTCTGCCCAACTTTTAGAGCCTGACTCATGATAGGCTTTCCAGCTTATCTTAGAAAATGGGCAGATGTGACAGTCCCAGGGCCAACAGAAGGGCTGGTGGGCTCTCAGGGGTGTGGCAACCTTTCTCTATGGTCTCTCCGGGCCTCAAGCTTGAGGCTGCAGTGCTCCAACTATCCTTGCCCTGGAACAGTTTTATTTTTTTATTTTAATAATATGATTACTATTACTATTATTATTAATTTGATGGAGAGGAATCTTCCTCCAGGCTACACAAGACATGGGCAGCTGCAGCCAGCAGGCACAGCTAATACTTCCTACAGCTGGTCAGCTTGCTCCCTTCCACTCTCTTCCCGGCTTGTCAGCTGCTCCCACCCAGAGCTCTTCGGGCCAAAGCCTCCATTTTCAACCAAGTTTCTCTGAGTTACCTTCATCTTTCCCTCCTTCCTTCTGTGTTATTTCCTCTTGTGCCCTTTAACCGATGCTTTAAACCCTGGATCAGCGCAACCACGTCTGTCATTCTTACGTCTGTCATTCTTTCCTCCCGCATTTACAAGCACAAAACCCCTTGGTGTGACTTGTTTCTTCTGACATTTCACCTTTTACCCACTCCCTGGAGGAGAATTTCATTACCGGCGTATAATTTGTCTGCAAATGTTATGAAGGGGCTTTTCAAACTCTGGATGGTCGCTAGGCCCTCCCGTGACATCGTTGGTGAGCGACGAGTCGCCACATTGGTCTTCACGTTCCCCAAGCCTGGCCCTGGTGAAGAGAGGAGTCCCTTAGGGCATGTCTGCTGAGTGATGGTTCCAGAGACCACTTAGATCAGAAGATTGCCTAAAGAATACATAGACAGGAGGACACAGCTATATCCCAACAAAATACTTTCGCAATGAAGTAGTGGCCCAGACCTGGTCTGCACGTCTGTGTGTCACATCCCCAGCTCAGGGTTGGGCCATTTGGCATTTGAGGATTTGTGGAGAAAATTACTGGAAGGCAGGAACTGCAATAAATACCTGTTAGAGTGTGCTTACAGTGGCTGTATTCGTCAGGGTTCTCTAGAGTCACAGAATTTAAGGTATGAATCTCTCTCTCTCTCTCTCTCTCTCTCTCTCTCTCTCTCTCTATGTATATATACATATATATAGGGTGTGTGAATATATATATATATGTACACACACACACACACACACAGACACATATGGGAATTTATTAGAATGACTTACAGGCTGCAGTCCAACAATGGCTAGTTATGAATGGAAAGTCCAAGAATCTAGTAACTACTCAGTCCCACAAGGCTGGTGTCTCAGCTGGTCTGCTGGGATCCCACAGAAGGAATGGATGTGCTGACGGAGGTGAGGGCAAGCAGGTGAAGAGCACCCTTCCGCCTTCCGTTGTCCTTATATAGGCTTCCAGCAGAAGGTGCAGCCCAGATTAAAGGTGTGCCTTCCAGCCTCAGAGTCTGGATTAAAGGCATGTGTCATCCAGCCTCAAGATCCAGATCACAAGTGTGCCCTCCATTTCTGGATTATAACTCATTCCAGACACAGTCAAGTTGACAACCAGGAGTAGCTGTCACAGCGGCCCTAGTGTATTCTAAACTCTGAATCAAGTCAGAAAGTGCCAGAGAGGACAACTTTGTCCTTTGCTTTTTTAGGTTCTTATTGGGAAGTCTACAAAAGTGACAAAAGGCCGATGTGATGGCCAATTTTGACCCTTGACTTGATGGGGTTTAGCATCTCCTGGGGAGACTAAACTCCAAGAATTCTATGAAGGCAGTTCCAGCGAGGTTTAAATGAAGTGGGAAGACTGTGCCTGGGGTCCCAAACTGAATGAAAATAAAAGGATAAGCAGTCTTAGCCACGGGGAGGCAATTGATAACAATTGAATTCTTGGGGGCAGCATTGTTTTTAGAACAGTCAGGGGTTCAGACAAAGCCTCTTCCCAAAGTCCCGGCTTCTCTAGTATCTTTGGCTGAGGACAAGCCTTATCCCACTGAGCCAACAGTGGAGTACTCACCGAGAGGCAGGCCACCTTACAGGGAACGGCAGGATAGCCTAGCCAAGGTCAATGGTGAGCCAGGTGGCACAGGGACGCTGGCATGATTCCCTGAGGAAGTGTGACATCTAAGATGAACTCACAGACAGTAAGAGCTGGTCTGGTAGGGAGGGGAATGTTAGACTGGTCACCGCAGCCCCAGGAGAGTCTCCAGCAAAGGAGCCAGTACAGGAGGGGCGCTTAGTGTGCTATTCACAGACCGAGGGGAGACAGACTTTTTCAAGGGGACACCATTGCTCTGAGTCATGTTTGCTTCCATGTTCCTGAAGAACAAGTAGTGATCCTGGGAAGTAGCAGAAGTGTGAGTCTTGACCTCCGGAGAAGGGATTTTTGAAAAGATAAGTACATAATTGTATGCATTTCTGGAAAGGTCCTGAGAGAAGAATGGCCAGGAGGACGTGGGAGCATATTTGGGAAGGAAGGGGTTGGTATTAAGCTGGGAAACAACAGGTCCTTTCTCTCCCCAGTGCCCTGCTTTCTGTTAGCAGAGAATGGGGTCTGTAGATTTCATCCCGTGGCTCCCAGCACCAGATGCCGAGGGGATACAAGGTGACTGACTCCCCAGTGCCTGCCATTGAGCACTAAACTCCGTCACGAAGGAGAGGAGGCTTTGCCAAAGGACTTTTAGTATTGGTAGAATTTTCTAGAGTCTCCCACATAACCTGCTTCATGTGCCCGTTTGGAATCCAAAGAACCCCATTCCTCCACCCAGTGTGTTTGCTGCACGAACACCCCCCAAACTTCCATAGAAAGGCAGACTTTGGGCCGTCCACTGCCGCCGTGGAAACATCTAGTACCGGCCCTGTTCCCAGGTCCTATGTAAAGTGACTTCACAGCTCCTCCTGTGAGGACATGGAATTTATATCCTCACCAGAGTCTGGCCTGGGGTATGACTCACTTTTCCCAAAAGCATACAGCAGAAAGGGTGGTGTGCCAGGTCCCAGCTGGCAGGGAGAGAGGACTCCTTTCTTGCCTATTGCTAGGTCCACAGCTGAGCTACCTCTAACTAGAGGCGCACATTTGTGGATCACCTGATCTGAGTGCATTTGAAAAATGTACTTTTCACGAGGGCGAGGTGTCTGTTGTGCAGTGGCTAGTGACACGTGTGTGCTTGAATGACTGTGCATGCCCTGGAGAATTCTGCAGTTTCCATCCCAGCCTGAACAATTTCAAGAAACAGAGGGATGGTTACTCCAGCCAGACATGGAAGAACCCAGTACAGGAGGGTCCCCTTCCAGGGTGCTGTTCACTGAGAGGAGAGAACACACACTGCTCTGAGGCATATTCGCTTCCATGTTCCTGAAGGACAAATAGTGATCTTCTGGAAATGAAGAGAAATGGGAGTCTTGACCTCAAAAGAGGGTGTTGTATGCGTGATTGACAGATAACAATGGTACTTATTTCTGGAATACAGTAGGAGACGATGATCAAGTCAGGGCAATTAACATACCCATCACTCAAATCATCTGTCATTTCTTAGTGATGTTTTGCAACACACATCAGGAGAACTGCATCTCTGTCTTTAGCAGTCCTCTGTCCCTGAGCTCCTCAGACCCATGTCACTCAATGCTCTTGCCAAGTCTCCTGTCACTATTGCCACCACCATAGCCAGTGTGTAGATTCACAGGGAACTTTCGTAGGCAGTGAGCACAAGGAAATGGCCAAGTGTTCAGGGTGGCTCTGATGGGAAAGCAGTCCCTTGATTCTACACAAAACACCACTGAATGCATTTGCAGGACCACGAGTTCACGGGATTTTCCATGTGTCGTGACCTTTGTGCTCCCAGCACACTGTGAGAGAAATGACCAAGGCTCAGTGTTACCTGACAAGCTCCAAGCCATCAGGCAATTTAGTGGCTGAACGCTTAATCACGTCTGCTTTTGTTTCCTTTATTTCTTTAATTTAGAAAATTTCAGAAACATTTACTACCTGGCATTTATAAAGTGGGACTGACTCTACACATGCCTCAGAATTGAAGTTTTTCTTTGCTAACATACGTGTGTTATATGTGTAATTTAATAAGTATTATATGCATGCTCTAAATCACTAATTAAGACAAACAAGTTTTAGCATATTTTGTGCTTAGCCTAGTCCTGGACTAACACAGTTAAATATTACCAGAAACAAGTGAATAAATTAAATTAAAAACGTTATGGATGTGACATGAGATTATGATAGTTAACGTTGAGAAGAAGGTATTCCCAGAGGTAGACCTGTTATCTCTTTATGAAAAATGGCAGATACCACAAAATAATTTGGAGACCAGAACAAATGTGTTTTAATAAGCCACGGTGATTAATTAAAATGAAAGCATTGTTTGATTTGAAAAGGCAGGATTGACATGTTTACTCAGTTTTATGAGATCGGCTATCAGCAGCTTGGCCGACATCAGAGCTGGGTGTCTTATTATGCCTCTTTGGCTCAGTTGTCTGAGCGGAAGATTTCCCCCTCAGAAATGACCTAGATCAAGGTGTGCCAGATGGAGCCGACTCCAGACGGGAGGAAGAACTGACTGAGGAGGGTGGCTCAGAGCATCACATCCTTTACAAGAGGGTTTGTATGCAGTGAGGACTCTGGTCTGCCCTAAGAGTGATAAGATAAGGCCAGTTTTTAAGTCAGCACAGGAGAGCTGGCTGGAGAAGAAATCCAGGCTGAAGGATGCCGACTTCCCATTGTGGAATGAGGCAGGCCAGAGCTCCAGGGGCTGGGGTGTGTCAGCCCTCTGTGCTCCTAGCTGACATCTGCCTGTACCCTTTTCCCTCACCACTTGACCTCAGTGGCTCCCTAGGCTTTGTATTTGGCCCCAGAAATCTTAGTTTACCTCTCTCCACCATCAGTGACCTCTCTTACTCGGGGTGAGGATGGGGTCGTCCCTAACACAGGCGTCAGTCCACCGTTCAGTGCACAGGTAAAGGCCAAACTCTCTGCTTTCAGATTCATCTGTGGCCTCAGCCTGCAGGGAAGGCCAGGAAAAGGAGAGCTGGCAGCTTACAGATACATGATGCTAAAGATCCAGGTGAGTGACCAGGAACTCACCCTCCATGTCTGCCCACTTCACAGGCTCCATATCCCAAACCCAACTAACTTCAGATAGAAAACAGCGCATGGCAAAATTGTGTCTGCACAGAACCTGCACAGACCTTTTATTATCCCCTGAACAGCTCAGCATAGTGTTTACATACATCTGCACTGTATGAGGTACTGTATGCGGCCACGATTCACAGTGTGCTGGCTATTTTATGAGGTATGTGAATTTTGGAATCTGTGCAGTGTCCTGGAATCAGTGACCCTGAAATATGGAGGAAGGAGGAAGGATGGTGTTTAAAGGTGTGTGTGTGTGTGTGTGTGTGTGTGTGTGTGTGTGTGTGTGTGTGTGTACCCTCACGTGGAGGCCGGAGGTCAATGTTGTGTGTTGTATATCAGGAAGCACCCAGATTATTTTTTGAAACAAGGTCTCTCACCGGTTCACCCAGAGCTCAGGGATTATGCTAAGCTGTCTGGATAAGTGAGCTCCAGGAATCCACCTTTCTCTGCCTTCCCTGCATCCCCAGCACTAGGATTTCAAGCACGTGCTACAATGCTCTACCATGAATTCTGAGTATTAAATTCAGATCCAGGTGCTTGACCAGCAAACACTGTACTCTATCACATATCTCCCCAGCTGGTGTATTCAAGTTTTTAGCACAATTTAGAAAAAAATTAGTTCAAGTCATAACTGCTGAAGAAGAAATCATGATTTAACCCAGGATTCCCACAAAGGCAGGGGTCTGAAAATGATCAGAATATGAAAATCCAGAGGAATGAACTTCCATTCCTGCTCCTGTGCGAGATTTCTTTGAGACTTGAATTTCTCCTTAGAGACTGGAGAGGTCATAGAGAATCATAGTCAAAGGCTCATAGTATATTTTTAAAAGAAGTATTTCTGCCAACAAATTATTTCGGTAGTGTCTGCGTTGTTTGGGTTCCCATTTCATTTCCTTTGCAGATGATTCTGGAAAAACTATGTGGGACAATGTGGTTCAGAAGAATAACAGATCTACAGACCACAAAACAATCACCTTCATGGTTGGCAGGATTCTCCTTTGGGATGGTTAATTCCGCCATCAGTGTTCGCCGACTTTTCCTACCGGCACTGCATTCCTCTGCATTACTCTCTTTACAGTGGGAATATTGTATTTTCATAAGCCTAAAATTTAATGCAGTGGTACCCACTAAGTAGTGCTTAGTGGGCAGCACAAAGCCCCCGGAGCAGGTAGGACCATGCTTGGCACGCTGTAAGCACTTAAACGCAGTCAGTTTGAAGGGGCCGTTGACGATGATGAATACAAGTGCGACCATGCTGGTGGTGACAGACACAGCTGGGAAAATAAGATTCAGCTGGAAAAACAGACCCGGGACCGGTCAGCTGCAAACACAGGCGCAGTGTCGCCAGCGAGGGAGCCCCGCCTCCCACCCTTCACAGCCTTTTCTTTCTCATCATTTATTCTGCTCAGGAGTGAGGTTTGAATTGACCTCCCGGCACGGTTCACTTGAACGCATTGTGCTCTGTCCACAGGCCAGCGAGTCTTGCAGGAGGGAAAGTTGAATTCATTCAGATCTAGGCAGAGTGCTTTATAGTATTTTTCTTGGCCCAACCACTCAGGAGTTACCTTTAAATTTACTTTATGTGAAACCAGAGAAACCTGACCCTGAATAACCATTTTAGGTGGAGTTTGGGTTCACACACTCAGCCTTACCTGGTGACAGTCACCAAAAGTATTGGCTGAGCTACTTCTATGCTCCTGATGCCCTGGGTGCCCCACAACCATAACTCCAGACCGAATGCATACAATAGACACTGGATGCACCTGCAAAGACCAGCCTCCATTTCCCCATGGAGAAGAGCAAAGAAAACTATTGTTGATCAGTCAGTGACTTGGATGAAAACTAAAGCCTCCAAAGCCCACTCACTAACAAGGTAATGTGATATTTAAAATGAATGCTGTGTGAAATAATTCTTTAAATCAGAAGTACTGTTCTCTCCCATTCATGGTCAATGAGGAATTTGGTTTGGTCTGCTTTATTCCTCATTGATTCCTTTATCCTCCAGTCATGACACACAGCTTCCCTGAAATTGGTAGCTCTTTGTTTTGAGATAAAATAGTCTCTCTCTTTTTTTGGGAGATGGGCATTTGGTTTTTTTGAGACAGGTTTTCTTTTTGTAGCCTTGGCTGTCCTAGAACTAGCTCTGTAGACCAGACTGGCCTTGAACTCAGAGATCTGCCTGCTTCTGCCTTCCTTTGGAGTGCTGGGATTAAAGGTGTGTGGCACCATTGCTAGCCAAGATAAAATACTCTTTGAAGCTGCAAGTAATGATGTCACTAACGTTTTTTGTTGAGGCCAGAGCTCCCATTTTCATAAGTTCAGTTTTTATTTGTGTTTCCATTTTCCTCTCTGCCCTGATGAGGTTTGTGTGTGTGTGGCCTTTGTAACATCATCACTTCAGCTCCAAAATAATATATATTTAAATGGCTTGGTTCTGTGTTAATATTATTCTTATCCATCCTGATACCTCCAGGAGTAATTCTTGGTTCTGTTTAAATTTCTTTGCCTCTACTTTTAAAAATAGATTATGTCAAGTGCTTGTTACAGAGATCCAAAATAAACGCTTTCTGACTAATGTGCCTTTCCCAGTGGTACGGCACAGCTCAAATGAAATTAACCGGGACAACAGTATAATATGTGAGAGTTGGTAAGGATTTGAAAAATACCACAACACAATCACACCTAAGCGGTCAGGTTTTATTTTGCTTTAAAAGAGAAAGGACCCTCTTTGGGGTGTGTGTGTGTGTGTGTGTGTGTGTGTGTGTGTGTGTGGTGTGTGTGTGTGTGTGTGTGTGTGTGTGTGTTGGCTAGTTTTATGTCATCTGAGAGGAATGAACCTCAATTGAGAAAATGCCTCTGTAAGATCAGAATGTAGGCAAGCCTGTGAGACATTTTCTTAATTAGTGATCAATGGGGCAGGGCCAAGCCCACTGCGGGTGTGGCCACCCCTGGGCTAGTGGTCCTGGGTTCTATAAGAAAATAGGCTGAGTGGGCCATGAGGAGAAAGCCATTTAGCATCATCCCTCCATGGCCTCTGCATCAGCGCCTGCCTTCAGGTTCCTGCCCTGTTTGAGTTCCTGTTCTGACTGCTTTCTGTGGTGAACTGTATATGGAAGTGTGAGTGAAATAAACCCTTTCCTCCCCAAGTTGACTTTGGTCATAGTGTTTCATCACAGCAACAGAAACCCTAACTATGACTCTCTCTCTCTCTCTCTCTCTCTCTCTCTCTCTCTCTCTCTCTCTCTCTCTCTCTCTCTCTCTGTGTGTGTGTGTGTGTATGTATGTTTGTATATATGATCTGAGTCAGGAATTTGCTTCACACCAAGAGAGAAAAATGTTTCAAGGGTCCTGGTAGGTGAGGTGATGAAGGACACAGCTAAGCAGATGCCAGAACATAAAGGATGTGGTTTCACTCCTACATTTCCCCTCCTTATTGAGGAAGATCTTCACTTTCTCACCTCTGTGTGTCTGTATATTGAGTTGTTTTTCTTTTTCTCCATGCTTCTTCTCCACATAGAAAACACATGGACCAAAGTGCTGCGTCCCGACTTGACGGAGCCGCTGTGTCCTGACTTAGCAAGTGGAGAGAAGACAAGGCGGCATTGTTAGCGTGTGAAAGCATCCATGGAGGTCTTCTGACCATTCAGGCTCTCCATAGCGTCATTTGGCCTTGTGCGTTATTCTAATTGATCCAACTGAGCCCAGGTACCTCCCTCTGCAGATCAGTGTTCTGTCACCCCTAGGTCCCCAGAAGGCAGAGGTGGGGTGCCCCGAGGAAAGAGGAAAGATGAAAGATGAGTGTTGTTAGAGACGTGTTGTTGATTCGAGGCATCTTTAAATTACAGAAGGTAACAGGTATTTTGTATTCTTTTAAATATAATTAAAAATGTGTTTTAAATCAAATATTCAGAGGTTGCTTTGTGCTTTAATAATTGGTAAGGCACTGAATGCACATTGCTTGCTGTGAGTCTGCATTCTAATTGTGCTGACTGGAAGCCCAGACTGTCATCAGGGCCTGACTTCTGCTTCTGAAAAGTGACTATTTCATCTCCTTTCTGTTTGCATGTCTCTGCACTTGTAAGTCAGAATGATCCCACAATAAGTTCGAGCCCTTTGCTCTGACTCAACTGTTTCTTTTTTTCACCAGGCCTGATAGCATTTCTGTTCCTACTCTACAGAGCCTACAGGAGAAATAAAACTCCACCATCTCAGGCTCCAGGGGAGGAGCTAAGCCCGATCAGTGTTCCAGGGGACCCGCAAGCAAAGCTTTGCCTCTTCCTTGGGTGGGTAGAGCTACGCTTTCCCCCAGCATAGCATCCTCTCCCCCTGGTTTCTGTGAAAGATTTGGTTTCCCAGCTGCAGGGTGTTTATCAGGTTATGAGATTTTTCCTAGCAGTAAACTTCTCGAACAAATAGAACAGCACCTAACAGGTTTCCATTGTGGTACCGGAGAATTTTTCAAAGCATTATTTTTATTTATTTATTTATTTTTTAGTTCCTTTCCATTGGGTTTTATTTGGCCAAGTTTTATAGGCAAAATTAACCAGAAGAATCTGATTTTCATTTACAAAAAGTTTCCAATTGGAATGTCTTAAGCAGCTCAGTAACTGGCTTTCTTTTCCCTTTGTGTGGTCCTGAGGGAACAAGGGCCGTCCTGAACCAGCAGAATAACCTTTGAAGCATCCAGAGGTTCTGATCATTTGGGCCGATAGATTATGCAGGTGTGGGCAGCACATGCTGGATGAGGCTCCTTCACCTCCTTACACTGGGAAGCTAAGGGAGAGACAGATGAAGGAGCCACATCTCAACATGCACCTTAGGGGCAGGCCCCCAAAGACCGAACTTCCTCCCAGGAACACCAGCTCTTAAAGGTCCTAGCAACTCTACAGGGCAGGGACCAGTCCTTCAAACCACCTGTGGGGGACATTCAAGATGCAAACTACAGCAGGCTACAACCTAAATGGTCCACAACCACAGCGACTTAGGAAGTGATACAGGTGTTCCTGGAACTCCCAAGAGACTTCAGTCACTGCCAAGAGCGACTGAAATAAAAGGCCTTCACGTAAAAGGGATGCACTGGAAACTACCTTGAGTAGCTGGTGGCAGTCAACAACTCCATGATGCAGACTATGTTTGACACCTGGAAAGGCCACGCCCTCCTCCACCACGCGTGTTCACATAACCAGGAGGGCCTCTGGATAGCAAACAACACTATAACATGCCGTGTTCCATCTGAATTCCAGATATGCAGTGGACAAGTCCCTGCTATGCTTACTAGACACTGATACTGGCAAGGGGTTTGTTGTGGACCTGAGATTCCAACCTAGCTGTGCTTCTCTTTAGAGCTGTTTAAGGCTGCAAAGTGCCACCTCTGCAAGCTAGGTGCCCCAGTTCCCTTTCTACGATCAGCCACAATGCCACGGTGCTGGAAGATTTGATCTCTCCTGAACTCTCAGAGCACAGACGGCCACCTTGCGCTGTTCTGATGTGACCTCTTCTCCAGGTGGTTTTTCTTCTGGTGTCCCTTTCTTTTCTTACATGGACTTCAACCTGATTAGAGTCCCCCTCATGGGACCTCATTTCCTCTTCCTTGCCTTTCCCACAGGCCTCTCTTCGCTGCAGTTGTGTGGGGGTTCAGGCTTTAAAACATGGGTCTACATAGTTCAGTCCATAGTGGGCCCCTGACCCCCCACCCCCCATTTTCATCTGATGACTCCCTTTGTAAAGTCAGAAATCATTTCCTAGGGGCTGCCTTCCAGAGCCTGCATTTCAGATGACTCCAGGACCCATGCTCCCATCCCCTCACATTCCCTACGGTATCTACAGACCTAGAAAGTGCTCGTTCACGGTAGGAACTTCATACCTGTTTTCAGATGTGGAAAGGAGGTGCCACTCTGCAGGCTGATGCAGCAAACAAGTCTGAGTAGAGAGGTAAATTAATAAGTATAGATGATTTCGGAGATGCCCCACCTCAGGTCACCATGCTGTGAAATACTGGGGTGATGCCCCAGCACCCATGGGTGGGGACCACTTGCTAATGATATGAGTTCTTAGATCCCAATCTCAATTGTTAGTCAGACAAGGACTGGGCCTAAGAAACTTCACATGTGACAAGGGCTTCAGTTGGTCCCAATGCACTGAAAAATATGAGCCTAATATCAGCTCCAGAACTATATTGGGCTTAGAAGAAGAGGTCTATAAGAATCAGGACAAGAGTCTCTCTCTCTCTCTCTCTCTCTCTCTCTCTCTCTCTCTCTCTCTCTCTCTCTCTCTCTCTCTCTCTCTTTCTCTCTCTCTGTACGTGTACCTTAGTGTGCATGTATGCAGAGACCAGAGCAGGATATGGGGTGTCTTCCTTATTTTCCTTTAACATTAGTTACCTTACTGCCTTGAGACATTGATCTGGAAGCTCAGAATTTTGACTAGAATGGCTGGCCAGCAAGTTCTTCGTATCTACTGTCTCTGCCCCTCAATGCTAGAGTCACAGGAATGCCTAGTTGTTTTTTTGTTTGTTTGTTTTGTTTTTAACATGGGTGTTGAGAATTCAAACTCAAGTTCTCAGATTTGCAGAGGAAGTACTCTTATCCACAAAGTCATCTCTTCAGCCCCCCAACAATTTCCCTCCCTTTTGGCAGTAGTCCCCCCACTTTTTCTTAGAGTTGTTGGAATCCAACCTAGAGCCTCAGACATACGAAGCAGGTGCTCTGGGCTCTACCACTGACCTCCAGACCCAGCTCTTGTTTGCCATAGTTCTGCCTACAAACTTCAGATCATCTCTACAGTGCGTTGATGTCACGTGACATAAACGCTGCATCATTACTTGTCATATTGTGCTGCTTAATGAATGATGAGGAAAAGCTGCAGTCTGTAGCTGTTCAGTAGACACAGCCATCTTTGGGCTGGCTACGTGATCACTGGAAGAAGATGGGGGCGGTGTGAACAGCACTTCATCAAGTGTGTGGGAGAGAGAGACAGTCTGAGAAAAGGAGGGAGGTTAAAGCAGGGCTTGTCCACACATATTCTTCTTTGCACGTCTTCAGTGCCCTGCTCAGCACGCCCCAAATACAAGTTTTGTTTCTGGACCTATCCAGAAATTTTTTTGAAAGCATTTTTCATCAATGGTTGGTATCTACAGATGTGGAACTTATAGGTGTGAAGAAAGGATTGTAACCTAAGGCAAAATAAACAAAAGCCTCAGCTGCCTGCTACATGCTTGCAGTGTTCGAGGGCCAGGAGGACCCACAAGTTGTCACAGAATCCGAACCCCCATAAAATACTGTGAAAACAAACAGAACCCCCTCTGCCCCCAGTGATTACCCACAGTGCAGCTGTTTACAAGACTCAGTAGAGTTCCAGTGGAGACCTAATGACCCACTGGAGACATGGAGGTAGATGGAGAAAATGTGGGAGAAAAGAACAACAACAACAACAACAACAACAAAATTGCAGAGACTCTGGGTCCTGGATGCCAGTCAGATTCCCAGGCCAACTGTGCACAGTCCAAAGCCGAGAACAAGAGTTCTGGAGTCTC
Organism: Peromyscus eremicus; assembly: GCF_949786415.1. NCBI lineage: Eukaryota > Metazoa > Chordata > Mammalia > Rodentia > Cricetidae > Peromyscus > Peromyscus eremicus. Next base: position 47,637,055 of record NC_081423.1, read on the forward strand.
TGTGGGTGTTTTTGGCACCTGGTGTGCTGTTTTGGAGTGAGTGACATTGGAGATGCATCTGCCATTGCAGAGTTTGCCCTCGTGTCACAGAATCCTGAAGCCTCACTTCTGCCAGCCTTTCCCTCCAGCTTCGTCACAGCCACTGTGGACCTTCCCTTTTTATTTCTCTTTCTGGCCTCTTCCAGATGCTTAAGCACAGAACGAGGTGCAGTGCCCATTGTTCTGTGTGGGAAGGATTCTCCCCCACTTGTGATGAGGGAGCTAAGTGTCCATGGAGTTTCAGACTCCACTTTTCTGATTCTCTCTTTTTCCTTCCTGAATCTCCAGTGAGCTCCCGAGACCTGTGAGCACTAAGCCAGATGCATAAGACCATCGGTCTTCACTTCAGAAGTTGTTAAGTCTTGGAAAATAAGTCCTACTGGTACTCTGACCTCAGCCTCAGCCTCATCCCAGGCAGCCAGCCCTCTCAATAAACATCCTTGCTGTTAGTGTCCTCAGGAGCATCTGCCAGCTTCTTCTCCTTCTGGGACTCTCACAAGCCTGGCCCTGCTCGCTCTATAAATCATGTGACCTTGGAAACAGTATGGAAGCTCTTCAGTCTAAACAGTGATTATTATATCAATTTAAGAGATTCCACTGACTTTGGAACAGTATGGATCACTTCCCAAGTTTGTTGACCTCCTCCGACACACAAAGGACTAACATAGGCGATCAACTCTGAGCGTTTTCTTGTGCCTTTTCTTTTCCGTGAGTAGAGTGGTTTCTCTAGCACAGGTTTCTAGACTTTTCTCTCAGGTGTCAGTTTTCCTATTCTAACTCCTAGCAGTGAAAGAAAAGATAAGGGTGAACCCCAAAGCTGCAGAAGCCTCCACTGTGCTCACAGCCTCCCTTCCAAAGCTGGCCATTTCCCATGGGGCTGGCTACCAGAGCATGAACTTCATCTGTTGCTATTTCATCCAGCCCCTTCTCTTATACATTTTCCTGGCACATCACTCAGGCTAGTCCCAAATACACACCAGCAACTGCAATGTCATCTGAAACTCTCACCTTGTTTTAAGAGGCTTCAACACGGCTCTTCCAGTCTCTCCTTTACAGTTATATTGTGAACAAACTTATTATAATAAAACATTCTTTATTATTTATTTATTATCATTTATTTATTTACTATAAAACACATTCTTCACAGGTAGTCAAAGAAATTCTAATTTGCATTAGAATAAAGAAACAAAACAATTACCATTACTTTCATATATACAAACATTGCATGTAAATTTACAAACACACCACCCTGTCATGCTTTTGTTATGAGTGTGATTTCATTTTGTTGTGCTTGCATTCTGTTCTTTATTCTCTTAGTCCTTCTGACTTACTCTAGGGAACTAATGCTAAAGACACACTAAGTGCCATGCAAATTATTTTCTCTGCTGCGCTAATCAGAAGGATGGTGTCCATGGGCCATCCTTGGGGTATGTTAGGATGGGAATGGTTGAGCCAGGTGTATGTAGTGGATTCTCCAAACATAGCTCATTTTGCTAAACCTCCAGAGCTTCTGCTCTGTATGCCTAGCGTTGAATGGCATTTCAACATCTTCCTCAAGTTGCAGGTTTGGTTAGACAATCTGAGAGCCTACTAAGCTCTCATTATATTGATAATAAGGTTGAATAAACTTGCTGTGTCCCACATGTGAATAAGATCATCTATATCACAGAATTTTGCAAGCTCCAACTTCAAATTTCTTCTCAATTGCTGGCTTAGTACTCTTGTAATCAACTCTCACATTTCCCAGACTCTGCTGATACATATCAACTAGGATCTCACTCTCTTCAATTATAGGCCACCTTCTCCCAAAGCAAGGCATTTACCTCTGCATCTGGCCCGTGTAATGCTCAACTGATGGGGGTAAGACCTGTTGTCCCAGTTTGGTGACAATCAAGGGAAGGAGTCCCTTCATCCCTTCAACATGAGATTTTTCAGTGTTGAACCTAGGAGAATCCTGGGCTAGTTGAGCCAAGATGATCACCTTCAATGTGGTCGTAAGAGAAAAGTCATCATCTCATGAGGTACTTGCCCTGGTGCTGGGTGGTTGGAAGGCTTTTATGTAGATGAGATCTGGTTCTTGGGAGGGAAGAGGAGGAAAGGGAAGATGGAGGACAAATGGGTGAGAGATCAGCACACCCCAAATGGCTGGGTCATACAGGGAAGAGAAGCTGTGGGAAGGGCCCACTCTTGGTTCCTGCTCTCCTGGCCTCTTGGCTCCTGGCTCTCTTCTCTCCTCTCCTGTACTCTTCACATGGACCCATGCAGTCTGCTGGTCATGTTCATTCTGGACTCTTCCAGATGCTTCTGCCTGTGCTCTCCTTTATATGCACAGTAAAAACCTCAACTCCTTAGGAGCAGTCATGTCCTCCTCTTCTTTCTTTTCATTCATAACACGCTATCACACCTCAGTATTATATAAAAACAAAATATTAACCATTTGTTCTTGGATGCTCAGGTTTTTATTTTATCTAAAACATTGTAAATATTAGAAGTGCTTTGCTTCCTCCTTTCTAACACACTCTAGCCCTCTACAACTTCTGTATTTGAAAGGCATAATTGGAGCATTTTTCAGTTCCAGACCATGTTTAGGTTTTCCTTGAGAATGTCTGTTTCAAGAACCCTGTTTAATTCAGACTGCAGAGTCCTTGGCATTTATTGCTGCCTGCTTCGATTTAATTACAATCAATGGCTGCAGTCTCCTCAACATCCTCCTCATCTCAAGATCTGTATTTCAACTCTATTTTCTTAGCTATAATAACACTTTTGGTCTTTTCTATGGTTAGGATACTTGGGAGAATAACATGCATTATTTTGTAATCCCTCCTCCTCCCCCTTCTCCTCTCCCTCCCCTCTTCTCTCCCTTCCCTCTTTCTCCTCTCCCTCCCCTTCCTCCTCCCCTTCTTCCCCTCTTTCTTCTCCTCCTCCTCCATCTCCTCCTCCCTTTCTTCCTCCCCTATCTTCTCTCCTTCCTCTTCCTTCCTCTCTCCCTCCCCTCTCCTCTCCTCTCCTTCCCCCTCCTCCCCTCTCCTCCCCTTTCTCCTCCTCTTTCTCTTCCTCCTCCTCCTCTTTCCCTTCTCTCCCTCCCCTCTCCTCTCCCTCCTCCTCTTCCTCCTCCCCTTTCTCCTCCTCTTTCTCTTCCTCCTCCTCCTCTTTCCCTTCTCTCCCTCCCCTCTCTTCCTCCTCCTCCTCCTCCTCCTCCTCCTCCTCCTCCTCCTCCTCCTCCTCCTCCCCTGCTTCCTCCTTCTCTTCCATCTCCTTCTCCTCTTGCCCCTTCTGTATTTTCTTATTTTTGGATTCCGGGCTGGGGTGGGTAATCTGACCTGATCCTGTCTCAACTCTTCAATCACAGCCACAACTCCTTCCCCCGAACATGCTAACATCTATAAATCCCAGGGATTTGGAGAATGATATACCTTTCTGAGAGGCTTTGGTATATAGCCCAGATCTTCTCAAGATTAAATCTAATCCCAGATTTGGTCTTCTGAATCTTAAGAACTCCAGCCACATCGCTGTCTCACACCGCTTACCCTGTGGCCATATGGGCCAAGCCCCATTCCAAGCTGTGAGCAGACGGACAGTCCTCATGGTGTAGAAGGGCTTTAACAGACCACCTCAGAGGCTGTTGACAACTGGATGGTAACTGGGAAATATCAAAACAGACACGTGCTCAGATGAATCAGATACAGATTTCATACTGGTACATCTATCCACGTTAAAAGCTTTTATTAATATTAAAGAATGATTTGGGACTGCTGAAGATACAGCTCAGTGATTAAAAGTGTGTACTGCTCTTCCAGAGGACCTGAATTCTATCCAGCACCTGTGTGTGGTGGAACACAACTACCTATAACTCCAGCCCCTGGGGATCTGATGACCCTCTCTTCTGGCCTCCACAGGCACCTGCCCTCACTTACACATGTATCCACATCCACATCCACATCCACATAATTAAAAATACCTTTTAAACAATTGAGTTTTGAGGTACTAAGACTTCAGCCCCGGTCCTCCTGGGTGTTACATGGGCTTTCTACTGTTGAAGTCCACCCACAGGCCCTGGTTAGCTTTTAAATACTGGCTCTATAGAACACATGTATCCCTTGGTATTAATTAACTTTTGTCATTGTGACTAAAATATCTGACAGAAACAACTTGAAGAGGAATTTCATTTGGCTCCTGGTTTCTGAGGTTTCAGTCTGCTGTGGAGGGGGTGGAAGGGAAGAGCAGCTCAGTGTCAGCAAGTGGGAGGGGGCTGCAGCAGCTGTCTGCATGGAAGTGAAGCAGAGAGAAGAACACACAGACCGGAAGCAGGGATGGGTACAGCCTTCTGCAGGGCTCCACCTCCTGCAGGTTCCACATTCCTCCCCATAGTACCACAAGCTGCGGTTGGGACATTAAGAACACAACTCCGTGGAACACATTTTGGACTCAGGTGGTAATGCCAAGGACCTGCTCACTGAAATCTGTTGAATAAATAAATATATTATGATGCATATTATACAGCAGCTTTTTCCTGGAGCCTGGAGCATAAACACAACTGACAGCTAATAACGTATCTGTGAGATCTGGTAAATTCTAAATTGAATGTGAAGTGGGTTTTTGGTGATCATCAATCAATGTATTTACTCGAATTTCATTAAAAAAATCTTAAAATGCACTTAGAAATTTAATATGCTCAATTTTCTAATTGAATAGGTGCTTCTAAAAGAATGAAGCTTGTTGAGCAAACACACCCAGCATAAATATAGAACATTTAACTTTTCTTGAACATTCTAATACTGTATACAAACTTAGCCAAGTTATTTTCTGTTTTTGAATATTTTTATGTGACTTAGTTCTACAGTTTAAACTGTGGTGACAAGACCTAACACACCTCCCTCTTTTTCTCTTAAGTTGTAGAAATAGTTTACAAATTCCATGTGCACAGATTACTACTGAATTCTTGAAGCATGTACCCTGGAATCCCTTTTTTCCTCTTCTCTGGATTCCCAGGCTGCCCCTATGCATCTGCTGAGGAAACCCTGTGGTAGCAACCTGAGGTTAGTGTCTCAGCAAGTGGAGCTGAAAGCAGGGCGTGGAATCTGGCTCCCACAGTATCCACCACAGAGCCTTACCTCACAGTCCCAGGGCTCCAGATACAGCTCCAGTTACCCTCTCCCCTGCCCTTTTCTTGCCTCTAACATTCTCTAGGCTGCTTTAGTACTTGATTGGAATGGCTCAGCTCATTTATCTCTTGAGTTTACCTTCAGTTTTTTCATCTTCTTTCAGTCTGGCTTGATGAAGCTTCTTTTATCTCTTCCGTGGCAGTCTATTGGATTCTACTGTTGTGTTGGCTGTGTGTTCCCTTTAGTCCTGTGAAGAAAGACATCATGGGTTGTGCATAGCTCATGATTTGAATATGTCACTCCAGCTTCTCTGTTTTCCCTAGTTACTTTTGGGGGAGCAGCATGGTTCCAGGCACCCCAGCCCCTTCTCTTCTTCCTCCAATTCTAATTTTGCTCCCCATCGTTCATATATATATATATATATATATATATATATATATATATATATATATATATATATATATATGAGGGAGATGGTTATCAATAAAAACCATTTCTTTCAGTTTATTTCAAATGAATGGCAATAGTAATTGAAATGATATGTGCCAGAATGTTGACTTTGGCTGGTAGCATGACAAGCAAGCTTTGTTTCCTTGCATTCTTTCTCCAACAAACAGATATTGCCTTTATAACAAAGAATTCAAATGTGGGACAGGAGAGATGTTTAGATGTGCTTCTTGCTCTTGCAGAGGACCCAAGTTCAGTTCCCAACACCCACATCAATGGCTCACAACCACCTGTATCTCCAGCTCCAGAGGGCCAGACATCTTCTTTTTGTTGATGCACAAAGAAACACACAGACATACACACACACACACACACACACACACACACACACATTCATATATATATTTAAAAGGAATAAAAATATAGCATAGATGGAGGTATAGACCCAAAGTTTTGTCTATTTAGGTGTTCAGAAATATCTGGAAAAATGCCCAAGAAAATCAAAGGACCACAAAGAAATGCTGCTACAAGAACAAAGCAGTGGACATTACTTCAAGCCCATTCTAGGCCCATGACAGGCAGCCTGTGCAAAATGAGGAAGAACAGCTTCCCTGAATGTGGAAGACACACTCACCTGTGTTCTGCCAGCCTGCAGACACCACGCAGCCCGAGGTGTGAAGGCTGAGGCACAGCATGGACTCTTGCCAGGCTTGGGGTGAGGGTGTAGGGTCAGTCTGTGGCCACTGCTGAACCACCTGAGGAGGGATAAGGAAATGCCAGGTGATGGGTGGCAGGCCTTTAGCTACATTCTGATAAAGACACAGGGTCCATGAGGACAGGGGAACAACTTTTTGGATCCTATGTGATATTTTAGAGCCTCTCAGCAAAATCTGGGAAGGTGATGTATCCTGGAGTCTGGAGGTCTTTGTTCTGAAGATGGACCTAAGGCTTAGCACAGCTGGCTGAATTCACCATCAGTTCAACAACCTCATCTTTACTGAAAAAAAAAATGAAAAGGTTGGTGAAAATTATGATTAACTGTTTCAGAAAAAAATCTATCTTCTGTCTCCACCGTGTTCCTAGTACTGCAATCAACATGGTTATACAGAGCTCTGTAAGTCCAAGTACAGATTCAGGACTGCAAAAGATGCCCACAACACACAGGAGTGCTTAACTTCAGAAGCCATTGCTGTGGAGAGCACTGCTGTACCCTCGGATAGTTGAGTGGAGGACTGGAGTTCCAGTGCCAACCTGACACAATCACTCAATAAATGCACATGCATTGATAGGTGGTGTTTGAACTGCTGGATGAGTGTTGCATGACAATATTCTAGAGGGCAACACAAACATACTGACCTACCTTGAAGCTGTAACCATATTGAACTATGAAATATTCTTTTGCAGCATCTCTAGTTTTTGGGTAGAAAGAATAGTCTCAACTCGATGGGATGTGCTCATAAATATTTAGTGCAGTGGGAGCAATGGTAAACATTCTCAATGAATAAGATAAGAGCTTCAGTGGGTTCTGGAAGGGAAGAGTAAATCATGTATGGGAGCCATAGACAGAAAACCCTGGCTGAGTGTTGGGTGGTATGGGATGTGTAGGGACCAATATTGCCAGTGAGGGAGGTTCCCATGCTTCCTATGGTACAGTCTTATTTTCCCTCCCTAACAGGAACATGTTCCCACACAGGTACTGGCACATGAATCATCAACCTGGTGCTTTCCAAAGCCAAAGCATCTTCTGGCCATGGCTTTCCAGTTATGATTAAAAGATTCTTTATCAGATGCCATGTTGAGCTCTGTGTTTCTTTTGGGTGAGTTTTTAAAGTCCCAGCAGCTAATTCAATGAAGTGTCACTGTCTAACCCCTTCTCAACCTTGCCCTCTCTGCCAAGGGCAAAGGTTTGCTAGAAAGCAGGGTTCACAGAAAGCATTTAGAGGCTTGCTTTTCCAGTGCTCATTATTTGACCCCAAGCTCTTGGATGTGGGATGTTTTGAGTCAATGCCATTTCAGCTTTTCTGGGGAAGTGATGGGTCCCAGCTGTCCCATAGGTTTCTAGTCTCAAGACCTTGAAGTAGATGCCCTGTGGCTCCAGCTCACTTGCTCAGAGGAAGGAAGCAGGAGGTCTGAGATATCCTCAGAGTCTCGGCACAGACCGCCTTCTGTGTCTTCCCACCCACTCCAGATCCCCCACAGAGAGAAGGCTAATGAACACTCTTTAATGACATCCACAGACTCTTCTAGAAGGGGTAAAACTGTGCTCACGTACAAGTGGGAAGAAATGGAAGTTGCAGTTGTAAAGTACTCTTTAGTCATCATGTGACGTATGTCTTTAGTCATGTGCACTTGACAGGTATGTATTGAGTGTTTGCTGCATACAGTAAGTCTCTAGAATGAAAATCACCGATGAGACTGGAATAGGTGATGAGGCTGTAATGATGACAACACTTGGCGTCTAACAACAGGGAGCTCATCAAATACAATTGTTGTAAAATGTGAAGGTCTTACAGGATGCTATGCTGCTGAGATGCTGAGAGCTCACAGAAGGCTTTGACTGACTCTCCCTAGAAGAGTCAGAGAGGTTTCCCAGACAGTAGTATTTGACCTGAAGGACCACCAGGCATTAATGCATCACACAGGGGAGAGGACCCCACCAAGAAGGAAAAAGACAGGAAAACAACTTGAGTCTTTAAGCATCATGACGTTTAGGTCAGGGGCTAAAATTCAGCCATAAATTGAATGAAATTATGTCAGTATGGAGGAGCCTGGAGACTAGTGCGTTGAGAGATGACAGTCAGGAACGGAAACACAGGTTCTCACTCTACATGGAAGCTGGAAAAATTGACCTTATAGAAACAGAGAATGAACAAAGATAGTGCCTGCCAAAGACCGAATGATTAACTGGGTCAGTGGTGCATCTGGATAGGAGGTTGTGCGTCTAATGGGACAGTGGTGTGACTATGCTTAATAAGGATTAAGTTTGTATCTTAAAGCAAATAATAAAGACAATTTTGGATGTTTCCAATACAAACAAATGGTAAGCATTTGAGGGAATGGAAATCCAGTTAGTCTGACTTGATCATTGCTTGCCACATGTATGGATTAGAATATCTCACTGTACCCTATGAGTATGTTTGATTACCTCTCAATTAAAAATTTAGAAATGTAAACCAGTTCTCTCTGACTTGAAGGCAGGTTTTGTAGGAAGCTGAAAACGAGACAGCAGATCACGCTTTTCTAAACCCAAGGGATGCCAATGGGGCATGTCAGGAGGTAGATGGATATACTAAGGAGTGGAGAAGCATGACCAGACATCTGTTTCATGGTGACTACTTAATGGCTACATAGAAAGGAGGCAGAGAAGGCCTTGGGAGGCTCTTGCCTCTGGCAAGGAAAAGATGAGCAAGGTGTAAATGGACAGCTGCTGACAAGGATGAGGGGCCTGTGATCATGGGGCGGGGGTACTAGTCGGTAGACTTGGTCTCTATTGTTTGTGATGCTTTACAGATGTCTGCCAAGTTCTTTGTGGAATTAGAGTAGCCCAGGCTGTCCCTGCTGCCCAAGCTGCTGGGGATGAGGGTAAGACAGTGGGTGTGAAAGGCCTCAGTATTTCCTGTGATGTCATGTGAAGCCCAGGAGTGGTCACTGATACAGGACATTGAGTGACAGACATTACAGACAGAAGATGCTTGCTTTTCTGTCTTAAATGAGCAGCACATCCGCCCTTCAGGTGCCAAGACACCAGAAATCACCAGATTCTATCATCCACCGCAGAGCTGTTGCTTTGGAAGAGCAGTGGAAGCTCACTTATGCTAATTTCTAGTGCCGTGGACTCTTCCCTAGAACCATACATTGACCGAACACTGAAGACACCTGAAATGGAGACGCCACCCACCCCATGTGATTGTCAACTTGACAGAATCTTCAGTCACCTTGGTCCAAGGCTCTGGGAATACCTATGGGGCATTATCTAGATCAGGTTAACTATAGACTGTCTGGATTAGGTTAACTGTGGTAGGAAGATCCATAATGACTTTGGGCAGCACCATTCCATGGGCAAGGTCTGGTCTGAATAAGGAGAAAGCAAGCTGAGCAGCTTCTTCCCTCTTGAGGGAAGATGCAGTGTGGCCTGCTGTATCCTTGAGCTCCTACCACCGTAACACCCCACCATGATGGACGGTACTCTCAGACTGAGGCCAAATCAGCTCCTTTTCCCTCAAGCTGCTTCCACATCCCCCCATAAATCAAACTTCTCCTACACATCCAGATCCTGGAATTAGACATGGAAACAATGTGGTACACCTCAAGCTCCAGGTTCCTGGTGGCTAGTACAGGAAAGATCAATCTAAGGCACACTGGACCCAAGAGAGGGGGCCAGAGAAAGTGATTTGCTTCTCTCTCTCTGTGCCTCTGTGTCTCTGTGTCTCTGTCTCTTTCTCTGTCTCTCTCTCTCTCTCTCTCTCTCTCTCTCTCTCTCTCTGTCTCTCTCTCTCTCTCTCTCTCTCTGTCTCTCTCTCTCTCTCCCTTCCTTTTTTTCTTCCCCTCCCTCCCTCCCTTCCTTTCCCTGGAAGTAGAAATCTCATTTCAGAGACGACAAAGGTGAAGTCAGTGACTGAGCTCCTTGACATCTGCACTTTGTTTTTGTCACTGTCCCTCCTAGAAAGAATGGCTCTCACATGGGGCCACATCAATACAGAGAATGCTGTGCTGAGTGTCTGGGATCACAGAAACAAGCCAGGTGAGGACAGCATCCTCACCATAGATCTGTAGACACTAGGACTGAGGAGGGGACATGGCCTGGCAGCAGGTACTTTCTTACACGACACACAGGACTGGAAACTACAGTTGTGTCTCTGAGGTGGGAAGAGTTCTGGCTAGCTAGGACAGCACAGTCCATGGCAACGCCTGCAGCATTCAGGGTGGGCTTCCAAAGCTTTTCTTTTTATAATCCTTTTTCATAAGAAATTTTTACACTATCTCAGGAACATAGATACCATAAAAAGATCCACAAATCAAACATTTACTGACAATAAATCATAGAGAGATTTACCATAAAACAATTTTTGGTATACATAGAATTTTACCATTTATTGCACATGAAAGCAAATTTGTATACTAAATTCAGTGGGTTGCTTGCTTATTTTTATAGAAAGAATTAAATCCTACCTGAATGCTTGACATGTAAGATGTAGGATATCCTTAAAGTCTTTTCAGAAATGGCCAATACTTGAATCTCACAGTCGTCATCGTTGCTGCTTCCCATAGATACATAGTCCAAAGAAGCAGAAGTGGATATAAGGCCATCTGAAAAGTCCTTCCTGCTGGGCGGTGGTGGCACATGCCTTTAATCCTAGCACGCAGAAGGCAGAGGCAGGCGGATCTCCATGAGTTCAAGACCAGCCTGGGCTACAGAGTGAGTTCCAGGAAAGTCACCAAAGCTACACAGAGAAACCCTGTCTCGAAAAACCAAAAGAGAAAATTCCTTCCCAAACTTAACCTAAATTTCATTTAACAATATTTATATCTTCCCAGCAACTCAAATAAAATTTAAAAAAAAGTTAAGCATTCTAATCCAGTCCACTCACAGAATATATTAATTTGATTCTTACGTGCTAAAAAAGAACAATAGGAAAGTATTAGAAGTCTTTGTTTGGTGATTCAAGAATTATGTTTCTGTACAGAGCAGCAGTTGCTTTGCGTACAGTAGAAACAACACAGCTCATAGAACACGACAGTCTTGAATCGGAGAGGAGGTGTGTCAGTCCCATGGCTTGACAGCACGTGGTGCAGCAGCAGGTCCAGTGCCATGTGTGCATGCGGCATGGACAGAATCACGGCTGCAGCAGTCACTCAATGCAGCATGGGCCAACGATGCCAGGACATCTTGGAGGGGTGTGTGTGTGTGTGTGTGTGTGTGTGTGTGTGTGTGTTTGGTTTTGAACTTCTGGGTGTTGTACATTCCTTTACTGTTGCTCAATCTTTGTGACATCATCATTTAGTTAGACAACCCCAGTTTAAGAAACTGGGACTTTGAGCTTCTGAGGGGATTTGTGCACATGGGGTTGGTCAGAAAAGGACAGTCCCCAGTGTGAGGTGGGGCCAATCACCTGAGTGGCCCAATTCTTCCTTTTCCTTGCACTTGTACCTATTTACCATGCAACTGTGGAGTGACCTCTAAGTCTTTCTTCTAACGGAGGTGAAATTTATGTAATGTACAGTGAACATTTTAAAGTTTGCAACTCAGTACTGTTCAGTACACTCAGTGTGGTGCAATCAGGACCCACATCAGGTTCTGAATTCGGCAATCGTGTTCTGGATTTGGCAATCCTTTTTTTTTTTTTTTTTTTTTTTTTTTCCGATTCCATCAATCTGCCTCTCAGGATGTTTCACAGAAGTAGAACCACACCAAAGATGTGCTGTAACAGTGTTTCCTTGAGTCTGTCTTCAGTGGTCCTGAGCACTAAAATATACATCTGGATTGCTTTCCTTTTTGTGGATGAATACTATTTCATGCCTGATTCCTTATCCATTGACAGACACTTGGCTTTCTCCCATCTGTCTCCTATGAACAAGTTGGTTTCGGAAAGTTTGTGAGCCAGTGTTTATTAAAACACTTTCTCAGTTCTTTTGGATCTGTAGCTAGGAGTCCAATTTCTGGGACATATATGGTAAGCAATTATCAACTATCTACAGTGGCTGCTTGTCTTAGTTAGGGTTTCTATGCTGTGAAGAGACACCATGACCATGGCAACTCTTATAAAGGAAAGCATTTAATTCGGACTGGCTTACAGTTCAGAGGTTTAGTCCATTATTGTTATGACGGAAAGCATGGCAGCATACAGGCAGACATGGTGCTGGAGGCGGAGCTGAGAGTTGTGCAATCTGATCCTTAGGCAGCAAGCAGAAAGAATGAGCCACTGGGCCTGGCTTGAGCATCTGAAACCTCAAAGCCTGCTCCCAGGGACACACTTCCTCCAACAAGGCCACACCTACTCCAACAAGGCTATCCCTCCTCACAGTACCACTGTCTAGGTGTCTATTGGGGCCATTTTCATTCAAACCTCCACACTGCACAGTTGATAATCTTATGATTGAGGCACAACATGTTAAGATTTCTTAATCCTGAACTTTTTAAAAATAGATACTGTAATGTTTTTATTGATTCATTAAGAATTTAATATAAAGCATCTTGATCATATGCACCTTTTACCCCCAAACTCCTGCCTAATTCACGCCCCACCCCTCAGCCCCTAACTTATGTGTTCTTTGGTTTGTTTGTTTTGTTTTTTAAAGAAACTATCTCAGAGGAGATGTCCTGGTGCTCTTGCTCTCACAGTTTTTCCATGCCCTCTTTCATGATGCTCCTGGGGACCTTAGGTATAGATCAGGGCAGGCATCCCATGGTCAGTTGATCTCTGTCTGCATTTTGACCATTTGTGGCTTTCTGTTATGATCTCTGACTGGTGCAGAAGAAGCTTCTTTGATGGGGGGTGAGAGCTACACTCATATGTGGGGATAAGGAAAGTATTTAGAGTGCCATTAGGAATTAAGTTGTTTAGGAATGTGGCAATAATAGGCTCTCGTTTAGGATCTAAGGCTTCACCAGCTTGGGCAGTTGGCTAGGTGCACCATGCCAGGCATGACTTTCCTCTTACTGAACATGCTTTAAGTCCAATTAGGTGGCTGTTGGCTACATCCAGGACGTAAGTGCTATGATTGCAGCTTTCAGGACACCTTGCCATGCTGGTCATTATTGTGGCTCATAGTTGTCACAGCTGCTTTGTTCCTCTGGCAACTTGAATGACACCTTCTGATACTGTGAGATGTAGTCCCTAGGGAAAGGGCTTCTAGATAAGATCCAGCTCAATTCTTCCAAGTCTTACGACCAAAGTGCATGGCATCTTCATCAATAGGATCTTAGTTTCTTCTTCAGAGAGACACCAGGCTCTGCCCAGTTTTTAACTACCTTGTCCTTCAGATCTTGGCTTGTATAGGTTACTTATATGTTTGATATGTGATTTATATGCATCTCTCATCGTTTTGTTATTCTAGGGGAAATGATTCTTTCCAAAAGGTAGAGAGGGAGCTTCCAAAAATGAAGGCCCAGACAGAAGTGTCATGAGGAAGTAACCGACCAGGAAATATAGTGAAGAGCTCGTAATGAAACAAGCTGGAGCTTGGGTAGTGCAATAGAGAGATGGCCTCCTGGGAGCCTGCTTATCAAAGCCAAAGCCAAGTTCTCTACTATCCTGGTCCAATAGGATGCTTAGCTATGGCTGCCATCACCCTGTACCTCCACAAGGGCACAATGACGTGGAAAGGCCAAAATGTTCTGCAACACATAATTTAACCTATAAAACTGGCTACTCTTTAAAAAAATGATAATCAAAGATCAGAGAAAAAGCAAATCTTTCTAAACACTACTTTATGATCTTTTTATAAAAAGTAGTCACACTGAGGAGGAGGTGCCATGGTGTGCGTGTGGAAGTTGGGTGACAATATGTGGAGACCCATTCTTTCACTCCACCATGTGAGGCTTCAGGGAATTCTGAGTCAAGTCCTCAACTCAAAAAGCCCCTTTGAAGAATGTACTTCTTGAAAATCCCACATCACACTGGAAAGACAGAAGTTTGGTATTTGGAGAGCAGGAGATAAAAACATTGGCACTACTTTGTGAAGCCCATCCTGGTCTTGACACAATTTAATTATCTAGTGCAACAAAGCAGGTATTTGTCACGCCTGGGCACTTTAATGGTGTGATGACACCAGGCATTTAATTAAGGTGGTCTATCCAAAAGCAACCTTAGACTCAGACAGACCCTTTCTGAAGCACTCAGCATAAAAATTTTATTCCTTGAGAGTGATGCTATTAAATCAAGCTTATTACTCTTCTTTTAAATGGACCAGACCTATTTCAGATGCGTATGCAGCAACTTTAGTCACTTTATCTAATTAGGTTGTGTCTGAAAGAGCTTGAGGATTAAAACCAAACAACAACAGAAGATGCCATCATTATCCACATGCAGAAAAACAGGCTTTGAACACCAATTAATTGTAGATTTTCATTATATACAGCCATACACATTTTCAAACTTATTACTATAAATACTCTATCTGCCTATCTAGATATATACATGTTGTGCATATAGTGTAAACATCCACACATGACAGATTCAGTAGTTTGCTCAGGATCACACAGGTGGGCTGGAGTAACAGTGATACGAGACTCCAAATCTTCTACCTCCAATCGCCAGCCTTGAAGCTGGGTTAGCTCAGTGGAACTGTGTTGCCTACCCTGTGTGAGGCCTGGAAGTCAATCTCCCATACCACAAAGGAACAAAACAAAATAAAAAAGACACTCCTACATCAGTCAGCTTTCAATTTTGCAACCAAAGAGTGGAGGTAATAAACTTTGTAAGGAAGGTTTGCTTTTGGTCCTGGTTTGAGCCCACACAACTGATTTATTGGTTCTGCTGCTTTGAGTCTGTGGTGAATTACAATATCATGGGTGCGAGCATCTGTTAGAGCAGAGTTGCTTACCTTATCATGGTCAGTAAGCAAAGAGAAGGAAAGAGGCAGGATTCCCAGGATCTCTTGCAAAGCCACGGCCCCATGGACCTAACTTCTTTCTACAAGCTCCGCCTCTTAAAGATTCTACCACCTCTTGCTAGTTTCAAGCTGGGGACCAAGCCTTTAATACATGACCTTTGCAAGACACTGAAGAGTTAAACTATAGCAATCCTGATAACATGTTAGAGGCCATCACAAGTCAGTGATATGGTTGTCTTCAAAAAGGATATAGGCGTTCATGGGGAAGGTGGCATGTGGAGCTCACAGCAGCTTCAACTATACAATTTCTTGACCTGCACTGCAGGCAAATGACATTCACTTTATGTTGAGTTCTTAGAACTTTCAGGCTTTTAAAACAAAATGCGATCTGCCAGGTGGCTTATGAACAACAAATGATTTATTTCTCAGTTTTTGAGGATGGAAAGTTCAGAGTCAAGGTGCTGAAGGAGTTCCTGGTTCACAAACAGATCTTTTTGATATACTGTCTTAAAGAAGAGGGCAAAGCAGCTCTGTGAGCCTTTTATAATGCACCTACCACACTTATGAAGGCTCCACCCTCGTGATCTAATCTCCTCCCAGGGGTCCTTGCTCCAAGTATCCTTACAACATATGAATTTGGAGAAAGGGACCTAAACTTTCTACCCATAGCAGATAACTCACTAAATTACACATTGATGTTTTCTCTACATTTTTATGTCTAATATATTTGGGCAATATTTTTTTTTTTGTGTGTGTGTGTGTGTGTGTGTGTGTGTGTGTGTGTGTGTGTGGTTTTCTGAGACAGGGTTTCTCTGTGTAAGAGCCCTGACTGTCTTAGAGCTCACTTTGTAGACCAGGCTGGCTTCGAACTCAGAGATCTGTCTGCCTCTGTTTCCTGAGTGTTGGGATTAAAAGCATGTACCACCACCATCTGGCTCATTTGGGCAGTCTTAAAAAGACACATAATATAGAAATTTCTATATACATACAGATAGACATATCAAAAAGATATAGATACAGCTGGAAACTCCCTTCTTGAAGGCTACTGCCAGAAGGTGGCGTGGGGCTGCTGAAGTAGAACTGTCATAGATAATCCCACTTAGTTCTAGACCCTGTGCATACCATACTATTGACTGGCCAGGTAAGATGTGTCTACTCTGCAATAGTGGCATGTTTGTTATGGGGATAACCAACCACTTTCTGCTTGGATTGGAGGCCAGCTCTGCAGGACAGAATTCACATCTGCTTATGTAAGCACAGTCAAAAGCCTGTGACTACAGAGGTCACAGGTCCCACAGGAGAAGTCACTGCTCTTCTTTTACAGAATTACATGATGTGTCCATCAAATGGCCTTCTAAGTAACTATGGTGATGCCTATAGGTTGGTGCTGTTGCAGCTCTGGTCTGAGCTTCTTCTTGCAGCAGGCAGTGATAAGTGCAGAGACTCATAACTGGCAAAAGCGCTGAGAATAGGTAACCTTAGAGTGTTTAGCCATAAATGGACATTGTATCACTCCCTTTAACAATTCAGGGAACATCTCAGAGGAGAGGTGGAAAGAATGTAAGAAAGTGGGAAGGGGTGTGGAAGGCTGAATGTTGGCATGGCATGGCTATTGTACTCTTGAGCTCCCAGGAGCCATGTGCTTACCTGCACATGATCTACACATGTACCATAGAGGGGAGGGGAGCTTCCTTAGTTTCACATCTCCCTGATGATTTATATGCACTTGATGGTTGGCAGGAGTGGTAGTCTTCTTTAGTGGTACAGTCACTAAGAAGACTCCCATGTTCCTGCAAATAACCCTAATGAGACTCACTGAGAAATCAGGGGGAAAAATGGAGGCTTAGTTGGGAAGAGGGTGGGAGTTGGTAGGAGTGGGATGGGGACAAGAGAGGACAATGGGTCGATGTGATCAAAGCACATTGTGTGCATGTGTGAAAATACCATCATGAAACCTGTTTTTATATATACATGATAGGAATATAAAAATAAGGACAGAAATGAGGCTGAGAGGATGCCTCCATGGTTCAAGTGCTGGACATGCAAGTGTGAGGACTGGACTTGAGATCCCTTTAACCCACTTAAGTGCCAGGTGAGGGTGGCAGTCCACATGCAGCCCCATCCTTGGAAGGTAGAGATAGAGGATCCCCAGAGAAAGCTGCTGGTGACAGCAGCTATATTGGCCAATTCTGGCTTTGATTGACACTGTCTCAGAAGAATAGGTAGAAGGGTGACTGAGGAAGATTCCTGAAATTAAGCTCAGGCCTCCACAAGCATGTGTACACATGTGTACATGCACCTGCACACTCACGCAAACACAAATATATCCACTCACACACACATACACATGAAAAGCAAAAATAAATAAAGGACAAAAATAATGTATAGGTACATAGATCATTATATATATATATACACACACACACACACACACACACACACACACACACACACACACACATACACATGCCTTAGGTAACTATGGGTTTGTATGTGCTTATGTATTTATGTATCTAGACGAGCATCACAATGTTAATTCCTCACAGCCAATGAAGTCCTCTTATTTTGTTCCCTAGCATATGCTTAGGTGCTAAGACAGAGGCAGAACCTCAGAGCTTCAGATAAGTTGTGGGCTGAATTGTTCTTTAGGGATGGTTTCGAGGATCCCGGATGTCAGTTCTCTGGGAAGCAGAAAATGGGTTTTCATGGTGGAGTGAGTGAATGCATGTATGCTATGAGTTGCACCACAGCCTCCCATCATTTGTTTCTCTTACTTTTCCACAGTGGTAGAATTTCTAGCAGAGCTAGTGGCTGCCCAGAGCTGAGCAAGCATATCCTCTACTTTCTTTGCAGTGAGGTGTGTTCATGGGACCAAATTCTAGGCAACAGGAGGAAATGTGAAGATCTTGGAGGTGTCATCTGAGCTTTCTCTAGGAAATCACATGGTGCTCTGGCCCATTTTTCTCTATTACCCATAATGAAGGTCTTCTTTGGAACCATGACCTGGGGTTTCCATCCAGGACTGGCTCAGGGGTGGGAGGAGAAAGCAGCCTGGCCCCAGAGCTCCATGAAACAGCACATCACACCCATGGCCTTTTTGTGGAAGAGTGCTCTGCCTCGTCTCATTTTGCTTGCCTTGAGTGTTCATGTTTCTCCCTTTCCTCTGTTCACCTAAGCACTATGCTTTCCTCACGTGGATCGGGGAGGGTGTATTGGAAAGCTTTCATTAGATGTTTGTGGTTGTATGGATTGGAAGTGTCCATCTCTGATTTGATGGAGTATGGATTTATTACCAGAGACAGTGATAATTAAAGAAGCCATAAAGCCAAAGCCAGTGTGTAGTTTAAATAATGGCACTCTAAAGCCTTAAAAGAAAATGAAATGTCCTTCCCAGGTTGTGCAGACCTTTAGTATTTTTTCCATTTGTATGAAGGAAGCTAAATTGTGCAATAACTCACATCTACACAGTGAGGTTAGGAGCAAAAGCTGAATGCTCAAGGCACCGGCAGTAACTTGAGAGCATTGTCTGAACCCAGGAACACTTGATAAATTCTTCACTCTCTCTAAGCTGTGGTTTCCCTCTGGAAAACAGAAACGGTAACATCTATTTTATGGGATTTTGTGAATATTGTGTGAGCTACAGTATGCATCTTGGTAGAATAGGTTTCTCTCAGATTCCCAGCATTCCTACTGGGTCTCCATCACTGGATATCCACAAACACTTCTATTCTAGGCCCTTCTCCACTTTGGATCTGATGACATTGTGCCATTTGGGTGTAAGAGTTATTCTAGCACTCTGTCATGATACTGGAGTCAAAGAATCCTTTAGACTGTCTTTTCTATATTCCAGCCCTAGGCTGTCTTCAGCACGCCTTAAAATCACTGTACTCTGGGATCCAGATGGTGGCCTATGATTTGATGCCTTTATTTTATTTTTCATTATTATAACATTTTATATACTTATTTGTTTATTTGTGTGTAAGAGCATGAACATACCATAACATGTGTGTAGAAATGAGAGGACACCTTGGAAGTCCATTCTCTTCTCATACTGTGTGGTCCTAACGATGTAACCCAGGTTGTCAGATTCAGCAGCAAGTGCCTTTAGCTGCTGAGTCTTCTCACTAGGCCTTTGTTCTCCTATCCCATTAACCTCTTTTGCTGCCTCCTTGAACTTGAACAACTTGCACTGTACTTCCTAATTCTCCCCATGACTAGAGATTTCCATACCTCACACACATGCAAGCCAAAACCATCATTTTATAACTTCAAAGGAAAAAAAAATAGAGATGGCTGTAAGATTTCTTTCTTAACTAATTTGTCTTTCCCGAAATCCTGATCAGCTAGCTCCTTTATTGGCTTGGGTATTTGAAACCCAGTCATCTGAAGAGGATGCCAAGTGTTGGGTTCCTTCCTTCCTGTCCTATGGGAACAGTAGCATGTTTGCTTGAAAGTGGAAGAGAGTGAAAAACAAAAATATCAAGACAAATATATCTTAGCCTTCCAGAATATTATCCTGCTAAAGTAATCAATGCAGCATGTCCAAGAGGTGAGATACCTCACCCACAGTAACTGCTGGGAATAGCCTTGACACAATAAAACCCTTTTTATAATGCTAAGGGCATGAGGTTCCACCAGCTAGATCCCACTTGGACTCATATGTTACCACTGTTTCAGATGTGGCTCCAGAACGGAGGCCAGGTATTAGCAACTCACCTCTCTCAGATATCTAGACGGTCTCTGTTTTTGAGATTCCCTCTTGAAGGCCTTTCTTGACTCCGAGTCTTAGTGAAGGCACTGACATGCACTTCTGTCAGAAGCAAGAAAGGGTGACTTTAACAGTCCATGGAAGAAAAGAAAGCATTTTAATCTGGGAATTAGAATTACAAAATTACTGCAGTCTGTAGTATTCACAGAGAGGCCAGCCGGGTTGTCCGTTCCAATTTCCCCCAAGAGCAAACCTGATTTACAACAAAGAACAATTATTGAAATTCATAAGAGCGACACCAATCATCAATAAAAGGTCAAGCAAAGTTTAATATGATCTGCCAAAGGAGCTCTAAAAATATGTAGTACATTTAAAGCGTTTTATCAAAGAGTAATCTAAAACATGTTTTGTTCAAAGGAACAATGTCAATTACCTGAGACGCTGACGATGCCTTTTTGCCAAACGTCGCAGAATCAGTGAGGGAGCTGTCTTCACCAGTGGGTGCAAAGACTTGGGCTTGCCTCATCCCAGTGTGGCAGCTAAAAGCACACACCTTGATAAACAACTGTGAGTCCAAGATCTTATTTCTAACAGTCAGTACTATTATATTTCCTCAGGTCATACCCTCAAATTCACCTTTAAGTTTTAAAATGAAGACAAAATTATGGGAAAACTCACTTCATGTGGAGAATTAAACAAAATCTGCAATGGCCCAGTTGGAGATATAGAGCTAATGCTGCATTCCTGAGGACATTACTCAACCCAGAGATGTATGGCTTATGGGAAATGTGCTGGGCCTCTTTCAATGGAATCCTTGAATTGATAACAACTATTCCACTAAGATAGGAAGAGTTCTTTGGTCTAAAAGTAGCATGAACTAAAAATATCCAAATCGAGATCAAAAGATGAAATATGTATAACAAAATTAATGTTTACCAACCACATTCAAATATCTAATGTACAATTGGCTCCGTGTGTCTGTGCCTCCCACATCTACAGAGTCAAATGAAGAATTGTTCCTGTACTGAGCATACAAAGACGTGTTTCTTGTCATTATCGCCTAACAATATTTACATAACATTTACATTTATTGTGTATTTTAAGTCATTTAGAGGTGGTTTAAAGTATGCAGGAGGATGCACAGAGGCTCTTTGCAAATCAAATACCATTGTCTAGAGCTCTACCATGAGCTCTCTGTGGGCACTTTGAACTCTTACCATGTACTGTGTACTCATAGAAGTCATTGTGAGCTCTATTTGAGAGCAGTACTGGATACATACAGATGCAGTGTGAGCTAAACTATATAAAAAGCATCATGAGCTCTCCACAAACTACTACAAACTCTACATAGGTCACTATGAGCTCTGAACACAGCTCTGTGCAGGGCACCAGGAGCTCTGAACAGGGAAATATATAGTCAATACATGTGGGGGTCCCTGAACCTATGTCCCTTGTTCAGGGCACCATCTGAGGGAGGCCAGCTCCCACCCTTTACAGGATTCCTATGAGGAGGAGAGAGGAATAAGGAATATTAGGTAGAATGACAGGCCTAACCAATGAGAGGAAAGACAGAAACACAAGACAGCTTTGGGCGGACCTGGGTCAATACCCAATGGCCCAGAACTTTATTCAAAAGGGCTTTCTATAGCAATGCCAAGGAGCGAGGCAAAAGACTCCCCCTTGCTAGATATAGCCAAGTGTAGACCCTTCCAAACACCTGTTATCCAAGCCTGTGGTCCAATTATCCCCTGATGCAGCCCTGCTGGGTAAAGCAAGCTCAGATCTCACTAGAAACCTCTGTGGGCTCCCACAAATACAGGATGACTTGAGATGTGCAAAGGACATTTAAATGTCAAGACATTGTCATGATTTACATGCAGGGAACTGTGACTGCTACAAAGTGCCATAGGAGCAGCACACAGGGCATTATGAGGAATGCACAGTAAAATATTAGCTCAGTGCAGGACAACGTGAGATCTATATGGGCCACTGTAACCTATACACAAGGGACCATGGGTTCTATAAAGGCACTGTGACCCCTAAAGTATGTCCCATAGAATGACTATAAATGCAGTATGAGCTCTGCTAGCCAGTGAGCTGTTTGTGAGAACATCGTGAGATGTGTGCAGGGCACTACAATATGTACAGAGGGAGTTATGCTCTTTGTGCTGATGCACTGTGATGTCTGTACATGTGTGCTGTTGTCTCTCCATGGGGCACCATGAGCTCCATACAAAGCACTATCATGTCTATAGAGATAAAGCAAACTCTATAGGGTGCTTAGAGCTTATTCAGTTTATTCTGGGGTCTATACAAAGCACTATGAGCTATTTAAAGGTTCAGTGCAAGCTGCAATGCAGAAGTATTAACTCTATACAGGTGTGCTCTGCTCTACTGAGGGAGTGCAATCTGTACAGCTGCACTGTGAGCTGTCTACAGGCACCTATCACCTCTAAATTGGTACTCTGTTAGCTCAAGACAGATGCTGTGTGAACCCACACCACAACAGGCACTGTGGCCTCAATAACAGTGACTATGAACCTTATACAGGACACTCTTCAGTGTTTCTTATGGGTGTACTAGCGAGTGCGAAAAGCTGCCCTGTGAGATGAATAAAGAATGTCATGAATTCTGTGTTGGGCTTGATACTCCCTCCATACAGGGCAACATGGGCTTCATGCAAGATCATTGTGTGCTCTATATAACTTGCTGTGAACTCTGTATCAGGCACTATGTACATTATAAAGGCCATCATGAGCTCTATACAGATGTGCTATCTTCTACATGTAGATACACTAGGTCTCGTGTATAGAGCACCATATGCTCTACTCATAGGCACTATAAGCTTCCTAAAGGTGCAGTGTGAACTCTATACAGGTGCACTGTGAGCTGCACACAGGTGTACTGTGAGCTCCACATAGGTGCAGTATGAGGTCAACACAGGTGCACTATGTCCATAGAGGTGTCCTGTGAGCTCCACCCAGATGCACAGTAAATATCAGGCAGGTGCACTGTAAGCTCTATACAGGAGCATTGTGAGCTCCACACAGGTGCACTGTGAGCTCTTTAGTAGTGCCTCATGAGCTCCACATAGGTACACCTGTGAGCTCCACACAGGTGCACTGTGAGCTCTATACAGGTGCACTGTGAGCTCTGTAGTGGTGCCCCATGAGCTCCACATAGGTGCATGGTGAGCTCCATTGAGGTGCACGGTGAGCCCCACACAGGTTTACTGTGAACTCAATAGAGGGGAACTATGAGTTCCACATAGGTCCACTGTGAGCTCAAAACACATACATTCTGAGCTCTGTGAGGGTAGAATGTAAGCACCATTCAGGTGCAATTTATGTGCAATTCAGTGCACTCTGAGAGCTATACTGGGCATTATCATCTCTGTACAGGGCATAATGAATTGAATTCAGGGCACTACCAGGGCTTTACCTTAAAATATTGAGCTCTGTTCTAAACAGGATTTTGAGCTCTTTAAAGGTTTCTTTGATCTATATTAGACACTATGAACTCGGTGCTCTGGACTGACACTAAGGGCACTACGAAGTCAATACAGGGAATTTTGAGCTTGACAAGGGCACAATGAACTCTGTAGACACTATTTATACTGGGCAATGCAAGCTTTGTGCAGGACAATGTGAAGTGTATAACAGGGACAGTGAGTTCTACACAGGACATGATGATGTCTATACAAAACATTGTGAGCTCTACACTGAGCACTATGTGATCTGTGCAAGAAACTCTGAGCTTCATACAGGTCACTCTGAGTTCTAAAATGGGCACTGTCATCTCCAAACAGGACAAGAGCAAAGGGCACTATGTAAATTATAAAAGGCACAATGAGCTGTAGACAGGGAATCATCAGCTGTGTAGAGGGCACTAAGAAATCTATACAGAGTAACATGAGAACTGTAATCTATACAGAGTAACATGAGCATTGTATACAGAGTAACAGCAATGTAAGCTACAAACAGGAAAGTATGAGATCCACTAAGAACTCAATAAAGGGAATGGTAAGCTCTAAATAGAATACTATGCTCTCTATATAGGTCACTATGAGCTCTGTACAGCACACTATGAGCTCTATACAGGACACTATGAGTTCTATACAGGCCACTATGAGCTCTAGACAGGACACTATCATCTCTTACAGGGCACTATGAAGTCTATACAGGACACACTATGAGCTCTATATAGGCCACTATGACCTATATTCAGGGCACTATGAGCTTTATACAGAGCATTATGAACTCTATACAGGACACTATGAGTTCTATAATGGCCAGTATAAGCACTACACAGGACACTATGCACTCTGTACAGGTCATATGAGCTCTGTATAGGTCACAACGAGCTCTATAGAGGGAGTTATGAGCTCTATACAGGGTACTATGAACTCTATAAAGGCCACTATGAGCTCTATGCAGGCGACTGTGAACTCTATACAGGGCACTATTCATCTATACAGGCCACTATGAACTCTATACAGGTCACTATGAGCTCTATACAGGTCATATGAGCTCTCTATAGGTCTCTATGAGTGCTACACGGGCATTATGAGCTCTACAGGGTACTATGAGCTCTATACAGGATACTATGAGCCCTAGACAAGGAACTATGAGTTCTATACAGGGCACTATGATCTCTGTACAGGGCACTGTGAGGTCAATACAAGGCACTAAGAGCTCTATACAGGGCATTATGAGCTCTATAGAGGGTATTATGACCTCTGTACAAGGCATTATGAACTCTATACAGGGTATTTTGAGCTCTATAGAGGGCATTATGAACTCAATACAAAGCACTATAAGCTCTATACAGAGCATTATGAGCTGTGTACAGGACATGAACTCTGTACAGGGCACTATGACCTCTATACAGGGTACTATGAGCTTTGATATGGGGCAATGTGAGCTCAATGTAGGGCATTTTGATCTCTATACAGGGCACTATGTGCTCTATACAGGGCAGTACAAGCTCTATACTGGGCATTATGAACTCTATACAGGGCCTTTATTGAGAATATTATGTGCTCTACATGGGGAACTATGAGTTCTAAACGGGGCGCTATAGGATCTATGCAGGGCTTTATGAGATCTATACAGGTTACTATGAGCTCTATACAGGGCATTATGAACTCTATACAGGACACTATGAGATATATACAGGGTAATATGAGCTCGATACAGAGCATTATTGTCTGTATAAGGGCACTATGAGCTCTATATAGGACACTAGTAGCTCTATATCTGGGATTATGAATTCTATACAGTATACTATGACCTTTATACAGGGTATTATGAGGTCTATACAGGGCACTATGAGCTCTAAACAAGGTATTAAGAGCTTTATACAGGACACTATGATCTCTATATAGGGCACTAAGAGCTCTATACACGGGACTATGAGCTCCATGCAGGGCATTATGATCACTATACAGAGCACTATGAGTTCTATATAGGGCAATATGAGCTCCATACAGGGCATTATGAGCTATTTACAAGGCATTATGAGCTCTCTACAGGGCAATATGACCTCTATGCTGGGCATTATGAATTCTATACAGGGCATTATAATCTCTGTACCAGGTATTACGAGCTCTATATAGGACACTATGAGCTCTATACAGGGCTTCATGCGCTCTATACAGAGCACTATGAGCTCTATACAGATCAATATGACCTCTATACTGGGCATCATGAGCTCTATAAAGGACACAATGAACTCTATACAGGGCACTATGTGCTCTATACAGGGCACTATGTGCTCAACACAGGGCACTATCAGGTATATACTGGGCTCTATGAGCTGTATACAGGGCAATGAGCTCTGTACAAGGCACTATGAGCTCTACAAGGGCACTATGAGGTCTACACAGGGCACTACGTTCTCTACACAGGCACTATGAGTCTATTCAAGCCAATATGAGCTCTATACAAGGCACTATGAGCTCTATGCAGGGCACTATGAGCTCTATAAAGGTCACTATGAGCTCTATACATGATACTGTTCGCTCTATACAGGGCACTATGAACTCAATACAAGGCACTATGAGCTCTATACAGGGCACTATGAGCTCTATACAGGGCATTATGAGCTCTATACAGGACACTATGAGGTATGTACAGGGTAATATGAGCTCTGTACAGGGCATTGTGATCTGTATAAGGGCACTATGAGCTCTACAGAGGGAACTAGAATCTCTATACTGGGCATTATGAACTCTATACAGTGTACTATGACCTTTATATAGGGCATTATGAGGTCTATACAGGGCACTATGAGCCCTATACAGGGCATTATGAGATCTATATAAGGCATTAAGAGCTCTTTACAGGTACTATGAATCCTATACAGAGACTCTGAGCTCTATACAGGGCATTATGAGCTCTATACAGGGCATTATGAGCTTTGTATAGGGCACTATGAACTGTATAAAGGGTATTTTGAGCTCTATACTGGGCATTATGAGCTCTATACAGGGCACTGTGACCTCTGTACAGGTCGCTTTGAACTCCATACAGGCCACTGTGAGTTCTATGCAGGATACTACAAGCTCCATACAGGGCATTGTAATCTCTGTACAAATCATAATGCATACTACTGTGCAGGTCAATATGCAAGGCATTGTGAATTATAAACAGGGTGCCCTTCATGATAAAGGTTCTATAGAGATCAGGAATATAAGGAACAAACCTAAACATAATAAAGGCAATTGATAAAAGGGCTGAGAAAGAAATCAGAGAAGCATCACCCTTTACAATAGCCACAAATAATATAAAATACCTTGGGGTAACTCTAACTAAGCAAGTGAAAGACCCGTATGATAAGAACTTTAAGTCTTTGAAGAAAGAAATTGAAGAAGATATCAGAAAATGGAAAGATCTCCCATGCTCATGGATAGGTAGAATCAACACAGTAAAAATGGCAATCTTACCAAAAGCAATCTATAGATTCAATGCAATCCCCATCAAAATCCCAACACAATTCTTCACAGACCTGGAAAGAACAATACTCAATTTCATATGGAAAAATAAAAAAACCTAGGACAGCTAAAAGAATCCTGTATAATAAAGCAACCTCTGGAGGCATCATGATCCCTGACCTCAAGCTCTACTATAGAGCTACAGTAATAAAAACAGCTTGGTACTGGCATAAAAACCGACACGTGGACTTATGGAATCGAATTGAAGACCCTGACACACACCTATGAACATATGATTTTTGACAAAGAAGCCAAAACTGTACCATGGAAAAAAGAAAGCATCTTTAACAAATGGTGCTGGCATGACTGGATGTCAACATGCAGAAGATTGCAAAGAGATCCATATCTGTTGCCATGCACAAAACTCAAGTCCAAGTGGATCAAAGACCTCAACATAAATCCAGTTACACTGAACTTGATAGAAGAGAAAGTAGGAAGTAGTCTGGAACACATTGGCACAGGAGACTACTTCATAAACATAACACCAGTAGCACAGACACTGAGAGTGACAATTAATAAATGGGACCACCTGAAACTGAGAAGCTTTTGTAAAGCAAAGGACATGGTCAATAAGACAAAACAACAGCCTACAGAGTGGGAAAAGATCTTCACCAATCCCACATCTGACAGAGGGCTGATCTCCAAAATACATAAAGAACTCAAAAAGCTAGACTTCAAAATACTGAACAATCCAATTAAAAATGGGCTACAGAGCTTAACAGAGAATTCTCTACAGAAGAATCTCAAATGGCTGAAAGGCATTTAAGAAATTACTCAACATCCTTAGTCATCAGGGAAATGCAAATCAAAACAACTCTGAGATACCATCTTACACCTGTCAGAATGGCTGAGATCAAAAACACTGAAGACAGCTTATGTTGGAGAGGATGTGGAGCAAGGGGAACACTCCTCTAATTGGTGGGAGTGCAAACTTGTATAGCCACTCTGAAAATCAGTATGGCGCTTTCTCAGAAAATTGGGAATAAGTCTTCCTCAAGACCCAGTTATACCACTCTTGGGCATACACCCAAGGAATGCTCAATCTTACCACAAGGACACATGCTCAACTATGTTCATATCAGCATTATTCATAATAGTCAGAACCTGGAAACAACCTAGATGCCCCTAAACTGAAGAATGGATAAAGAAAATGTGGCACATATACACAATGGAGTACTACTCAGCAGTAAAAAATAATGATATCATGAAATTTGCAGGCAAATGGATGGAACTAGAAATTATCATCTTGAGTGAGGTAACCCAGACTCAGATGGACAAACATAATATGTACTCACTCATAAGTGGATACTAGGTGTGAGGGAAGGGATGGCCAGACTGCAACCCACAACTCCAGAGAGGCTAGCTAACAGGGAAACACCCTAGGAGGGACACATGGATGACCTTGTGAAGGAGAGTGGATGAGATCTACATGAGCAGACTGGGTGTGTGGGGTGGCGGAGGGCGATGAGTGGGGGATGAGAACATAGGAAAATGGGAGGGTCGAGCTGGAACAGGGACAGAATGGGAGGGCAGGGAGGAAGATACCATGATAGATGAGGACATCATGGGAATAGGAAGAGGCAGGGTGCTGGGGGAGGCTCTCAGGAATCCACAAGGATGACCCCACCTTGGTCTGCTGGCTTTGGTCCAGAGGGTGCCTGGACTGGTCTACTCTGGTGACTGGTCTAGCAAATAACTTAGCTGTTATCATGGAGCCTTTGTCCAGTGACAGATGGAGGCAGATACAGAGATCCATGGCCAGGCACCAGACTGAGCTCTGGGAATCCAATTAATGAGAGAGAGGAGGGATTCTGCAGGCGAGGGACGTCGAGATCATGATGGGAGGATGTGCAGAGATGACCGGCCACACTAGTGGAAGCCCATAAACTGTGGACTGGTGGCTGTGGGGCCCCCATGGGGCTGGACTAGGCCCTCTGGATACGGAAGATGGTTGTTTGGCTCGAACTGTTTGGGGGGCACCCAGGCAGGGGGATTGGGATCTGTCCCTGGTGTATGGGCAGGCTTCTGGGAATCTGGTGCCTGTGGTGTGATGCCTTGCACAGCCTTGGTGCAGTGGGAAGGGGCTTGGACCTGCCTAGGCTCAGGGTGCTGGGCTCTGCTGACTCCCCATGGGAGGCCTTGATTTGGGGGATGTGGGGATGCAGGGTGGCTTGGGAGAGAGGGCTGAGGGGATGGAGAAGGGAGGAGGGGGGATCTGTCGGTGGTATGTAAAGTGAGTAGAAAATTTCTTAATAAAGAAAAATGAAAAAAAATAAACAGGGTGCCATGATCTCTGTACATGGTATTATTAGCTCTGTGCAGGGACCTTGAGCTATGTACAGGGCACTATGAGCTTTACACAGGGCTATCAATTTTGTACAAGGCTTATGAGGTGTTTAAAGGGCACACCAACTTGTTTACTGGGCACTATGAGCTCCATACTGGGCATTATGAGCATTATAAAGAACACTATGGGCTCAATATAGGGCACTATGAGCTCTATATAGGGTCATACTCTATACTAGGCATTATGAACTCTATACAAAGGATAATGACTTGTATACAGGGCAATATTAGTCTCATCATGGTTCTGTGAGTTATATAAAGGGAAATACGACTTCTACAAAGGGCAATATAAGCTCTTGTCAGAGCAGTATGAGCTCTATACAGGGCATGAAAGTTACATACAGGACACCGTGAGTTCGATATAAGACGAGACACTCTTTGTATAAGATCTTTGTGCTGTGTACAGGGAACTATGGGGTCTATTATGGGCTGCGAGATTCAGATCTCATATGTTATTAGCTCTACACAGGACACAATGACTTAAGTACAGGGCACTAGGAGCTCCAAACAGGGCATTAGGAGTAACATAAAGGCAATGTGAACTTTACACAGGGCACTCTATGCTTTGTACAAGGCAATGTGAGCTTGGTAGTCAACACTGTGAAGTCTATACAGTGCACTAGAAGCTCTTTACTGGACACTATGACATATGTGTGTATGTATGTATGTATGTATGTATGTATATATAGCAATATGAGTTCTAGCTCTAGCAATATAAGCTTCATACAGGGCACTATGACTCACAAGACAGAGCACCATGGGCTCCACAAAACATGATGTTAGGTCTGTTGCGGATACTTTGAGGCCTATAGAGTGCATTATGAGCTCTTTACAGGACTCTATGAGCTCTACACAGGAATTATGAGCTATAAATAGGGCACTATGACTTACATACAGGGCATTATGAGCTCCACAGAGGGCATTTATAAAACACACTATGAGGTCCATACAGGTTATCATGTGCTTTATACAGGGCAATAGGAGCTCAGTACAGAACACTATGATATCTGCCCAGTGCATTATGAATTCTGCACAGGACACTAGGAGCTCTATACAAGACAATATGTGCTCTATACAGGACACTATGGCCTCTAGAGAAGGCACTATGAGATCTATATAGGACACTATGAAGTCTATATAGGGCAGTACGATTTGTATTCAGGGCACTATGATTTTCATACAGGGCATTATGAAGAATATAATGTGAACTATGAGCCTTATACAGGGCAACATTTGCTTTTTACAGAGCTCTATTAACTCTATTCTAGTACTATGAGCTCTATGGGATCTATATATGGATAAAGGAGTCCTATACAGGGCCCCGTGAGTTATTTACTGGGCGTATGAGCTCATTATATCCCATAATGATATCTAAGTGATCTAAGAGTTACACACAGGGCACTATGAGCTCTGAGCAGTGCACTATGAGCTTTGTACAGAGCATGGGAGCTCTAGATAGGACTATGAGCTCTGTACAAAGAATTGCGAGTTCTTTACAGGGCACTATTACTTGTATACCAGGTACAGTGAACTCCATACATGACATCATAAGCAATATAAGGGCACTAGGAGCTCCATACAAGGCGTTAGGTGCTCTACACTAGGTACCATGAGATCTACACAGTGCACTATAAGCTCTTCTATACAGGGTGTTGTAGTGCAGTGACCTATATACAGGGCATTACAAGCTCTGTACAGGGCACTATGGGAAATAGATATAGATATAGATATAGATATAGATATAGATATAGATATAGATATAGATATAGATATAGATATAGATATAGATAGATAGATAGACAGACAGACAGACAGATAGATAGATAGATAGATAGATAGATAGGTAGATAGATAGATAGATAGCTGACATACTGAGATCTGTACATGGATCCTATACAGGGCACTATGAGCTCTTTTTAGGGCATGTGCTCTGTGAAAGTCATTATGAGCTCTACATAGGGCACTATGGCTTGTATTCAGGGCACTATGAGCCCCATATAGGGCAATATGGATTTTATAAAGGGCACTCCAAGATCTATACAGGGTACTATGAGCTATACTCAGAACACTTTGAAGTCTAAATAGGGAACTCTGAGATTCATACAGGCTACCATGAGCTTTGTACAGGGAAC
This sequence comes from Peromyscus eremicus, assembly GCF_949786415.1. Taxonomy (NCBI): domain Eukaryota; kingdom Metazoa; phylum Chordata; class Mammalia; order Rodentia; family Cricetidae; genus Peromyscus; species Peromyscus eremicus. The sequence continues at coordinate 47,668,375 of NC_081423.1, forward strand.
AATGTGTGCTCTATAATGGTGCTATAAGATCATACAGGGCACTATAAGCTTGGTACAATCAGATCTATCAAATGCGTTGGAGGTTTATACAGGGTACTGGGAGCTCTGTAGAAGGAAATATGAGCTCTGTGCAGTGTACTGTGAGCTCTGCACAGGGCACTGTGAGCTCCACACAGAGTACTGTCAGCACTGTGAAGATAGATCACTATGATCCCTGTACAGGAACCTATGAGCGCTTTACAGGGCACTGATGGCTTGATAAAGGGCACAATGCACTCTATATGGGACTGTGAGCTCTCTACAAAGCATTATGAGCTCTCTACAACCAGGCACTGTGACTTGTATGCAGGGCACTGTGAGCTCCACACAGAGTACTGTCAGCACTGTGAAGATCACTATGATCCCTGTACAGGAACCTATGAGCGCTTTACAGGGCACTGATGGCTTGATAAAGGGCACAATGCACTCTATATGGGACTGTGAGCACTCTACAAAGCATTATGAGCTCTCTACAACCAGGCACTGTGACTTGTATGCAGGGCACTGTGAGCTCCATACCTTCTGAGTTGCATAAAGGGTACCATCAGCTCAGTACAGGGCATTCTGACCTCTCTACAGGGCACTATGAGCTCTGTGCAGGTTGTAATGGGCTCTGTAGAGTGCCCTATGAGCTTGTCCAGGGGACTATGAGCTCTCTACAGGACACTATCTATATAGGGCACTGTGTGTTAAACATGCAGCACTATGAGTTCAAGCAGGGCATGGAGGTCTGTACTGGGTTCTATAACACCTCTATTCAGCATTATGACGTCTACAGGGAAATATGGGTTCTGTATTGGGCACTATGAGCTCAATCATGAGTGGATTCTGAGATTTATACTTGACACTAGAAGCACTACACAGGTCATTGTGAGCTATATCCAGGGCTCCCTAATGTCTATAACGGAAATTATGAGTTCCCTAAAGGGACAGTATGAGGTCTGTACTGGACATTTTAAACTCCATACAGAATTCTGTGAGCTCTACACTGGACACTATTAAATGTATAGTGGGCACTATGAGGTCTATACTGAGGACCATGAACTCTATTCAGGGCTCTATGCACTATATACTGTGCATTACAAGCACCTTACAGAGCATTATGAGCTCTATACAGTGATTCATGTGCTGTATTCAGACATGATGAAGCCTATATAGGTCAGTTAGAGCTATATACAGTTCATTATGAGCTATAAACAGCTCTATACAGGCACTCTGTACTGTACCAGGTAGTGTTTGTTGATCCTGGGCACTTTGAGCTCTAGAAGGGGCACCATTATGTCTATACAGGGCACTATGAGCTCTATACAGAAAACTGTGTGCTGTGTTAGGACACTATGAGATGTATACAGGACACTGGGCTCTGTAAGGGCACTATGATCTTTATACAGTTCATTATGTTTACACAGATCATTTTGAATTATATACAGGATACTATGTATTGTACACAGGACACTATGAGCTCTTTCCAGTGTACTTGAGCTGTATATAGGGCAGGATGAGCTCTATTCTAGGCATTAAGTGTTCTGTACAGAACTCTGTCAGCTCTATATAGGGCCCTGTGAGCTCTACACATTATATACCACAAGCTGTATACTGCGCATTCTGAACTCTCAGTATATATACCACTTATGCTTCAAATATAGTCATTTAACAGCTTCACACCCATGCATATACTGACAACCCTAATTTACCTAGGTGGATTATTATTTTTTTAAGGAGAACGTAACAGTGAGAGCTGAATGTGAAGTGGTGGAAAATCTGGAGGACTTATAGGATGCTAGTGGATGGGTATAGGATTGAAATCATTGTATGCATATATTGTGTGCTTAAAGAATAAATAAAAATACACAAAACCATTTTTAGTTTGAAGGAATAAAAACATCAGTCCCCATCCATCCATTTGCTGTTGATTGCTGTTGGCCCATTTGGTTACTGATGCTAGCTTGCTGTGGAGGCACACTTCCTGTCTCATTTTATCTGATCTTGTCTGCCTTTGTCTCCTCACCACCTAGAACAACCCCAGAAGGATGCTCCAAATGCTTCATGAAATTAAACAGAGCCCTATATATTTAGGCTGAATTATTTTCCTTCCTCAAATAATTGTCACCTCTAGTAACACAGTTAAATACATATGTTCTTTCTCTCTGTGTCTGTTGTCTCCCTCTCTTGCATGTGTGTGTGTTTGCATATGTGTATGTGTGGCACGTGTGTGTGTGTGTGTGTGTGTGTGTGTGTGTCTGTGTGTGTGTGTACTTATGTGTACATGTTGTGATTTATTAAAGTAGTTGCTTCCAGTCAAAAGGATTCTTCTTGGACATGATGCCTTCATTTCAAACACATCTGGAGTTTGGGTCTGCAGACGCCTGCTGTCCATCTCACTGCTATTGTGTTCTAAGTGTCCTCACAATCTCCATCAGCTGAGAACTAGTCACCTGCTGTGTGAGAATGATGAAAAGATGTGATGAGGAGCAGGCTACAGAACTGATATCATTAAAATAAAAAGAATCATGACTCCCAAGTAAAAAGACAGTCACCCAAGGTTGTAAACTCCTTTTTTACAAATACTCCACCCCAATGACTGAAGCGAAGTAAAAAGCCACAGATGCAGATCCCAATAAAATCTGCCCATGGCTGTTGAGAGATTAGTCGGCAGGTAAGACTCCACACAGCATGGCCTCCAACACTTGTTGCTGTTTGCAGAGCCAGTTGGAGGCGGTCTTTCCGGCCCATCTGCGCTGCTTTTACAGCAGGTCTGCATACTTGCTCAGTGAGAGAATGCTTCTTGTTGCTGCAAACAGCCCTCATAAATGTTGGAGCCAAGTGTGTCTAAACATTACAGCATATTAAACACCTTTAAGCATGATCCATAACCTTGTAATTGGTACCGAAATAACACGACCTGTGTTTTAAATGGGAATTTGATTCTGTGTTTGCTGCTGTCAATCTGCTCAGCTGGACTCTGCCTGGGAAAGTGGGGCATGGGGAGAGTATGGCTGTGATGGAAGGATGGGACTCAACTCTGGGAGCTTAGACGTCCTCTGGGATAACAACATCTTCGAAACACGGGAAAACTGAGGCCCGGACAACCTCGTCGACACACTCAAAATTTCCAGAGTTTTCATCCAATGCTTTTTCCAGTTTATCACAATACTTTTCTAAGCATGGGGACTTTTCCTAATACCTATAATTATGTTAGTGATGAAGTCATCCATGTTCAGACTGAAACATATCTCTGTTGACGGAGGAACAAGACCTAAAGGGGTGGCTTTTTGTTTCTGAGGGACATTGCCCCAAATGAATTCTTTTCAAATAGCGCTTTCCGATGCTCCCCCAGGTCCTCAAATACTCATTTGTGAATTGCTTTTACCATTATCTCCGTAAACTGTGGCTAAAGTTAAGCACAGAATTCAGAAGAAGGGCAAACTGTCTAAGCAGCACAGACTTATGAGCACTTCCACCCTGGCCTTGATACAAGATGGTCTGTGACCTGGAAATGGCCTGACTCTCTCACCCACATTAGTTTTCACGATATTCTCTCTTTGGCTTGGAACTCCTAGGGATGGTGGAAGTCAGAATAGACAGTGCTCTAGTAGGCACAAGTTGGATAATATTATGATCTTTTTTACTAGTGTCCTTAAAGTTAGAAACCTTAAGGTTTTGTTTTCTTCCTGTTCTAATCTCCATTCAGCCTTATAGTTGAAAAGTTATTCCAGTTTTATACACAATTTTCCTCATCAGTGAAAACTTACCAAGATCATCACCATATAGGTACATACAAGGCAAGAGTGAATATTTGTTCTTCAACAAGTGTTTGCATTAAGAAAGGGGAAAGGGACTAAATGCTCATCATGTAAGAGGTAAGAGCATTGCATATATTGTCCCATTTAACCTTTAAATCCCAAAGGCAGACTCTTGCTTTGAAAATATTATCAGACCTCTCCTCTTGCCTGCTTTGGATTAAATCTAATTAATGAACTTTAATTTTGTACAAATGTCTATGTCTCTGTGTGGGTATATGCACAATGAGCATAGTGCCTGAGGAGGCCAGAGAGGATGTCAGATCCCCTGGAGCTGGAGTTAGAAGCAGTTGTTAGCTTTCTGAAGTGGATGCTGGAAACTGAACTCAGTTCCTCTGCAAGAACAGTGCATGCTCTTAGCATCTGGCTTCTGAACAAGGTCGCTTTTACTTCCTTTGGAGCAAGAGCTATGTTTTGAGTTGACAGTATGAATGTGTAAAAGGAATTCTAGGGGAAAATGGACAGAATGTATGATAAGCCATCTCTCCAGCTGCCCTCATCTATTTTTGAATTTAGAGAGATTAGATATTTATGTTAGCATTAAAGTTGGAATAAGAAATACAGGAGATAAATATTGATGTGAAAAGTCATAAGAGATAGAAGAATAATTGTGTTCAGTTTCATGTATAATCTGTAATTATTTAACGTTATTGGTCTTTTTACTGAAGAATATGATCATTGCATAGGATTACCACAGAAGTCAGAAGAATCAGAGGCACGAGGATGTAGGAGTGTGCTGGAGGAAGAGGAAAAGCTCAGCCAATGACCTCACAGGATCTCTCTCCTATTTTCTGTTTTCCCATTGCCCACCTGCCCCCTGCTTACCTTCCCATTGTGTGGAGGCAAACACCTGAGGCTGCGATGGATTGATTTCACTAAGCTTCCAGACGATTTTCCTTTGCAGATTTCATGCTCAATAAACTCCTGGTTGTAATTTGACATCCCATGTAGGTTTGTCTCCAGGAAAAGACAGCTGTTGGTTATCTAGCTCTAAGGACTCTGGTCTAGGTCTCACTTCTTCTGAAAATTAATGAAGTATCTTGGGGGGTTTTATGTTTTGGTCTTCTTATTATTTAGTGAGCATAGATTCCTGGCAAGATGAGATTTCCAAATCTACCATGGAGAAGCCTAAATCCTGGATGGTGATGTATCCAGGAATAGTTAGCACCATGTGTCATTGGAGTTGAATGTCTCACAAGCTCGGTTTGAAAACTACTTTAGAAGTCCACTACCTGCCAGTAGTAATTTTGAACTTTCCCCAAGATGTAAACATGTACTAGAGACAGCAGAAAAATCCAAAGACTGCAGAAACTGGAAAGAATGTGAAATATGAAAGAAGAGAAAAAAAATCACGTGAGTTTACATGGCTCCTTCTCCTGAGGGTACTTCCAGCCTCTCAAGCACACATGGAGAAACAGAATGTAAGGAGGAAGTCACTGTCTTTCCAAACTGAAAAATAACAAATTAAATAAAATAAAGAAACCATGAAGCAGTTCAGGGCTGCCGTGGTCTCTAGAAATTAACAGGAGAAGTCAAAGGACAAAAATGTAGAACACAGGCCTTAAAATTTGTATAAGACTTCCTCTAAAAACCCCTGAACTTCCAATTTTCTATGTGTCTTGGACAGGCTCAAGGAGTCTCGCAGAAAGGCACAATTAGAAGTTGACATAACTTCATAGAGATTTTTAGCAGTTGCCTGATGCTATAGAATTTGAAATCCTGTAAAATAGAGGCAGTTTGTAAAAACATATCACAAACAAATCTACAAAAACAAAAAGTGGAGTTTGTGTGGAAGATCCTGCAGACTGGTTGGTCAAAATGCTGTGAATGCGGGGACATGGAATGTTGCAGATGTGAACCCAAATTTATCTTATGCTGTCTTTATTCTCCTTGAGAGTCATTTCCTATCAATATCTATATCTGAACAACATCCTGTGATAGTCAGGTAAAACATTTGGAATATTGTTTAACTTAGCACATCCCTAACTGCCACCAACCTTAAAGCTAGGAACATTACAACATAGGAACAGATAGATTTTCCCACTCACTATAGCCCTGCTATCCAACGCCCACACTAATGTATTTGGTAAATCCCTTGATTTATGACTTCCCTACATTTGTGACTATAAAAGTTCATGTAGCCTTTCCCAGAGGGGAACATGTAATTTAGAGCAAACTGAATCTGTGTTTCCAGGCCATAGTCACTCACATTTGGCTCTGAGTACAGTAATTTTTACTCTCTTAGAGTAAGAACTGTGTTTTAAACTGATGGTACAAATGTGCAAAAGGAATTATGTAAAAAAAAAAAAAGCACAGAATGGAAAAGCATACAGAATTTCAGAAGAATGAAAATTGAAACAAGAATTAAATTGAAATCCTAGAACTGAAAAAAAAAGAATGTATGGGCATCTTCTGATTTCAACTCTGACATATCAGGAGATTAGAAATCATAACTCTGCTTTTAGTGTGTGTGTGTGTGTGTGTGTGTGTGTGTGTGTGTGTGTGTGTGTTACACATGGGTGTGTATGTGTTTAGGAGCCAGGGTTGACACTGGGTGTCTTTTCTCAATTGCTCTCCACATTTAATTTTGGGGGCACATCAATTCAGCTGGACTGGCTAGCTAGTGAGCTCTAGGGATCAGTCTGTCTTGACTTTACTGTGCCCGGGTTACAGGAGTGCTCTGGCTTTTGAAATGAGTTCTGGGGCTCAGCTCTGGCTTTTGAAATGAGTTCTGGGGCTCAGCACTCTGGTCCTCACACTTGCACAGCAAGTGCTTTACAGCAGACTGGAACATCTTCCCATCCCACCACACCCACTCACAAAGCAAGAAGTAGTACTAGAATTGTTAAAGTCAGAGGCTGGCCTTTGGCAACCCTAACAAGCAAGGCCCAGCTACCAGTCCTGAGCAGAGACTAGGCTGATGTATCTGTTGGTGGCTGGCATGTCAGATGAAGCAGACCGGTTCAGGATAGGAAGCTGACACAAATCACCCTTCAGAATGAGCTTTGTTAGGAGAAAGTCTAGGGACCATGCTCAGTCCTTGAGCATTAGGGGAGAGAGAGAGAGAGAGAGAGAGAGAGAGAGAGAGAGAGAGAGAGAGAGAGAGAGAGAGAGAGAGAGCATCATATCAGAGGCAACATGTGGGGGCCTTGCCAGAAAGAGCCTTCCTTTCAAAATTCTGGAAGGAGCAGCATTAGGAGAGACAATGGCTGTGGGTGGCATCACGGATCCTAGGGGAGAGCCTTCAAATCCTACGAGCACAGGGAGGTTTCTGATATTTTCAGGTTGGCAGAAGGAATTGGGAAGTTCCACCCCATATGACTGGTTTGGTTTCATCTGCATGCCAAGGGGCGCAGGAGAGGAGCAAACAGGTCCTGGGCAGGACATCATGCAGTGGTAAGTGAGGAGGACCAAGCTCTCTTATAGACCTCTGGGATCTGCATGTTCTAACCTTCACACCAAGGGCTGTGGGTCTTTTCTGAGGACAGACTGCAGAGAATACAGCCTGATTTCTTTCAGGCTGCAGCATGGCGTCTGCTTTCTTAGAGAGGATGCATCTTCAAGCGGCAGGTCTGTGGTCCAACAGCAACCACACTGGATCCAGTGAGTGTTCCCTGCTCCCAGACCCGAGTCAATCTGCAGGGCCCTGACATCAGGTCTAGGTTTAAACAGGGGACAAGAGACATGCATAAGTAGACAATCATAGTCAACATGTGTCCCTCCCATCACAGACCCATCATCCTCTTGGCTCCAGTCTCTTCTGAAGGCAGAGGTCTATCTGATAAGTTGTCAGACTGTGTGAAATCTCTTCTCAGGAGACCCGCCCCTCCTCTGGCTGCATTAGCCTTCAGACTTTTTCTTAAAAAAAAAAAAAAAAAAAAAAGCACAAGATTCCCAAGGAAACTCAATTTCTTGGGAGACACTGTCTCAGTAGTCTGAAAGTTGACTAGAGGGGCACAAGCTAGAATCTCGGGTCCTTGGGGTTGTGGAAGCGGCTCAATGGTTAAGAGCACGTACTGTTCATGCAGAGGACTCATGTTTGTTTCAGCACCCACGTTAGGCAGCTCACAAGCACCCATAACTCCAGCTCTAAGGGATTTGATGTTCTTTTCTGGACTCTGCAGGCACCCATACATCTCCCTTTAGCCCCCCTCTTAACCCTCTACAATTGAAAAGAAAAGCAGTATCTTCATTCCTAGTTGCAGAGCCAAACAAACTATCATCAATGACAGTTCTTGGAGGCTCACAAAGTCCAGAGATGGCAGTTTAGCATGTGGAGCCATTCAGAGTAAAAGAAACTGCAAGTCATTGGAAGGCACCTCATGAAGCCTCACACTCAAGGACTCTCTGATTCTTCTTTTTTTCTCCAAGCTCAGGGTGAGGCTCTTCTTTCTCACTCTCTTGAAGCTTCCTCATGCTACCTGATGAATTTCTCCTAAAAGAAAAGCAAATGTCTTAGACTCCCTCCCTGGAATCTCATTAACAAGGGAGATTGATCACCAGACTACATTAACCAGATCCACCATGCCTTTATGTCCAAAGTTGCATCTCTCCACCTGCAGGCTGTTACCTCAGGGAGTTTATCCACATAGCAAGAAAACTTTTGTTTACAACGGCGTCTGCCAGCTTGCCTTCCCAGAGCCTGTCTTAGATACCAGTAGAACTTTGCCCAGGCCCTTGTCTGTTATCCAGACAAATTCATCTCTCCTAAAAACTATTTTCGAGTCTTCTCAAATGACCTACATCCATCACTCCCCTCTCCACGTTAAAGAGGGTTACTTAAGCCTCAGCCATCTGGCCCTCCTTTGGGATTCATATGTTTGTGTGGCTCCTCAGCACAGGTGTATACTAATACATTTACACAACTCCTTTCTTTTTATTCTGTTTATTTTCAATTTACTTCAGAAGATGCTATTATCGATTCTTCAAAGAACAGAGAGAAAGCTCCTTCCGCCCATACAGATGAGTCAGAAAATTGAGGCTGTAGAATAAAGTTCTCTCTAAACACCTTCAGGGATACTCAGCTGAGGACCTTATCTGGGGCAGAAACTGCCAGGGCTCAGCTGGAGGCTAGGTGTGGCCTATTGTGACAAGGAGAAACCCCTGCAGAGCAGGTTTAGGGAAGGCCCTAGTGTATTCATGGGCTTTATCTCAAAGTTCTACTAGGCTCTCCCAGTGCTGATCTGGAAAAAACGCTTTCATGGTTTGGGCAGGAGGAAAGAATCACCATGTGAGGTGACCTAAGAGCGAATAGTGAACACCTTTCCCAGGTAGAGGCTTTGTCAGAGTGCTCTCCACATAGGACAACACGTTGTTCTCCATCCAGTGCTTACCTGGGTGTGAGTGTTGGGGGCGGGGGTTTGAAGTCAGTGTTTCAATAGGGATCACCACAGTGACAAGCAGGGGAATTCGTGTCACTGGAAGAGATGCAGCCTCCAAGACAAAGGCCTACTAGACACCATCAGGCCCAATAAAACATGAGATGTTTCTGATTACAGAACATCCCAAGTCCTTCACATGCAACCACCATGGTGGTGGGCCTCCTGGACAGTAGCCTCTGATGCCAGCTACAATCTCTTGGAGAAGAGATTCTCTTTTACAGAAATACTTGGGAAAGCCCACAGTCAAGAAGAAGGGCAAACAGAAGTGGAAAATTCTTCCACTAAAGCTGTAACAAATACTGAAAACACAATCTAACCCCGGCCCAGTTATAATCAGCCCCGACAATCAGTTTATAGTCTTCAGTTCCTGTTGCCAGTTAGCAACAATTGCCTTGCAAGGCTTGTGATTGGAAGGATGTTAAAGGAGGGAAGAGATAGTCAGACAAGAACATGTGATCATTAAAAGCAGACTCAGTAGATGCAGTCAGTCTGCCTACGAGAAAAAAGGAAATGTTCCCAACCCGCAAATATCATAAAGGGTTAAGTACATGAAGAAATGAAATGAACAGGAGCATGAAAAGAGCTGTGCTGTTAGTTCTAAATGTCAACTTGACACAACTTAGAATCACTTGCGGGGAGTCTTAATGAGGAATTATCTAGACAAGGTTCGCCTGTGGCCTATATGTGTGTGATTGTCTTGATGTTAATTGAGGTGTGAAGATTGTGGTGGTTTGAATAAAAATGGCCCCCATAAGCCCACAGGGAATGGCACTATTGGAAGGTGTGGCCTGGTTGGGGTAGGGGTGTGGTCTTGTTGGAGGCGGTGTGTCACCAGGGGCAGGCTCTGAGCTCTCAGAAGCTCAAGCAAGGCCACTGTGACTCAGTCTCTTCCTGCTGCCTGCCAATCCAGATGTAGCTACCTCTCCAGCACCATGTGTGCCTGCATGCCACAATGCTTCCGGTCATGATGATGATGGACTAAAGCTCTGAACTGTAAGCTAGCCCCAATTATATGTTTTCCTTCATAAGAATTGCTGTGGCTGGGCGGTGGTGGTGCACACCTTTAATCCCAGCACTCAAGAGGCAGAGCCAGGTGGATCTCTGTGAGTTCGAGGCCAGCCTGGGCTACAGAATGAGTTCCAGGAGAGACGCAAAACTACACGGAGAAACCCTGTCTCGAAAAACCAAAAAGAAAAAAAAGAAAGAAAAAAAAAAAAAGAATTGCTGTGGTCATGGTGTCTCTTCACAGCAATAGAAACTCTAGCTAAGACAAAGATTCATCCCAAATGTAGGTAACATCATTTCATGGACTGGGACTTGAACTGTGTGAAAGTGAAAGAATTTGGCTGAGAAAACAGGCTAGCAAGCAAGGAAGGTTACATTTATTCTCTCCATGTTCTGGACTGTGTATGCGTGGTACTTTAAGTTCCTGCCTTGACCTCCCTGTTACAATGAAGAGTAACCCAGGATTATAAGCCAAATAAACATGATATTTTGAAGTGTGTTTGCCTTGTGGAAAGGTTAATTGACTAATTGAAGCAATTAACATATTTTCCCTTTTGCGTGCAATGAATAAATTGAAATTGTCTATTTTATCAATTTCCAGGTATAAAATGTGTTATTAACCATAATCATCATGTTATACAACAAATCTGAGTTATTTTTCCTAATGGAAAGTTATAGCCATTAATAAACACATTCCCAAACCCTGCCTTCCTCAGAGCCTGGAACTTAGCATTCCATTCCCTACTTCTGTGAGTGTGGCTCTTTTTTAAGTTCTGCATATATGACCAACAGTATGAGAAATGCTAAAATGGTTTTGTTCTGTTTCTTCAAGGAAATGTGTTCTCTTCCCAATGTTTAAATCCTGATATTTCTTAGACAGAATTTGATTTTTTTCCTTTAAATTCAGTGTCAGAGAGACAAAGACAAATATATGTACAACGAAGTAGAATTAACCAAGGACCAGAGAAAAGAGCATAAATAGAGACACCAGAGGACAAGAAAGAGAAACAGCGATGGTCTCTATAGTGAAATAAAACCACTCCACTCCTGAGGAAGGAGACCTTCCTACCACAGCAAAAACATCTCAACTGCTCCCTGACTCCCACAGACTCTCAGCAGAGCACCAAATACACACTGTGAGTGAGATTTACCTTGTCTTGATTCTCTGGGCTTCCATTATTGAAGATGGCAATAATGATTGCTACTCAAAAGCTAACTATAAATATAACTTACAGACTCCCCTTCCCACCTGGGGATTCTGCCTGGAACACAGGGAAATCATCCGTGAGTGGAGGGTATTCAGTTCACAGATTTGACTTGATTCCAAGCTTCTTGGCATATTTTACTGGCAGACAATTGTTTTAGGGGATTAAATAAGCAAAAAACAGGAACAATTTTGTATTGTTCATTTCTTCTGCATGTGATTGGAGGAGAGATAAAAGAGAGGGACACTGGTGTGTGTGTGTGTGTGTGTGTGTGTGTATGTATGTGTGATGGATGATACTGCCTCCATTTTGGACAAATATAGATTATGTTGCATTTAGGTCAAAGATGTTTCTCATTTTCCCATTAAGATCATGCGTTCTATGAAAAAGTTGTTATTTATTGGGAAATGCATAACTCTTTGGCCCTAGAATAAGGAAAGCATGGGGAGAATGGAAAGGCATGTCTGGCCATAGCTAGGACTGAAAAGAATCTGCGTGCGATTAGAATTGAAGGCTTCAACCTTACCATGACCTTGTCTGAAGTACTTTAGAGATGCCCAACCTGTGATGTCATTTTCAATGTGTAGTTTAAAGTTTGGAGAAATATGTTAACTGTAGGTGAATTTGGCCTCTTTTGTCTTGATAAAAGCTGAGCTGAGTCAACCCTTGTGCACCACAGGTGTGGCTTTTAGGAAGACAAGTTGGGGCTTGAAATAAGAAGCAAAGGGGTGCTTCCCTAGTAGGAAGGGGGTGGATGCTAGAGACTGAACAGGGGTGTAAATGAGGATGCTTGCTAAAGTGCTACTCATTACACATGCAGCTGTCCCTCTGTCCATCTTCTGATTATTTATTGTCTTCTCTGGGGAACGGGGGACAGGTTTTGCATTCAGCCTTAAGCTCCTGTTTCATCTGTCAAATGGGCATAGTTGACTCCAACTCTGTAGTCACATCTCTTCTAGACACAGAGATGTGTGTGTTCAGAAGATTTAGGATGTAGGGAGCACATTAATCCTGGTTGCTGTGACAAAACACCCAAGACTCTACTTTCCAAGGAGGAAGGACTGATTTGGGCTCACAGTTTCAGAGGCATCAGTTTGTGGTGGTTTGGTCTTATCACCAGGAGCCCATGAAGAGACAGAGAGTTCAGAGTAGAGCAAAGCCAGTCTCCTCATGGAAGTCAGAAAGGAGGAAGGACTTCTCATATTCCCCTTAAGGTCATTCCCCCAATGACTTAACATCCTTCCCCTGGGTCCTGCCTCCTAAAGGGCCCACCACCTTCCAATAGCACCATAAGCAGCTGACCAGGACTTTAGCAACTGAGCCCTTGAGAGATGTGCTGGATGATTTTATATCAACTTGGCACATCTGGAAGGAGGGAATCTCAACTGATAAATGCTTATAAAAACTGATAAGACTGGGCTATAGACAATCCTGCAGGGCACTTTCCCAATAAGTGATTGATTTTGGAGGACCTAGCCCATTGTGGGTGGGGCCACCCCTGGCATGGTGGTCCTGGGTGCTATAAGAAAGCAAGCTGAGCAAGTCATGGGGAACAAGCCAATAAGCAGCATTCTTCCATGGCCTCTGCTTCAGCTCCTGCCTCTAAGTTCCTGCCCTTCTTGAGTTCATGCCTTGGCATTTCTCATCAGACTGTGATTCAGGATAGGGAAGTCAAATGAACCCTTTCCTCTGCAAGTTGCATTTGGTCATGGTGTGTCAACACAGTAATAGTAACGCTAACTAATACCAAGGCCTTTAAGATCCAAACCATAGCAAAGAGAAAGACAAGTGTCCCTCTCTGCCTCCCTGTTTCCTGATGCCTCCCTGGTAGAGGCAGCACCACCTTCAGCATGGTTGCAGGGCAGGAGTTTTTAATGATGGCTGACAACAGCAGGCAGCACAGGGTCCAGGGAAAAAACCAAGAGAAAAGGCGGGAAGGATAGAGCATGGAGGGGCAGCTGCCAGGAGTTCGACAAACACTTAGTCAAACTTTAGGACAAACTCCCTCTCCCCAAAGAACAGAGAAAGGAAAGCCAAAGCTAATACTTGGGTTGCATATGGATTATGTTAGATAATATATATTCTGTACATAGTGAGTGCTGGATATATGGTAGCCATTAAAATAATACTAATAAATCTAAATGAATCCCACCTGGAACTATTTATTTGTGGAGGAATCTGGAGAGAGAGGTAGGGCAGATCGGGGGGCCTCTGGGAATGAAATAGTATTATTTAAAACATCAACAAATACTAAAACCATGGAAGCTTTGAATAGTAGAGCTGGGAAATCTGTTATTTCAGTTTAGCACTCTCATTTTACGAATATATGGACTGAGTACACAGGGGATGGTGTGCCTGACTCCACATGTAGGCTCTGCAGTCCCGGGGCCACACAGACTAACTTCTGTGATCAAGTTTCCTCATTTTTTTGAAAGAAGTTCTCTTTATCTTATATCTATAAATAAATTCTAAATGATGTCTGTTGCAGACTTCTCTTTGTGGAGACATTATAGACACCTCACATGCACCTACCACCATGTGTGGAACCATTGGGGGTGGGAAAGAGTACATTGGAGACTCATTGACAAATGTCATCCCCAAAGGGAATGAAAGACTCCACAGAAATGGCCATATAGGAGATGCTAAAGCTTTCTAGTGCTCTGAAAGCTCGAGTTTCTGTTGTTCACATAGTGACAACCTTGTTCAGATGGTAAAAGGAGCTTCTAAACCTTATTCACTATATAGAGTTGGTCCCTTTGGGAGCAGGGTGAAGAAAGGGCACAGATGTGGGTGTGGCCAGTACAGAGATGGGGAGAAAGATCCAGCAAGCGGGCTGTGGTGTTCACTCCATGCAGAGGCAGGGCTTGAAGATTCCCAGTAAGCCTCTGTGTCCATTGGAGGTCTTTCAGTGTTGACGGTCTTATCTTGGGACCCCTTGTGCTTTACAAACTGGAATGTAGTGTCCCAGGCTGGAAGTGATGTCTTCAAAGTGCCATCAGTATTAGCATCCTCTAAGATGTTTGTTTATTTAGTCTTTTCTAGGATGCCAGGAGGTCATACCACCATCATTAGTTCCAGGTTAAGAAAGGTGTGTGATGTGCTGTCTAAGGTAGATGCTGTTTGTGACCAAATGGGGCACTGATTTCACCATTTGGATCTGGTTCACAGTGCTGGCTAGTTTTATGTCAACTTGGCACAATCTACAGTCATCTGAGAGGATGGAACCATGATTGGGAAAATACCCATATCCATAAGGTTGGGATGCAGGCAAACCTGCAGAGCATTTTCTTAATTAGCGCTTGATGAGGGAGGGCTTGGCCCATTGTGGATAAGGCTATCCCTGGGTTGGTGGTCCTGGGTCCTATAAAAAAATCAGGCTGAGCAAGCCACAGGGACAAACCAGTAGGTAGCACCCCTGCATGGCTTCTGCATCAGTTCCTGCCTCCAGGTTCCTACCCTGTTTGAGTTCCTGCTCTGACTGCCTTTAATGATGGATGAGGATATGGAAGTGTAAGCCAAATAAACCCTTTCTTCTCTACATTGCTTTGGTCATGGTGTTTCATAGCAGCAAAAGTAACCCTGACTAAGACACTCACTAAGAAATCCTTTGCTATAGGAGTAAACTTGACTTAGCATCTGTTTACTCACAAAACCAAACTCTGATGGAGCTCCTAATGAAGAAAGGCCCACACTACTGTGTCTCTATAACCGATTTCCCATATTCATGGTTTCCTTAGAAACCATCTGATCCTGGGCTTCCCAGAGAACTACCAGAAGCAAGTCTTACTTCCCATGATCTTCCAAATTTTCTCCCAGAGAGCCCAAATCCCAGAGCTAGGCTAAAGTGCCAAAGATAAATGCTGAATCTAAAATGGTGTGAGTGGGCTGGGAGAGTGTTTGGGGAATAGAGCATGTGCTTAGCATGCACTGGGTTCAAGCTCCATGACCAATATATCTTTAAAGAATGAAAGCACACATCATAAAGTAAAAGTAACAATAAAATATTTTCAAAAATAAAGAAAAAATTTAAATTTAACCCTAACAATAATGATGTTGGATGGCAATGAAAGATAAAACAGAGAAATTCAGATGCTCCCCCTCTTTTCTATCTGGTACAGAAGAATGTGAATTTTAATTTAAATACAAATTATTATTGACAAGAATTTATATTATATAATATATATTACATTATATATAAATAGACATTTAAATGCCTATAATGTATACAATGTATATACACCCATATGAATATATAAATGCATAGAGTATATAAAATATTTATTTATTTACTTAAAGTTTGAAAGCACAATTTCAATGGCTTCCAGAGCCAAAGGTCCAGCTCAGCACATGGCCTGATCTCCCATGGGAGATAAGAACGGCTAAGATAATAAGATGTTCTTGGCAGCAGCACGTGCCCTGAAATCAGGCTGAGTCTTAGGACCTTAGCCTTGTTGCCATCCTTGGATGAAATAATCCCTGAAGTTTTCCATTTACTGAGACATTCTACTGCTGAACCCTTCCTTCTAGAATCTGGAGGAAACAGAAGCCCTACATCTTTCACTGTGGCCTTTTCTCTTCCTAAGGCTCACCTCAGAACACTGCCCACTAAGTTATCAAAGGGGCAGGTACATTCTGAGTACACACCCGTGTCGTCATCTATGACCTCAGCCCCCACCCCTGTGGTGGTATTGTGTTCCCCAAAATATTGTGCACTCTAATAAACTTATCTGGGGTCAAAGAACAGAACAGCCACTAGATACAGAGGCTAGAAAATGGTGGCACTCACACCTTCAATCCTAGCATTCCAGAGGCAGAAATCCCTCTGGATCTCTGTGAGTTCAAGGCCACATTGGAAACAGCCAGGCATGGTGACACACGCCTTTAATCCCAAGAAGTGAGCCTTTAATCCCAGGGAGGGATGGCAGAAAGCAGAAAGATATATAAGACATGAAGACCAGAAACTAGAAGCTTTTGGCTGGTTAAGCTTTCAGGCTTTTGAGCAGCAGTTCAGCTGAGAGCCATTGGGATGAAGACACAGAAGCTTCCAGTCTGAGGAAACAGGATCAGCTGAGGAATTGTTGAGGTGAGAAAGTTGTGGCTTATTCTGCTTCTCTGATCTTCCAGCATTCACCCCAGTACCTGGCTTCAGATTTAATTTTATTAATAAGACCTGTTAAGATTCATGCTATACCCCCCAACCAGTTGCTCTGTGTATGAGAGTTTGGATTCTATGGATTTTTTTCTGAAATTGCTTTTTTTCAATCCTTGTTTCCCCATGGGGAGCTCAGCTTAATTGACTGTGGATGTTACTAGCAGCCAGATGGTCCACAGACAGGGGATTTTGATGCAAGGGGTCTCTGTCCTTCAGAAGGAAGCAATTGCTGATGTTTCTGCTGTCTGAAATGCCACAGGTGGAGGCAATTCCCGCTCCCTCAGTGCAGGGCACAATCTCACCCTGCAGCCCATCTGCCAGCCAGCAGAGCTCTGCAGGGACAGACATGGTATCTGGTTCTAGTTCAAATCCCCCTCATTTGCACGTGAATTTTGGGGCTCAAATGAGCTCCCACCACCAACCAAGGGGATCAACTTAGTCCCTGGCAGACAAGGAAGTGGAGTTCAGATCACTCAGATCTCAAAGAAGTGATCAGTTTTGTCCGTGTTCTGGATCTTAGCAATTGATGTATGATGCACCTTTGTTTAGTGTGCATTTACTCTACTTTATAATATGAATAAACAGATGAATCAGTGTAAAAAGGAAATGAGACCACAAATAAATCTGCACAAAGAGCTTGGTAAGATAGGTTGAAGTTGGATGTCTCCAAGGAGTGTAGCTTTACAAGAGAAATACAGAGTCAATGAAAGGCCATGATCTGGGCTGAACTCTGGTGTCACGGCCTTAGAATTCCCATCAGGAATCTTACTTGCCCATGAAGTTCTTTTGCACCCAGGTTTAATGATCTCAGATCTGGTTACAGCAGGAAGCTCTAAGGAAGTATTACTGCTGTCCACATCACCTGGGTGCTATGGCTTGGATGTCGTTTAGTTTGTCCCTCAAGAGGGCAGTTTGGTTCTCAGGATGGCACTGTTGGGTGGACCTTAGAGCCGGGAAGACAGTTCAGTTGGTCAAGTGCTTGGCTTGCAAGCGTGAGGCTTCCTGTTAGATCTCAAATAGAAAAGCTTGGCATTGTGGTATGCTCGTGATGCTGGTACTGGGGAGGCAGGCCCAAGCTAGTGCCAGTGGTTCACGAGCCGGCCAAACAGGCCAGTCATATTCAGTGAGTTCCAAGCCAGAGGGGGGAGACCCTGTCTCACAAACAAGATTGGTGGTGGTGCCTGACTACATACAAGTTGCCTTCTGGCCTACACACACACACACACACACACACACACACACACACACACACACACACATTTAAAAGAAATTTAAGTAATCTCGGTATCCACTGTCAGGGAACATGCGCTGCAGATATGGTCCTGTCAGGATAACAGAATAGCATGTGATAGCAGCAAGGGCTGAGTAGGACAGGAGGCAACAGGAATCACACTATGCTGAAGGTAAAACATGGTACAGTGACACAGTAAACACCTTCGACAGCGTTACATATGATTAAACAGAATTCTTGTCTTTAAACTAGCCCGCTAGACAAAACATCTTAAATAATAATAAGTAAATAAATAAGTTCACAAAGACATTTGTATATGGACATCAATAAGTCTTTTTTATATGTTTATTATTATTATTATTATTATTATTATTATTATTATTATTAAGAAATTTTCTGTTCTCTTTACATACCAACCACAGATTCCCCTCCTCCCTGTGCAAGGTGTCACATCTTAGGCACTGGGCTCCAAAAAGCCCATTCATGCACCAGGGATGGATCCCAATCTCCCTGCCTGGGGGCCCCCCAAACAGTTCAAGCTAAACAACCGTCTCAAGTATCTAGAGGGCCTAGTCCAGTCCCATGGGGGCCCTGCAGCTATTGGTCCACAGTTCAGGGGTTTCCACTAGTGTGGCTGGTTGTCTCTGTACGTTTTTCCATCATGATCTTGAGGACATCAATAAGTCTTATTGGTAATTGCAAAGACTATACATGGACCAAATGTACTACTCACAATGCTCTTCACAGAGCTCCAGATTTTCCAAAAGGCACAGCAAGACCTATGGATGTGCAGCGCAGGGGAGAGTGTGGGCTGGGCTCTGGCTGACTAATCTCCAGGCTGCTCTCCGAGAATTCCTTTGTGAGTCTACCTGAGTCTCCTGGAGGCACAGCCACCGGCTTCCCATAGACAACAGAGTTCAGGAGAGTGGAAGGGAGCTGCAGGGCCGGTTACCAGCCTTAGAAGTGACACGCTGTGACTGCTGCTCTGCTCTGATGGTCATATGGGATGTGTCTGACCCAGTGTTGGTGGCAACGCTACCGGAGCATAACGGCCAGAAGTGGTGGTGGTGGTGTGGGAGGCCATGAAGAAGGCTGGTGCAGCCTCACACTCTGCTGAGGCCCGTCTTGGAATGTCCTTTATTCTCCATCTCCTGTTCAAAGGATCTTGGAGAAGACTCTGTGTCTTCTGTAATATTCCTGATGAGAACTCTAAGGCTGTGACACCAGAGTTCAGAAGAATGTCTACTGTCACCAGCCGCTGGACCATGTCTACCACAATCTGAAGTTACCTGAGATAACCAGTTTCTATTGACACATGTTAGAATTAAATACAGAAGAATGTGTGTGCACTTGTGGTGTGTGTGTGTGTGTGTGTGTGTGTGTGTGTGTGTGTGTGTGTGTGTTGTGCCCATGCATGCACAGATGCGCATGTGCCACCGCACCCATGCAGGAGTCAGAGAACAACCTTTGGGGGCCAATCCTCTCACCTGCAGCTTGTTTGACACAAAGTGTCCTTGCCACTGTGTCAGCCAGGCTTGCTGGCCTGTGAGCATCTGGAGACTTACTGCCTCTGTCTCTCATTCCCCAAAGGCACACAGGGACTACAAATGTCTGGGCTACCTACCGCACCCAGCTTTTGTGTAGGTTCTGGGAATCTAAACTCTGTCAGGCTGACACACCAATGATTTTATCCACTGAGCTCCTTCCCAGCCCAATACTAAGTTTTGACGGTGACCCTGGATCATCCCAAAGTGTGAGTTAAAAACCGTGACTTATATTTTTGAATTGAAAGGTCAGAGAAAGTAAGTCTACAAATCTGACTGTATCAGTCAAGGGTGTTCTCCTATCTACACCCAGGTAGCCACCATCTGGCCTCTAATACATCCCAGAGACCTCCCTCACGTTTCAAAGCCTTCTAAAAAGTCCACGAGCTATTTTTAAAGACCTCACATGAGTGTCAGCTGTCATATTGCTTCACTGTTAACTCACTGAGTAAACAAAAGGGCTATGCAGTTAATATCCCTGTTGCATTAGCGAAAGGCAATCAGCAAGAAACTAAAAGATAATGAACTTAGATGCGGAGAAGAGGTGCGGGAAAGGTAGAGGAATCAAAACTACTGACCTTGGGTGACACTGCCCTCACACACAGGCTTGTACACTGAAGATCACTGCAAGTGGACTTGGCGTTCCTTCCAGGCAGCATGTGCTAGCTTGTGAGCCCTGCTCCCTTATCCAAGGCCTGGGAAAAAGGCTCCATGAGTGCTAGGGACGGCAGCATCTCTGCCTCCCTCTCTTCCTGAGGCAAAAACCAGGTCTTTAGATCAAAGATTGCAAGTTGGGGGGCTTGGGAGGGGAGGAGGGCAAAAGATGGAGTCATATGTCTAGCAAACAACCCAGTGAACCGTTTTTACATTAAAAATGAAATCGACTCGCTGGGCTTTCTTAAAAAAAAATTAGTCTATCATGACAGTACCACACTTGCATTTTGACCTGACAAATGATGTGTTTAAGCTGGACAAGTTTGCCTTCTTTCATCCAATGTCCGTCATTTCTATCACCTATTTTCCCTCAGTGGGATCAGATTTGGAGCCCTGGCTTAAACTATCACATAAGTGAGATGGCATTATTTTCTTCTTATAACCAAATTATGCCCTTACACATACACACACACACATACACACACACACACACACACACACACACACACACACAGAGACAGAGACAGAGACAGAGAGACAGAGACAGAGGAAGAAACAGAAACAGACAGACAGAAGAGATAGAAGGATGTAATTAAGCACAGTAAACCGAATTATGTAACCCTCCCATAGATAAGGATGCTGAAGCCCTAACCCTATATAGAGAGACAAAAATCTATAAGAAAGTAGGTTAGTTACCTTTCTGTTGCTGGGACAAAACACCACGACCAAGGTGACTCCTTTACGAAAGTGTCTAATTGGGCTTGTGATTTCAGGGGCTCAGAGTCAGTGATGGAGGAGCAAAAGTGTGGATGCAGGAATAGCTGATAACTCATATCTTGACCTGTAAGCAGGAGGCAACAGAGAACATTGGAAATGGTGACACTACTTTGAAACTTCAAAACCTGCCCCCAGGGACATACCGCCTCCAACAATGCCACACCCCCTAATTCATCCCAAATAATTCCACTAATTAAGGGCCAAGTATTCAAACATAAGAACCTATGGGGGCCATTTTTATTCAAATCACCACATTCTACTCACTGGCCCCTCCTATAAAATAAATCACAAATCACGTACTTCCAACCTAAAATGACACAGACTATCCATTACCATTCTAAAAGGGAGGAATGACAGCATCTTGAGAAAACACTGGACTAAAGCAAGAACAAAATCCAGCAGGACAAACTCCATTTCTGATGTCAGAGGGCTTAGATGGCTCCACCTTTGGCCAATGTGAGGGTCGGAGAATCACTGAAGGAAGATCCCAGACTCAAATAGTTTGCAAAGACAAAGAATGTTTCTTCCAGCATGTGGGGTTGACCACTTGCACAAAATGGCAACCTGGAACAATGTCCCATAGGTCTTTTTAAGTATAGCTAGGGAAATTCCAGGAACATCTATGTCATTTCTAACATGATTGGTCAAAGGAGCAGCAGTCACATTAATACAACCTTGATTTCTGTTTTTCCATATTTGGGCATCCTTGGGCAAGTCCAGGCCTGCTTCAGGAGGTTACAGGAACTGTCCTTTTTGGTCATTGCTTTGAGATACTGTGGGGCTGACCCAGGCTTTGTATGTGTTCTCTCTCTTGTCCTTGTTGTCATGGGTGTTGTTAATTAATAATCCTTTGTTTAAGGAACTGAAACTTAGACCCAGCTTGTAAAATGGAGGAAGTTCGAACCTCTCAGCAACAACAGACAGTAATACAATTTTCTCTCTTGGGCTGGTTCCACTTTTTGCACAAAGATCTCCTTAGAAGATGTCTCACGGCTCTGGCATCTCCAACATCTTCAATGCAATTCAGGCTTCAACTTCATAATTTCACACAATGCAGGGACTTCTGTGCCTTAGAGGCTCTCCTTAACCATGGAGGAAGATTCCACAACCCCTTTACTCTTGTTTTCTTCATGACTTTAAAGCCAGAACCACATGGACAGTGTTGCCAAGTTCAGCTGTCTGTTTGAGATGGAGCCCTGGCTTAAACTATCACATAAGTAAGATGACATTATTTTCTTCTTATAACCAAATTATGCCCTTACACACACACACACACACACACACACACACACACACACACACACACACACACACAGAGACAGAGACAGAGACAGAGGAAGAAACAGAAACAGACAGACAGAAGAGATAGAAGGATGTAATTAAGCACAGTAAACCGAATTATGTAACCCTCCCATAGATAAGGATGCTGAAGCCCTAACCCTATATAGAGAGACAAAAATCTATAAGAAAGTAGGTTAGTTACCTTTCTGTTGCTGAGACTTGCCCCAAGGGCATCCTTCATTTTATTCAAGTGAGGATCACTTTTTAGTCTCTTTATTTCTTTCAGCATAGCCTTGGATACAACTTTAAATGTCCTGGTGCTCTTTTTCTCTTCAAACTATATATTTTGTATTTATTTTTATACCCCTTGCTGCATGTGGGTGATTACTAACAACCCCACAACATAGTGAATAATAGAGTCATAAAATCTCCTCCACTGAAGAATTTAGTGAATTACTTTTCAATTTAGCCTCAGGCAAATTCTTAGGACAAAGGAATAAAGCAGCCACATTCTTTTCCAAATATCACAAGAATGGTCTCTAGCCCAGTTGCTAATATTGTTTTCCTCTGAGACTTCTTGAGCTGGGCCTCCACAGTCCACATAGTTCTCAAAACTACTGTCTTCCAAGATCCTGCTATGATGGCCCTTTAAGTTCTGCTTACAGCATTCAACAGCTTTCCTGGTCCCAAGTCCCAATGTCTTCCACAGCCCTCCAAAAACTAGCAGGGTCAGGCCTGTCACAGCAGTAGCCCACTTCCTGGTACCAACTTCTGTCTTAGTTACTTTCCTATTGCTATGATGAAATATTATGACCCAGGCAACTTATAAAAGAAAGTATGTAATTGAGCTTCTGGTTCCGGGTTAGAGTCTATGATGCAGGAGCAAAGACAAGATAGCAGGAACAGCTGAGAGCTCACATCTTGATATGCAAGCAGGGAACAGAATGCACTGGGATTGGCATGAGTCTTTTGAAACCTTAAAGCCTACCCTCAATGACACACCTCCTCCAACAAGGCCATGCATCATATTCCTTTCTAAATAGTTCCAACAACTGGGAACCAAGTAGTCAAACATGAGTCTATTGGGGCCATTCTCATTCAAACCACCACAGGAGGTAATTCATACTAAATAATACAATAGTACACCCTTGCTCTGGTAGGATGAACATCTTTATAAGGGGAGACTCCAACATGATCATGCCTTCCATGCACATGGACCAGGGTACTGCCCCCATGACAGTGAAGAAGAAAGCAGCTATCTACAAGTCAGAAATTTTCTCATTAAGTCCAACCATGCTGGCACTTTGATTTTTGATTCTCAGCCTCCAGGACTATGAAAAAGTAAATTTCATTTGTTAAGCTACCTCGTCTATGGTTTTTTGTTACAGAAGCTTAACCTGACTAATACAGTCCCCACACTACTGATTGGCTATTTTTAGCTGCGGGCTGATACCATTCATCCTTGAGTGTTTCTGTTCAATTAGATGTCAGAGTTACTGAAGTTAGCAGAGTCAGAGTCTGATAGACAACCTGTCCCTCAGTAGGCTATTTAAATAGGCAAAGTAGGAATTGAGGAGAAGACAGTGGATAAGACTGATTGCTGTACAAGCATGAGAATCTGAGTTAGAATCTTTAGCATTCACATAACTGGGCATGATCTCATGCAAGCTCATAATCTTGGTGCTGTGGATTGCGTGTATGGGTGGGGGTGGTAGGGAGAGACAGGAGAATCCCTGGGCATTTCTGGCTGCCAGTCTAATTCTAGATTCAGTGAATCGGCTGGATAAGGTGGGGGAATAATAGAGCAGAACATGAGCCGTCCTCCTCTGGTCTTCATGCCTGTGCACAGAGTATGCATATACTATACACAGGAGGGAGAGGGATAAGCAGAAGGAACGCAATCGTGATAACAAATAGAGACATGGTAATAGTGGAAATCAGAAAAAGGAGATTCCTGTAATGCTGCAAAAGGAAGAAAGAGGTATAGCTAGAGTTTTCCTGGTCCTGCCTGGCCCATGGTCAGGACAAATCTCTCTCACCCACCAGTCCCACAGCTGCTCAGACCCAACCAAGTAAATACACAGAGACTTAAATTTCTTATAAACTGTATGGCCATGTCAGGCTTCTTGCTAACTGTTCTTATATCTTAAATTAACCCATTTCTATTAATCTATAAGTTGCCACATGGCTCGTGGCTTACCGGTACCTTACATCTCACTTTTCATGGCGGCAGCTGGCAGCGTCTCCCTGCTTCTGCCTTACACTTCCCAGAATTCTCTTCTCTGCTTGTCCCACCTATACTTCCTGCCTGGCTACTGGCCAATCAGCAGTTTTACTTATCAATCAATCATAGCAACATATATTCACAACATACAGGACATCCCACAGCAAAGGCACAGTGCCCTGCCCACTCCCAAGTCCATCATCTAGACATGAAGTTTAGCTTTAGACAGAGGGAAAAACTGCACATAACTAATCATCCTGGTCCTGCCCATCACGGACCCATCATTTTCTGGTCTGCAGTCTCTTCTGCAAGGTGGCTTGACAAGTTGTCAGAACGACGTGAAATCACTTCCTCAGTGGCAGGATCCCCCAGGCTTCAACCTTTTTCTCCCAGCATGAGATTTCTGGGGAGACCCCATTTTTTTTAAATAGTTTGGTTGACGGTTGTTTCAATAATCTGAAAGACGTGGAGAAGGCACAAGTGTCTTTTCAGAATATTGTCATTTTTGTTAAGACAGGGTAGAAGCAGATCATTGACACCCTCTCGCTGCTTAGACTGGACACTTAGCGTCCTTAATGGTCTTCTTTGAAATAGCTCTTTCTCGAATGGTGCTGCAAGCATCATGTGCCTCACTTGAGCATCCATTGGAATTCACACCTTGGCCCTGACTTTCCCCAATTTCCAAAGCCTCTGGCAAGACTTTTAAAAGAGAGCTGTATTCCAGCACCCACTCTGCCTCAGTGGTCCTCAGTGATCTGGAGCTATGATCTTCACCAGAGAGGGGCTCTGAAGAGTGAAATAGCTTTAACCAAAACAAAGATCAGATTCTCTTCCCAGCTATGATTTTAAATAAACACTTCCCTCTATAAGATTTTATTTGGAAAGTTCTGTAATTCTGTTATTTGAAAACAAATGCTTTTTATTTTTTTTTCAAGGGCAGCTGTGGTGACCTAGTATTTATGTGCATTCTCACCCAGGGAAACTCTATCATTTGACAGTTCTGACTTTCCTTCTGTCTTTCCAGGGTTGCGGTGAACAAGGCTTGACTTTGTAGCTATATTTCATGAAGTGTCATTATCCTTCTGCCACAGCAAACTAATGGATGGCTGGGAGGAAAGATACAATTTGGAGGCAATTAATTCTGCTTCAAGTCCCAATTCACCAGTGCTAAATAGCACTTGAATCCCAACTACAGATTCAGAGCAGCCTATGGAAGGCAGGCTGGGCTCTTCTTCATGATTCCACTCTGCATAGGGCTTGCCTTTTGTTTCATTTCCTCTTGGCCCCTGTGCTCAGGGGCAATTAGCCGGGTGATGGGGCTGGCTGGCCCTTGTTCGGTTTGCAGAGCCCACAGGCTGCTTATGCCCTGATTTACAGCATGAAGAGAACCTCCGGCACACTGGGGCTTGATACTCGTCAATTTGTCCCCACCACAGCAGGGCTCAGGCTGCCATCTGCTTGTGATGCTGCGACAGGGACACGCAAGCAGCCCATCTCTTTTTCCCCCCCTGCCTGCAGCTGCTAGCTATATCCTGAACTGGAAATGGGATCAGCCAGCCAAGGATGTTTTGCTCACTAGCATCATCCTAAACAAGATGCAGAGCCAGCGGCTGGCCCACAGACATCACCGCTGGGATTACGGAGGCTTCATCTTCCAGTGACGATTTACAAACACAAGGGGAAATGGTTGTTAGGCAACTGCTGCTAAGAGATCATCTCTTAAGCCCCCACCTCTCCTTCTTTTCTTCTTATAGGGTCACTGTGGCTGCAGGAAGCCCTCTGGGAGAGGCTAGATTTGCTGACTAATTCTGGTCATCCAGTCTAGGCTTCTGGGCTTCATTCATCTCTGTCCCTGACTTTGCCACTTCCAGAGACTTGATGTTCAGTAAATTGCTGCACCTTTGCCTCCGTGGTCTCAAGTCAAACTCAGTCACTGACTGGCTACTTTGGCATAGCTCCCATCCCAGCATCCCTGTTTCTCATCTTCTCATTAGCATTACTTAGGGATATTGGGTATGGCATGAGGATGGTTTAGCCGGTACCCGGCCCAGAGTGAGTCTCAGCAAACGTGAGTGTGACCACTGCCATATTTCACTCACACCGTCTTTAGTGAACCAGTCTAGATGTGTGGGGTCAAACAAAGACAGACATGTCACCCTGAGTATGAGTGCATCCACTCCGCAGGGTAAGGATGGTAGCTCACACCTGAGAACAGAAGTTCAGGCCACAGTCCCATGTCACTTCCGTACATTAACTCCTTCCAAATTTTACAATTTCGTGAGGTCGTAACTAGTTTTATTATCACCATCTCTCACATGAGAAAATGTGAGGCCTATAGACATGCAATAACTCTGTAGTCACACAGCTGAATACTGGAATCCTAATGCTGGTGTGGATTATTGTACTTTGGATCTGGAATGTTCTAAGTGGCCTGTGAGGGAATGGCTTTGGCCTCCCTTTCACACTGTTGGGAGCAGGTGGGATCTTTCATAGATGGGAACTAGCAGAAGGAATTTAGGACACTGGAGATAGGACTTGGATGGGGATGTTGGGATCTTGGTCTTTTCTCTCTCTCCTCTCTCTCTCTCTCTCTCTCTCTCTCTCTCTCTCTCTCTCTCTCTCTCTCTCTCTGCTTGCTAGGCATCATGAAGTAGGTAGCTTGGCTTCTTGTCACACATACTCCACACATACACACCAGATTATAACTCTCCACAGACTACATAGTCACAAAGGCCATTGACTATGGATTGAAATTTCCCAAACTATATGCCAGAATAAACCTTCCCTCCTTATTAGATGATTCTCTTGGGTTATTTTGTCACTGTGATATTCAGTTAATTAGTACAATGTGCTCATAATGGCGACGGTATCTGTCCCCCAGCATTACATGAAGGGACAGTCTGATGACCCCAGAGGTCTGATTTGACTATGTAGAGCTCCCTGCTAGACCTGAATGAACTATTCCACCTTCCAGGGGAGGAAGCTGAGGGTAAAGTGACTTCCAAGAGTGAGTTTGGTATAGAAGTTTGAAAATCAAAGGGAATTTGCTGAGTGTTGTCACTGTGTCACACCAACTAATGACATCTCACACCCTAGCCTTTCTAAGTCACATTTTAGTGTGATCCCACATCCTGAAGTTTCACCTGTCATATCTGCTTCACAAAATTATGGTGAGGACCACCCAGGGTGGAGCTCAGTTGCAGCACGCAACCGAAGTGGCCCAGCCCAGGGTTCTAGTCCCAATGGCTAACTCCATGGCTTTTTTGACTGTCTATTGCCTGATGGGCACCAAAGCTTGCACATAGGCCAGAGGTCCATGAAATCCAACACAGATTCCATGCTGCACATAGAATTCTAAGTTCTATCCCACGTCCTCAGAGGTGTGGAGTAGGTACCAGCAAGAAGAAATGTGGACAGTGAAAAAATGTTCCCTGGGAGGGTGAAGCCTGAGTCTCTCTCCATGTTCATCATGCACAGGCTTTATGGTCAGAGAGGGGAGAGGCCATCTGCAGTGTTCCTGGGCCTGCCTTCCCAAGATGTTCAACCTTCATGATGACCCAGTGTTCAGAGTTCATTGCCAGATGTCATGTTAGAGATACACAAAAGACATTTTCAGACAAACGGCTTGGTAGAGGATAGCACAAGTTTAAATGCCAGGCTGATGGGAGTCACAGAAGGATGGGGCTAATGAGGAAGTGGGATGGTATCCAATCAGGTGCTGAGCACTTCAAGTATGAAACCCATCCAACTCTTAAACACATTGTCCGAGAGATGAATGCAATTTAAGCCATTTCACACATGGGACTTAAATCATGCGCTCAAAAAGGTCACAGCAGGGGTGGAATTGGAGACTGATTTGAAACAAAAAGCCATTTTTTTTTTCTGTATTACATTGTTTTTCATCATTTATGGAGCACCCACAGCATACCAAGCAGTTTGCAAGGTACAATGCATATACCACCTTATTTCACCTTCTGAGAGTCCCTTGGAGGGAGCCATTGCTTGTTCTACTTCATGGTAAAATGAGTCTTTAGTAACTTAGTAAACTTTAGTAAAGTTTTACAGTTAGCAATACAACAAAATTTGAGTTCGATTTTGTACCATTTGTAACAAATCTATGCTCTTTCTACATAGTATTATCATATTTCTATCTTTAAAAATAATGTGGCTAGAGCGATGGATCAGTGCTTAAGAGCACTTGCTGCTCTTCCCGAGGTCCCCAGTTCTATTCTCAGCACTCACATCAAGTGGCTCACAGAGACCTGTTAACTCCAGCTCCAGAGGATCCAACCCTGTCTCTAGACTCCTCAGTACCTGCCTCAGATGTGTGCGTGTGTACACACACACACACACACACACACACACACACACACAAACAATTTTAAAATAAATCTTTAAATGATCTCCTTAACTTCTTCCTGTAGTTTAACAAACATTCTCAAACACACTATATGCTATGCCATTATTAACACATTCTTCATAATCGCTACCAAACCTCTGTTTATCTTAGGGAAAAACAAAACAAAGCAAAACATTTGCCTCACTTCCTGGTTTGGCCAAATGGCATCACTCTCCATGACACATGATTTCAAGGACAAGGCTAGTGGCTTTGCTGCTGAGACATCTGCACATCTTTTTCTAGGAGCACTCCTCAAAACCCATAGTGGGACTAGCCCCTCCCTCATGTGTATCCTGGGTCCTGTGAGCTTATAGATCTTGGGCTTTTATCCTGCCTTGTTGAACCCCTTTCTGTACCTCTACCGCTGGACCATGCTCAGCTGGAGCTCTTTGGAGTGTCTCCTTCTTGGTCTTCTGTGACCTCAGTCGGTGATGGAACAGTAGGTCCCAACAGATAGCTAAGCAGGTCTACAGCTAAGCTCAGGGATATGAGAACTGGCTTTGATTCTCAGCTAAAGTGACCAGCTTGCCCTTACTTGTCCTGAATATTTTTATATGAGAGCTTAAGCCTAGCACCCTGAGATACCACTAAGTCTTGGACAGAGCAGGTGGCGGATCACACCAACCTAACGAGATGAAACTGGAAAACAACAGTTGAGGCCTGGATAATGAATCGGTGGAACATTAGGAGCCCTCTGCCCAGACTTCCTTTACCTTGAAGCAAGGAGACTTTCTGTATGTAGCTCAGGGCCTTGTAGAGGGTTTGTGAGACACACAGATGGCAGAGCCCACCAGGGTTCCCTGATTCCCTATGTCAGGGCTGCACAGAGAGGGTGTGCTCCTGAAAGACTGCTGAATGATAGTGTGCTGCTTACACAGGTCCACAGTCCAAGACGCATGCTCCACCTCTGAGGGAGCTTCCTGCAGAAAGTGCCAGATTCCCCCAACTGTGATGACACCGGAACCTTCTTGCCACTAAGCCTGACCTTGTACATGCCCATTGAGCTATTTTATTCTTCTAAAGTCTTGATTGTTCAGAGAAGGAGGGTGAGTGATAGACCAGCAACATGGCCACCATTGATTAATGAGCCCCCTGCTGCCCTCGTGCCTTCAGGACTCACTGGCATGCAGCTTTTGCCCTCCAAGCCCTGCATTTAGAGGAAAGAAATAAGAGGTCTCTTTAGAAAGCCTGGAAGGGCCAAGGCGTGAGGGGTTGGGCAAGGCTACAGATCACTGGGGAAATACCAACCTGACCCTCTCCAGCCCTCAACAAAACCTTTTCTTGAGTGATTAGCCCCAGAGAAAGGTGATTTGTTAAAACCCTGGGTTCATGCCTTTGTGTCCCAAGCCTAGGACATCTGGCAAGAGCGGGGAGCTCTCTGATACCAGGCTGGAGCCCCCTTTCTCATCCACTGGACTGTGCATCATTGAAACACTGGTTACTCATTCTCATGCTAATCCGTGAACTCCCAGAGCAGATGTGAAACGTTTGGCTCTGTTCTTGCTCACTTGTAAAGAACTAATGCAACTTTTTTGAACGGGCAGGGCAGAGTTGGGCTGGGAGAGGGGCGAAGGTGAAGGGGGAGGGCAAGGAGGGGCCTGGAATGAATTCCAGAGAGAAATGGAAGTCCACTTCAATGACTTTCTTTTTGGTGGGCCTGAGTGCTGCAGGTTATGTGAACTTCAGCCAAACCAATGTGACCCAAGAAATGTAAAGGAATATTATGGTGGGGAGATAACCTCAGCTTATAATGCAGACAACATTTACATAATATAAAGGCAAAAAGACACAGGAGGCGCTTACCAGTGGGAAAATGTTTTCCTCTCTTCACTGTGCAATAGCTTCATCCTTAGAGGCACGAAATCTAGACTTTGGCCTCCAAAGATTTGCTTGAGAAACACAAGTCATGTTTTAATTACTTTATATTTAAAATATTGTTAGAATTGAAACTAGCTTAATTGGAAGCCGGTAGTTGTCCAAAGGATCTACCTCCGTTTCAGTCCGTATTTCCCTTCTTATTGATGGAGAGAGGGGGAGACAGATAAATAACTTTGGAAGCTGTCAGGCATTTAATACTGTTACTCTGCTGTGGCTCGTTTGATCGAAGTGCCTATATTATTGATGAAATGGTAATTCTGTTAATGACAATGTTGATTCATTCGAATATCTAGATTTGTTTTCCACACTGTCATCAAGAAAATTCACGGGGAGACAGACTTGCGATGCATTTGCTGATGGCATACGGTCCCCCTTGTCCAGGATTTGTGGGCCGTTTAATGCACGCCACAGACAGAGGTTGACATCTGCAAGGCATGCCAACGCAGGATGGTTTACACCTTTCATCTAAATGTCCACTGTATCCTACCAGCTCGCATCACTCACTTTAACAGGTCTGCTGCACCAAGAACTTCTGCATGCTAAGTGGGCAGGTCCCTAAGCTCTCTTCAGTCAGTGGTTTAGATGTCCCGCGTCACAAGAATGGACTGACGGCTTCTTAAACATGGAACTTCCCGTCAGCTCCCTTAGAGAGTCTCATTCCACGGCTAAGGCAGGACCATTATAACTCCAGGTGAGTATGGACCACAGAAACATCTGGGTCACACAGCTAAAAGATGTGAGTTGTTCATGGGGTGAGTGGGGGCTTGCCGTGTAAACTGAGCAAGGCACCCTCTGCCTGGCCTGGCCTTTCTCCTTCTGTCACAATGCTGTCTGTGTTCCTCTGCAGGTTAGCTGTTTGGAGGGACCATTTCTGAGCCACTTCTTCTCCCTTCACTAGTCTCTGTGCTGTTTCTAGGCATTTGTCTGCAGCTACCTCACCCTCACTCCCCTGCAAGGCTTTCTTGCTCATCATCTTCCTAGGTCCAGGGGAGGGATGGAGTTCTTCAGGCTTTGCCTCCCAATACCCTAGGAAAAAAATGTTCTCAAAACAGTGGATTGAGATCCTGGTCAGACCATTATTTTTTAACTTCAAGGCCCATAGAGACCCAGTGAAGAGGGCAGGGGGCTACGGAGGGGCCTCTATTCTCGAGATCACCACTCCATGATGGCCTGTCCTGAGATGGGCACATGTGAGTCCTTCTTGTATGGTAGTTCCTGGCAGTGGTCTTCTCATCTAACTATAAGCCTGACACACAGGCATACACACACACACACACACACACACACACACACACACACACACACACACACACACACACACAGAGTCAGATGAATATGTGAATATGTATACATGCACATTCACATAAACATTTTAAAATCCTCACACACCTTTTCAAATGTCTACTTCTACCTATGCGCCAGGTCCACCCATCTTTTCAGGTGTATACTCCACTCTTCTGAATCAAAGATGGAATGAGCTACTGTTCAGATGACCCTAAGTATCCATATACAAACTTCTCTGCCTCCTGAATCTAAGAGAGACCTCACAGAATGGTGTCGATCAACATCACAGCCCTGTAAAACTTAGCAGAGATAGTTTGATTACATCCTGTAGAAGGGTTAGCCCTTCCCCTAGTCACATTCAATCCACCCAGCCTGTCCCTCTTCCTGTCTGGATGTCCCATTCACTGCAGCCCTTTTGCTTGGATGGTCTCTTCCCTTTTCTTCTGCCTATAAAACCATAACCTCTGAAGAAAGCACCTTCCAGACAACCTCCCAAGTCCCCAGGGCCTCTTCAGGGCCCCACGTTCCTGATTTTCTACTATTTGCAACACAGTTTTGAATTTAACGGTGTTATCTGTATCATTAAGTATCATTCAGATGCGCCATTAGCTCTCTGTTTGGCATTCCATTGACCAAATTTTATGTCTGTGACGGATCTTTAATTTCTTCCTTTCACAGCTAATATGCTTTTCACTGTCTATCCCATGTTCCTCAATTAGTGGGTCAGCTAGAAAAGGCTGGCTGGATGCCACCCTTGTGCTGAAGACCCTCATTAGCAAACCAGACTAGCTGTCACCAACAAGTCTGGGACTTCCAGTTGCCTCCAAACAGGAGCCATATTTATTTCCCCTAAGACAATCACATATGCTAATGTCTTTTATTGCCATTGCTGAGATGCCTTCAAATGACAGCACAAAACACATGAGTTTGGCTTCACAATATTCCCACCTTCCTTCTAAAATCAGTCAAATGTAATAATGACATTAGTTACCACTAACTGAGAGCTTTGCCTGGCTGGACACTTAGTGGGCCCTTCTATGCTATGAACACAATCCCTGTGCACAAGTCAACTCTGACCATCTCTTGAGGAACCATTACTGCGCCTCTGCTGACCAGGAGACTAGAGCAAGGAGAGGCAAATGGCTTGCCCAGATGAGACAGCTTCAAGATGAGAGAGCCAGGCTCCAATCCAGCTAGCTCAGCTCCAAGACTCAGATTCCTCAGCACGGGGACCCTGTTTCTGGAACTGTTATTATATGACGTTGCAAATCTCCTTTGTACTTTTAGGATTTTCTTTTCTTTTCTTTTCTTTCTCTCTCTCTCTCTCTCTCTCTCTCTCTCTCTCTCTCTCTCTCTCTCTCTCTTTCTTTGGAGTTTGAGACAGGGTCTCACCATGTAGCCCTAGCTGTCCTAGAACTCACTATGATGACCAGGCTGGCCCCGAGCTCACAGAGATCCACCTGCCTCTGCCTCCTGAGCACTGGGATTAAAGGCGTGCACCACCATGCCTAGCTTGTTTGTATTTTTAAATTAGTACATTTTCAGATTTAATTTTCTTATTTAAATTCAATTCCCAAACTACCTATAAAGAGCTTCATCGTTAAAAAATTAATATTATCAGTTTAAATTTTTGTTGCTATTTAGCTTTTTTGAAGCACTAGTAGTTCAAAAAGATTTTCCCTGTATGTATAAAAAGAGACAGTGATTTCTATACCTCTGAATGTAATCTTGACATTGTTTTTCTGAGAGGTAGCTTTTTTTCAGTACCTTTATAGTTTGTATTATAGGTCTATAGTACTTATGGCAATTGTTCATTAAGATTGTATATGTATCACTCTGCTGTTCATGAGCACTTGAAATTATAGCAAGGGCCGAGGCTGGTAGCTTGCCCGGCTTGGGTAGCCTTTGTTTCTGAGGTTCCTGGGTGTCCTGTCTTTATGAACTTCCTCTCACAGGACAAAGACTTTCTGTGTTTGCCTTCCTCAGGACAATTTGCCTTCCTCCTGCATTTGAAATCAGCTCCTGCTTTGCCCCATTTGTTCTGGGCTGTATCTCCGAACACTAAAGATTTATACACGCAATTTTATTTCTTTGTTCTCCATTTCTGTTATCTCCTTTCTCATGGTTGCTGCTTCCCTCCACAGTTTCACTTTCTAAGGCTCCATTTACCAATAGTCATCCATAGCCTACCCATATCAAATGAAAAATTCTAGAAGTGAACAACTTTTCCTCCACCCAAGGAAGACTTCCGCCAGTTACTTTCCATTTCCCATCTTCTTGCCTGCAGATTTTGATTTTATTTCTGATGAATTTTAATGGGTCCCTGCTCACGCCATCCATCTTCTCTTCTGTTTTGTCTTGTACTCTCCAGCTTCCTTTTCGTCTGTCTTGCCTTCTCATTCTTATTTCTTGCTTCAGTGTGCAAGCATTCTTTGTTTTATTTCACTGAGAGCCAAGCAAATGCACTCGAGAGTCTACGTGCAAGTGCTAGCTAGAAACTTCTAGTTTTCCTGAGGTCTGATGTCCTTCCATTCCCATTATCCCCCTGTGTGCGAGCTTCTAGGAACTGTGTTCTTTGACTTGGTTCTTTCTGCATTTCTTTGAACTTTTCTGTGTTTTGTATTGTAACCCCAGTGAACTCACAGACAAGGGTATGGGAGACGTGAAACAGAGTCTGTCGCATAAAGAAAAACAAGGCAAATGAATTCATTTCAAACTCCGTTTTTATTAACGGAGTTAATTTTATTAATATAGTTAAAGGACTTACTGACCCTGGGGCTATGAGGAATATCTAAAGATCAAGTGTGCTGAGTTGTGTGGGAATTAGTGAGCATGTATCTTCTTCCAGTATTGGGTAGGCTCAAGTAGTCCCCGGCTGTTACATGGGTATCAAGGCTTTGGGTACTAAAACAAAATGTTCATCTTGGAACCTCGCATCCTACCACATTATTGTAAAGTTGCAAACAGAGTCAGCAAGACCTTCATTTTTAATTTTCATTCGAAGCAAGTCCAAAAAACTGAACTCCTACTGCCTCCCTTTAAATAACTCCTTAACTTCTACATGGCATGCTTCTGGAAGCTCCTGGAGAAGGCAGGGAATATACTGATTCAGCCAGTGTTAGGATCTGTGACTCCCAAGCAGGATGTGAATATGTTCCATCCACGGTGAAGAAATGGGAGGTCCTCCCAACCTTTGTCTTTGTCAGTCCCTGTCACCAGATACTTTGATTGCCCCCATCTGTGCCCAGGAATTTGTATAATTGTATTTTATCCCACACTGAGACCATTTTATTTAGAAAAGGCTGTAGAAGTCCCCTTTATCCACGGTTTCATTTTCCAAGGTTTCAATTACCAATAGTCAACCACAGTCTACAAATATAAAAATGGAAGGAAAATTCTAGGACAAGAGGACTTCTAAGTTTTACTAGGAGACATTCAAAACAGCATGCTTAAATCCCACCCTTTGTTCCATGTTCTCACTCTCTGTATGTTACCTTCCCATGAGGAGTCACTTAGGCGCCATCTTGGTAACTAGCTGACTGTCATTATGTTTCTATGTTTGTGTTTAAGTCATCCTTATCTTCATTATAAGGGCTTTTCATTGGTGACTTTTCTGTTACTAACTCCTAAAGGAAGAAAGGATTTATTTTGGCTTAATGTTCCAGAGGGATAGCGTCTATCATGGTGGGGAAGCCACACCATGGCAGCAGGAGCAGGAAGCAGATGATTACATTTTAATCCATACACAGGAAGCAGAGCAACAAAACAGGAAATGGGGTAAGGCTATAAATCTTTAAAGCTCACCCCTAGGATGTACTTCCTCCAGCAAGGCTGCACCTCCTGGAAGTCCCATAAACTCTCTTGCAAGCAGTGTCGCCACCTGGTGACCAAGTGCTAAAAGTGCATGCGCCTATGGGGGATACTTTTCATTCAAACCACCACAGACTCCAAGCATGAGAGAAGTGGTTTTAGAAATTTAAATGCTCCAAAGAGGAGCCTCAGGATGCTCATCTCACATCAGCCTAAGAAGGCTGAACTCAGCACATAAGCTTTTTTGAGAAAAATAAAGCATTTTCATATAATTTACATTAGAGTATATTGCTCTCATGCCTCCCTTTGAAGACTAGTTTTAAACATCACTGACTGGCACTGAACTATAAATTAATATTAACACAGGCTCAAAGGTTTAAAATTTCACAGCTTTCATAAACATACAAGACAAATTTCTTCTTCATATTTTTCTCATTATAAAAATCTGCTCCTATCTTATTTAAATGTCCAGAGTATTGATTTGGGAGTAAGATTTCCTTCCATCAAATCTAGAAGAACTGATTGCAGAAGGCAGAGAGATGCTTACATTTCCAAGGTATTTTTCTTTTATATTATATATTACATTATATCATATCATATTATAGTATAACCTTTATTTATGTATATTTATTTATTTGTGTGTATGTATGTGCATGGGGGAGTGGTTATGCACATTTTGCAGCACCCATGTGGCTATCATAGGACAATTTGTATGAGTAGGTTTTCCCCCATGTCGGTCCCAAGGATCAAACTTGTGTCCTTAAGCTTCCCAGCAAGCACTCTTCACCTGCTTAGCCACCTCAATAGCCCCCAAAGACATTGTTCTTAGAAAGTGACTTTCTACCTCAGCAATGTTATAATTTCTTCCTGCAGTTTTCCATTCCTTGTTTGAAGAGAGGTGCATGGAAGGAAGTCTGGAGTGAGTAGAGAAAGAAAAAGTGGTGGAATGGGGGCAATGGAGAGAAAGGCTTACCAAGGCTAGCGACTCTGACATTAATGTTGATTCCCAGCCATGGTCTTACATGCGGCATCATTGAGTGCTCTTGGGCAGGGGTGTGAACCTTTGTGCAATTCAAATTCTCTTACTGCATTTCATCTTCTTGCCTCAGTTTCCCAAAAGTGGGGATGAGAATTGCTTTGTAGGGTTGTTAGTGAGAGGCAACTAAGGGTGAAAAATGTGTGAAGAAACACGTGTATGTCACCATCTCTTAGCTCCCAGTTCCTTGTGCATAAAATGACATCACATGTTAGATGTCATGTTAGAGTAGGCTTGCTTTTCTTTTTCTTTTTTTTTTTTTTTTGGTTTTTTGAGACAGGGTTTCTCTGTGTAGCTTTGCGCCTTTCCTGGAACTCACTTGGTAGCCCAGGCTGGCCTCGAACTCACAGAGATCCACCTGGCTCTGCCTCCCGAGTGCTGGGATTAAAGGCGTGCGCCACCACTGCCCGGCCAGCTTTTATTTTTCATTCTACAACAGTACATAGGTGATACACTCTACTCAGAAATCTGAATTTTGATCCTTTCTTAGATGGATACCATGCAATGCTCAGCAGCAGTGACAGTGCTCAGCAGCCACCCCATTGTCCAGGGAATAGCCCGTTTGGGGTGCACTGTGTTGCTGAGCTTGGCTGTTAAGTAGCTAGGTTTGTTTATTACATGAATGTCAACTCAGAATATACTCAGCTTATGACGGGCTTATGGGGATGTTAACTCTGTGCAGTTACATTTCTGGTCAGAATTTCATCTGTGCCTAAGTTTCCAAACAAGTATTAAATAATAACTTTATTGAATTGAGAGTCATCACTTAGTGATTAAATATTAGATTATGACTCAACCATGATTCAAGTGTGCATGAAATTATAATTTATGCCTATTTTCCTTCTGCTGGTAATCTTTCATTACGTCAGTTTCGTGATATAAATTTAATGCCATTAAACTTCAGCAGCTCAAAATTCCATGAGTAATGGCATTGTACTTCAGCTATGATTGATACTTGCCTAAGCATTCTGATAGGGCACCTGGCAACGTTAGTCAATGGAAACTATGGGCTACCAATAAATGCTTATTGCCCTGTGGAGTCATTCATATTGGCCAAATTGTCAAAGGCCATTTACTAAAGAGTCTTTTGGGTTTGCTTATTTTGTTACAGTTGTATTTTTCAGATGAGGTCTCACTGTATGGGCAGACTGGCCTTGGACTCTCGTTACTGCTGGCCCCACCTTCTGAGAGCTAGGGTGATGGTCACATACCTCCATACTCCAGTCTTCTTAAGTGTACATACCTTCAGGCATCAAGCAACCTCAAGCACAGAAGAGAGGGACGAACCAGGCAGATAGGTCCATGTTCACATAACTTATACCTTTTTAAGCATCCTGTACCTGGTCCAATATCCCAGCATCCCATTTGAGTAGTATCAGATTTAGAATTAGTATAAAGAAAGTATCCACTGTACAACCAATACCAACGACACTGATTGCTTGTCTAGAAGACCTGAGTTCGATTCCCAGCACCCACATGGTGGCTCACAACCATCTGTAACTCCAGTCTCAAGGGATCCAGTGCACTTTTCTGGACTCCAAGGGCACCAGACACGCATATGGTGCACAGACATACATGAAGGGAAAACATCTATACACATCAAAGAAAATAAATAAATCTTAAAAAAAAATAAGATCAGGATTAGAGTAGCGTGGCCGGGGTCCCAGAGTTGCTGAATAATTAGGCTGTGACTTGAACTCAGATGAGTCTACAGTTGTACCTGCTCTCACAAGAGTCCTCAAACTGGCCTTCAAGAAACAACCATAGTAAACTCTAGTTAGGAATGCAAACTGCTACACCTTAGCCTCAGCCAGTTAGACATCCTGTGGGCAGGGCCAGTGGTCCATAGTTTATGAGCTCCAAAGGCAGAGTGTCTGTGCTGGTTAGTTTTTTGTCAACACGACACAGCTAGGATCATCTGGGAAGAGGGTTCTCAATGGAGAAAATGCCTCCATCATGTTGGCCTATAAGCAAGTCTGTGGAACATTTTCTTGATTAATGATTCATGAGGGAGGGCCTGGTCCACTTGGGCAGTGCCACCCCTGGGCATGTGGTCCTGAGCTACACAAGAAAGCTGGCTGAGAAAGCCACGGGGAGCAAATTAGTAAGTAGTATTCCTCCAGAACTTTTATATGATTCCTCTATGCTTCAGTTCCGGCCTCCAGGATCTTGCCCAAGGTTCCTGCCTTGACTTCTCTTCCTGAAGGACTATACTTGTAAGCACAATAAACCCTTTCCTTTTGGTGGCTTTTGATCGTGGTGTTTATCACAGCAACAGCAAGCAAACTAGTGTTAAGACCTTCTGCTATTTTGTCCTCTGCTACAGGTGGCTTTCATTAAAATGTACTTTTGCTAATGATCTATTAATACGTGAATTTTTTTAGTGCTATGCTCTCAGATAAATGCCTGTGGCTGGACCAGCCTTACTCATCACAGAGCTGATCTCTTAGTCACAATAAGAGCTAGAACATCATAGAAAAGAGAGTAGCAACCACCTTCATGAGAGGCAATGGGATTTAAAGTAGAATTCCTATAGTGATATTGGGATGAGAAAGGACTGGATTTAAATTTAAATATTTATCAGTACCACTGGAAAGTGGGGACATTACAAATTTCCACTTACGGATAGAAGCCACCATCAAAGGTGTGATTACAAAGTCTTCACAGTTGACTTACACAGGCTAGGCTTATCTGTGTATTGATTCTTCCTTGAAGAGCAGGACATGCCAATTTCTACTCAAATTAAAAAAACAGGAGTAAAGCAAAATTCATAGCAAGCACTCTTAGGTATTTACCAAGGGACATGCAAGCACATGTTTATTAAAAGTCTTAGGCATGAATGTGCATGGCAACTTATATGAACAGCCCCAAACTGGAAAAAACATACCCATATGTCCATAGCATGTGAACAGAGAAGCAAACTGTAATGTAGCCCCATAACAGGACACTCCTGCAGGACTGGAAGTAATCAACTACTGATAGTCTTAAGAACCCAGACGAATCGTCAAGTGAACATCCTTAGAGAAGTCACACTGCAGGGGTCACATAGGGCTTTGTCCTATTTACATGGAATTCTGGACGATGCAAAGACAATACGGAGCCAGGAAGAGGGCTATGGCAGAGATGGAGCAGGAAGATATAGAAAGGGGGTCACAGAGATTTCTTATCTTGATTGTGATCCTGGGCATATTTATGTGTCAAAAGCTATAAACAGGCACATTTTCAATATGTGTGTGCGGTTACAGCTCCACATGGCTCAGCAGTTTAGAGTAATTGCTTCTCTTGCAGAGGACCCAAGTTTGGTTTCCAGGTTCCATGTTGGGTGGCTCATAACTGCCTGTGGCTCCAGCGCTAGGTAATCTGACGCCCTCTTCTGGCCTCTGGGGGTACCCACAACATGTAGGTATGTATGTGAATGAGCATATGTGCACACACATATATGCATAAATAAAAAATAAAAACAGTAATTTTTAAAGTTTTCATTTGATTACACAGATGCAGTCTAGAAAAAACAAAACAAAAGCCAGGCTGGTTCACCAGGCATTGTGGGGACTTCAGAATCCATGTTTAAGACACATCCTGAATTTTGCTCTCTGAATTGTTTAACACTGTCATCCTCCTTTCCAGTTTCCCCCTTCATCCCTTCTAAGCCACCCACTCCCACAGTTACACTCAACCCCGATGCTTTCCAAGCTACACTGTGATTCATTCCTATGTTGTGAGTTGGATAGAGTAGATCACAGTCCACACTTTGTGATGGAACTAGCCGGAAAGGGCCAGAGCATATCCAGTATCATCTTAGTGCGTCTCAGTCAGAAGGCTCAACATGATTAGAAGCTTGGGAAGTTTGTTGACTATGTCTGCAGGTGTGTATACTGGGCTCTAACATGCTTTAACTGTAGGCTAAGATCAGTCAGTCTTCAAGATGGCACCTTAGATTTTCTTATGGCCATAACTATGTCATTTCCTGTAATCATCACGTCTGGTCACTGTCTCCTGCACATTGACTTTTACATTCTTGTTGACACCTTTCCTTTCTTCTCCCAGCTTAGAGTCTGAGAGCTTTCATCCACTCTCTCCACTGCACCCTCTAAAATTCTCCTTTCTTCCTTCCTCATCCTGTTTGTATTAAGAATCCCTCCTGGGACTTACGTGAGCTTGGACATCTAGGCAGACACAAGGAAATGTCCCTATGTTAATTTAAAGGTTTTTTTTTTTTTTTTTTTTTTTAAGATGAGTGAGCTGTCTACGCTTTATCTTCTGTCAGATTCGCCCTCCCACTATTAGAGAACTAAATTTCACACCTTTGCTCCACATCTGGAGCCTCCTCCACTAACGCCTTCCCTCTGCTTTGAGAAAGCAGAAATGGTTAGTTTAAAATAGGTAAATGAAAAGCTTACTGGAGTCCTGGAAGAGGTGTCAGCGTGAGTCAGGATTTCCTGTGTGAGTAGTCAGTGGTCAGTGTGTGAGATGCCTGAAAAAAGGGCCAACTCCTCATCCTCTTGCCTGAAAGGCCATATTACTCCACCCCTGCGCCCAGGTGCTTAGCCTACCAGCCTACTTCTGGTTCTTTTCTACACCTGGGTACCAACTCCCCGACCCCTTACTTGTTGTCTTCCCAAGTAACTGATTCCTATAGTTTCCTCTGTCCCCTCTGGACCAAGTCCTTTCCATCAACATACAATATAGCGCATCTGCCCATTCCTCAACTCTTCCCCACCTCTCTCCAGTGCCCCGCCCATTCCTCAGCTTTCCTTCACTTTCTCCGCAGTTACCTGCAATTATCTCCTGTTAAATTATCTTCATTAAATACAAACATCTCCCATGGATAGCGTTCCCTACCTGGAGAAGATGAGCTCATTCCTAGGCCTTACTAAGTTGATAAAACCATCCACACCGAGTTCAGGAATAGATGACGCCTTCCATCCTCGGTGAGTTCGCGCACCCCATTCTACCTGGTAGACAGATAGCACTATTTGACGTGGGTGATGGAAATGGGTTCTTTCTCTACCTCAGTGTCCTCAGCTCACTTTCCATCTACCAACTGACTGTTGCTTCTGGGTTTTCTGACCCTTCCCGTTGTTTCAATGGCCCACTTCAAATTCTGGGTGCTGTTGGTGTGACATATTAACAGGGGACTAGGCGGTGAAGGCTCCTTCCTGAGTGGGATTAAGGTCCTTATAAGAGAGACTTGATCCAGCTTTTCTCCCCTTTCCCCCCTTCTGTCAGACAAGGATACAGTGCTCTTGCCCCCCAAAAGCATGAGTGTGCAAGACAGCATCTTAGAAATGGAGAATCAATTAGCTGCCTTGGGACCCATGCTTTCACCTTGGATTTTCTGTTAGGTCCAAAGTGGACCCCCCAAATGGCAGTGCCACTGATAGTGCCATAAATTACAGTCTGGGTTCAGTTCAGGCTGGACTCTGACAGGGTCAACAGGAGCCCCAAGTCAGGTTTCTGTCTGTCAAGAAGAGCCACGCTTCCCTTATCTGCCCCTACAACTGACTACCTCTGGCAAGTGGGTCATCTAGTTCCCTATTAACACACAACCCAAAGCACATATCAAAGTCCCCGTGCTAGGCCCTAGGCTCTTCCGGCCTGCAGACCTCCCCCACTGCTGCTCTATCATCCAGACTCTTCCTCCTGCTGAATCACCTGTCTCTCTAAAACTGGCAGGACTCCCCCACCTCCAGTCTCCTATTCTCTCAGCCCCCACCCCCTG
Organism: Peromyscus eremicus; assembly: GCF_949786415.1. NCBI lineage: Eukaryota > Metazoa > Chordata > Mammalia > Rodentia > Cricetidae > Peromyscus > Peromyscus eremicus. The sequence goes on from NC_081423.1 coordinate 47,710,797, forward strand.
AGAGATAGCCATGGCAGTTTTGAATTTCCTCAAATAAACCTCTTTCTACTCATGGAGTGGTCCACTTTAATGGTTTCACTGCGCCCTCACTCAAATTTCCTAGTCTCCAAAACTCTGAGAAGAGAAATTTTTCTTCTTTATAAGTTGTCTAGAGTCTACTATTCATTTTGTTATGCAGCGAAAACAGATGATGGTATGCCCTGTGTTTCTAATGTTAGTATAAAACTGTCTCAAAACTTGATCTTTCTCCACACTTCTATCTGCTCTCTGATGAGGTCTTGTTTATTCTCACAGCTTTGACTCCATTCAGCAAGCTGGGGCTCCACATTTACATCTCTAATCTCAGTTTCTCCTCTGATCATCAGACATATCTGTCTACTTAACATCTCCCTATGGAGGGCTGGTCACCATCTTCAACTCAGGATGAGCCAATTCTTCCTCGATTCCTGCTCTGAAGTATTCTACTCCGAGTCATTCATTCATTAGCCACAGTGAGCCGTTCGTTTCTCTAAATATTTGTGTAATTGCACAATCATTCTGAGTTTTTTAGATCAAAGCTGTAGAAACCCCCTTGCCTATCATCTCCCCATTCATGTTCACACCCTCACTTCTCATCCTGACCTAACCTCCCTTCATTTCTCACCCTTTGCTCACTCTCCCCCATGTCTCACACTTGCCCCCCATTTCTCAACCCTACCCATTCCCTATTTCTCACCCTCTCCCACCCTCTTCTTCATTCTTCACACCAATCCACCAGCAGATCTTGCTAACCACTCCATGTCCCATGTTCCCTCTTACCAGAATCTTCACCAAAACATCGTTGAAGCTAGCAAGATGCCACACACGGAGTGTGGCACCAGTGCCCTCACCAGAGCTGCTATTCCATGCTGTGCTTGTTCTCCAGACAACACTAGAGTAACCCTTCAAACAATAGATCACACCTGCTGATCTTGTTCAAAATACCTCCATGTTTAACCAACATAACTAGTTCTTTCCCTTGACTCGAGAGACTAAATAATCTAGCCTGTGTCTCCAATGTCACATGTGTTCAATGAAAGAACACATGAATGATGGATGAATAAAGCAGTGATTCTTAAAGGTTATAAATGCTGGTACTGTTTTCCTGCAAACACATTTTGGATTCACCAATTAAAAGTTAAGGGATCTTGAGGATTTAACTCTTTCAGGACTGTTTGGGTGTCGGGTGATAGAAAACCATTCCGACTTGCCTAAACTAAAAGGAGCTTGTGAAACAAGAAGATCTTCCCTTCCTGTACAGCTTTGGAGGCTCTGGTTGTAGGATTTCTCTCATATTACCCATAAACCCCCACAAGTCCCCTTGTGTTTTTCTTCAAGCTCAGGCAACATCTACAATTCACTTGAGTGTGGGTCACTTGCTTGGTCTTACACTAAGCACTGTGGCTAACGCATGGTTGTTCCCAGTTTATCTGTTTACTTGCTCCTCTAGTTACTTTGGACCCACAGCTTCCAAGGACTGAACACAGGGGCACCTCTGAAGAGACCATTAGCACCCAGAGTTGTTATGAAAGGCTCACAGGAACAGTGTGCACAGCAAGTCGTCTGTTAGTGTTAACTGGGTACAACACAAACAACATGAAACCAAATGTTTAGAGATGGAGAATATTCTCACCCTAAACACGTCTATTGGCGAGTAAGAAAAAAATAAAAACAGACAAAACACATTATCTGTTCTTGCTCAAGATTCTAGAGTTGTGCAATAAACACAATGGAAGAAAAGTGAAAGGAAATAATGTTACATGAAAAAAAAACAAAAAACAAAAAAACAAAAACCCACGATGAATTGGAAAATAAGGATGTTAGTGAGTTAAAAAAAAAAAAAGGCACAGCTCTGAAAAGCTTTGCACTCCATACATGGGACTTGAAGGGTACAATGGTTTTTACATGCCTGTCATGTTATTGCTCTTCAGTAAGTGTATTATCACAGAAGGATGCCAAAGAACTAAAGTATACATAAAGATTATTCCCTTTTACATATCTCTCCCTTGTGCTTGCTAAGAGTTGGGTGTTTGCGTGGGGACATAGTTGAGTGACAAAATATTAGCCTTGTGAGCACAAAGCCCTCAGTTCAATTCCAGCCACTGCAAAGAAAGGGGAGTGTCTATTCCTTTATTTCCTGTTGGTGCATGTGTTGGGCTGAATAGGAATGGTCCCCGTAGATTCATGTGTTTAAAAGCTTGGCCCATAGGAAGTGGCACTATTAGTAGGTGGGGCCCTGTTGGAGGAAGTGTGCACTGTGGAGGTGGGCTTTGAGGTCTCATATATGCTCAAGCCATGTCTAGTGTCATAGTTTCTCCTTGCTGCATGTGGATCAAGATGTAGAACTCTCAGCCCCTTCTCCAGCACCATGTCTGCCTGCATGCTGCCATGTTTCCTGCCATGATGATAATGGACTAAACCTCTGAACTGTAAGCCAGTCCCAATTAAATGTTTTCCTTATTAGTCACCTTGGTAGCCAGATGGTAGTTGCATAGGTCTTTAATTCCAGCACAAGGGACACAGAGGCAGGTGGATCTCTGAGCGTTCAAGACCAGCCTGGTCTACAAAGGAAGTTCCAGGACAACCATGGCTGTTACACAGAGAAGACCTGTCTTGAAAAACAAACAAACAAACAAACAAACAAACAAATTGCGGTGGTCATAGTGTATACCAGGTTTTTTCTTTTGGGCCATCAACCAGCTCCTAAATATTGACACAGAGACTTATTATTAGTTTTGAATGCTCAGGCTAGCTTAAGCACATTTTTGGCTAGCTCTTTTAACTTAAATTAACTTGCTTCTCTTTATGTACATTTTGTCTCCATCTTATTAATTTTCTTACTTTCACTGCTTCTCTATGTCTGGCTGGCGTCTGCCTGGCTTCTTGTCCCAGGTGTATCCCTCATTCTCTCCTCCTTCTTCTCTCATTCTTTTTTCTTGAGCCCAGATTTCTCCTCCTATTTATTCTCTCTGCCTGCCAGCCTTGCCTATCCTTTTCCTACCTAGCTATTGGCCCTTCATCTCTTTATTAGACCAATCAAGTGCCTTAGGCAGGCAAGGTGAAACAAATGCAACATATCTTTACATAATTAAACACACATCCTTACATCATTAAACAAATGCAGCATAAACTAATGCAACACACTTTTGCACAGTTAAAGTAATATTTTGCAGCAGAAGCAAATGTAACACATCTTTACCTAGTTAAACAAATATTCCACAACGATAGTGTCTCTTCAAAGCCATAAAATCCTAACTGAGACAGTGCATTTACAGGGGTACTTACCTAGTCTTCTCACCACTTGGGGATGTATCACACATCATGTCCACATTGCTTTGGAACTTGCTTTACCATGCACCAAAGGAGTTGATGATAATCCTGCCAGTGGCATGAGTGTCTAATTCACCCACTTTTACAATCCCAGTACATTCCCCAGGAAGGCTCGCTTTTAACTACGTAGCTACTTTATCCACAGATGTCACCAATCCAGCATGTCAGTAAATACAGTCTCAGACACCCCTGCAAGCATTCCTTCAGCATAAATCCCCAGAGGGGCTATCATTTCTCTATTGATTGGGCATGGGACTTTGCCTTTCTCCAAGTCAATACTTCCCCATAATTCTTAGATTTTCCATTTTCTCCTTGTTCTTGGAAACATTTTCTGTTTCCAGTGGTTTTAGTCTGAAGTTTTGGGGTCCACCTGGGAATTCACTCACAAATTTTGAGGCTCCCCAGTAGAGGAAACCCTACTGCTCATTGGCCACAAAAACAAAAATCAAGACCCTGCCTCAGCTTTCTTCTCTCTAGACTCAGAGATCTTAGTACAATCCTTATAAATTCTCAGAATAGCTTTTGGTGAGTAAATGAAGGTACTGACCCAGAATTAAGTCTTATTCCACTACTCTGCCTTGAATTGAATTCTCTTTCATTTATTGTAATAAGTTGATAGATTTCACAATGGGAATGAAATGAATGGTTTTGTAGTTTTGCCCATTTTGTCATAGTGAGAAAGATATTTTCTATGAAGATATTACAGTCATATGACAAAAGTCTACTTAAATGTTTTCTCTAAATTTTTGTATTACATTAGTGTGTGTGTGTGTGTGTGTGTGTGTGTGTGTGTGTGTGTGTGTGTCTACATGCGGATGTCAGAACACAACCTGTGGAAGTTTACCTTCTATAATGAGGGTCCTAAGAACGAAATTCCCTTGATGTTCACTGATCCTAATTTTGCTTCTGGAAAGTGGTTCTGCTGTTGTTTGTGAGACAGCTATTTTACCTCCCCAGTGTTCTTTCTGTCTTGGTACACTTAGTTTCTGTCCTTTCTTAGTGCTTCAAACATGTTGTAACCAAATGTCACAACTGCTGTTTGTTTTGTCAATGACAAAAACAGCAGTTTCGTATTAGAATCTACCTAATGTTTGGCTAGTCTGTCAAGTGTCCTTATATCCTCGCCTAAGCTTTTCCATGGGATTTGGTCACTGTGGCAAAGGCAAAAACTGTGTCTGGCAGAGCTCTGTGGACACCAACCTCTGAGAATTTCCACCACTGTGCCATGAAACAAGCAGTGAGGTGGGAGGGGGGGAAGAGCCAAAGAGCCACACTTCACTTCCTGTCCTGTCTATTCACCACAGCCCACCTGCTGCCTCTGGCCTTGGAACCACCCAGGGCCACTCTTGTCTCCCAAATGCTTTTCTCCAATGTACTCAAGGCCGAAGGAAAACTTGCACTTGTGCCAAAACCATATGCTTGGCTACATCTGATTTCCATGTCCTTGTCATAGCAAAACCAGTGCGTTCCTAAATATCCATCAACAGAGACGTGTTAAGTAGTGAAACAGACAGCCTCCTGGGCAGCACTCCAAGGCCTTGAAACTGAATGAATTCGATGTCTGTCAACTGTAGGTGGATTCCGTCTCCCTACCCGCCACCCCATTTTGCATCCATGCATTATGCAATGTGTCTAGTTTAAGTGAGCGTATTTTTCCTTTCTATCTGTAATTTCATTGATTCATTTTGAGTGGGTAAGAATCTGTGTGACTATGGTCACTTTACCACGTTGTTCTTATTTCCTGTGAGTGGTCTGAAGAATACTTAGACCCAAAAAATATAGACAGTCTGAATATAACGAAAATGGAAACAACTTTAATGACTTTGAACACATAAAAATATGAATAGCAGTGAAAACAGCAAAAAGGGGAACTTTTCTTCATGTCATTGTCAAAACCGAAGCTTGAATCTGACAGAAGGCTGGAAATGATGTGATTATATTATAATCTTAAAAAATATTTTAATATAGCCTGGCTTTTCCAAAGACCATAGGAATAAGCTCTTAGATAAAACCTTAGTAAAAACTCATATAAAAAGCAAGATAAGTAATAATATCACCACATAACCAGACAGATGAATGAAAGTACCTAAAAATTCAAATAAATTGATGTGAGATAAAATGTCATTAGATCTCAGAAGGGGACGAGGACAGGGAAGTATTTTACTATTTGTAAAATGTATTGAAGTCCGGCAGTCACTTCCAGTAAGTGTGTACTTTGAATACTAGAAAGAAAAGTAAATGACTCCTTCTGAGGTTTGCTTCACTGTGGAAGAAAATAACCAAGAACATGCCGAATGATGATTCTTCAGAAGCATCCTCATGGGTAACACTCACAGAACACCCGTGACATTGCTGTCCCTGGACCGGGCATTAGCCTCTCTAGTCTATCTATCCAACTCAATGCAGCAAAGGCAATGAATGATGTGTCTTTTGGAAAGAGGATTTTCCATTTAATTATCTGCAGGCCAGGTGACTATTTACTGAGAAGTAATGTAACTATGAGAGGTGCCCTACACAAATGGCATTTACTGAAGACATGCGTGAGAAGGTTAATACCTTGCATACACATCTGCTCACAACCATGAAAAATATCAAGGGATAGAGATTCATTCACCAAACAAGCATCTAAACCATTTGGGCACATATACAGTAAGTGATATGGAGATTTCTATACAGACAAAAATATTTCCTGAATGGTAAGTTCATTGAAGGAAGAAATAGGGCCAAGGTATTCTTGGGCAAGGTTACATTATAAACATGCCACCAGTAAATGAAAAGAAATACTAAATACTTGGGGAGAAATAAATACACATAACTGGTTAATCCACCTTATCAGGATGGTGTCTTAGTCAGTGTGGGCTTCAATGGTGAACATTTATTCCTCATGCTTGTAGAGCCAGGAGTCTAAGGTCGGGTCACAGCCTGGGACGGGGCTGGAGGGGTGGCTGGTGAGGACACTCATTGTCCTTTACTCTCAGGAACCTTCTTGCTGTACTTTCAGTCTGTAGGGTGATGATGACACCCTCCCTCCATCCCGTCTTTTTCTGACAAAGACATTAATCCCATCCATGGAGCGTCCACTCTCATGATTTCCAAATATTCTACCTCCTTGCCTGGAGATTAATTCTTTAATGCAGAGTCTAAGGGAGACACTGACATTTCATCCATAGTAGTTTGTCTGGGGGGTCATAAGATGAGTTCATAATTCTGTGATAATAGTATGTGGTTCTGTTCAACAACAACAACAACAACAAAATAAAGTGTCTCAAAATGGATTCCAGTGTTTTATGTTAGGTACGAGATAGACATATAGTTTAGAGGGATGTTGCAAGAGGTGGTCAGAAATTGGCTCATCACTGGGGCAGGGAGAGCGTTAGATTGCTTCCACACCACAGAGAAACCGATGAGGTATGTGCTACAGCTTGAACAAGGTTTGTCCCACCAAAATTCTCAGTGGGATTTACTTGTAATGTAATGACTGAGATTAGTGGGACCATTGAGAGGTGTGGCATCCCCTGGGGGGACTTGTCCTAATAAGGGGTTAATATAGCTCCTACAAGAGTGGACCTCTGTGAAAGCAGTGTGCTTTAAGGCACCTGTCCTCAATACCATATAACACACACCCACCCACCCCCCACCCACCCCACCCACCCCCACACACACTCTCTCTCTCTCTCTCTCTCTCTCTCTCTCTCTCTGCTTCTGCCTGCTTGCTCCTCTGTCTTCTGCCAGGAGTTGGTAGGACACGAAGCCGTCACCAGGATCCAGATGGCTGTGGCACTCTGTCCTTGGACTTTGAGGGCAGTGAGTCAGAAGAAACCCTTTTCCTTTACAAATGACCCAGCCTCCAGTGTTCTGTTATAGCAACCAAAAAGCAGACTAAGAGACATGGGAAGCCCTGCTAGGGACCAATTTTCCAGCATCGGGCACTCACCTTCTCTTCTTTCCTGGGCTATTCATCACAGAAGTGTCTGTTTGCCGCCATCTGAGGAAAAAGACCCGACCGACCGCGTGCACTCAATGGAAGGACTCACATCATCACAATGTAGTCTTGTTCTAAAAGTGTTATGCTTTCAGCGACATGGCTCTCTAAAAGCCACATACTCACGTGGTCGACACGGTTGAAGGTTTGAGTTATTCTCAGTCCTTAAAAAGAAGGAGCCCTGTGTTAGAGGTCACCCTATAAAAAGCTCAAAGGCAAACTCGAACGTTTAGTGTTTAATTAGCAAAGTTATGTATTATCTTTGCAGGCTCAGCTAATATTATTCCAACAGTTAAAGAGTTGGGGGGGGGGGGCGAGAGCTGTGGCGACCAGGTCAGTCAGACGGGTGAAGTGTGAAGCGATCCTATTTTAAAGCTGGACGTTAAACACACCTTCAGAGAACTCAAACCAGCTCTCTCTCTCTCTCTCTCTCTCTCTCTCTCTCTCTCTCTCTCTCTCTCCCTCCCTCCCTCCCTCCCTCCCTCCCTCCCTCCCTCCCTCCCTCTTTCCCCTCCCCTCCCTCTCCTCCCTCTCCCCCCTCTTCTCTCCTCTTCTCCTCTTGAGCTATAGGAAGTACCTGAGAACGAAGACTCTGTGAAAAAACAAGTTTGCGGTCTTTCCTGAGAACTGACAAAATTGCAAACGACAAAATCACCCGGGCTTTAAAATCGGGTGATCGTCTTCGACCTGCAAATGTGAACACGATCAGCAGGAGCTGGAGGCTGGACCAGGGAGTGTTTACTGTAGTCCCGGATGCTGTAAGCACCTTAAAGAGGCAACTGTTTAGCTAGGGAGACGCCCAGCCTCACGGTGGAGGTTACCTCCTTTGGAGTCAGAAAGTGGTGCCTGCAAGCCTGGCCCTACCACTCACTGGCTTGTCAGTTCAGGCCTGTGGTTATCCATCTTGTTTGAACCTCAGTTTCTCCATCTGTCAAGTGGAGTGCCCTCTCAGTGGGCCAGCCACATGAGAACTGACGTCAAGGATGCCAGGCACCGGTCATAATGTCCACATGCAGTAAAAGCTAAGACACACTAGCCGTGTATTCTCCAATGGCGTGTTCAAGTGCTAGCCCTCACCGCCTACAGATGCAACCTTGTTTGGTAATGCTGCGTCTTAGTTACTTTGGGCTTTGATGTAATAAAATGCCCGACAGAAACAACCTGAGGTAGGTAAGATGTGTTTGGGTTCAGCCTGGGAAGGCAGGGCAGAGTCCATGACAGCAGGAGCCTGTGGTGACAGACCAGGAAGCAAAGAGAAGACAGCTTCAGGGGTTGGACGTGTGGAAAACACACCATTAATGACCAACCCACTTCTACCAAAACAGACATCACCTCTCGAAGGCCCCACAGCCTTCAAAACAGTGCCAAGGCTAGGGACCACATGCTCAAAACCTAAGGCTGTGTAGTACATTCCAGAATCAGACTGAGCCACTACGGTGTCTTTGCAAATCGAGATGTAACTGAAAATGAGGTCGTACTGGATGGAATAAACACTAAGTCGATCCCTGGTACCCTTACAAGAAAGGACATAGATGTGGACACACAGAGGGAAGAGGGCCATGAGGCCATGGAGCGGGGGCATGAGGGAATGTCAGCAGCCATTAGGAGCTTAGTGAAGAGAAGGAAATACCTTTGTAGAGTCTTCCAGGGGAGTAGACCCGTCTCAAATCTTGAATTTGGTCTTTAAGGCTTGAACTATGGGAATATAAATTAATGCTGTTTTAAGTCACCTGGTTTGTGGTAATCTGTCACAGCAGTCCAGGGGGATGAACACAGTGTGTCCTTTAATTGGTTCACAGCATGCCTTCAAAGCTTGATTGTGGTGTAAGGATCAATAATTATGACTAAATGTGTGCCTTTACTTTACTGTTACATTCTTCGTCTTTAGTTTTAAAAATAAATAAATCAATGCAAACATTCGTCCCACAAGGTTTGGGATGACTTACCACAAATTGACAAGGGAAAAGGCGGACGCTCGTGGACCGCCACTCCACTGGCAAACATGTAAGGGAGGGAGGGCAGAGGAGGGAGTGTGAGTCACAGCACTGGCTGGAACAGGACGCCAGAGAGAGGAAAGCGGGAACCCTCCTGCTCTGGCCAGTGCTTGCTTCCTCTTCAGCCGCCTGAGTGTGTGCATCAAGGGTTTTTTACAATTTTGCAGGCTTTGTGAAAACAGCTCTCCTTTCCATTTGTTTGACACGCCTTGAAAACTTGCTGAGGATATGTTATAGTTTATGTATTTTAAAAATCAACTACGTTTTATTTTTAAGTGATAATAAAGTAAAGTCATGTCTCCTAACATAAAAACATTTTGTGTAAGGTTGAGGAGCCTGAAAGCAATACCCCATCCATACAGAAAGTTCTGCTACATTTTTGGGATCAATTAAGTAACTCACAAAGAGCAGCAATTCGCCAGTTCACGGAGCAGGTGGAAATGCTTGCGAGTCACACATCTGGTAGGAGATTAATGTTCAGAATTCATCAAGTATACAGAACTAAATAATAGCAGACAACCAAGTCAAAGTGGATTTGACTATACCTTTCTCCAAGGAATGTAGAAACATCCAATAACTGCTTAAAATTATCCAATGTCATTTCCTTTTTTTAATTAGAAAAAAATTAGTTTTCTGTCTCCTTTCATGACTCATGTATCCTGTTGCCTAGATATTGTCCTTCCTCATCAACTCATGCAAACCTTGCTCAGTTTCCTTTTGGAATTTTAGATTATACCTGTACTTACGCCTGTTTGTATAGATACATGTACACATTATAGGTTATACAGTTTATGTCTTGAGTGTCACATAAAGGCTCATGTTTTCAAGGCTTTGTTGCTAGACTTAAGACACGGTTGGAAGGTAATAGAAGCTCTAAGAAGTGCAGCCTGGCAGGAGAAATTGGGTCATTGAGGGCATGCCCGTGAAGGGGGACAATGTACCCCAGTTCCTCCCCTACCCTGCATCCTTGCATCATGAGGTGAACAGGAGTCTTCCACCATATGTCACTACCAGGGAATATTGTGCCTCTACAGGCCCAAAGCAATAAGGCCGAGTGGCTATATACGGCTGGAACCATTTACCAAAATAAGTCTTTTCCCCTTTTAAGTCAGTTTGCCTCCTGTATTTTGTCACATTTTTGGAAAGCTGACTAATCCAGGGTAAATTCACTTAAGTGAATTACTGAATAACTGAGGGGTCTATGCAAGGAGTATTCTCCTTCCAGTTAATATTCATACTCAGACACATTCATTTTTTAAAAATCGATTACAAAGAGGGAAAATAAGAGGGGTCCTGAGAGGACAGTGGGTGAAAACTTCTTGCAGCAAATATGAAACAATCTGTTTATGTGTGTCTGGATCCTTATCGAGATGCAGCCTTGCCCTCCAGAGAACAGCAGAAGAGATGCGTTTGGCCGAAGAAGCAGAGGCAATATCTCATGTGAAAATACCTCATTTTTTTAAAAAAAAATTGTCTTACTTTTAAAAATCATGTGTATGTGTCTACTCACGTGAGTTTAAGTGCCCATGGAGGTGGAAAGAGGTATCAGAGACAGCCCTGGAGCTGGGTGGGTTCTTGGAACCAACCTTGAGCCCTCTACAGGATCCACACTAGCTCTTAGCCTCTGAGTCATCTCTCCAGCCCCTGTACCTCAGTTCTTGAAAGCTCGTGGACATCTAATACTGTAATCAAATAAGCACTATTTAGATCGAAGGAGATTAAACCATCCAAACTTTAAAACTGTACTTAATTGTATCCAAGGCAGTGCGTGTAAACATTCAGCCATAAGGAGTGCGTTACTTTTCATGTTTAATATTATGGCTGGAAAAACCTTTGTTGTCATGCACACACACAAAAATATTTAAAACTAAAAAAAGAAAAAACCAAACCTTTAAACCTTTTGTTAAGAAGTGAGGTAGGCAGGTGTTTTCGGTCCTGCCACCTGCGCTCATTCTTCTTATCAAACACACAGAGGAACTAACTTCCCTTGGTGAGTACTGCAGACACAAAAATCTCAGTCTGAAGTCAGTGTGCCAAGAGCATCTTCCATTTGCTTTTTGACACGTGTCTTATTTAGAGGGCCCTGAACCCATCTTCTGCTCCGTAGAGCACAATACCAAAGACTAGATGATTTCTAATGAAAAGGGATTTCTTTCCGCTCAGGTTGTAGTCCAGGGTTAAAGACTGTGATGATGATCTTGTTAGCACAGTCTCGGGGTAATGGGGTGATAGGGGATGATGCCATGATAGGGGTTTGTGTGAGAGGCAGTGATAGATAAAGATAGTCATGATGGAACAACAACTTCACTTGGAGACCCGTCTCTCCCATTCCTCATTCAGTCACTGTGAGGAAAGTGTGAATCCCCCTTACAGACCTACTCACCCTTTTCAAGAGCCTACCACCTCCATATCCTCACATGGGGGAATGAAGCCTCAACGTGGGTTTAGGTAGGTACAAGCCACAGTCAAACCACAGAGGGTCTCAGAATCCCTCACCCTATACCATAATTCTTCCTTGGTTGTTTCCAAGTCTCCTGAGTGGTTTTAGAGAGCACTAAGACACCCAGGGGGCTGATGCTGCTCCCTGTCCCATTCACCAAGAGCTAGGGTGAGGTACTTGGCATGGCCTGGTTCTTGGTCACCAGTCCACATCTCTCCTGGCAATATCCTCTGTAGACTCTCCAGTTTCTCTAGACACCTTATACCTCTCAGTCTTGTCTGGGGCCCCTCTTTCATGCCATTGGGCCTTTGAGGAAGGCATTGGAGAGGTGCCTCCTGCTGGAGAGCATCACAGCCCTTCTCCTCTCCTGCAGCTCTGTGGTGGGTGCCTCTTTGAGGCTTCCCCTCTGGGCCCTTCCTGGAGGTCAAGGCCCCAGCCTCCCTCCATTGCTGTTTCATTCCTGTGGCTTACCTAAGGATCCACGTCTCTGCTCCAGCTCCTGCTGGACTCGTGACTTGGGAACAACCCCTCCTGCTCAGCTCCTGCAGAACTACCCTCTTCTGTCTCTCATTGCCTTCCTTGCCTACAGTTCAGTGCTTGTTTCCAACTCTCCTGAAAGGTGGGAAACCATGACATGCCCGCAGACCCTCTTACTACCCAGATCTGCTGTTTATGTCCCATATCCTTTACATAGCCACGGAAAAGATGAGTTTAATTTTTTAAATAAAAATTAAATTTTTTAAAATTTAATAAAAAGATTAATTTAAAATTAATTTTACTATGAAAGCATATGACGTCTTTAAAACAACAGTGCAAATATTAATACTAAAATAAAGGCAACCACGGCCTGTGTTCTTTGTTTTTGGAAAGTCAACTGAGAAACACATAAAATAACCGTATCATCGAACCACCTTTCAGCACTATGTGGCAGATTTAAATGTCTGTTTTCCAACTGAGAGTTCTGTTTCTCTTGATGCATAATTTTTATTTCAGCCAATTTTGAAAACCTGGAAATGTGTATTCAAAAAAATCTCTCTGACGCTCTTGCTGTCTGATGTCTGCTTGATAAGGTGTCTTTCAAAACCTGCACCCATTTCTTTCATGTGTCACAGCACAAGAAAGAATAGAGTAGGAACAAAAGCAAGGAGTGTGCGCTGTCTATGTAATTATCAACCTTTCCAATTATTTTTGGCCAAATCAATAATTCATGAAAATTACCATTTGTCAAGACCTTAGTTAAAACCCATCCCTTGAGGAATGTGGTCCCCGGGAGAAATGATAGAACAAAGGAAATCCCAGAGACTTGGTGAAATATCCTCCACCTGGTCTCAAGCTAAACCAAGCCCCGACTCCATGCAGCTGAGGCCCCAGTATGTTCAGAAAGCATCCATCCTCCCAGGTGCCCTGCAAAGTACTGGTTCATATTTCTTGATGCATGTTCTTCGGAACAATGGATATTACTGGGTAAGGGACAGGTAAGGGGAGTCTGTGGTCCAAAAGGCTTAGAATACAGAGGCAGTAAAGAACATTTAGTAGGGGCCCTTTCTGCAAAGTCATCTCAGAGATGATGATATGCTAATGTGTATCACGAATATTCCAGAAAGGATACCATTTCCCAGATGTATTTCTATCAAAGATTGATTGATTGTCTTATGGAAGGATTCCCAGGATCATGGTCACATTTGGGGACACACTGGCCTCTTCTAATATTGCAAACAACAAGAAAAGAACTGATTATCCAAAGAGAGACTCTTGCTAGGAGCAAGTTCTGGTGCCAGTCATGATGGCCAGCCCTCCCTGACCACAACCCTGTTGTCTCTCACACTTTCCTTCCTTTCTTTTCAGTCACAGAACTAAGAACACTTCTGACACCTACACTCTAAGCAAACCTTTTATTTCCTATGATTTTCAGTCTGGAGCAACTACCTGCTCACCTCCATTGCAAATGTCTACAGAGCCCTCCCTAAATTCTCAGCGACTCACACTTCACCGGGGTCCACTTTCCAGACCTCATAGCTGAACATCAAATCTGGTTTTAGTCATCATCTCATCTTGAGATTGAAAATGATTTCGCCTACAGCATGAGATTAAGAACTGTGTATGATTTAGACAGTGGCGGAAATAGTGAAATGTCGTTTTAGATTCCTGTGCCCTGAGTGACAGCTTGTAGCCCCAGCCATGGGCTAGAGTCTGAGAGTGACTTTACTCAGACATTTCCTTGGCCATTGTCTGCTGCCCAATTATTCCACTGCCTGTCCCCTTCGCATGTCCCTAAGTCAGGGGACATGCAGGCCCAGCTGCAAATACAGATGCTAAAACAGACTAGCAAATACGCCAGGCTAACTATGAAAGGCTCGGTTCTGCTGTAGTGCATGCAGAGCTTTGGACTTCTTTTTCCTCACCTGCTGTGGCTCCTCTATCACAAAACTTTACTTATTCTTCTTTTGTAGGCTAGCTTAGATTTTTTTTTTTATCCTTCTGTTTTACTCTTTGCTAACATTTTCATTACGTGACTTCATGGCCAGCCCCAAAGGAACACTTAATAATGTGCAGTTGACTTTCAACTTTTCCAATTTACCCAGCACCCATATCTCAGAGTAATTGCTTTTATGGTTTTTCTTTGTTAGCTCTGAGTCTAATAACAAAGAACCAGGCACTTGAGTTGGAGGTCTGAATATCTTGGACCTGAACTTTTTGTCTCCTTGTTTTCGTTTGTTTTTAACTATACGTATATCTGATGTTTTGAGACCAAGTAGCTTTAGGTTCCTAAAAGGGCTGGGTCAGACTCCTAGTCTCCTAATAATGTTGGGACTAAAGTCGGTTCGGAGTGAAATAGCTTCTACTCATGAATAATAGATGTTTCAGAACCTGCACTGGGGAGATGTGCACATACAAGCCAAAGCAGGTGGATTTGCTGCATGAGAATAATCACCAAGTCTAGTTTATAGCAAACCATCAAACAAAACCTAGTTTGTCAAACCCCTCACAGAGTCAACAACCTGTTATTTTAGTGGTGAATTGTCTCCTTTTGTTTGTCCTAGGCTCTCTGGAGTTAGGTGACCTGGCCACTATTCAAGTTAGATCAGCAGCCTAGGGGTAGGAGAGCAGGTCCAGACAGACAGGTGAGAGTAGGTGTGTCCTGACTGGCCTCAGCTGGTGAACACAAGCAGCTCCAGCTGGGGTCATTGATTAGACCACCACAGGGATATCTGGTGCAATTAAGGGAGACATGATGCTCTAACAGCCCAGTGACTGTTGAAAACAATACCATCATCAACTCCAGAGTGCATCAGCATGTGTAGTTAGTTACATGCTCCCAGGCAGGGATGAAACCAGTGCCTCGGACCAAGTTTTCTGGTCTCTTGCTCACCTCTGCTTATCATAAAGGAAAACTGGGCCTCAGCAGCTCAGGATGTATCCTTCTAATATGGAAAGACTCGGGAAATGGCAGGTCTTCCTTAAGCCCTTTCTTGACATACTTGTATCATTTACACCAACCCACCCTAGACAGGAAAAAGAACTATCATGCCTACAGCCCAGGAGTGAGGCCAGCTTTATTTGGGGTTTGGAAGAAGTGTTTGCCCTGGAGAAAGTCTGGGTACTGCTGTAAGAAGGGAAGGCAGATGCTCACCAGAAGCCTTATAGTAGCTTCTCCATGCAAATAGTGGGAAAGACCTTCCCATGTGTCTCACATGGGCCAAGGTAAAACTGGTCTGGGAAAGTACTAGAACCCATGTGACCTGGCTTGATCTCACTGTATAAACTAGATCAGTAGGACGCTGCTACTCAAAGCATGCTACTTGGTCTGAGAGGCAACTCTCATTGTAATTCACAAATCTTAAGTGAGTTCTGCTATGATTTGAAGTTTTATCAACCCCAGAGTTCATGGGCTAGAAAAACACTCCCCCCTAAAGTCATGTGCTAATGACACTTCAAGGTAGAGCCTTTGGTAGGTGACTACATCATAGGGACATTGACTGAATGGATGGTTATCAAGGGAGTGGGTTGGTTATCAAAGAGAGAGCACGTTATAAAAGACAGTTTGGCCATTTCTCATGAGCCCCTCACCAAGTGATTCCTTGTCCAGTCTAGCCTAGGGATTTGACAGAGACTCTTTACCAGTGAATAAGACTTTCACTAAAGGGTTCCTCCCTTGGACCTCCCAGCCTCTGGGACTTTGGGCAACCAAAACTTCTCTTACAAATTACCCAGACTCAGGCATTCAGTTAGAGCAAGAGAACAGAGCACCCATGTGAATAAAGGAACGTAAATTTGTTCACAGCTCACACAGACCAACAATGCCTAAAGTTGGGTTTTCCCTGGCTTCTCATACTGCAGGTGAGGAGGGAAATTTTGTAAGGTCCTCAGTAATTTCTTGACTGTAGTCTTCCCGTTTGCACTAAAGGATGATTTCTGGAAATCAAGTCCTAATGCAAGGTTTTCAAGGTAGAAATGACAGAGGCAGAACTCTTGGGTGAAAGTACCCAGAAAAAAAGGAATGCAGCAGCTTCATCACTGTATGCTTAGGAGTGAGGTGTAAACCGGAGGGAGAGAAAAGAGACGACAGGACAAGGCAGGAGGCTGATAGAGAGAAATTTCTGCTTCTGGGAAACTTTCTGAAGGTTATAGGTCATAGAAATGTTTTCATAAAGCAAAAAACCAGCAAACAAGAAAGGTTCTGGTTATGGATCGTCATTGATAGATATTTATTGACTGCCTCGGTGGCATTATACTTACTGCTGTCCCTCAAAATACAGTGCCCCCACCCGAATTCCTCTGACACTTGTTTTGAAATCTATGACCTCTCCACTCTACTTCCATTTCTAGTAAATCACTGGATGTTACATTTGCTGTCTGTAATAAGGATGACCACTCCATTGGCATACTCCCCTGTCTTGACGTGGTAAAAGGAAAAGCTCACTACAAAGGCAAAAGCAGCCATGTCTATGTTCACAGATACCCCACCACAATGAAGACTCCTAAAAATCATACAAGGTATTCAAGAGCTGGCTTCTGCTTTTTACTCCCCCCCCCCCATTTCTTGTGGTCTCTAGCTCCCATCGACACCTTCCTTCCCCAGGCCAATCACATAGTTTATTCCAACTGAAACATGGACTCTTCACAACACAGTACTGCCCTTCTGGTCCCTTAGCCTTTTTTCTTTCATTGAAACACCCCTGACCCCATCTTCCAGCTCTTCTCTTGATTCATTGGCTCATTCAGCACATCTCTCCAGGGCACATCCTTGCATCAGGTAATCTGTTGATCTTCTAGGTGTGCCAGTGAGCAGTGATTGTGATTTCCTAGAGGTAATTGTGGTGATGTATTGTGTCCCCCAATATACTATGTCTCCCAATAAAGTTTACCTGAGTATCAGAGGAAAAGTTAGCCACTATATTAACATAGAAGTCAGGTAATGGTAGCACACACCTTTAATCCTATCACTTGGCAGGCAAGGATCTGTCTGGATCTCTGTGAGTTCAAGACCACACTGGGGAACAGAACCAGGCATGAGGATACATGCTTTTAATCAAAGCACTAATCATAGAGGTCTGGAGGTCTGTACAGACAGACAGGAAGTGACAGAGCTGGGCAGGAAGAGGAAGTGATGTAGCTGAGCTGAGAGAGCGAACGAGAGAACAGAACAGAAAGGCATATAGGCATGGTTATACAGGAGCAGGTCTCTTTGGAAGCTGCAGAGTTGGTGAGGTGAGGTTAGCTGTGGCTTTCCCTATTTCCCTGATCTCTCAGGTTTTCACCCCTGTATCTGGCTCCGTGTTTTTTATTTAATAAGACCGTTTAGAAATTCATCTAGGGGCTGGAGAGACGGCTCAGAGGTTAAGAGCACTGACTGCTCTTCCAGAGGATCCGGGTTCAATACCCAGCACCCACATGCCAGCTCACAACGGTCTGTAACTACAGTTCCAGGGGACCTGATACCCTTGCACAGGCATATACACAGGCAAAAGATCAATGCACATAAAATAAGTAAATAATTAAAAAAGACAACAAAAAACAAAAACAAACAAACAAATCGTCTACAGGTACTTATAGTAAGTAGGTGGCCAGAAGACAGAGGTGGCCAGACCTCTGTGTAGCTATGGTCCCTTCTGAGATTCTGAACCAGGAGCTTCCATCAAGCCAGAGGCAATCTTGAAGATGAGTTTTGAGTTGGATTCTGCAGGATAGATTAGAAGTAAACACCATATGCCCCGAGAGAACAAGAAAAAGGGCCATCCAGGACTGAATGTGGAACATACAATCTGGTAGTTTGTTGAGTAGTACAATGTTACATTCTGATGAGCATAGGTAAGTATTTTGTCTTGTTAAGAGTGCAGGCTCATCAAATCCATGTTTCCCCACAGGTAGGACACAATCTCTTTGCACTGTCTCTTGTTCTTGCCTCAGAGCCTGGCCTGGATACATGACACCAGCCAGCTCCTGAGCTCGCTGACTTCTATGTTGGTTGGTCCAGTAGGGTGTGCTGACTCCAGATGTCCCAGATGGGGATATGGATGGGGGCAAACAAGGGGTAACGAAGAGCCGTAAGGATTGTTTCTTACGTATGCTTGCTTTCTGGGGAAGGGGAGGTTAAAAAAAAAAGTCTGCAGCAATGCTATCTGTGTTATCTGTTGTCTGTTTATTTACACACACACACACACACACACACACACACACACACACACACACACACACACTACACCACACCACACACTTCTTTTTCTGATTCCTTCCCTAGGAGGTCAATTTGGGCCAGCTTTGTCCAAACACCAAGGTGTAGTGCTTTGCTATGCAACTGTTCCTTCTAGCTATGATCCCCTCTCTACTATGAGCTGTCCGACTTTTTAACTAAAGTTAGTTGCTCAGAGGCAACTACCCCAGGAGTCCCATGATAGACTCGGGCGCTGTCACCGCTGCTTCTCTGTAAGCAAATCTTGGGTTGCTAAAGCGTCCCTGAATTATCTGTATTTGAATGCGGGTGTCTGACTCCTGTTGAGACTCTGTAGGGATAGGGGCCTTCCTCCTCTGAAACAACATTGTCATCTAAGCTTCCACTGCAGTGGTGACAAGCTACCTGTGAGTACCGAGCATCTGAAATGTGGCTCCAATTAAGGTGTGTAAGAAGAGGAAAATAGAGACTACCTCCAAAGACTTGGATTAAAATAAAAAGAAGACGAAAGAAGGGTTGTTAGTTCATTTCCTGCTGCTCAAACAGTCCCACAAACTGGGCCAATAGATGTTTATTCAGCTTACGATTCTGGATGCTGGGAAGTCTGGGGGTTTGGGGCCACATCAGTAATCCTCAGAGGGATACACAGGTACAACATCACCTCATGATGAGCTACAGGTGAACTTGGAGCCCAGTGCTTTCTAGATGAGAAAACAGATGTTCTGGTGACTGTGCGACTCTTTGCTTTTAGAACAATTTTAAATGGTCTCTGTTTTTGTTGTCGTCCTTCTCCAAACCAGACTGAAACACACTGAGGAAAGTTTCAAAATATATTAAACCTTAAGTCAGTATTAAACTTCAAAGTGGTTTGTCAATATCCAATTTCCAGACATAATAGGACATGGAAACTTGGCAGGGTATGCTGCTCATCCTGGGCAAAGGCCAGCATTTTCCGGCCCTAGAATCTAACCAGCTCTTCATTGGTTGTAGAATCAACTGTGATTGGTAGTTTATGAACACAAGACTATACCCATCAGTGAGCTCTTAGCCGGCAGGCCAGACATGACCCACTTCTATCTAAGCAAACATAGAATCGGTAAGACCCTGGGGAGGCTGAAGGACAACCCCCTAACTTCTACTTCCTTGGTCAAATAGGGTGCAGTCAGGAGGAGGAGAGAAAATCTGGATGTCAAGGCTGGGCAGCCAGGATTCCAAAGTGAGATATCTGTTGAGCCCCTGTTAGCATGCCAGTTGGGGGGCGGAGGTGGGGCAGGAAAATGTCTACCGCTCACAGGGATTGGGATAAAGTGACCAGGGCACAACCCCCATTGCCAGCCTTTTTTGAGGAGACAGCCAGAAATAAGGAAACAATAAAATTAGAATAAAAATAAAAATAAAAAACGAAATATCTGGGGGCTAAAGAGATGGCTCAGCAGTGAAGAGCCCTGGCTGCTCTTCTAGAGGACCTGGGTGAGATTCCCAGCGCCCACATCTAGGTGCACAACTGTAAGTAACTCCAGTTCAAAGAGATCCACCACCACCCCAGCTGGCACCAGGCACCCAGGTGGTGCATAGACACACATGCAGGCTAAACAGCCATACACGTAAAACAAAAATAAATGAATAAAATTGAAAAACAAAACCCCCACGAAGTGACCTCAGAGAAAACAGTCAAACCTATTCTACTGCAGATTCTACTGGCCATCTCCCCAGAAGCCAGCAACAGGCAGATTTTTGCCCCTTTGTGACCTGCTCTGGGGCCACAGGAAGGACATCTAGGGTCAGGGGAAGTAACAGGAAGAGGAAACGACTGTTTATGAAAGGACTCTTGACCCCAGAGCAGTGCAAACACATCCTCACATACCGCATGGCTGCATGGCGCGCGCACACGCAAAGTATTGAACTTTACCAACGACTTGGCTGAATGGGTTTGGAATCGAACCCACGTTTTCTAAAACCTTAATTTCTACTTTTGGTTTATTTATTGATCTACTTCCTAAGGGGTTCCTTACTAGGTCCTGCGTGACGTGACTCTTAATCCTTTTAAGTAAGTCCAAGGGAAAAAGCAACAGAAGATTTGTCAAGAGCCCTCTCTGTGGATAGAGAAGTAGGAGTCAAATCTACCCTCAAAAATTCTCTTTGCCCAGACAAATCGGGGTGTGGCCTGCCTTGGCCGCCAGGAACTCCTGAAAACAAAACTTCAGAAGTCTCTGGGATGAAAAGGAGGGGATGGGAAGGGTGGGTTGGAGAAGGGTAGGGACGCCGCGGCCACCGAAGCTGGGGCAAGAGGAAGCAGGGGACTGGGATCTGGGGAGTGTCAAGGCCACGAAGGGCTAAGCTAAGCTGGAAAGGCTTAGGAACCCCTAATCCGGTGAGGGGCTGACCGGGGTGAGCAATCAAGCACAGGCCCTAGCTGTCAGTCTGACAGCGGCCCAGAGACCTGGGGGTGGGGAGACTGTGGGGAAGGGGCGTCATCTCTGTCGCCACCACCCTCTCCAGTGTGTTGGGCTGTGCCTCGCCACCGTTTTGTTTTTGTTTTTTTTTTTTTCTTATTTCGGTCCCACCCCTCTGGCCCCTCTAGCCCGGCCCCTGCGCCTCTGCTCGGCACCCCGGCGCGGATCCCTGGGTTGGTCTGGCCTGGGCCGTTGACGTCACCACCAAGTTTGCTGTCCTTCGCGTCCCACGTGTGGCGGTAGCGGCCAAGGAGGCTGCGGGGAGCGTCTAGGAGCACAGTGGCAGCGGCCGATGACAGGTCCCGAGCAGAGGGTCCACTCTAGGCGGCTCCCAGCTGGGGCCCCAGAGGAGTGGGTAGACTTCCGGAGCGCCCCAAGAGGCCAGAAGGCTCGAGTTCCACTCAGACAGAGGGGCTAAGGGGGACCTTGCTCTGTGCTGAGACGATTTGAGCCAGGAGGGCCAGGACAGCAGAGCAGCCAGCGGCTGGGAAAAGGGTCACTCGCTTTGTCCGGAGCGCACACAGCTCTGCGGTCCGGGAGCCCTGCGTCCCCTCCACAGGGACCCAGCCAAGGATGCACGGTCGCTGAGCCGAGATCCGTGCCGAGTGTCTGCTCAGGACCCTGCTGAGCCCAGCGCCTTCGCCACGACCGCCGCAGAGACTGCCTTGTCCGGCGACTCTTGGGGGCCCGGGGCGCCGAGCTCTGCCCAGCTAGGCTCAGGACGGACTCGGGCGCACTTCAGACCCGAGACGATGGTTTCTTAAGCACGGCCCCGAACCCCTTCCTGTCCCTTCGTCGGGAGCCCGGGACCCCGAGAAGGGCTCGCGGCTTCTGGTCCCTGCTCCAGCTCTGGCAGCCTCTCCGCGGGGCAGCTCTCCCGCACGCAGGGGCGCTCGGGCGATGTGGCCGCAGGGCAGGGCGCGGGATGGCAGGGCTCCCTGCGCAGTCCCGGCCTAGCATGGCCCGCGCGTCGCCAGTCGCCTCCGGCTAGGATGGCCCCCTCGGGCCCCGCCGGCGCCCAGCCCAGCCCGGCTGAGCCACTGTCGCGCAGCATCTTCAGGAAGTTCTTGCTGATGCTCTGCTCGCTACTCACTTCCCTCTACGTCTTCTACTGCCTGGCTGAGCGCTGCCAGCCCGGGTCAGGCCCCGTCGCGGGGGTCCCGGGGCGCGGCGTCCCTGCAGGACCGAGGGAGCTGGCGGCGTGGCCCGCGGGGGCGCAAAGGAAGCGCCTCCTGCAGCTGCGGCAGCGGCGGAGGCGCGGGCGGCCCGGGCCAGGCGACAGCGGCGACCAGGACGAGCAGAGCCCCGGGCTGGCCGCGGCTCCAGGAGGCTCCGGGGCGGGAAGCAGCGTGGTGGAGGCCCAGTCGGGGACCCTGGCCCTTCTCTTGGACGAGGGCAGCAAGCAGCTGCCGCAGGCCATCATCATCGGCGTGAAGAAGGGCGGCACGAGGGCGCTGCTGGAGTTCCTGCGCGTGCACCCCGACGTGCGCGCCGTGGGCGCCGAGCCCCACTTCTTCGACCGCAGCTACCACAAGGGCCTCGCCTGGTACCGGTGAGCGCGGGGACCCCCACGGGTGTTTCTGAGCGCAGGCCGCGCAGAGGGGGAGACTTGGGAGGGGTGGCAAAGGGGAAGCAGTAGCTGTCCCCAACTAGGGCTTTCATTCCTTCCTTCTTCTCTTTTGGGGAGGGGCAGATTGAAAGAGGAAAGGGGGTTGTCTTGATTTTAATCCTCAGGACTCCCTTTCCCCCCAAACAGCCTGAAGTCACCCTTGTATTTAGATAAAGGAAAAGAAAAAGAGTTTCCTTTAAAATTAGAAACCTGTTCGTCATTACTAGGTTATCTCACCAAAGGAAGCTTGTTTCTATTCCTTTATCTTTGGGGTAATTCCCTGTGGTTAGCACGGTATTTGCTCTGGTATTTATTTGCCTTGACCCTTTGTCAGATAGTTGTCCAAGGTGGTAAGTCATATAGAGACTTAGTAAAAGTGTCAAGTGCCGGGGAGTCCATGTAGTTTGGATAATCTATGTCCCAGCAAGTGCCAGCAGCCAGTCGCTGGATTTTAAAGGACATTTCCTTGGTAATACCATTGGCCTGACAGAAACTTTTCTAAAGAGCTCCAAGCAATTATCTTTACAAATAAGATAGCTAATTTTAAAAGGGAAAAGAGGTTTAAAAAAAAAAAAAGGATCGTGGAAAAAAGCATGGAAGTAAATCTCACTTACAAGGTAAGCTTATTTGCCAGTGTCAAATTCAGATTACCTATACTATAAGAGTTAGCCAAACTCTAATAAATTCTAGCGTGGCCTGGATTTGGTTTGTGGTAAAAAAAAAAAAAAAAAAAAAATACTGATTCCCACCCCCCTTCCAAGTTCAAGGAAAAATCATATGGTTAGAATTTTCCCATTTTATAAAGTTCAGCCTGTTCATAAAATATTCATTCTCATTATAACTGAAACAATATTAGAAAAGTTATGACACAATTGAGATACACCGAAGGAACCATTCATAAAACAGAGACGGACATGATGTGATGAGTGTATTCACGTGTAGGGTCAAGAACATGTTCAGATTGATTTTAGGAGCTGAATTTATAGTTTGGTCTTAAAAAAAAATCTGATTCAAACATTAAACACTTCTAAAAACAGTAACTTTCCATTCATTGGAAAGAAAAACAATCAGCCTTCCCCGATACAGAATATATATCATTTAAAATCATCAGCCACTTAAAAACCTCCCCCTCCCCGTGTTTCCGTCATTTACGGTGTTCCCTCTGGGAAGCGCTTATAAACTGACCTGTTGAATCTGGACAACAGGTCCTTCTTCTCAACACAAAGGCGGTTCTGTGCTATTCCTCAAGGACACAAGAAAGAAGTGATTAAACACCCTAAAACTCTTATCTATAGCTGACCGAATTGAATTCGGCCTCGTACAGAGCTGGGAGGGACACATTTCAAACCATCAGTCTGAAACATCTAGGCCAGCCGTGGGCTCTGAGGAACTATTAAATATGGTGAAATATTTAGTGCTAACCTCCTTTATTTTCGTTTTGCTCTATAAACCTTATTTCCACAAGGTAGGATTGTTTCTTCTTATTCCAACGTCGTCTATTTGAGGGCACAGTGTACCTATAGACCTGGATCTGATTTTCTGTGGAACTTTCTGAAGTCTTGTAAAAGCAAGAAGGTTTCGGGGTAACTAGAAACACAACTACTTTTTAAAAAAAAAAGGCAGGGATAAAA
Source organism: Peromyscus eremicus (assembly GCF_949786415.1). Classification (NCBI taxonomy): domain Eukaryota; kingdom Metazoa; phylum Chordata; class Mammalia; order Rodentia; family Cricetidae; genus Peromyscus; species Peromyscus eremicus. Next base: position 47,734,924 of record NC_081423.1, read on the forward strand.
ATAAAAATAAAAAGTCATAAACTTGGAGGCCGCCCTGCCCTTTGGAAACTGGATGCATGCTATGAAGGAAATCTCCTTGGGTTGTTTACCCCGGCAGAGGAGTTCTATAAAGCAATTTATGGTGGTTACAAAAATAACTGCACAGTAGACTTCATGGTTTGGTGAATTTAATTTTCCAAGTGTCGGAACAATGTCTTTGTTTTAACATTCACAGTGAGTGGTTTTTTTTTTTATTGAATGCATAAATTTAAGCTCACTGAATTATATGAAAAACTCCTTAAAAAAAAAAAACCCACCTGTGGAGCCTGGATTATGGGATTATTTAATGAAATTTCCCCCACAGTTCTTTTTCATCTTGACTCTGAAACTGGGGTTTGATGTTTGTGAGGAAGACTGAAGACTTCTCTCTCTCTGTGAGAAAACCCCACACAGAATGCCTTGAAGCTACTGTGCATTTGGGCTCCTTATAGTTACCTAATATTCAGAACAAGGATCTGGGCAGACCTTCCTACATTGCCCCAAATTTGCAATAGAGAATTTCTACCACACATTTAAGACCACACACACACACACACACACACACACACACACACACACACACACATGAGAGAGAGAGAGAGAGAGAGAGAGAGAGAGAGAGAGAGAGAGAGAGAGAGAACAAAAAACAAACTTTCTATTGAAAATTTGAAGAGAAGAAAATTAGGGAAGAGAAAAATATGGGTAGTATTTTTAGATGCTTGTTGACATGAGGGAAATTAAAAAAAAAAAAAAGTCTAGCCTCTGCTTCTTTCTTCCCTCCCTCCACCCCACCCTCTCTTTCTCCCCCCACCCTCTCTTTCTTCTTTCTTTTAACTGTTTGTCCCAACAGCAGTTTGCTGGAGCACTGCCCCCTACTGTCCCCACAAAGGGAGAAAACGCTTGCTTTTAGGAAGTTTGAAAAACTCTTTTGGAGAAGAAGTTTGAGAGTTAGAAACTCCTGTTGCTGAGTCACCTCTATACATTTCCACCACCGAGAAGAAAATACAATATGAGCTATGTTTCCAGAGTAGAGTATAAATCCTTCTTTGAAAAACTCTATAGTAAAATGAAAATGAATGTGTTACTCAGCATCTAAACAGGATGTTCCTCTCACTGATTTAAGAGTATTTGATGTCTCAACAAGTTTCCTGCCAATGTTGGTGTGTGTGGAGACTTGTTCCTAATCACTCAGGACACTCCAGGATACTCCGGTGGAGGTTTCTGGGTACGAAACTCCACCCTGTGGGGTTTGAAAAATCATTCCTCATGACTTCGTTTAGCAGGACATGCTATGAAGACAACAAATACCTGTAGCTTTTGTGTCATGTGACAGCAGTCATTGGAAGTGAATGTATCCATTTCCATTGCCTGAGTGGTGTGGTCACAAAGGAAAGTGGAAATCGTTTCACTCTCTTCAAAATGTGGAGAGCTTTACTGGAAGTCCAGACCAGTGGCCTCTGTTGTAGTTCAAGGGCAGGTGAGCTTTAATTGCATGGGAAGGGCCCTCTCCCTGCTTGTTTATTACCCCTGCAGAGGTAATCCATTTCCCTACAGAGACAAAGGACATCTATTTGTAAACCATTTAAATAAGCTACACATGTCCATATTCATGCATGTATACACTCCTCTTTTAGTATCTGTGGGGCATTGGTCCCATCCCCCTGTAAGTATCAAACTTCTCAGATGCTCAAGTCCCACTTATGAAATGGTACAGTATTTGCACATAACTTAAAGCATCCTCCTCTGCACTTTAAATCATGTGTGCATTATTTATAATGCGTGATACAATGTAAATTTTATGTAAAGAGCTGCTACAGTATTGTCTAGGGAATAATAACAGAACAAAGTCAGGACATGTTCAACACAGATGTAATTTTTCTCTGCATGTTTTCATACGCAGTTGGATGTACAACCTGTGGATACAGAGGGTCTGCTATGCATCTGTCTCTCCTCTATCCATCCACATATCCACATAAACACATATGCTCGTACATGGCCCCTGTAACACTCTATATCTTTATTTGGCCCGTGATAGATAGCATTCATTATGCTGTCTTTGGTGCTAGCGTGTTCCACATTTTAACTCCCTTCATTAGCAAGTCTGGACCATTTCATCAGAGAAGAATATCACATTATAGCATACAGTAAAGATAAAATTCCTCAGCTTGGAGTTTTGGAATTAGTGTTCTCCTGACTTCATCAAAATGTGAAAATTTTAACCTTTCATGATCATGGCCTTATTTTTCAAGGCCACTAGAGAGTCAACTTGAGCAGAGGAACTTCTGGCTTCTGGAAGAATTCTGCATTTTGTGGCAGCTGGGAGCAGCTGCAGAGAACCTCCAGGAACCATTCCCACCCTCTGCACAACCATCCCCTTCTGCACAAAGAGTTTGAAATTTAAGCCAAAGGAGGTGCAGATCCTGGCCACCCATGCAAGGTCATATGGCCTGAAGTCCAGAAACTGTGTCCTTGAGTAAGCAAAGAACAAGGGCTGAGGAGGACTCTGAGCCCAGGGGAACCATGTCTGTGGAGAAAAACAGAGCTATTTCTTCCGTGAATATAGTTCCCAGGAGCTCTGAGTGACTGGATATGTCCCACCTGCTGTCATTGTCTGAATTCTGGGTTCTACCCCTGGAGATGTCAATGGTAATTTAACCAGCCGTGTGTGTGTGTTAGTTTGTTTGTTTTGTGTGTGTGTGGTGTATGTGTATATGTGTGTAGAAGTCAATATGTAAAGATGGGAAAGGGATAGAATTTGTATGAAGAATTTCATTAAATGGTTAGGGAATGACTTAGATGCCGGGTATGGAGGAGGCATTGATTATCCCGGAGTTGAAATATCTTGAGTCTGCACTTCCTTGTGTATGTACCCCTTTATAATCTGAGGGGTGCAAAGTGCTGACACACTTTGTATGAGAATGCAAAGACAGTCTCTGGGTGGAATCCCCCACAGCATTGTGATCTCCTGCCCCACCTTCCCTTAAAAGAAAACACTCTGGCCCAAATATTTGTCTCATATAAATAAACCGGTTGATTGGCCAGGGAAGAATAAGTGCCAAGTCTGTATTTTAGAGGGGTCATGGGAATAAAGTAAGCCTGTGCAATTAATGACAACGGGGGCTAACCTTACATAGACCAGATGTTCCCGTCATGAAGAATGTTGGTCACAAAGCAAACAAACCTCCTTGATATAAACAACCATAAGAACTGGTCATCTCTCTATGGGACACATTTGAACAACTGTAAATTGTGGTCCCCATCAGTTCTATTGCTGGGTCCAGGCAGGAACCCTGTGTGAGTAGCTCTTTTCCTGAGGGGGAGACACCTTCCACCCCCACCTCATAGAGGTATGGCCAATAAAGAGAACTGGTTTTGCCAGGCACAGTACCCCACCTTGTAACCTCAGCACTTTGGAGGCTGAACGGGGAAAGACCACATGTTTGAAACTAGCCCAGCTCCCTAGTGAGGCACTACATCAAAAAACCAGGAGACAAAACTCAATAATTGAGTGTAGCTTCTTGGTCTGTGTTTCCCAATAGTATTAAACCCTGAATGTCTGGGAATTTTGTTATCCTTAAGCAGTGCGTTAAAATTGTGGAAGTAAAGTTTCCTACCAGATATGTGCCTTTCATGTATGCACAAAGGAGAGAGACTGGGCCGAAGCAACGCTTGCCCTCTGCCCTTCTCCTTAATCAGATGCTCAACACTTCAGGGTGCGTGTTCATTTGATACAGTTTAAAAATCTCTGTGGGCTACATGCATACAACTACTAAGAAAACATACGTGAAGCCAAACTTTAGAAAGTAAGCCGGTGCTCGGTTCCCTCCTAACTCCTGCTTCCAATGATACAACCCTTGAATAGTTGGCATTTCTCGGGTGCCTAACACACAAGATCGCCCTTGGGTCACTTGAGTTCTGTACTGCAGAATACAGTTTTAGCTGGTCTCAGGAGTTGTCAGATGATGGCAGATGTGTGGCAGGAAAGGGGGAGTGTTTATTAATAATGCAGTTAAGTACTTGCCATTAGGAATGCAAGAGAGATTCTTTGAAAGGGTATAAACAAAATTCCTTCTCGCCTGAGAGCAGCCTAGTTTGAATGTGATGTGTAGCGCCACCTAGTGATCAAACGAGCAGTCGGTAAATCTCCCTGCCAGAGCTCTTGTGATCAGGTTGTGTTTGTAGTCTTGTAGAAGAGAAAATTGAGGTGGTGGGGGTGAGGAAGAGAGGGGGAAAGGGAGAGGGGTGAGGGGTGAGGGGCGAGAGAATAACGAACTATGTAACACTTATATAACAGGTACCATCCACCTAGGACAGCTGCTGCATTTTGCCTCTTATAGGTAGGGACAGTTCCCTTATTTTAGACAGGCAGTTTATTCTTTGGAGAGAAATAAAGGAGACTTGACTTGACAATAAACCTGAAAAGCAAGATACAAATGATTAGAGGATTTATATTAGAAATGTGTATGAGGAAGGAATGCCATATGCCCCAGATTACTTTTGTTGGTGCGTTTTTGCCTCTGTTTCTGAAAGCTGGCTTCAGATGAAAATGCTTCCAGATGACTTTATTGCAGGCTTATTCCTTCCCCTGTGTGGTGCCGGCTCTGGAGGAGGGTCTTGTGGTTCTTAACAGAAAGAGAGGCATACAGAAGCCAGCTTAACCCTTGGAGTACCTGCCTTGTGCTCATCCAATGCAGGACAACTCATGGGACAGCACAGGAGTCAGAGATGCGTTCCTGTGCCTAAGGGCAGGTGGAGTCAGGTTCAAACAGTGGAAGAGGGAGGCATAGGAACGTTATTATTGGAAAACTGGCAGAAGAGACTTTAACCAAGTAACTCAGCGGCTGAGGTCAACACACCCTTGGCTGAGTTCTTGTCCATTTACCTGATACTACTCACGGAACATATCTTTCATCTGTGGGGTATTTTTCCCTGCATCCAGAACCCCATATGTAAATATGACACCTCAAGAAAACCCAAATTGAGCAGCACTCTACAGCACACTGGTTCAGCCTAGAACAGAAGAATGAGTGTTTTGGGAATACACTAGGCACGTGTGAATGATATGGGTGGTTGAGTGAACGGCATTAGGTAGTAGCTTCTATGGACTTGAGGCTGCACTTACCAATGGTCAGTCACAGTCTGAAAATACTAATGGAGAATCCCGGAAACAAAGAAGTCACGTGTCTTAAATTTCGTGCCTCTCCAGAGAGCAGGATGAAATCTCTTGCTTCTCCACATAGCATGGGAGTCACCCCTCTGTCCAGTGTATTCCATTGTATATAACTGTAGCTGAATGTTTGGGGGCCATTTGTAGCTGGAAGTTTTCCTGTGTCCCGCCAGGCCCACAGCCACTCAGACCCAAGTAAACACACAGAGGCTTATATTAATTAAAACTGCTTGGCCATTAGCTCAGACTAGCTCTTACACTTAAACTCAGCCCATTTCTGTTCATCTATATGTCGTCATGTGTTCTGTGGCTTTACCTGTGCGCCATTACATGCTGCTCCCTGGACGGTGGGCTGGTGTCTCCTCACTCGGCCTTCCTCTTCCTAGAATTCTCCTTGTCTGCTTATCCTTCCAGCTACAAATGGCCCCCAAACATTCAGCTACAGTTATATACAATGGAATACACTAGACAGAGGGGTGACTCCCACGCTATGTGGAGAAGCAAGAGATTCCTGCCTGGCTACTGGCCAATGAGCATTTTATTAAACCAGTGTACAAAAGCATTATCCCACAGCATATAACACCTACCTGTTACCCACTTAGCAGCCATCTCCCTTCTCAATTCCTCTCACCAAGTATCCCTATGCTCCAATGATGCAACTAACCCTTATTTTACTTAATAATGCAAGAAGCCCAGGAGAAGGTATGCTGGCCACTTGGACAAGATGAAGAAGGGGCACAAAGTGCTTCCCTTAAGTGAAAAGTCCAAACCTCAGTCAAGAAAGAGAATTTCTATTGAACGCTGACTTGTGGAGGTCTATGGTAGAAAGGAATCTTCTGTCTGCAGAATTTTGAAGGAAAGAGAAAGCTAGACAAGTTTTGCTGGCATGCCCCAAACTGCAGAAGCTGTGGCCATAACGCATAAGTGCTTAGTGGAGCGGTAAAGGCCATTACATTTGTGTGTGAGCACATATAAATGGTTTGCATTTAGTGCTGTGCTATGTCAGGCACTCTCTGGGGTTCTTGGAAGAATTCCAGGGTGAATAGAAGGAGGGGTTACTTTCTGAGGTTTGTATGCTTTGTTTCTTGTTTGGAGATGCCATCTCTGCATGTAGCCCAGGCTGGCTGCCTCAGTTTCCCATGTGCTGGGATTATAGGCATGTGCTACCACACCCAGTCTAGTTGACCGAGGGGAGTATCTTGGTTTTCTATCAGTGTGTTGTACTTGACCTGTACCTGTAGAATGATAGCCCCCCGGGGGGTGGCAAAGTTTATGTACTGAGAATTTCTTTGTGCTGTTTTGTGTAATTTAAATACCTACAATTATCCTAAAACCCCACATGAAGACAGCAAAGAAATCAAGAAGAGCCCATGGGACAGCCGAGGCAGCTTGTGCTTAAGTACTCTGTACACATTCTGTGTGTCCGGGGCTCCTTTGCTTCGGAAGGCCCGAGTGGGCTGGTTGCTTCCCATCCTCACAGCACCTGTTGCTTCCGGGCAGGATGAGCCTCCCCTCCTTCAAGATCAATGCTCCCTCCTGGCTCGCCCACAGAGACAGTGTCCTTCCCTTCTTTCTCTTCTAGATGGCAGGTGCAAAGTGAGCAGGGATGAAAAGTCCCCACCCCGAAACTCCCTCTAGGGACAGAGGAGCCTTTGCTCAAGTGACAGGCCTTGAGAAACAGAAAGAGCCAAACTAGGAGTCAGACAAATGAGACACAAGGCTTTTTAAAACAGTTTTTTTAAAAAAGGTTTATTTATTTACGTGGATGGTGTTTGGCATGTGTATTATGTGTACGGCATATGGGTGTTTTGCCCGCACGTACATCTGTGCACCACGAGTATTCCTGGGTGCCTGCAGACGTCAGAAGAGGGTGTTGGATCCTCTGGAACTGGAGTGACACATGGTTGCGAATCGCCATGTGGGTGCTGGGAACCAATTTCTCTGAAGACCAACAAGCGCTCTTACCTGCTGAGCCATCTCTCCAGATCCCCTATTATTTTTTTCCATTTTTAACTACACACATAGGAAGAGTAGGTCTCAGAGCTGGGAGAGCTATTTCTAGGGTACGGATGTGGGCTGTGGTGACAACATGGCATGGGCTGTCCAGGCCAGCTTACATAGATCATACACTGACTGGATTCAATGTCTGTGCTATGATATAGATGCTCCCAGAACACCTGAAGCCATTGATACATTCCAAATTTGAAGAGGTGGAGAGAAAGTCCCATAGCAGAGTGCGGGAGAGCCAAGGATGGGGCATCCTATAGCGGAGTGGCTTCTCTAGCCTCTCTTCTCTGCCAGCATCATCAGATTGAAGTCCCTGTCTAGGTGGCATGCTGTCATTTTTGTGCTGTTTTTAACCACACAGTTGCCAATCTGGGCTTCTCATTTATCAGAGTGATGAAAATCTCTCTCCAAATATTTCCCCTTTGATATTTATAACAAGTGTAAAAATAACTTATTTATTTTTACGTATCATATATATGTATTAAATAAGTAAGTCTAAAACTATTTATAAATACTAAAATTCCACATCCTCCCCCTCTTTTTTTAAGGAAAGCAAAGCAACACCAGCTCCCAGAGCCCCCAGGAAGCCGCAGCGCTCCACTTCAATGGTTGATTGTTCTGTCTTTAGTGGATCTGTTTTAGGCACCTCTTGTGCCAGGGATGGATAGAGGTGCTTGTGCAAATAAAGTTAATTTTTGTGGTTTAATACCATTCTTTACTTTTGGCATTCTTTTCCACTTTCATGGGGGAAAATGTGCCCTTTAAAACTATTTTATTTTTCAAAACAGCAAACAAAATCTGTGAGCCTTGTAAGGTGTATTTGACAAAGCCGTTACTCCAGGTGTAAAGTGGCCGAAATCAGTTGTGTTGTGCCCTCACTGTGTGCTGAGTGAGATGGACGGTAGTCCATTTGACCTTAGTAGGATCAATATTTTAATTACGTCTTGATATTTCCTGCATTCTACATACTAAAAAACAGTAGGGTTGGAAAAGGAAAGTAACTCACCCAACATGATAGAGTGATGTGACTCCAGGCTGACCCACATCTAGCCCTCCAGTGCCCTCCGCCTCCTGGGCATCCCGGGATACTCTCTGACAGAAATGCCCATATGTATCTCCTGCCTAACTATTCAGCCATCAGGGTCCCAGAGATGCTGGCTACTGAAAGCAGCCCATGTAGTTTTGGTTCGCTTTGATTCAGGGACCTATTAGTTATAAAACTGGGCAGAAATATTTGATTCCAATCAGGGACCATTAGTTAATTGGGCAACTAATTCTTCCTGTTGAGTATATTCATAATAGTGAACCAGCCAATTGGCTCTTTCCACATCCTTTAAAAAAATAACAATATTCACTAAACAACCTCTTTTTTTTTTTTTTTTTTTTTTTTTGGTTTTTCGAGACAGGGTTTTTCTGTGTAGCTTTGCGCCTCTCCTGGAACTCACTTGGTAGCCCAGGCTGGCCTCGAACTCACAGAGATCCGCCTGGCTCTGCCTCCCGAGTGCTGGGATTAAAGGCGTGCGCCACCACCGCCCGGCAACAACCTCTTGAGTGAGCTGAGCGTGGAGCTTCTGAGCTGCTACACACAGAAGCTAAAACAAGACGAGAATGTGATGGGAGGGGTTCTTATACTCCTACAATGGGGCCCAAGTCGGGTGGTAGCTGTGCCCAGTGTCTGGAGTCACCAGATGGCCCTGAGGTCTCCTTTGCAGTGTAAGGAGCCCCACCAGGCCTTCTCCTACTACGCTACTGAGTCTCTATGCACCGTTGGACTAACATTTGTTTTTATTCTTAAGATATGTTAGTACCCCAAGTCAGAACACAGCCCACTGTTAACCCAGTACTCTCCCATCATTACTGTAGTCCTGCCTTCTGGTCATCATGAACATAGAGCCTGTCCACAGTGCCCAGGCCACAGCCACATACGCCCTAACCATTGACAACCGTGCCCCCTCTAAGTATGTGCAACGTGACAGAAACTCCGCTGGGCTGGGACCAGTTGAAGCAGAACCTTCCATTGTCCCAGTACTGGTTAACTAACGCCTTGACTTGGATTGAATCTGGTCCCTCTTCATCTCCCTGGTTTTAGATGCTTTCCTCAGAGTTTTGACTCATGTTGGTTTGGGGCTCCTCTAGCCTGCCTGGCCCTTGGATCCTTGTAGGTCATTTGTGTTTTATGGTGTTGCCTGCTTGTAAAAGATCAGCGGGAGAAACCTGAGTCCAACCAGGGAAGGCTTTGTTTTGTTTTGTTTTGTTTTTTACCCTCTTGAGTGTTCAGAATAGGAAGCAATAATCAAATTATGGAAATAAAATTCCTTTGTCATATTCAGCATTCTTACTTGGGTTAGATTTCTTTTCTCACTAGGAAATATCAAAGTGGCCAGGGCGAGTTTAATGACAAACTCAGAAATGATGTGCTTGTTATTGTCATAAATTCTTGCAGATTCTCAGTAAGTTCAAGTATTTAATAAAGAGATCCGGATTAAACCTAGTTCTCTTTCCCTATCTCTCTCTCTCTCTCTCTCTCTCTCTCTCTCTCTCTCTCTCTCTCTCCCTCTCTCTCTCTCTGTCTCTCTGTCTCTCTCTCTCTCTGTCTCTCTCTCTCTCTGTCTCTCTCTCTCACACACACACACACACACATACGAGAGAGAGAGAGAGAGAGAGAGAGAGAGAGAGAGAAAGAGAGACAGAGAGAGAGAGAGACAGAGAGACAGAGAGAGAGAGAGGGAGAGAGAGAGAGAGAGAGAGAGAGAGAGAGCTCCCAGCAGAACCTTGCGTAACTGAAGCCATGTTTGCCCTGACTTCAGGCTTTGAAAAGTTCTGGGAGAGAGAGAGAAATGGTCCCAAAATACTGTGATTTCATGTCACAAACAATGATTTTAAGTAAACAAAAACTCGTGCTTATTTTTTCTTTCTTTTGGAAAACTTTCCTGCTGGACTGTCATTATTCTCAGTTTCTTTCATCATCAAATGTGGGCTAGCTTCTTTTTTCTCTCTTTAAGAAATAAAGTTGGTTTGTTTTTCTTCCTAATGGGGCCTTGCTCTTTCTTCTTGGTGTAGGAGGTCTTGGGATTGCAACAGTATCTGTTTAAAAGGCTTTTCCTGAAGCCAGAGGTTCCCTTAGAATGCCCTGGGAGGGTTTAATGATGGAAAGAAAACAAATTGGATCTGGTTTATATTTGTATGGGGGGAGGTCATAGGGACCTAAGGCTTGCGATGAAAATTCTTGGGATTTTCAGGTGTGTTTGCCCCATGGCAATGGGTGGCAGTAAGAAAACTGGAGTTGAAGGAATGATTTCTCTGCTCCTTCTGACCTTGGCGGGAAGAGAAGCAGGCTCATGATTTCCATGCCTTTTGACAGGTCAGAAGAACATAGGAATACTCATGCCTGAGTACCCTGGGAGAGAATGTACCTCTTGGAAATCCATGGGCAAACAGAAACTGATCAGCATGTGTGTAGCCACCCCATCTGAGGAGGCTGATGCTGCCTCACAGACTGATCGGTACTGAGGACCAGAGTTAGATAAAGGAAACGTGGTGGATGATGTGGCACGTGACTCTCAGGAGTGTATAATAAAACTAGCCTTCAAAAAAAAAAGACCATGGAGGTACTCTACAGCTATAATGGAATATAACAGAGCAAGTTAGAGCGGGTCCCACATGCCAGGGAGAGCTGTATCACTTGGACACATTTGATTTTTGTCATTTGTCATTTGTCATTTTGTCATAAGGCAGTTCATGCAAAAGCTTTGGGTGTAAAATCTGACTGTTACAGTCCATGGTGACTTAAAAGAAAATTGGAAAACACCAGCTAGCATAATGGGAAATGTAGCTGAAGGGAGACCGGCAAGAGTGTCCAGGGCCTGGGGATTGGTACACCATTTTATAATAATAATAAAAAAATAATGATTCGCCTGTCCCTACAACCAGGTCAAGACCCAGAAGTTTGCTTTGTTTTGTTTTACTGGTAAGAGCCAGACAACTCACACTTCTGGCCATGTGGACCGTGCAATGTGGTCCCTGGATGCCTCTCCCCGTCCTTAGCTCCTTAGCTGTCACTGACAACCTGACACTGCCCCTAGCTGTGGCTTGCAGACTTTGGAGTTAAGGTGATGTCTTTACATGACCATGGCTCTTCCTTTTTCCCTTACCCCTTGCTACGCTCTTCAGAGCACCGACCAGGGACATTTGGGGGACATGTGACCGGTGCACAGGGCAGGCCGTTAAACGCTGTCCCCATCCCAATCTGAAGCCATGGCACCCCTGCTGTGGCGGCAGTTGCTCCAGCATCCTGCCTTGCGACAGCATGGCAGTAGCCCAGGGGAACTGGAGCTGTGAAGAACGGCTCCAGATGAGGCCATTTTGTAGAAATGCAATTATTGGCCCGGCTACAAACATTCTGTCTTGGAAGGGACACGCAAACACCAAAGTAGCTGCCACTTGTTTCTTTATTTTTAAAGCTTGATCGTCCATTTTGATGTTTCCTAGGCTTTGAACTTGAGTGTGTTTGGTTTACAGCTCTTCTCTGGTCACACCCCCTTCTTCCTTCTGCTTTTTGTGTATTTGTGCACCAGTAAGTGGGGACACAGTGAAGGAAGTCTGGCTCATTACCACCAGACCTACGATCTGAGCAGCAATCTCCCAGGGTGGATGAGTTTGCCGTTCTGTCTGTGTGCGTGAAGAGGTGCCAAGTTGGAAATGAAGGCCGGGCAAAGATTTTTCTAGGATCAGCAGGTGATACCTCTAAAGAGTTTGGACTTTATTTTAGACCTGCTCTATCTAACAGGAAAGTAGACATGTCATCCAAACATCCCTAACATAAAGGAATGGGAACCCTTGGGGAGATGGAAATACTAATTATACTGTTTGGTTAGCACAAATTGTATAATATATTGGATTATCACATTATATTTTATAAATAGGCACAGTTGCTACATCATTAAAATAATATTTTAAAGCAATGTAATGGAAACTATCTCTGCAAGTCAAGCATTCTATCCAGTACACCATTTAAATGGCATGGATAAGGAGGAAAAAGAATTTTAACAATATTATAATTAAAAACAATATGTGTACAATATAGTGCAGTATATAATCACAATAAAACTGACTAATAAGCTAGCTTGCATGTGTTTCACACTGACGCACAGCTCAATTCTTCCTGGCTGCCCTTTCAAAGGTCCGTAATCCCAGGGAACTGACTGCCATCATGGTTCCATGCACCTCTCGGGTAGGATCCTGTGAAAAGGAATGGACTGGCTGGCGGAAGTCTGGCATTGCACACTGCCTCTGGTTTGACTTTGGAAACCTAGTCCTCCTTGGTGGCATGTGGATTCATAGCACTTAGATGGCTGTTGAGGGATCAGGAGAATGTTGAAGGACTGAGGATAGGCTAAAGTAATCCAGTGGGTAAGGCTGGTGGGGAGGGATTTGCTCCATCCTTTGTCTGCAGGGATTATAAACCTTCAAGGGATGCTACTGGTGATGAAGGAATGGACAGATACTGCAGAACAGTTGAGTATTTTATCATGAGTTTATTGTATTTAGTAGTAATGGCAGTGGTGACAGTGACGGCAGAGGGAGGAAGAACCCCTTTCCAAAGACACTGGAACAGGAAGCGCTGCCGCCTGCCAGAGTGCATGAGTGTGTCCGAGTCCCACAAGCACCCATGGCCTTGAGATACTGGTTCTCAACCTTCCTAATGCCGTGGCCCTTTAATACAGTTCCTCATGTTGCTACTGTTATGAATTGTAACATAAATATCTGATGTGTGACCCCTGTGAAAGGGTCAGTCAGCCTGTGGGGTTGTGACCCACAGGTTGAGAAACTGCCACCTTAGCAGGGCATGGCATGCCCATGAGTCCACTGAGTGTGGGGCAGAACTAAGCAGGGGATGGAACGAGCGCACTGTTTGATGTGACAGAAATAGGTTCTGCAGTTCATGTTGAGCACGCAAACACATTTAGGAGGAACTGTACAGCTGTCTATGATTCAATTTTGAGTGACATTTAAAAAGTTGAATTGATAGATGGGTTTCTTTAGAAATTGAATAGAAGAATAGTTAAATATGTGTCAGTAGAATATCAGAATGTATATTTAGAATTGAGTCCATGGGTAGGTGGGTGTTTGTTGTAAAATTCTTTTGAAATGGCTGTATTTAAAATTTTCATAAAATGTTGATGTGGGGTGAAGGATGGTCCCAAGTTCAATGCTGTGGAAGGTTTTTCTTTTAGAAGGCTGAGAGTGTTTGCCTTGCCAGTTAGAAAGTCTTTAGTGATTTTGAGACCCTCTGGGTTCTGTGGTGTGCAGACACCAGAAGACAGCAAAGGGTTGATGGGTGAGTGAGAATTCCTCAGAGGAGGTAAGATTCCAGGACTCTATCATGTGTACATCTGACCTTCCATATCCCCCCTTCTGTCCTGGACTTGAATGGACCAGTGGGTCTTCACAATTGCTTTGTAACCACTCTGCCTAGTCATTCACAGAAACAAATCTTCCTGAGAGGAAGATGGGGTTTCAAGTGTGTGTGCGTGTGCATGTGCGTGTGTGTGTGCGTGTGCGTGTGTGTGTGTGTGTGTGTGTGTGTGTGTGTGTGTGTGTGTGTGTATGTTCTCATGTGCCTGTGGAGGCCAGAAGAAGGTGTTGGATCTCCTAGAGCTAGAGCTACAGGTAATGAGCCATCTGGCATAAGTACTGGGAACCACACTTGGGTTCTGTGGACCAGCAGTAAGTGCTCTGAACTGCTGAATCATCAGTTATTGTGTCTTTGCATGGATGCAAATGGCTTGCAATGTTAATTGTAGAACACGCATGGCATTCAATATGCTTGTTCGGTTTTCTTGAACATTTTGGGCATAGAGTGGTGGCTGATTCTAAAAGTGACAACTCATCAGCCTCTTCTAAATTCCACACGTGTAAGAACCAAAACTAACTTTGAACACCTGCCTGAAAGTCCCATGAACCAATGAAGAAATTTAACCTTACCCTGCCCCCCGCCCAACACTGGGATACTTATATGTATTCTTGTGGATTCTCAATTCTTCACTGTAAACATCAAATCACAGTCAACATTTGCACACTTTCAGATGTGATCCTGGATCCCTCTTCTCTTCTCTGGACATTTGGTGTAGATGAGAAAGCACTAAAAATGAAATAAAATTAAAAACGCTCCAACATGAGAAAAGCAAGTCAGCTCATTACTGGTCATCTGACACAGATTTGCTCCTTGGCCCTAAAACACACGGTTACAGTGTTTGATTGCTCATTTAATTGATAGTGATTTTATTTCTTCAACTCATAGACTTTCACCAAGAAGGAACCTGGAAATTTCTAGATGAGCCTAAATTAGAACAAGCAGAGTTGTAGGTAGTTCCGCAATTATTCCTGTGGTGTCTATTTAAATTTAATTTTAGAATATTGCAAATCATTTATTTACCATGACTGTCGTTCTGGTCTACTCACAGATCCACCAGGGCTCTGCAGCAAGTGACTCATGAAGGGGGATTTTCAGAGGGAATGAGGGAGGTGGGCTAAGGGGCAAGGTTGGAAGATCCAGAAAGCCGGAAGAGGAAGAAGCAGAATCCTCTTGGTTCAAGCTCAAAGGGGCTCCCAAGTCTTTACTCTTCTGACACCCTGACAGAAGTAAAGTCAGCCTTTGTGTGACCCTCTGCAGAGGAGTGAGGGCATTGTAATTGTTTCACTGTGCAAGCAGAAACTCCACAGAACAGGAAAAGGCAGACAGCAGAGGGGAGCAGGCATCCCAGGTGAGGTACGTTCAGGGCCAGCATTGCATCTGCTCTGGCGGGACAAAGTGGCCAGCAGGAAGGAAAGCAAGGTTTAAAAGCAGCGTTTTGGGCTAGAGACACAGCTTAGCCCCTTAGGTGCTTGCTGTGGGAGCAGCAAGTGGAGCTTGGATCCCTAGGACCTACATATATATCAAAGGAGCATGGTGGCCCACCTCCAATTGCAGCCTTTGGAGGCGGAGACAGAGGTTCCCCATAGCAATCTGGCTAAGCAGACCAGCTGGCTGTATTGTGAGCTTGGCATTGAACTACCAGGAAACTCTGCCTCAATGAATAAGGTAGAGAGAGAGCAACCAAGGAAGACTCCTGATGGTAACCTCAGGCCAACATGCACACACATGCATGTACACCGTAGCACACATGTGCATCTGTACACGTGAGAGCATGCATGCATATACACCACATACACACACACACACACACACACACACACACACACACTAAATGCAATTTAAAAATTTTCAAACAGCAGAGAAACAGGAGCCCGTGGAAGCGCTTTTGCAAGCTTGCTGACCTACCCCCCACCCCCACCCCCAGACTATGCCTTACTAATGGGATACACACTCCAGGCTTCTAAACTTTGGACAAATCATCACCCTTCAAAGTAGGAAATTCAAACACATAAATTAACAGCTGGATATTTAAGCAACTCCAGGGTAGTGATATAGACATCTGACTTTCATATAGAACTACTACCAGAATTCCGGGGGACAGACTGGCTCCGTCTGGAAGCTCAGGTAAAGCCGTTTTCTCAGCACACGGGGAAGCCCCATTTTCTCCTCCCCAAGGCCTCCAGGAGTCTGAACTGTTGAACTCATATTTGAGTGATGATGTCCCATGCTTCTCCAGGGTAGTTTCTCTTCCCTTATATCCATCAGGGAAAAAAGGAAGTGGTTAGTTGGACAAACTCTTTCCCAGGGAAGCCCTTTTATATTTGTTTGTTTAAGTCAAAGGAGTTTTCAAATGAGGGGAAGGCATCACGCTGTTCTCAGGTAACACTCTGAGAAAATGGATGAGTCTGTGGGCTGTATTTTATTGGCAGAGAAACGCCAAGACAGCAGTCCAAGAAAATAGGTGTCTCCCTAACCGGAAGCAAGCAATTTAAACTATGTAACAGCACACACTCGCAGAAAGGATGGCAGAAAGGAGGGATGCTTCATGCTCTTGCAGATTTTTGAGATATAACTATGGTAAAATGTAAAGTGCATTAAACTTTTAATATAAATTAGAAACACATCCATCCGAAATGTGTGACTGAATGTATGTTTATAATACTCAATTTCTATTGGAAAATGGTGGAGTTTGCACTAAAGCTCAGCCCTCCGGGAATCGAGCTTATTAATTTAAAACTTACAAAAAAAAAGCCTTATTAAGAAAAAAAGCAGACTATCACTAAATTCCATTACTGGGATTAGAACTGACCTCAGGGTCATTTAGCCCAGTTATCTGATTAACATTTTTAAAAACATTTCTGAAGCGATTATGATTACAGTCAGCAGACAATATATTTTAAACTGTTATTATTTATTTCATTTGTGTGAGTGTTTTGCCTGCATGCATGTCTGTGCACCACATGTGCGCAGGGTCCACAGATGCCAGAAGATGGCATTGGATCTCCTGGTACTGAAGTTGTGAGCTGCCGAGTTGGTGCTGGGAACTGAAGCCAGGTGCTCTGAAGAATACTAAGCACTCTTGACTGCGATCCATCCAGATACTATCCTAAGATACATCCTCATACACTGGCATAGCATAACTTGTTTGGGGAGTAAACTCCATCATTACAGCATTGCTGTCCCTGGGGTGGGCAGTTTTGTTTGATACAGTGTAGTTCGTGTGGACAACTTCAGGAGTGTTATTTTGTTAGCTCATACTCAAGTTTGTTTATTTATTAGGAACACGGTGTCATTCATTACATTTGACTTTTTTCCCAATGAGAGTAATATATTTTTGAATCCATTGGAGCATAATGTGAATTTTATATTTTCTTATGCATAAATTCATCCACATACACACACACACACACAAAAAAAAAAAAAAAAAACCAAAACCAAACCCAAACACTAGAAGAATGTAGAAACCTACTCCACTGAGCATAGCCAGACAGGGACAACAGCTGCCCACATCTGCTGCATAGCTGAGCCCACCTTAGAGCACTCCTATGCCAGTGCTTCACAAGCTGCAAACCTGCCAGGGTCTGCTTCCTGGAGAAGACCTTAGAGCAGTGGTTCTCAACCCATGGGTCGCGACCCCTTTGGGGCTTGACCGACCCTTTCACAAGGGTCACCTAAGACCATCAGAAAACACAGATATTCGCATTATGATTCATAAAAGTAGCAAATTACAGTTATGAAGTAGCAACAAAAATAATTTTATAGTGGTGGGGTCACCACAACGTGAGGAACTGTATTAAGGGATCAAAGCATGAGGAAGGTTGAGAACCACTTTCTTAGAGACTTTCCAGCAGTGAAGTGCTGTGTTGGTTGTAGTATTACAGAAGGATTGACTGTTGACCATTTGTAAAACATTGCTACCATTGTTGCTGGTTTTCTTTTTCATTGGTCCAAGTTTATGTGGCATGGATTGACATTCCCACATGAATGCAGAGCTGATTGCCTTTGCTCATTCATTACAGAAAACCTGGAAACAAACAAACAAAATTCAAAAGCACAGTCCTTGCAACCAGTTTGATGCATATCTTGTCAGTCATTACCTATGTATCATTGTGTGCACCGGGATATTTCTTATGCTGCTGTTATCATTTGGGAGCATATACACATATTCTCTAACTATAATGTTAAGTATTTTATAAAAGTTTCAGTGACATTGAAGTCCCCTTAAGAGCATATTATGATTTACTGGCTTTGCCTCCAGGGCATTTTCAAGTTGAGGTTCTTATAAACAGTCTACTTGATGGGATCCTCATTTGTCATGCTGTTTCTCATGTCCAGTAGGAGTTGTTGAGAATGTATTTTCCAGGAAGAGAATCGTGGGTCAAAGGCTAAGCACATTCAAAACATAGGGCTAAATAGATTTCCAACAGGCTATGTGAATTCACATTCTGAGCCGGCTCTTGCAGGTGGAAATTTGACCGAGCAAGAAAGATGCAAAATTTCCTCTTAGTGGAATGTTTGATTTCTTTACAAAAAAGATTCAGTGCTGATATCTGGATAGTTGTGAATGTGCAACTGTGTGATAGGCTCTAAAGTGTCCTGCTTGTCTAACAGTGTGATGTTTTTCTTGGTGTTTAGATGGTGAGTTGTTACAAGTTGCATGGGTACCACGGATAGTGGACAATCAACATCTATTTTTGACTCAGGAAAACATTCAAATTCAAGCAACTGCCACCCTTGTTTCTATTGCATGGCCTTTGTCTTTTCTCTTACTCAGGTAAGAGGGCCCATCCAGGGCTGGAGGGATGGCTCAGCAGTTAAGAGCACTGGCCACTCTTCCAGAGGATCCAGGTTCGATTCCCAGCACCCACACGGAACCTAACCACTGTCTGTAACTCCACTTCCAGGGAATTCTGACTTTCTCCAGCACTGCATGCTTGTGGTGCACAGACATACATACAGGCAAAACAGCTGCACACATGAAATAATATTTTTTAAAAGAGAGTCACACTAGGAGTGTGAATATAACATTTTACACTTTCACTCATCAGCTAAGACCTGTGATACATACAGATGGGGACAGAGGGAAAGAGGCCCAGCCTCCATAAAGGGCTGAAGAAGCAAATCAGAGTCCACTGCAGAAGGCCTGGCTTGTAAATGGACTTTAAAGACTTACAAAAATGAAATTAAAAGTTTCAGAGATTCTGCTCTCTGGGTTACTGTAAGTCACCTGAGCCAGCCACCCTGTTGTTCAATGTTTACCAACATTCCCGTATTTCACTTCCACATACATAACTGTACTGGACTCTCAGGGACCAAATCACCACTGCTCAGTCATGGTTACTTTTGTAGGAAGACATCTCAGAAGAAACAACAGTAGAGTAAACGGTATGAGCATTTTTTAAGCCTCTTGACGGATTCTGCAAAGCTGTCCTTTGGGAAACTTGTGTCAGATTCTCACTGGTCTTGTGAGAGAATGCACAATTGATAGGGTTCTAGATTGACTGACAGCCTTTCGGCAACACCTCTCTCCACGTACCCACACGTGTGTCTGAAGCAAGGTTTCTCAGAATGCCTATGTGTATAGACAATCCCAGCCCTCTGGTCTGACTGTACAGTAAACCAACAATCAATGCCCACTCGGGAGAAAGAACATTTTTGAACTGTGCCTTTGCGTTTGTTTCTGGACTGGGGGCACACAGGACAATCACTTGTTTCCGGTGCTGGTTGGCGGTAACCAGCCACAGCCTGCCATTTCCTGCTGTCATGTGGTATAGCAGCCAAGACTCTGGAGTGGTTTGGGGATTTGTTTCGTGTTTTCATAGCTTGTCTGGCGGACAGTATGCTCATCGGTGTGTCTGTTACTTATTCAGCACTCTTACTACAAAATGGGCTTGGTGTTCAATGATTAACTCAGCATCTCGTTTTGAGGTACATTAGGCTAAGCTGGGAATGCCTAGTGGGTGAGCTACATTAGGTTTATATTTTCAACTTATGAATGGCTCCTCAGATCATCTGTATGCTATTTTTTTTTTACACATACATGTAAGCATGCTTTCTTATATGCCAAAATCTGTTTTCAGTGTCTGGCCTCCTTAGGCTGAGCCATGACAGGAACATGCCTGAGCACCATGCAAATGGCAGTCAAATCCACTGTGATGGTAAAGAACTTTACAGTAAGATCTAGGCCTTGCTTTATCATAAATTAGTGAGATCACATGAGGTGACAGTCTTGGAAGTTTTTCGTAAGAATGTCTAACCCAGTCCTTCCTATCCATTCCCTCTAAGCCAGAAGTTGTCCCATTCTGTGCATTCTGTGATGAGTGAATATGACATAGAAAGTGGGTGGTATCATTATAGAGCTGAGTAAATTCTGGTACTCATAGTTGCTCTTCCCACAAGAACTGTACTGGTTAAATTTGTCCCCTTGAAACAAGCCAAGGTTGTCTCAATGGAGAAAATGTCTCCATCATATTGGCATTTAGGCAAGTCTGTGGTGTATTTCCTTGATTGTTTTACATGGGAAGAGACAGCCCACTGTGGCAGGTGCCAACCCTAGGAAGGTGGTCCTGGGTTGTGCAAAAAGGCAGGCTGAAAAAGCCATGAGGAGCAAACCAGTAAGCAACTCTCCTTCAGGGCCTCTGTTTCAGTTCCTGCCTCCAGGTTCCTGCCTTGAGTTCCTGTCTTGGCTTTTCCTTGTAATGGGCTGTAGCCTGGAAGCCAAACAAATTCCTTTCTCTCCACCTTGGATTTGGTCAGTGTTTTACTACAATGGCAGAGGCAAACTCAGACCTGGGTCCTTAACGTTTCTGTTTTCTGCTTTTTCTCTAGACCTAAAGTCTGTGTAGGACAGAAGCATCCAGGAAGGTAGCCCTCCAGTGAGGCAGCTAGGAAGGAACTGCATGGGGACAGCTGGGGACTGGGACGTGACAGCACCTTGGAGGACTGGGAATGTAGTTCAGGACAGTTAGAATCGGTATTGATGGAAACTTTAGCTCCATCCATCAACAGCATGGTAGGTAGGTCATCTTACCAAACAAATACCTGCTTTGCCATCAGCACCAAACATGAAAATTGTGACTGATTAAATCAGTCAATTTACTGGCAAAATAAAATAAAATAATAAAACAAAATGCAAACTTTAGGATAATACTGTTTGCTTTTGGAGCAATGAACTAAATCTTAAGATGTCTCTTGATCACCTGAGGGAGGGGTACAAATTAAGATGGAATGCCCCAGGTTCCACATGATTTGAAAGGTGGTTTTGGGTCACAATTGGAAAAGAAGATCTTCGTTGGGCTGAGAAATGAAAGAGATGCAGACTCAGGAGCCTCGTCACCCTTTCTTCTTCCTCAGAAAATGACCCTGCTCTTACCTGGCTGGCACATCTCACCAACAAAGCCCAATCAATTTGGAAAATTGTGAAATCAAAATAGAGGCTTGGAATTTCATTGCTCTTTTACCTCAAACATCTTTATGCAACTTTAAAAGAAAAAAAGCTTTTTAAAGGCACGTTTTATCCTACCTTAGTGTGGAGTGCAGTTTACAGAGGAGTCATAAGGACCCTAAGCATGTGTGATGCTAAGTGAAATGTATAGATCTGCATAGTGAATTTCAGAATGAGAGGCGAACCTTCAGAATGAGACAGTGTTTGGGGGAAAGCCTTCTAATGAGACAGTATTTGAGGGGAAAGCCTCCTGCATGAGACAGTACTTTAAAAAATGGGTAAGAATTACATCAACGGTGAGACATTGCAAAGAAACTCCACTTGAGATAACTGCACACGGAGGAGGAGGTGCAGAGAGAATTGATGTGACTGGAGTGGATATTTTGTCTATGAGGAGTGTTTCAAGTTAAAACCAGAAAGAAAAAAATAGAACCTCATCGTGGAAGTCAGTTTGAAAAATGCATGTGATTTTTCTATGGAAATGGCAACATTTTTGAGCAGGGTCATGGCACGGGCATTTAAATGTTTAGGGAAGTTGATGTCGCTAAAGTAGGGGTAGGCTAAGCCAGTGGAGGGGATTCTGGATGTGCGTCTGATGAACAACGGGGGTCAAACTCCACCAAGAAGTCTGTCTGTCTATTTGAGTTGGTAGAACAAAATCACTATAACTTGAATTACTTAAATGACAAACTGCTTTCTGTTGGCGATGCCAGGAAGCCCCAGGTCAATACACCACTAGATGCTATACCTAAAAGAGAAACTCTCCTTGTTTGTACATTGTTATGTTCTTGATGAATTTTCCCATAGTCGAGTGGACAGAGAAAAGGAAACAAACACTCATATTCTTTAGAGGGTGTTGATTCCATTGTGTCCCATGACCTCATCTACATCCAACACTTTCAGAAACCCAGTGCCAACCCCATCACACTTGAGATTAGCGTTTTCACTCAGGAATTTTAGAGAAAACAAAACATTAAACCCATAGTTACGGGGTCCATGTAGGCTAGAAGTACGAGAGGTAGACACTCCTCCAAGCAGAGGACTACAACCCTTTTAGCTAAAGACAATGAAGGCCTGGGTGAGACTGAAGAGGAAGAGTTGTCCTGTTCTGGCATCTGCAGAACTGGGGAGAATGGAAAGACTTCAGTGTGGTGTGGTGAAAGTGACGGGAAATGAGTAGTGGTTCTGGATAGGCAGAGGGGATGGGAGATGGGAGATGGTGAGTTCTGCTTGGAGCCTTCCAGACACAGGCACAGTGGTCTCCTCAGAGTCCTCTGATTATGGAGAAGAGAAGTCATGGTTGAGGCGGTCTGCCTGAAGAGAAGAGAAGCCATGGTTGGGGTGGTCTGCTTGAAGAGAAGAGAAGCCATGATTGAGGCAAGTTCCAAGAGGGGAACAAGAGGCCTTGGGAAAGACCTCAGGGGTATCATGGGGCCATGAAAAGACACTTAAATGAATGAGACACCGGGCCACAATGATGCCATGAGATAAGGGCTGTGGGCAAGGAGGAGGCTGCCGAGAACCAAGAATACTAAAGACAGAATGGGGTTGGCATCTGGGAGGGCAGGGTGAACAATCTCATGGATGGTTAATATTTGATAGTTAAACTGTAGTGGAGTTGGGTGTAATATTTTTTCACATCCTCTTGCACTCCAAGGCTATGATAAGAGAAAAATCCCTTTCTGCCCTTTGGGGTTAGGCTGTAAATCACACAATCACATGGTGCACAAAGATGGTCTGTTCTCTCCAGCATAGGCAACTGTTAACTTACTCTTTTCACACTTCTGGTATCCCTAACAGGATTCTTACTCCTTGAATCTGTGTTTCGTTCATTTATTTTATTTTATTTTATTTTATTTTATTTTATTTTATTTTATTTTATGTGATTTTGCACAGCACACTTGCATGGAAGAATCCTAGAAGTCATTGTTGACTTTCCATCTCTTTAATCCTGCACAGTTAGAACTTGGGTCTGAAGATAGGGCAGATCAAATGACCCTAGCAAACTGGACTCATCCAGAATCCTTCCTCCAGGGAGCCCACTTCTGTGAACAGAAGCCAGACTGGTGTGGAATTGAGGAATGCTTCAGGACATTTGGTGACTTGGAACAAATCAGCTTCCTTCATAGGACTTGGTTTTGACCTTTCAAGAAGGGACTTGGCTCAAAACTTTCTGAAAATACTTAGGTATATTGAAAGAAATGTCCCTAAGTGATACCTATAGGCTAAGATACATAGTAAGGGTAACAGAGGAAAATATCTAGAGGCATTTTGCCATTCAGAAAAAAATATGTCCTATAACATCTCTTCTCCCTTCTCTCCCTGTTGAATTTTTTCTAAAAAAAAACCCACCAAAACAAACATAATTTTAGTATGAAAATCTGCAATACAGAGCAAAGCTTAAAGACTTTCGTATGAAGACCCACCTACCTCTTGCCTGGATTCTGTTGGTGGTATTTACCCAGCCGCTGTGCCAATCCCTGTCCAGCTCTGTTTCCCATCCGGTGCATATTCTCTCTTTGCCTCCCAGTACGGGCGCTGCCGTTCCCCTCAGACACCACAGGTCTGCAGGAAGGGTAGGTGGAGTTGAGTGAGCCGTGGATGCAGGGCAGGAGTAGCAAACGGGTAGCTCACAGGGCCTTGGGTGAGCTCTGAGTAAGTTCTTCCCACCAGGCCAAGAATAGAGCCTTGGCTGAGAGACTTGCCAGCTAAAGGATGCACAAACACCAAGCTAGACAGGTAGGAGCTAAAGAGGGAAAAGAAATTGTAGCCTCAGATAAGTGACATTGGTCCATCAGACCCAGTAGGGACTATATTCAGTCCCCTACTGTCATCTTGGAGTAGTTGGTGGATAGTTTTCTTCTAGGGTTCCCCTCAGAGCCGCATCTCACCAGAGAATGGGCCTCGTTGCTTCTCAAGAGGCAACACTCCAATGGCCTCACAGCCTCTGATTCTCATGGCTACCTTTTCTCCTAGCCTTTGATTCTTTCTATGGCTCTAGTTGCCACTGATGTGAGCTTATATGGACCTTGATAACATGTGTGGATTCCCTAGGCTGGTGTGGCTGAGAAGCGAGTGTGTGCTGCATGTATCTCCTGCCTCTGCAATACTCAGGGACTCACTGTCCTATGTCTGTGCCTCAGTTTCTTCTGCAAAGTACGACTAAACTTTTCCTTTGCTTTAATTAGAATTGTTGTGGTTTTTTTTAAACAAGATGTTCAGAAAACCAAAGCCTCTGTAAATATGTGAGAAAACACATGGTGTTATCATTTCAATTATGTTCAAAGAAAGGTCATGAGGTCTTGTTTCCCAAGTCATTTATAAGGCAACATTATCTTCAGTATCAACGATGTGTCAAAAGCCATGGTCTGATGTTCTATTCATTTTAGTACAAAAAAAAAGAATGAGAACCGAGTTTCAGAGTTCTTGGCCTGAGCAGGACACAGCTAGCCACTCAGGAGAGACACTGAAATACCACAGTGGGGAGACTTTAAAGTAAGCTGAGCACTGCTGGCTGCACTCCACCTCGATCCCACGCTTGTTCCATGACTTGGCATCCCTGGCTGTGGCTGGAGTTTCTCAAGGGTAGTGAGAACATCTGAATGTCAGCGGTTTGAGAATGCTGTCACCTTAGAGCCACAGAGGATCTCAGGAGGTTGAAATGACTGTTCACTGACCTGCTAACTTCCCTCTTCTGGGTGGTGCTGATCTCCAGGAGGGATTAAGAGTGTCTCTCAGAATAAAGCTTCCAGCCTACACATGTAGGACACAGCTCCTGGGAGCAGGAAGGTGGGCGGAGGCAGGAATGGCCAGAGACCCATTTGAGATGGAGATGATTAGAGAACGTGGCTACAGGGAGGTGACAGCTCTAAAGAGGACACAGCCTTGAGGTTCTTCAGCTGTGCTGCTTGGCTCTGTCTTACTCTATTATTATCCACTACCTTGTGCATGCACTAAATTCACATCAGTGTTTGCCTCCCAGGCTTGCTTTCCTACATCAAAGTCTCAGCTATTGATGACTGTGAAACACCAACCTCTTAAGATCAGTATTGGTTGCGTGGAGAGATCAAAAAAGAAGGGCTGACAGAGCATGGCCTCAGAGCGTCAGTAGGCACAAGTCAGCTGATTTACCCAGGTTTGAGGCACCATCTGGCATACTGTGCACATACCATGTGCCACGTGTGTCTGCCATGTCTCAGAGAGGCATGTGGATGCTGAACATCACCTTTCTCCATGAGATGTGGCACTGCCATAGCCTTGGCCATTTGCTTTAGTGGTACTTCATTTACCTTGACGGTGCTTCCAGCATGAGATGGACTAAACTGAGGAGAGATGCTATACTTTCCTTTCTCCCACTAATGATAAAGATGAAAATGCTGGGTAAAACACTACACCTGCCCCAACAAAAATCAGTTCCTGCAGCCAAAGTTCAGGAGGGGAATTCTTCCGGGAGAGTAGGTGTGGTGATGATGCTGTAGGAGCTGAGGGAGGGTAAATCACAGAAGGGCTTCAGGGATGGGCCTGGGGTTCTCAGATTGACAGGAGTTTGTGTTTGACCTGAGAGAGAGAAAACTGTGACCTCTATAAAAGCCAGCTGCCTTGACAAGCTCCATGCCTAACTTCATTGATTAGGAAACACCACATTTCCTGGGTTGAGAAAAAGTTTTGAGGAAGCTGACTTTTTCCTCTAAGCTTTTAGACTAAACAAAACAAATGGAGACTAAGGAGTTGGAAACTGAAGGTCTGAACCGTGTGTTTCCATGCAGCTTGGGTTTATGATACCTGTGAAGTGTGGAAGCCACAATTTAAGACACAAATCTAAGAATTTATCTCAGGATCACTGATGCCCTTAGTGTCTTTGGTATAAAAAAAACACAAACTGTTCCGGGTGATTTTCACAACTTGATTCTCAGGAGACTTCCTGTGCTGCCCACCGCAATCTAGGATGAAGGTTACCCCACAGTGAGGAACTTCAATTACATGAGGAAAGAAACCCATAATGAGGAAAGCCAATGGATCCAGCAGGTCTGGGCAGACCTCAGAAACCCACAGAAACTCAGGAGAAAGACACTCATGCCTGCTTCACACTGGACAAATAACATGCAAAGCTCATAATGCAAAAATAAGATGACAGCATAAATCAGATTTGGGAAAGAACCAAATCAAATGTGAACAAAAATTACAGGACATTGGGGCTGGAGAGATGGTACAGTGGTTAAGGTTACATACAAAAGACCTGTTTTTGTTTTCCAGCACCTACATTGGGCATCTCATAATTGCCCATGTCTACAGCTTCAGGGAGTCTATCAGCCTCTTCTGGTTCCTGTGAGCACCCATAATCACTCACACATACCTGCACGCCTATACACATAACTTCTTTAAAATATGGGGCACTAACATTTAAAAACACAATGTAGAGGACAACTTGAAGATTAAAATCTCAGAAAATCTAGTAAGAATGAAAAGGAAATGATCCATTTGCTACAAGAGCTGAGCAGCTAAAGGCTATTTATACTGGAAAGATTGGAGAAATTTACTTAAGACACATAGAAGTGGGAGCTAAAGCAGAGGGATTTGGAGACAGAGAATAGATTACCTGTGTCCGAGGTATGTTTGATAAGACTCCAGGAGATGGACTGTGAAAGATCATTTGATAAACAGACCTGTGCTGAGCAGCTACCCCATGCCATGCTATGTAAGGAAGAGTGTATGCAGAAGAGCCAAGGCAATGATCAAGGAGCCAGGAGGCTGTAAAAAGGCAGAGACCACCAGACAAATATAAAGTAAAATGTTAGTCAACCGCACAACCCTGCACCTATTAAAGCGGCACATGAATGAAATATTTACTGATAATAAACCACAAAGAACTGTGTTTTAAACAGTTCTTTGATAAACGTAATTTTACCATTTATTAAAGATGGAAGCAAAGCTGTCCACTAATGAGGTGGATGTGTGTGCTTGCTTTATATGAAGATGTGCGTCTTCTCTGAATGCTTGATCCTGCAGGATGTGCAGCATCTTCAATGTTTTCCATATCTGATCGATGCTTCTGCCTTATGATAGTCAGTGCTGAGAAAGCTGTTTTATATAAATGCATAATACAAAGGACCAGAGGTATGCTTAGTGCCATTTCAGAAATCGTTGGAAATTCTGTTCTACTCCTAAGCCAAAATTCCTTTAACAACTTTTTTTTTTTTTTTTTATGAAGCTCAAGGCAGTGACTGAGACAGCAGTTTTCAAAATCAAACACTCTGACACACAGTACATCCCAAAGCTATACTAATTTGATACCTACATGCTGCGGCTTAATGGTAGGAAATTATTAAGAGCTTGTTTTCTGTAATTAATTTGTTATGTTTCTGTAAGAGCAGAAACTTTCAGGTGCAGTAAAAACATCACGTTTCAAAATGAACAGTAGTCTTGAATCTGAGCCGTGGTGTTTTAGGGGGCATTCATTGGTGTACCCTGGCGTGGGGTGCATGCAATGTGTGATCGTGTTGTGTGAGCAATAAACCTAGGCTGCAGTGAAGTCATGTGACACAGTACAGACCAGTGCTGCCCGAATTGGCTCAAATCCACTGTTTGTGAATTCATGTTTGATCCTTGCTTGTTCACAAACCTGTTGTGAATGTTTTGTGACCCACCACATTCACTTGTAAGATCCCATATGAGGCTGTGACCCACAGTTTAAGGTGCTTGGTTCCACACTGCTAGCGAAAGTGTACATTACTAAGAAAAGGTAGAAGGAAGCTTACAGAATGAGGCATTCCTGAGGACTGATGAAATGTGGGGAAGAAAGATTGCTAAAAGTAATGTAGGCTTTTCTCTAGACACTTCAGACTTTTGGTGCAGGGCATGAATTCAAGTGGTTTATGGTGTAATAGTAGGTTGGTCCAGGCATTGAACCGTAATTAATAATAAAAAACAATGTACTTGGCACCAATACACATAGGTACGGTTCTGTGATATTTAAGACACACTCTTACTGCTGGTTGATAGTATCTTAAAAATGTACAGTGCAGGAGGCTGAGCCAGGAGGATCTCTGGATGCCAATGCAGTAACACAGTGTGAGAGAGAGACAGAGAGAGACAGAGACAGAGAGACAGAGTCAGAGACACAGAGAGAGACAGAGAGAGACAGACACAGAGACAGAGAGCGAGCACAGGAGGAATAAGAGAAAGGGCAGCCATGCTGTTTAGGGCACACTTCCATACACAGGAAGGGAGGATTAGCCTTTAGTCCAGTACTGGGGCTCTGTGACCTAGGGCAGGCCTTAGGGCTTTGCTGGGTTTTTCTCTCCTCTGGATTCTATCCATTTAGTGGTTCCTAGAATCAGTGAGTGTCAGAACGAAAGAACCTGCCAGATCTCCAACCCACTGAAGTGCTGGGGAGAGGAAAGCAACTGGATGCTGTCTTTCTGATGCATGCCCTGGTCAGCAGTTTGCAGCAGTATATTTTCTGGATGCTGCCAGGATCTTCTCAGTTTGCCCGTATTGCTACTCCTAGTTTGTCTACAGAAACCTGACTCTGCTTCCCCTAATCTCAGCTAAGGAGGATCTCTGTGTGTGAGGCTTTCAGTGAGGTAAACTCGGTCCCAGCCTACACAGGGACCCTTCCTGAAAGAGCAAAGACCTCTCTTCCCTCTGCAGGTTCGAATCCCCCCACTTCCCTTGCACTCAAACCTCAGCCTCCTTCAGTACCATGGGCAGCCTGAAAGATGTGTTTGCATCCTTTCCAGGGGGGTTGGTGATGCTGATTAAACTGGCACTTCCTCTTCTCTCAAGGGCTGTCCGTGAATCCATGAAGAACCTGTACGGGGGTTTCAGGTGCCTTCTGTCCTCTGCCATCTGTACTACACAGGATTCTAGGTATATGTATTTTTCCACTTTGCATGGCAACTCTGGGAATCTGTGGAATTCTGGATAAGGTCCCTTTAGGTCTCTTTTGATTCCTTCACCCCAAGAGTGAGAGGCTTTGGTTGTTTAAGCGTTGCGCGCACCTGATACATGGAGACTCTTGTAAAAAGAATCTGGGGCCTTCCAGGCATAGGAAGTTAGGGGAAAAAAATCATCCTTTTATGAACTCAAATACTATGCTGTCATGGGTAAATATAGGATGGTTTATGGTCACAGGGCACATTGATCAGCTTCATAAAAGCAGACCTCTGGAGCTCAGCTGGATGCCTAGATATTTGACTCTTTGGATGGGGTTTGGCCTGGTGGAAATGCCTGCCAGTGATTTCCATCAATGTAGAAAAACAGAACTTACAGCCCATAAATTCTCTGCCTGGCCAGACATGGGGATGGGGTGGGGGTGGTAGGGCCTGGGGGTGG
This sequence comes from Peromyscus eremicus, assembly GCF_949786415.1. Classification (NCBI taxonomy): domain Eukaryota; kingdom Metazoa; phylum Chordata; class Mammalia; order Rodentia; family Cricetidae; genus Peromyscus; species Peromyscus eremicus. The sequence continues at coordinate 47,764,309 of NC_081423.1, forward strand.
GGGGAAGGGCCGAAGACAGAGCGTGGAGGATGTTAAAGGCTGGCCATCAGGATAATGTTTCCTCAGTTTTTGAATCTGTCTTTCACGCTGGACATTTTTATAGGGTCATTCAATCCCAGGATGTAATGGTGATCAGAGCCAGGAGGGAGGGGGCCGCAGTGTCAGGAACTGGATAGGGTTACATCCCCTCTGTGCTCTGTCCCTCATGTGTGTGCCCCGGCAGCCACGTTGGTGACAGGATGCGAAATGTTTGCAGAATGGACTAGGGTGTCTGTCTGCAGGAGACACGTTTGTCCCTGCTCCTCATGGCTTGTCCTGGTTACGCCTGTGTCTGACTCATCTCCTGGCATGAGGTGAGAGCTTAATAAAATCTCCCAGACTGCCCAAGCTGCTTTTGACTAGAGGCAGAGCTGAAGTTACTGCCCAAACATTCCTCCACACACAGGGTGGTAATCGTGATGGGATGGGAGAAAAAAAGGGTGGAATCCTATCTGCTATTTCTTCAGGATAGGGATTGGAAAGGATCTGAATATCGATCCTTGCCTGGGGCTTTGCTGTCTGGAAAAGTCATTTGCAGCCTCATTCTGTCCCTAGCTAGGGGCTAAGCTCTTTGGCCTACCAGGAACGTCTGCCTTTAGTGATACCCAGTCCAGACAAATCATACCCTCATACCACTGTGCACACATCCTTTCCAAACCTCATGTCTGGGATGCTGGCATTGCCTAAATTCACAATCTTCACTTTTTGATGGCAGTGTGGCAGTGAACTGCCTGCATTTAGGGTGGGCTTTTGTTTGTTTTTTGTCTCCCACTGGAATTCCCCTGTGTTTCCAGCCTTGTGGGATATCTGATGCCAGGTAGCCAAAGCATTAAGAAATGGTCCAGGCCTTGCTGTATCTCAGAGGGAAGGATTTTAAGGAAATCAGTAGCAAAGGGTGGGGAAAATACAGTCTAGCGTTCCTTCCCAAGATGGGAGAGTTGCGAGTGGTGGGCAGAAGTACACAGCCACACTCAACATGAGCAGTCCTCGTCCTAGGACAGTGGCTCCCACCCAGGGCTGGTTGGTGATTAGAATCACCTGGAAGCTTATAAACACTGTGGACTCAGTTTCATCTCCAGAGACTTGTATCTTATTGGTCTTAGGTGAGCCTTAATGCAGATTTAAAAGCTCTGGGGTGATTCTGTGGTATTTGGAAGAATGGGGCCTCCTGCCTGCAATGTGTGGTGAGCAGAGTGGGAGGTGGACCATTTCCTCTCTGGTCACTCAATGTGATTTTTATGCTAGCACTCCCCAGGAACCAGGTACTTTAAAGTTTTGTATGCACTTTACTCTACTGGAACTGAAGTTTAATTTTTTTCTTTTGTTATTTGTTCTTTTTTTTTCTTCAAGATAGCATCTCCTTATGTAGCTCTAGGTGACCTCAAACTTAAGACGAGCCCCTGTCCCTGCCTCCTGACTCGGCTGCGATTACATCTGTGCACCATCTGAAGTTTGAATGTCACCAACTTTCATGTGTGTAAACTTGAGGATTTTTCACTTCAATTTTCCCACATTTGGTTTCCTTTTAAAACAAAGTGTTTTAGAAGGTTTCCCCGAAGGGCTAAGTACTTTTTACTTTAAAGCCAGATTTTGTGTTGGGCACCCTTTTTAATGTGTACTTCAAGTAAAATAACATTCTAATATGTAGTAATTATAGATGGCTCTTATCCATGATGTTTCCTAACATTGCTTCATCTTGAAGGAAATGCGCTCACTTCATCAGGGCATAACCAGTGAGCTAGTTGGGTGGAGGAGAGTCCTGCACTGCAACCTGAAGTCTGGATACATGTTCTGACAGACACATTTGGTGTTCACGTTGACCTCCCCAAGAGTGGGATGGCATCATGACACATAAGGGAATGTTGTTCTTAGAAATACATGTGGAAACGTTCAGGGGTGAGCTCTCAACATGTCCTCTTACGGGTCAGCAAGAGGGCGTGTTCATGCTCATACACTGGTCACGTGACTGGTGAAGGGTGGGCTTCTAATGTGATTTTTCACAATTTGGAAATTTCCAAAAGGAAAATACATGCATGCAAAGAATTATCAACAAAAATGCTGGTGGGTAACTCGTGCAAACCAAGCAACAGGAGCCAGAGAAACAGCTCGGCAGCTACCAGCCCTTGCTGCTCTTCCAGAGGACCCAGGTTCTGTTCCCAGCATCCCAGTAGCTCACAACTGCCTATAACTCCTCCAGGGGAGCCAATGCCCTCTTATGGACTTTTAAGGCCTGGTGCACTCATATGTGCTCACAGACAGACAGATACACATATGCAAAATTAAAAATGAAAATAAATCCTCTGAAAGTAACATAAACAAAGAACCCTAATTAAATGAGTTGTTTAAAAAATAAAACTACTATCAGTAATTGTGCGGCTTAAACAAAAATATAGCCTCATAAAAGTTTCTATTTTCATGTTGCCTTTCAACCTCTTCAGTTACTTTAACTTAGCATGTCCTTCAGGGCTCACTGTTGTCAGCAGCATTGAACCCAATCACCCAAAACTCATTGCTTGCATTTTACAAAGTGAAGAGTCCTTTAAAGACAATAATGTAGCTGAAGAACTAAATTTTCTAAATATACAATAAAAATAGTTATATGTTCATAACTTATAAAACTATAGATTATAAATTTTACATATAACATACTAATGTGTAACAGCTAATAAACTCTAAATTTTTTGAATGTCACTTATAGTTACAAATATATATATACACATATATATGTGTATATTTATATATATGTTTTATATACATATAAAGCGTGATGTTTGGACACTTACATGTGTGACTTTCTCAGTGACTTAGGGAAAATATCATCCTATAATATGAAGTGCCCTGTGTCAGATTTATCCTCAGTGACTTAGTCCAAACAAGGACATAGGAGCTGAAACATACCTAGCATCCAGTGCTGGGATGGAATCCTTCTGCACTTTGAGTAGATGCTCTACCAGGAGAGCCATAGTCCCATCAGGAGTAAGAGGGGTTGCTGCTCATTTGCCCTAAGTTCCCTTGGTCAACTCTTGGCTGGTGTTACTCTGGAGTTCTGCTCTGTTAGTGTTTGATTTCCTGACATCTTTGCTACCATTTCACCCATAACAGCCAAACTCCACTGCATGCTGTCTCTTCAGGACAGCATTGTTGATCGCTTAAAATGCACATGTGACCTGCTGGGCTCCTGCCACCTTCCTTCATCTGTGCCCTGTCATCAAGGAGCACGGTTACCAGGCAACACTTCCTGACTCTGTTGTTATTATTTGCTGTTACCATTTTCTTTTCTACATGGACTTTGATTTCCACTAATTCTGAATAATGTTTTTTTGGTAATCTTAATTCTTCTAATTTTATCTTTATTTTTTTAAGTGAAAAATATAATCCTTTCATGTTTATGGTATGGAGAGAAAGTATCTATTCACCCTCTGTAAAATAAACCAGTTGTCCAGCTTTGATATTCGTGACACTTAGTTCATGCAATCTCATTACTTTTTGCTGCAAAATTAACACCCATATTTAATATTAATTAGATACCCATGTATTCCAGGCTCTGGGCTGATTTTTATTCATGAATTTACATAGTTGTTATCATTACCCCATGAGATAAGTGCCATTATGGGTCCTTGTACAAAAGTAGAATGACGTCAGGAGGCTTTGTAATACCTACCGTGGTAAGCAGCTCCTCAGACCTGCAGTTGAATCTGGACATACAACAGTGTTATTAACCAAGTGGCTTAGTTAAGGTTTCGATTGCTGTGAAGAGACACCATGATCATGGCAACTCTTATAAAAGAAAACATTTAATTGGGGCTGGCTTACAGTTCAGAGGTTTAAAGTATTATCATCATGGTGGGAAGCATGGTGGCATGCAGGTAGATATAGTGCTGGAGAAGGAGCCAAGAGTTCTACTCTGGATCATCAGGCATCAGGAAGAGAGAGAGAGACTGGGCCTTGCTTGAGCATCTGAAACCTCAAAGCCCACCCCAGTGACATGCCTACTCCAACAAGGCCTCACCTCCTAATAGTGCCACTGTCTATGAGCCTATGGGGGCCGTTTTCACTCAAACCACTACACCAAGTTCAAATCTTAAGCTATCATATTACACCACTGGACACTTTATTATTACTTTCTTTATTATTACTTTTCAATGATACGTATTTTTTTTCCTCAAGAGCTATTTTGGACACTGACATTTTCTAAACAATTTTATGTTAATTATTTATATTTATTTAGGCTTTGAATGGTCAATTTTTTTATTCTCTGATCTCTGCATTCTCTGGCTCTTAAAATAATAGACAATGTGTGAAGGATACTAGCTTTATAGACAACTTCTCACCACTAGAAGCGGGATTTATTGGCTCAGACAGCTGCAGACATAGTTTTTAGAGGAATAAACTGTCTATTAGTCTACTCACAGGGAAATTCTTTGCCGTTACCACTGACCTGACTCTGCTTTGAACTGCTTAAACAGTAAGGCATAATGTTTATCATTTAATTAAGATTCTTTGTAGGACCAATTGTTTTTAAAAATCTTTCTTTTCCAAATAAAATATCTATAAAACACGAATATCTGAGCCAGGCATTTTTTCCTTACACCTGCATTTAAGATATGGTGTGAAGGCCTTAATCATTTGTGAGTTTTTATTTATTTATTTGTTTTATTTTCTTGGTAGGAGGTTGGACAATTTGTAGAAGTCTCTCCCTCTTTTTGAAATACCAAAATGTCTGCCAGTCACGTGTTTGTCCCTTCTCAGTTAACTCAGTGCTTGGTGAGTGTTTTCAGTCTGTGACCTTGAGATCTCACAACAGCTGCTCACCTCATGGGGCTGCCCGTGGCATCCTCTACCCTCTCTGCCTCTCTCCCTTCTGTCTTCCAAGCTTCCTCGGTGGTATTTACGATTTCGTGGTTTGTTGGGGTTTGCTGCTGTTGTTTTTAACTTTTCTGTTTCAGTTTCTCTTCCCGAGGCACCCTTGCCCATTTCGGTTTTGCCTTCCTCTCAAAGGACTACCTCCAAGTCCATCTTTGTGCAAGCCCCGGTTCATCTCTCTGTGTCTGGAAGGAGCATGTTTGGTTCTGTGAAAGCTTGGGCAGCATCGCTGAAGCCTCTCCTCGGGTCCTGTCTGCTGCATTTTCCCTTCTAATGTAGGGTCTCTCCCCTCCCCTCACTCTTGTGGCCTCTCTTCCTCCAGCTGTTGTGGGGTGTTATCTGTCGACCTCTGCTCAGCATTAGATTCTGCCTTTTAATTCCTTCGGAGAGAGGAGTGCATGATTTGCCTCACACAACAGGAGGTCCAGCTAATGAAAAACTCATTCTAATTAAGTGATTCCGAGCTGCCAGGAGGCTTTGGGCACATCCACCCACAGGAGAGGGAGCCTGGGTGGCATCCCAGCACCTCTGTTCACAGCTTCTGGTAGATGGCTTCCTCCACGCTCCTGTCTGGGAGCTTTCTTCTGCTGGCGTTTGTCTCCTTTTGGATGAGCTCGCTTTGGGGGTTTGACTTTGTGCTTTGCTCGCTCTGCTGTGACCTGCTCTTTCAAGGAGATATTTTCCTGTTCAGAGGGGTCTCTGGTGATTGCCTGCATTGCTGCACCTTGAGTTTTCTGAGTTCTCCAAATTCTCCTATTTATTAACCCCACTGAACCCTGGGAGATTGAAGTTCTTCTGGTTAGTTAGTTCATGCTTCTCCATGGTGCCATTTCTCCCAGTTGCCAAACAGAATCTGTGTGAGTGAAATGGGTAATGTTGACATACCCCCTTTATTTTATTTATTTATTTTTGGTTTTTCGAGACAGGGTTTCTCTGTGTAGCTTTGCGCCTTTCCTGGAACTCACATACCCCCTTTAAACAAGGGTGGCTAAGGTTCCGTTCCATCCGTGCCTTGTTTCCATGGTGTGAACCCTGTTGTAGGTTAGCACAGCAAACATTTTGGAAAGGCTTTCTGGAATGAGACGGAGGCTGTACCTGGGCAGACAGTTACCTAGCTGAGAGATATGGGGTTCAGTTTGGGTACAGGGAGACTCATGTGCTTTGCATCAGCAGGAATGCAGACCATGAACTGGGATGTGATGCCCCAGAACAGTCCAGAGACAAGGATGGAAGGCTGTGTGGATGACTGGGGGGCAGCTGGGTATTTCAGGTGTGAATGCTGGCGAATTCTTTGCCAGTCAGCTAGGTGCCTCTGAATGATTTTCAGTAATGCCACACTTGTATGTCTGGGATAGGCCTAAGCACACTGGGATAGAGGATGGACTGCAGTGGGGGATGGTGTGTGAGGCCATCTCTAGTTTGAGATAACAAGGCATACAGGGTTGCAGGTGGAGGGGATGTTAGAGGAGGGTGGGGGAGGTGACAGAGATGGTCTCTGTTAGAAGCTCAGGGATGGCTCTTATCCTTGCCAAGCAAGTTTGGAAAACTTTCCTGTTTGAAAAAAAAAAATCAAACCTTAGCCTTAAGTTTGAGCATTTTGTTGCCCTGGCAGGTCATGGACTGGGCAGCCTCCCTGGGGAGGTACAGGGTAATCTGCTGAGCATTGTTGTGTTGGGGGAGAGGCACAGAGCTCAGAGCCTTTGAGCTCCCAACAGCATGCAGAGATACCAGCATGCGCTGACACTGTGCAGGGCTTGGGACCGTCAGACCTCAGCTCTGAGGATGACTGTATCTTGGTAAACTCCGTGACTTTTTTATTCCCCTTGTGGGCACTTTTGGTTTTTATTTTTAATAAGCTTGATATATTATACATTGCTCATTTGCTACTAAAATTGGGACCAGTAGAGCAGTAACTAGTAATTACCTCCTAAGTGCTGTGAAGTTCCCTGCTGCCTCTCTGGAGTGTGTGGAAGGCTCCAAACAGCTCAAACAACTAGACTCTGACCTTGATCTTTGCTGCAAGCCTGGTAGAATTGCAGGATATCTTCCCTTTCAGTAGCACAGCCTGGTCACTCAGCTTTAGGGGCTATGGGGATGTATTGATGGAAGAGCCTGGAGATTCTTCTTCCCTTTGACTCTGTGATATAATATTGGCATTCTGTGCACCCTGAGGATGGTAAGAGTGGTTCTGTTCACTTAGCGTGGACCTGGCTTGCTTTGCAGATTCCTCCTCAGATGTTGCTAGGAATATTCCTAGGTCACCCATTGCTCACACCTGAAGCTCGCACCTTGAGGGGAGTCAAAGGAACAGTGTTCTTTCTGGATAACCCTTTGGGAAAGTTTAGTGAAAACATGCATATTTGTGTCAAGAGCCCAATTCCAGTTTTGAAAGGAAATACCTAAGAGGAGAAGGAGTGTAGAGAGGGGGTTAAGACTCAAGATCCGTGGAGATGCATGCTTTTGTAGCATATGAAAAATAGATACATAAATAGAAGTAAATAAACATGGGGAGGGGATAGCAAAAAAAAGTCAAGAGTTAAGAAACAGTTATATGAATAACAGATAATTAGCATTGTTCCATGTATGCAGAAGAAATTCTAGGAGCAGAAAAGAAGAAGTCAGTTCTGGGGCCTAGGGACACCTCAGAAGAATAGCTTTTCAAGGAAGGAGTGATGTGCACAGGCAGTTTCTGAGGAGTCACTTTAATGAAATTCTGGAGAGGTGGGGATTGGAGGGATGACTCAGCCATCCTCAGCACGCATATGTCTGCTCACAACCATGTGTACCTCAGCTCCAGGGGATCTGGTACTCTCTTCTGGCACCTGTAGTTACCATAGGCATATGTTGCATACATATGCATGCAGTCAAAACATCCGTACACCTAAAATAAAATGAAAAACAAAATAAAAACCCAGAAATATTTTAGGATGTGTACTTAAGATTGTAAAATTCTCCACAAAGGATGCAAGGCTAGAGACTATCTTAGTTTTTGTTTTCTAACTAAGCGATAATACATGCTCACACCACCAAAGGCATTTTCCAGTTTCTTTAGGGGCCACTGATTGGAGCAGCCATGTCACTGAGCATAGGAACTGTATTGTGCAGCTGAGGTAAGTCCTTTTCTGCAAGCAGCTTCTCCGACAGTCTGTCAGGGTGGTTTCCTTGGCTATCGCCAGTGCAACATCTGTCCAGATGTCAGCATGGCTTCCTATGTGTGAACTTACTACACACACTACTCACTGCTGGCTGGAGAAACTGTTCCAGCTCCATACTCAAGGAACCAAGCGGTGCTGTGGGTCCTGGGCTGTGAATATTACTGAATATGACAAGTTTGCTCTGGGCTCTTCTGTGTGCCAGCAGACAGAGGGGAGGAATGGAGGGGCCATTTATAGAGCCCAGGCTGGGAGGTGATACACATCTTTATTCTTATTCTTCTTGCTGTGCTCCATCTACACTGGAAAGGAGGTTGGAAGACGACATTTGCTGTTTTCTCCAGAAGAAAACAGGAGTGTGTGTAGGGTTGGTGGTGGGTGGAGGTATGGAGGCTACAGACCATTTCATCAACACTCCTAAAGATAACACTTCAATATTACTCAGTTTGGCTCATGTGATCTCAAAGTTTAGAGCCAGTTATGAACTAAAATAAAATTGTAAATGCTCTATATGCCCTACCTTTCTAGCAGATTCAAAATATATGCCAGCAAGTTAGAGCTCTGAGAACAGACAACATGTTTACTTGAATTTAACCTTGTCACCAGGAGTTTTCTTTTTCAAGACCATCCATCAGCATTCTGTGGGCATTTAGGGGGAGGCTGGATCCAGGGGGACAAGAAGTTTTATGATCATCAATAAGAAATGAACGGATAGTCTTGGGAGTAGAATGAAGAATTCAACTAAATAACTCAGTTGCAGACTGTCAATGAAATCTAGGACTATGATAGACTTGGCATCAAATTGCAAGTGTTTTGTTAATATGAATATTATCCAAGTTTTAAAGAAATGTAGTGGAGCCTAGCATGGACTTTCACAACTGCCACTCCAGTTGTTGGAGACAGGAAGATCAGGAGTCCAAGGTCATCCTTGGCTTCATAGCAAATTCGGGGGCCAGCCTAGGCTGCATGGACACCCATTTCAGAGAAATAAGAGGAGAAGAAAGTAGAGTAGGAAGAGGAGAAGGAAGAAGAACAGGAGGAGGAGGAAGGAGGAAGAGAGAGGGAGAGAGAAGAAAGGAAGAAATACTGGATGTATATTATGGGATAAATCTCTGTCTTTCCACAATTTCTTTGTTGGCACCCTAGTCTCCATGGTGATCATGAGCAGAGGTGTAGCCTTTGGAAAGACACGAGGATTAGATGAGGACATCAGGCTGGAGCTCTTGTGATGAGATTAGTGTTTGCATTGACCCAGAAGGAGACCAAAGTCCTCTCTACCTCTGCCACACAAGCTCATGGACATTTGAAAATCAAGAAATGACAACGCATTTGGGCACATTTTGACCCTGGAATTTCTAGACCCCGCAACTATGAGAATCACAGTGTTGTTTAAGTCACAGTCTCTATGGTATCTTGCTGCAGTAATCTAAACTCAAACAACTATATGATACTAAAATATAGAAAAAGTATGTTGCCACAAAGCCATTAGTGCTAATGGTGTGATCATTGTAATGCATTGAGTTAGGGCAGTGTGGATTTGGACTTTGTCTTTTAAGTTTGGAGACTTGGGCATTTACACCCACTAACATCACATCTGACACAAATGTGTTTGTTATTTCCCCACCAAAGCTTTAAGTCTTGCCCTAGATTAGTATCAGGTTGAGAGTTCGATCTCATAAGAATGTCCCCATTTCAGACACTTCCTCCATAAGCCACAGCCTCCTATTCTCCTAGAATATAAATTAGGGATTCTGTGAACCTCTTCTCAGATTAATAGGCAATAACAACTTGCAGAGTCTGGCAAACACTTGATTTACTGGGACTGGGCAAGATGAGAGATGTTTAGGATGAGGCACGGGGCATGGAGATGGAAGTGTCTGTACCTCCTTGTGCTACATTGCGTTCCCTGTATCTTACCGCGCTCACCAGCCCAGAATCTTCCTGACTCTGGCTTGAGGTTTCTATGGACACTTGTATATAAGTGAGATTCAGTAAATCATTGGCCCTTGGTGTTTAACTTGATCTCTAACTTGATTTGCCCTCCTCAGAAGTTGATGGATGGAATCACAAGTTTCAGTCCTCAAAGCCTGGCTTGGACTTTCTGGCAGGAGTCCACATTCTGAAGTGGTCCCCAGCCACTGGTCATTTCATTATCCTACAAAAGGCAATAATCTATCTCTCCAGGGATTCTAAGGGTATGGAAGGCAAAAAACAGAGACCAATTGTGTGTGTGTGTGTGTGTGTGTGTGTGTGTGTGTGTGTGTGTGTGTGATGATTGGAGTTTTAAAGGTAAGACGTACTGTTGAATGCTTGGGAGGAGATAAAGTTGAAGACTCCCCCTTTCCCCTAAGATGGATGAGGGTGAGGGGCAGGTCTCTGTGAGAGAGACTTGGCATAGAACTGAATAACCAGAAGGAAATTTGGTAATCATTAAGTCTAATGTAATTCTGTGAGAGGTTTCTAGGCAACCTGAAAAACATGAATTCCATAAGTCTGCTCAATGTCACATTCCATATAATCTTGGAGCTTCACCCAGCTTATTAGTGCATTAAGAGATCTGAAGGATCTTAGACTAAAGACTAAACACACTTAATCTCAACTCTCCCCAAACTTATCTGTCTTCAGAATCCATCTTTCATGCTCCACATATTTCATTCATTCAACAAATATTTATTGAACACCTAATCTATAGAGCTGTAGGAGGAAAGGTTGGTGTTGTAGAGGACACACTTTGAAAGTGATGTCACCCCTCTTCCCTCTCTAGGTGAGGAGATTAAGGTTATGAATCACTGGGCTTCAGTAAAGGAAGGAGGTTGAAAAGAGACTCAAAGGAGGCGGGGGTGTGAGTTCCATTGGGCGGTCAGGGCTTAAAGCCACTGGAAGATGAAACTAGACGAGTGAGCTGGGGCTGAGCTGGTAAGTAAAGGAGTTGTCGAGGCAGCGTTATTTTTTTTTCTGGGAGCTGATCTATGAAGGACAGTTCAAACATGCATGTGTCTTAGTAATGAGCAGAGGGGCTGCCTAGAATTTTATGATGCTGGAGCAGCATGTTTGCTGGAAATGAAGCAATGTGCATACGTCTCCCATATTCAAGCAATGCCTATAGCTAGCAAAAGTAGTGGGAGATGAAGATCCACATGTGAGTTTTTGAGCACTGTTTAGGATGCTCTGGATGCAGGATGCTCTGGGTATGTGGGCACACGCAACAGAGGTTTCTACCGTGGCTTTTCAGAAAGAGACGATTCCATCTCAGTTTCTAGGCCTACCAGCATCCAGACTCAATCTTTACTGCCTTCCTTCAGAGGTCACATGGCTGTAACAAGCTTGTAGAGTGTGAGAAAACATAACAACAACAACAACAAAACTCCAAACCCTCTTCTATGCATAAAGATGTTTAGCTGCCAGGTATAAGGAGATCATGGGGGGACGGGGCTTCCAGATGGAATGCGGAACTCAACAGAAGACAGAAGGCCAGAAACCCAAGCTTTTCCATGACCCTAAATAAGTGCTGCTGCACATTGTTGGGAAGGTCTTCCTTGTAGAACAGTGTAGATAGCTTCATTCACTCTCCAGGTCTTTCTCTCCAAGCTTTTTATTACTTGACACTAACTGGTATCATTAAGATATCAATTTTGTTTGGGGTATGTCTGCATTCGCCAAGTAATTTTGTCTGGGTAAAGCTTGGCACTTACTCATGGGTGATCTTTGGTAGTCATCAGACACCAGCCTAGAGAGGAAGTGCCTGAGGAATGCTAATGCATCCTGGCTTGTCATTTGACAAACACACAGGCCATTTATTGCCAGGCTGATTATTTCAATCCTTAGCAACACATATATCAACCCCCTTCAGCCAAGATTGCCACATGCATTTGTCTTTTCATAAACAATTATCTGACAAGGGCACTGAGAATTGATGTTCTGGGGGTACTTGGCACGATGTGGGTCAGCCACAGGATGGAGCAAGCTGAACACCCCTGTTAGCATCATCATTTCATTAATCAGATTAGGACAATGACCCATTGAGTGAGTGCCGTGTTCGTAAACAATAACCAATCTGGGTACCTTTGTGTTATCTGAGGCTCGGCTGCATCCCTGTGTCGAGGATGCTGCTTTGCAGGTCCCCCTGGAAACCCTGGGTCCCTGCTCATGCCATCATCCTCCCATTTATAATAATTATACTTATTCCAAGGACCAGGGTGTGGGAGTTGCTTCATCTGTGTTATCACCATCTGGTCCTTATTGCTCACCTGAGCCACAACCTCCAGACATCACTTCCCCATAGCAACGTGAGTCAACTGACCACACAGAGAGGCTGGGCTGGTCCAGACAGTTCCGGGTGATGATTAAAAGATTAATAGGGGGCTTCAGTCATTGTTCCAAATAGAGGACCTTCAACTGGTGACACACAGAAAAGACAGTTTTGCTTTAATTTAGAAGGAGCATCTCAGACTCTTACCATTAGAGACTGGTTTAGTTCGTGTTTCTCTATTCCCATAACTTGTCCTGACGTGTCTTACCTGTTTTAGAACGGGGAACCCTCTGTCCACCGTCACTTCAGCTTTTTGTTGTCGTCCTTTTGATGTCACATAGACTTCTAGCAGTGGGATTTGTAAATGGTTTTGTTTCATTGCCTTTTCACATTTATGTTTTCTTAAGCAAATCTGAGTGAAGAAAATATTATTTGTGTATTTTCATTGTATAGATGGAATGCATCCTATTTTAAATATAATGTGTGTGTGTTCCCTCCTTAAATTATTTTCATCCGATTCCACAAATGGTCATGATGATGGTGTTGGTGATTATTATGAAGGTGATGACAGAGATGTTGATGATGAGGGTAGCGATACTGGTGGAGTTAATGATGATGATTGACTTTATTTTAATTATGTGTATGTGTGTATGGCTGTGGATTTCTACATGTGAGTGCAAATGCCCACTTAGTCCACAAGAGTGCATCAGATTCCCCAGAGCTGGACTTATAAGCAGTTATAAGCTGCCTGATGTAGGTGCTAGGAACCAAATGCAGATCTTCTTCAAGAGAATTACACACTCTTAACCACTGAGTCATCCCTCCAGCCCCCAAGCTTTTGTTCTTAAAATTTCCAAACATCCCTAGATTTCTTTATGATTGTCTACATTGAAGCCTCATCTTCAGATAAGGATAGCATGTCCTAGGAAAGTGTCTGTCCAGGCTGATCTCAGGGGTCCAAGCCACATGACCCTTCATTTGTCTACTCTGGCTATGGCAAAAGGAAAACAAACTTTTCTCTCTCCGTTTTCATGCATCACTGAGCACAGCACTCCTGGCATTGGATTCTCCAACAGATATCAGCTGACCATGAACTTCGGTTTCCACACTATGAGCCTAGAGATAGCGAAAGACCCCACAGGTCACAGGCTCAGTCTCACTAGACGGCTACTTACTTCAGATGTTCGACTTAAGTGGGAGGCTGTCACCTACACTCCTGTCAAAAAGCTAGAGCAGTTTCTCCCTGGAATTCAATTATTTGCTCATGGAACATCAGCAAATCTTTGCTTATATTTACTCATTGCTGGGAAGGTTGTTACTAAAGATGTTAAGACAAGAAGTGGGTCAAGATGCACAGGTCAAGGCATGTGGGAAGATACTAGGTCAAGGCATGTGGGAAGATACTGTCGCCAGCAGCACCCCTGGGCATCCTGTGTGCTCAGCTCTCTAGAAGCTCTCTCGAGTGATTCCTTTGGAGGTTCATGGATGCTTCTTTATAGATAAGTGTGACTGATTCCATTACCACCCATTAGTGAACCACCGGATCTTTGTCCCATCTCAACTCCCTAGTGTGCCAAGTGCTCAGAGGATGAAAATTCTAATGCTACCAGAGTGCTGCCCTGGTAGCCAGTTCCTATCTGCCATGGAGCACCAGCCATCAGTCATCTTGTGAGTGTTTCAAGAAGAAGGCAAACTATGTCTTTCAATAACAAAGTACTGTAGGCTTGGTGGCAAGTATTATTGTTATTACTATTAGCATTTTTGTTGTTGTTGATGATGGTGGTGGTGGTGGTTTTGTGTGTGTGTGTGTGTGTGTGTGTGTGTGTGTGTGTGTGTGTGTGTTGCCACAGTGTGCATGTGAAGGTCATAGGACAGCTCTTGGGACTCTATTTTCTCCTACCACAGGTTATGGGAATCAAAGGAACTCATGTCATTGGACTTGTATAACAAATACCTTTACTGTTGAGCCTCATTCTTGGTCCACACAATAGAAATTTATTTTGATCTAATTCTCAGGGCAGGAAGTCTAGATCAAGGTATTGTCAGGGTCAATCTCTCCTGAATCTTCCATTTGGTATCTGGGTGTGGCTTTTTATTCCTTCATCTTATGTAAGCCTGCTTCTGGTGACCATTCCTGTATAAAGACCGAGATTTTATTGGACTGGACCTCATTCTTATGTTTTCATTGTTCTGCTAACTCTCTATTAAAGTCCTATATCAAATATAGTCACATTGGGAGTTAGGGGGTCAATGCTTCCATTTTCTTAGGGACAAACCTGGGTTCATGGCAAGTACCAGTGAAGTCAAGTCCTCCATTTCATCAGCAGGGTTTATTAAATGCACAGAAACCAGAGAAGTCAACACCATTCACAGGTGCAGAGAGTTTATGGCCAGGTGAACTTGCTGACCTCCACTTCCTTTCTCTGAGTAGCCAGTCAGGATTTGTGTGCACAGAGAGAATGCTATGTAAACAACCAACAGATGATCCTCTGGCCAAGATGTCCAAAGGTACAACCTCAAATGACATGGAAAACTGTCAAGAAAAAAGCAAGGGGTACAATGCCATTAAAAAGAGAGTTCTCATGGGCCACAGGACTCTGGGAACTGACCGTTACAGCACAGGATAAAACACCAGGAGAAACCCCACTCTCCTCTGAGAAGCTGGACTCAAGGACTATGTTCTTAGGATGTGTATGGAAGGTGGAGATGACGATGAGTATGTAGGCTGGTCCTTCCAGGCCCAACATGTTCCACCAAGAGCTGGTGAGACAGTGATGAATTACCCAGGATGAGGTTAGAATAATTTAATGAAAAGAGGTGGAAATGGGGTCTTTAATTTGTAACCTTTGGAGCTATGGATAAAATCCATTAGTAGAACATGGATTAAGAAGTCTAAAGCAAGATTACTTGGCGTCACCTGCCAGGCAAGCATGCTGGCACATTGGACGGAATTAACATCTGAGACTTTTTCAAATTTTACAGCTGGGATTTCCCCCTTGGCCTGGCTTCTTAGCCCCTTGAACTGAGAAGATTGGAAATCTTTGGCATCCACTCAAAACTCATTCAAACCACAGGGTAGAACCTTCAAGGAGGCCTTTGGGGATACACAGGTCAGTCCGGAGCTTACATCATAGCTTTCAGTTTAAAAAAGTCTTTCATAGCAGCAGTAGGGAGAATCGTATCACAACGAATAAATGGATTTAGCAGGATTTACAAACCCACACATGTTCCCTTCCTTGGTTGCGTTCAAACACTTGATGACCTGAGAACTCTTAGTTCAAGTGGAATTTCATACTTAACGGAAAATGAACACATCCGATAAAAGCGGATTTCTCTGTTTAAATAAGAATGTTGGGCCTCAGACCTCCTTCTTCCCATTTATCTCTTCTGAGCAGCCCTTGGGGGATGAGTGTTGAGACTGTCCGAGAGGATAATAGACTGAAGACTTTGTCTGTGAGAGTGTGACCTTCTACTGTGAAACTATCTCAGTGAACCATAGAAATGTATGAATGAAATTGACCATTAAGTAGGAAGTTACATCTCTCAAGTTTGAAAAATGATACATGGTCTTCCAGAATAAAGACAGAGATGGAAGGAGGTAGGCTTCCCTTACTACAGGTAATTTTGAAACTCAGACTACCTTCAGAGAGTTGCTGAAGAAATAAATATATTTTTATCAATTGAGCATATTTTTTTCTTTTTACAGGTGTGCTGAACCATAGGATGATACTAAAAAAATGCAAGTTTGGGGGAACTGGGTTATTTGATGGTGAACATTTTGCAAGCATAACTGCTCTAGTCTGCCAACTAGACTCTATTGAATTCTCCTTCCCCATTCAACCTTGAATCCTCAATGGGAACTCAGAAAAGGGAAGTTCTCCTGCTCAGTAGTAAGCACTTAGGGACACAAAGCACTAGAACATTCAAGATTGTCACCCAAGGACATTGTGATAAGTGATGACAGTAAAGTCATTTAAAAATAAAAAGTAATACCTTACTTTTTCATATGCAAAGACATTTAATTTGTATCTAGGGTAGATCCTGGTGAACTAGCTTTTCTTGGCACAAAGGCTGTGACTCTCAGGCTGTACTTTAAGTCCAGACATGTTGAATGAAGAGTAGTTAGATTCGTTTACTAAGTTCAAACTGGGGAACAGCTGCCACAATCTCCTTATAGGCCTACAATGCCAAATTTGTAACCCTCTAAGTTAATCTAATTCTGCATAGTTGGTACTGACTTTAAAATCAAATGGACAGTTAAGCTTGTACAACATTAGAATTCTCCCAAGAGTTCTTCAGACTCCTAGAAGCTCAATGAGAAATTGCCCATTGTCTATAAGTGAAAATCTCACTGACATATTTGTTCTCCTGTGATACTAGAAGCTAAGATCCCTTCTGTATCAAGGAAGCATCATAAATAAAGGAGGAATTCTCTACTTTGAGTGATTGACTTTGTTAAGAAATTGCATGTGATCAAATTCCTATACAAGTTTACTGTTTTGGCCACAGACCAACTAGTGGGCTTCAGACCCCAACAAACTTAAAGTAAGGATGGAAGGACAATTATTAGGTGACATTAAAAGAAAAAGGTGTTCTTTGCAATGCCCCAAGCTATGAAGTAAAAGTTTTGGAGGGGATGCTAACTGCCAGGGTTCTTTAGTACCCAAGTGACCTTTAAGCCCTATTCTTCCTAGAATATAAGTGTAGAAGAACCCCAAGGGCTGGTTCAGTTAACTGTCTCCAAGATCTACCAACAGTTCCTCCCTACCAGATGTATGCATTCCAGCTTTCCCATCAGGACCTGGAATCTAATTATTTCATCTTGAGTTGGATTGAACTAGTCTTATGATTGCATTGCCGTTTGGTAGAAATAATGCTGTGCAGGGTCCAGGCAGCTTCCTTTCTGACTCACTTGGCAAATAAGGAGGCCACAGTCCTGCCATAGAGAGAGGTCTCACTTGTCCTCAGCTCTTCAGCCTAGTACCCAGGTGTGAAGTCAAGCCATGGCGGCCATGCTAGCACTCAGCCAAGTTAAAGTGAATGATTGACTGAGCTTCAGATGTTCAGCCACATTCTCCCAACATTGCAGAGTCAGGAGCAAACGATTGCTTCTGGATTCTTTTAAGTCCTATTTTCTGTGGTGCTTTCTTGTAGAGCGAGCTATAACTGACATTCAACAAGAAAAATATGATAGATTTGTTCTGTGTACTCCCCCTGGGCCATTTTCCTTCCTGCACAGAGGTACTTCTGTCTCGGCACACCCTGATGTTACATAGACAGTTAATGGGAAGAGAAATCAAACCCCCAGATAAAACATCAGGGACTTTCTGAGATGTGGCTGAAAGTCAGTTAGTAATAGAATGATGTAAGTCAAATACAAAATGGATTTATCCTGAAAAATAAATAATTATGTGTAAACACCAGAAGTGTCTTATCCATCCAGGACCACTGTGATCATCATCCCTGGGCAGTTGCTGGATTAAACCCACTTCTGTTGGATTGAAACACAGTGTGTCATTCCAAGTGTGGAATGGAACAGAAAGACTTTAGCCTTTTTGTTCATAGAAAGCATCTTTAAAACCTTGGCAGGGCAAAGCAGTCTGCTAGAATGCTTGTTGTATGAATTTAAAAAAGTCAGTTAAATTCCCTGATAATGATACCAGATCACACAAATGTTGATGGCATTAAATGGGCACTGGGGAAGTACAACATTCTTATGACTTTCAGAACTTCACAGTGACCTTTGACCTATGCGCCACAGGGAAACACTTGGCCACTGCCATCTCACATCCTGCCCTGCCTCCACTGACAAGTGTCGGGTAGATATTTTATAAGAGTTCTCAGCGAGGCATCAGTTGTCTTTAATACCGAGAGGAAAATTGAATGGAAGGATTCAATTACACATGTGAAAAATGAACCTTCTACCCAAGGTTTAGCCCCTGCTAGTCGGCTTGTTTTAAAACTGAATTATAGGTGCAATCCATTTGCTGGAGACACGGGCATTAATTTCTCTCAGCCCATTCAGGATTGGGAGGGCAAGGTAGGAGGGAACAGAGAGAAAATAAGATAATAAGAGATTCGTGTTGATTTATTCACCTTTGTGCTATGTAATGGGGGCAGGCGGAAACTGCCCAGGGGTGGGGATGGGGGGAGATGAAGGAACTGTGGAAGGATGGATTGCAGGACCTGCCAGACTCCAAGTCAGACTGTTGGCCTTCGATGATATAAGATGCTTCTGTGTCTCTAGCTGCTGTATAAAGATGCGCATGCATAAAAATGTGACATGTTGCAGCCAGGGTGAGTGAAGAACCCTGTGTCACTCAGGAAAGGGCGACATCTATCACTGCCGTGTTTGCTAGCTCATTCTGTCAGTAAAGGTAAACTGAGCCTGTGAAGAGTGGATCTGCAGCTGTGACTCCTGTGCACTAGGTTCTGGTAACGAGAGAGATTGGCTCATGGCCCACTTGGGCAGACAGCTAGGTGCGGAGGCAGGATGATGATGCCACACAGAAGTCTGTGTATGTGAGTTGTCATAGTTCCAGGGAAGCTCCTGTCCCTTGAAGATTTACAGCCAGATTGATGAGTGACAGGCTGAAAAGCTCTGGGCCAGAATTCTGTGTAGTCACTCTCATATGGCTAAGAAGCTCATTGTAAGATCAGTACAAGGGGAAATTAGGAGTTCTGCTTAGATGGTTGGAAAGCTAGCTGGGGAGATACATGTGATTATATAAGAGGGTTGGGCAGATGGCTCAGTTGGTAAACTCCTTTTCTCGCAAGCGTGAAGAGCTGGGTTTGATCCCTAGAATTCACCTAAGAAAGCCAGCATACTGCTCTGCGCTTGTCATCCCACCAGTGGGCCACGGGAAACAGGCAAGTTCCTGCGGAAAGCCGGCCGGCCAGCCTACCCTACGTGGTGAGTTCCAAGCCAGGGAGTGGCTCTGTCTCAAATTGGAAAAAAATGGTGGTGAATTATGCCAGAGGAGTGATACCTAAGGTTGTTCCCTGGTCTCCATAGGAACACACATATGCACCTAGATGGAACACACAGAGACATGTATAGACATACACAAAGAGAAACACTCACAGTAAATGGGAGACTCAAGACTGTAACACTGGATCACACCAGCCAGGGCAGAGACATTCTCAGCACAGGCCCTTGTCTGTGTGGGTGTGGGTCATGTGACCATGACCGTGAAGATCCTGACTTCATGAATATACGACAAGATCTCTCCCCTGTGTTAAAGCTAGCTCTCTGGGTGTCACCTCACCCTAAGGGTGTGAGTGGGTCCAGATAGCTATGTTATTGGTAAAGTTGGAGTTTACTTTAGGGAATTTGAGTCTTAATTCCAAAGAACTTCTCCGCTTATGTGTGTAGCCTCATGCATTTGTACAGAGATATAATAAGGCTACCATACCTTCTCTGGTATGCAGGGAGTAGGGAGGAGAGAGGTAGTGGCTTCTGTTTTATGCAAAGGAAGATTTCTTTTAACAAAAAGAACAAAGGGAGATTTATTTTAACAAAAAGAACATAGTCCATCCTATTTGTGAAAGAAAATCAAGTCCAATTAATGAATTAAAAATTCATTGTGGGTGAGTGTGGTGGCTCACACTTATTTTAAAAGAAATTTTGGAACCTAAGTATCTTTCAAGTTAAACAGCTGGGAGAATGAATGGGGGTAAGATGAATAGTAAGGTCTCCTACGTAAACGATGACAGTATCCCTGAACCCAAGTGAATGCTGAGAAATAGCCTTCATTTGTGGAAGAGCTTCTGAGCCATTTCCCCAAGATCCTGAAGTCACCAGAAAAACTTGCTGATCTGGTACCCATGAAAGAATCTGGAATAATTCTGTGGGTGTTCTTTTTTCCTGGTCAGGAAAAGTCTAGATGCTATAGACGAGCACAGTTGAAGCAATTTGACATCAACTTTCCATTCTTCACTGAACTGGGCAAGCTTTGCACACACACACACACACACACACACACACACACACACACACACACACACCCCTAGGAGTACAGACATACCACAGTTTAGCTAGCCATCTTTTACAGGTTTTAAATCTTACCCTTTCCATCTATCCACTCATTAAGTACAATCTAATCTCTGATTTACAGATTGGCACCACTCACTAAAATATATCCCCAACTCAAGAATCAAAGCTTGAACCATGTTCTAGGAACCTGTCCATGCACACATCTGCTAAACGTTTGAGTCCCTAAACATTATAGCTATGTGAACCAAGCGACTTTAGCCTCCTGCTTCAGATTGCACTTGGCAGATTGTCCTAGGATATCTGTGCAGGGGCTTGCTTTTCACATTTTCACACTCTTTCTTGGTAATCTCACTGTTAAAAATGGCTCCATGCACACAGCTGAAGTGCTCTCCAGTGTCCAGTGTCTTATGGAGAAAATGCATGTACTGCCTCAGCATCCTGCAGGCCTATGTTACAACGCTAGGGGCTACTGATCAACGTCTATGAATTGAAAAGGTTGTGAATTGGATAGCCTTAATATTAAGACCAGAAACTCCATGTATTTGTTCTGGGAGCAATGGATCAGTATTGAATAACTCAAGTTTTGTAGTGGCTTTACAGATGAGCCTCCTGGATCAAGAAGTACTGACTGTGTATTCTAAGGCTCTGCAGGTCAAAGGCACTGAAGAGGCAAATTCTGCCAAGTGTGTTTAACAGCAGTATCTGCTCTTGTAGTTACCCCAAGCACCTTCTTACTGTGTCTTCTCTACTTCTCCCAACAACACTGGAGGTAGTCATTAAATCCACCTGCAGAAAGAAAGATTCAGGTCAGCATAGCTGCTGAATAGAACGGTCAGAATTGGAACTCGATCCCTGAATTCTCCGTCACCACCCTCCTCTCATGCTCTTCTGTCTACAGCGGTAAGGGGGAACCTTGAATCAGTCACTTTATCACCAAACAAAAGACTGTGCTTGCCTCCAGGTCCCTGGAACACGGGCGTAGAGCTTGAAAGACCTGGAGATTGCCATCCTGAACTGTAGTAAATGCCACTTTCGTTTTCATTTGTTTTTTCCCTTTGGGCTATTGCTACTCCATTTGATCAACCTGCAGACCCTGCCCAGAGCTCAAGGAAGTGGTTGCCATAGTGATAGCCATGGAAGTAACATCTTCTATCCTGGCCCATTCAGATTTCTCTTAGTTTTTGTTATTGTGATCTGAACTCTTTGACAAGGATACTGCCTCTCTTAAATGACACACACACACACACACACACACACACACACACACACACACACACACACACGGTTAATGTAAAAATAACCACACTATAACAACTCTTTGTGTGTGTTGCTGATCTTGTCTTCCCTTCAAAGGTCTGGGGAGTCTTTTAAAGCAGGATCTGTGTCTCAGACCATTTTCTTTCAGACAGAACTCAGTACAATGCTCTCTTGTTCCTCTGTTCCTTCTGGGAGCTGTGAGGACAGAAATGAGGTAATATAAAATCACCTTCTGCTATATCTGGATCAGAGCAAGTCATAGACATGAGCAATACTTAGGAGCTTCGTTTCCGTGAGGCATTTGAGGGCATTTATACACTTGGCGTGTGAACAAGCAAGCTTTCTCAGGTGTTACTATGCATGCGTGGAATTCCTTGTTGTTTACTCAGTGCCTTCCTTGATTCCACCTCTCATATTCAGTTTTAGCCCTCCAGAGTATATGCTATCAACCCCTAAAGGTGAAATGATGAGACTGAGGTCTAGAGAAGGTGTGATTATTTAATAATTATTCAAGAAGTCAAGCAGGCTATGGTGGAAATGAAAGGGATAAAGCAGGATTGTGAATTTGAGGTCAGCTTGGGCTGCACTTTGGGGCCAGGAACAAGCTCAGTGGAAGATTTACCTAGCATGTGTGAGGCCCTGGATTTGAGCCTGAGAACTACAAAAAAGGCTATATGCACTGGATGGATTCTCTTGAATCCTTGGTGTGTGTGTGTGTGTGTGTGTGTGTGTGTGTGTGTGTGTGTGTGTATGTGTACATGCACACACGCAAACACGTGTTTATACAGATACAATGAAATACAAAGTAGCATGCTATATATAAACATATATACGCTATAATATGAAGCATAAAGGTTTTATATGTGCTGTATATAAGGAATACATGTGTGCTTTGACTCACTAAAATAGGAGGAATATATTGTATTTTTTCAGTGACACAGTGACATATATATGTTTATATTACCGTGTATGTGCTTATATACATATAAAAGCATCTACAAAGTGCTGTACTGATTACTGGTTTCATGTGTACTGGAACTACCCCACAGACTTCCTAAAATCTCAGCAGGTTCTGCCTGCTACACGCGGTCCTCAGATGCCTCTCCCTCCTTCCGCCCAGAAGTCTCTGGCTCAAGCTTCCCTCTGCTGCCCTGTGGGGAATGGTTGCCTCCCAACCTCATCTTCAGTGTCCTGTCAAAGAGATTGAAGAACTGCTTTTCTCACACACTCCTAAGCCCAGACCCCCTTTCTGTCTTGGTATCCACTGTGTTCCCCTTTCTTTCAGCTCTTAGAGTCTCTTGGAAAATCGGTTTTTTCACCCTATTGCCTTGATCTCCCTGTTGCCAAGCACTCAGCTTTCAGCTTGCCCCTGAAGTGCTGGGCTCCATTTCCCAGTGGCTGAAACTCCCCTTTCTTCTTTCTAATGTGCTTCTGACCCTTGTCAGCCTCAGGATGCTGTTCACCAATCTGAACTCCAAGCTCTTTCCCCGGTTATCTCCCTGCGCCGGTGCTAACTAGAATGCCTCTATCTGCATCCCCACGTGCTGCAGATAACAATCAGACCATTTGTAAAATGCAAGCAGAAATAAGCATGTGTGGGGCCAGCACTCTGGAGGGTTCCGGCAATCTCTCCGTGTTCAGGGAACCCCTCATCCTCCTTTACAGCCCCCTCGGAAGCTTTAACACCAACTGCCAGAGAAGTCAGTGACCAGAGGCATTGGGGCTCTCTCCCTGCGAGCAGGCTGCTTCAGCTCATCTGGCTGACAGAGCCTCCAAAGCAGCTTGATTTTTCGACTCTAATTACCAGCCTCTAATTCAAGGCTGCTCTTCTGATCATTCATCTTTTAAGTGTTCTGCTTCTGAATCCCATTTGGTTCCCTGTCCTCCCTCGCATCCCTACCTCCTCCCCTTGATGTGGCCAGAATAGTTAACTTGGACAATTAGTAAATGCTGAATCATTGAGTCAGTGAATGGGGCAAGTGTCTGTGTGAGGTATACAACTTCCTGAGTGGGTTTAATGGAAGCCTAAAGAGATTTTTCACAGATTCATGGGTTTTCAAAGGAGAAATTTGCATATTAATAAGAAGCTGTTCAGACTGATTCGCTTAATGTGTTTGGAGTAAGTATAATTAAATGTCAAGGGAGATATATCATGAAGTAATGAAGCTGAAGGCAATTCATCAAAAACAAGGTCTGGGGAGAGACATTTCAAATAATAAACAGTTCTCTAACCTTCCTTTTTAAGGTGATTTGCTTAGTCTGGCCCAAGATTTACATGTTTTTTGAGACTCGTTCAAACAAAGATGCTGGGAACGGGGTGGGGGTGGGGAAGAGGAGTGAACATTTTTCTCTATTCAAGTTTCTAACATGCAAGGAGCTCTTCCCTGACTGCAACACTTTTAAAGGGGATAAAACCGATTCAGTTTTGTTTTCGCAGATATTGGGATGGAACTAGAATCAGTGCCCTTCACACTTCCCACAAATACAACAGCCATTTACAACCCCTGCTCTGATGTGAGGGGAGGTGATATGCCAGGATGGCTGGTCACCCAGAGACTGATCTGCAAGAAAAAGTGTTCCATCTCACCCTAAGTCCTGGATGTTGAAGAGTGAGCTCTTTACCTATGAGCTTGTCTAAAGAATCAGCAGCTCCTGGAACGAACTCAATCCACGGTTGACACTGAACTCACTTGGTGTTTTATTCTCCAAGCATTGGATGGAATTAATCAAGAAGCCAGGCACTTGCACAAGATAAATCCTCTTGGATTCTGGATGATTTGGGGATGACCCTGAGGATGGTCATCTTAGCTGGCCAGCTGGAAACTGAGAAGCATCTTGACGCTGCTTCTCAGAATGTGAAATCCATTGGGTTCATTCCCAGAAGGAGCGGAATAAGCAGGACTCTCACTTGCCCACCCAAATGAGGTCTCAGAGCTGGGCTTAGCGGGGAGTTGAGTTGACCTATGAAACCACTGACCGGTCCAGGGAAAATGCCTGCCTTGTGCTGGTTGTCACGCCCAAAGTGAAAGCCTTGCAGACAAATGGAACAACTGAGTGGCTCACACTTGTTCTGACTGCATATTTTACCGACTCTGACTGGGGGAGGGGATTAGGCAGAGAAAACCCATGATTTAGGAACATAATTTAATTTTAATTTTGTGGGATAACAAGACTCTCTGATTTCTACAATAGAAGCTACCATAAGAAGCACTGAGAACAGCCTGCTTTACCCCACATCCCAGCAGGTTGTCTGAACAGCATTATAAAAACTACTGTGACCCATTGCCCTTCTAATGGCACTGTCTCAGAAATCTGTCATGAATTCAAGTTCTACCACTTTTCCGTACTGTTGAGGCAACTCTGGACAGATTGACTCTGTTTTGTTGTCTGGAAAGTAGAGATAACAATGACCTTCTTGTTTGACGTTTGTCACAGTTGGAGACAGTATATGTAAGCTACATTGTTTTGGAGAATTTTGTCCTCAACCCATGACTTCTTGAAGTCATCTACTTTGGACTTGATATCTGTAGATATTCTTTACCCAAAGCCATGGTTAGAGACAGTGATCCCTGGAGTTTCTTCTCCACTTGATTTAAAGCTAAAAGTCAGATGTAGATTTCAGCTGGGAGTATGTAAGTCTGAGCATGAGGGTCTTTGTGGGATTTCATGTTGCATCTATCCAGAGTGAGAGACGGTAAGTGTGTCTTTTTTTGAAAACAAGCTCCTGGTCCTACCCTCTGTCCTGATGGCTGATTTTCTGCCCTCAGTGCACGTGTAGAGAAGACTGACTGATAAATAGGTAGAAGAGAGGAGTGAATTCAAATGTCTGTACTACTACAACTCCTTCTCAAAAGCGTATCTACTGTCAACTCGATATAGTAGACAATCAATACAGACAAGATGAGGCTGGCTCTCTAGCACCCACCTGCTTAGACACCCTCTTACCTCCTGAGGGACTCTCAAACAGTTCCAAGGAACCGCTACAATTTAGTTCAGCCTCATTGAAAAGCAGATGTTGCTGGATTGCATTTTCCTCTAGCTATGTTGGATGAGTTTAAGTAACTTTTCTTATGAACAACTTTAGTTTCTTCCCGAAAACCTCAAAAAAGAATATGGCATTAAGGTCAAAGGTAGTTAAGAATAGAATATTGTAGCCAGGCAGTGGTGGTGCATACCTTTAATCCCAGCACTTGGGAGGCAGAGGCAGGCAGGTTTTTTTTTTTTATGAGTTTGAGGCTAGCCTGGTCTACAGAGCAAGTTCCAGGACAGCCAGGGCTACACAGAAAAACCCTGTCTTGAAAAAAACAAGAAAAAAAAAAGAATAGAATATTGTATTATGGCCACACATAGTAAGAATATTCTATACCAGATTCTTTCAACTCCACTCTTTGGTGCATGAATGTTCAGCAATCTGGAAAACTGTAAACCTTGAACTTCCTATTTATATAGTCAAATGTGTGTTTCCAACTGGGAGCTTTTCCCTCCCAAACAGTGGACTGAGTATTCTCAGCTCCCACTGTTAATGGGAATCTCTATCCCATAATCAGTTTGCTAAGACTGTTTATGTGCTGGATTGGGACCAAACTCTATCTTTAACCCTGTGTTTCAGGACAGACACATCATGTTCAAGAGCAAGAGATAAAGCTAGAAGGCAACTCCTTCCTTTCCTACCCTCAAAGTTCAGTGTGAAATGCTTCTGACCTGCTAAAAGTTGGCTCACGAAATATATTCCCTGGAGTGTTTTTTTGCACGGTGTCCATGGGAGTGGGAAGAAAGCAGGAGGTTTTTGTGATCAAGTACAAATGGGAACTGAATTCAGCAAATGTCAATGGAATTTTGCAGTGGTCTTTCAAGGGCTGTGTTTCTAGAGATCATCGTGCAGAGCCAAGCAGGCTGTATGACCTACAGCATTTCCTACACTGCAGTGGCTAGAGAGCATTTATCAAGAAAAGTCACAGCACAGTGTCCATAGACTTGAAGTCTGGCTGAAGATGGACTTTGGCTATTGTTGTTTGTCTAATTCATGTAAATTACTGTCTATAAAATGAGGTCTTCTTTAGGATGGGTGGTCCTTATTGTTAGAATTTGGTCTTAAGGAAATTATTTTAGGGCCCCATGAGCAAGCTTTTTTTCTATCCTGAATGAGAAGGCTGCCAATTTCTCTCCTGAAAACGCAAGCCTAGAGAGTGAATTTTATGTGATAGATTGACGTTATGATATGATTGATTTTGCCGTACCATGGGACAAGCAATTCATTCTCTGCCTAACAAATAGCAGGTGCTACTTGCTCAAGGAAACCACCTACATAGAAGTAAAATATCTTTTAGAGGGGCTGTCAAGAGTACTGTGTTATGGAATTCTATATACTTTATTGCTCTGGGTAACTTGTTATTCTCTCAGGATTACCATTTTTCTTTATTGGAGTGTGCAAGCCAATAGGAGTGTACAGGTGGGGCATCTACGATGGCTGTGGCTGTTTATACTGGATCCTGTACTTTGCAGCTTTCCTCCCAGGCCACCTCCATGATGAAGCCCTGTGTCGACCCTCTACCATGGCCCCCAGCCTGTTTCTTCCCATCACCACTCTTTTGTGCACATCTTTGTGCTTGAAATGCCTGCTTCGGGTCTTCTGCTCTCAAACTCTCATTCATCCTTCAAAGCTAAACTCCACACCACTTTAGTCATGATCTTGACTCCTGTTTTCCCAGTGGTTGGATTCATCCCCACCCCTCAGCTCATTCTTTTACTATTTGGTTTTCTCTGAGAAACAAATCTCGTGATAGAGCAAGAACAAAATGTGACTCAGAGAGGGACATCCATAAAGGAGGAAGGTAAGATGGACAGGCCTGACCTGTTGCCACTCAGACAGTTCCTGCCAGCCCCATGTGGAATGCTCTGCAGTAAAGATGCCTCGTCATAGATTAGCATTGTGCTCATCTTGGATGCTGCAGCCTTGATCAACACCCACCTGGAGTCAAGCATTTGCTGAGATGACCCCAAAGGCTCCAATGGCAGGGGCCTGTCAACTGACCACATTTCACCCAAGAATACAGCAAGTGCTTTTTCAAAGGATGAGCAGAATGGGTGTATCACTAGGTCTTCCTCGTTGATTTTGCGGTCCACAGGTTCAGAACGTTAGATAAGGAAGGGATTTGGCTGCACTGCTGTCTGGGTGGCTCCTTGTTTTGCAGATGTGGAAACAGAGACTTTGCGCTGGGACATAAGCTCCTTGCTTTGTAGGATCTGATCCACACTAAACTGAAGCTCAAATCAGAGTCCAGCAGCTGACCCAACCATCTCCATCTCTACTCTGTTACCAATAGCATGTATCAGTGTCCACTTTTCTAACTTCCACAGAGGTGCTGCCTCTTCCAGGGAGACCAAGGCACATAGGTACTGGGTAAGAAAGTGAGAAAAACCATTAAAACCTGTGCTAGGTCATTGAGGTTCTATTAGATCTTAAAAGCAGTATTTATTGAAAGGAACGATTTGGCTTTTGTCACTTGAAATCTTCACACAGTTATAGATACCGAAAGGGAACTGGAACCCACGACCCAGCTCATCTGCAGCAAGTAGGTGGTGTTCTCTGAAGATGTTTTGGTAAAAGAAAGAAAATCGGTGAGCAGAATGGAAGGAAATCAAAAAGTTTGTCTCCCTCTCTGCTCTCGGCGAAGAAACTTCGGGGCATTTCTGAAGTCCCTGTGTGTGCCCTGTGCTGGAGCCATCTTCTTGCTCATGGGGGGAGGGAGCTGCCCCACAGGGGCCTGGCCCACTTGAGTGGCGACTGATAATGCTTTAATTACCAAGCCCAGAGCAGGTGATGTCTGGCTGCCGGTCCTCAGGGCTCTTGATTACTCAACTCCCCCTCTACAAGGAAACACTTTCCACATCAATAATTAAACAGAACAATTAAGGCAATTTAAAAAGTATAATTAGGCAGAATCAACTCTGTGTCCCCGGAGCATTCTCTCTCTTCATCATGTTTCATGCTCTCCCTCACTCGCCTTTCTTTAAAGCATCATTTGGGGGATCTAGCAGGCCTCTGTTTTGAATCTTTAAAGTCCACTGGGACAGGGGGAAAGTCCATTTACAAGCATGAAGGCAAGGAACGGAAGATAAGGACAGACCCAGACCATCTGCTTTCTGTCCTTGACATGCTGTTTCTGACACACAGACAAACAACCTCTGTTCGTGGGATACAAGAAGGGACATGGGGGTGTCTATAGTGCTGTCACCTGCAGTGGGTCAAGGGGTCTCTGGCCTAGGGTCCTCTGTCCCCGGGATGGTGCCAAATACAATGTGTGAGTTCCTGAAGGAAGACCACAGGACAAAGATATGTGAGCCTCTCCCACCCACTTCCCAGAACTTATCTGTACCCTCTGCTGGAGAAAATCTGTTTTTTTTTTTTTTTTTTTTATTTCAAGCTGAAGGAAAGGAAAATTAGTTGAGGGCTCTCTTAGCCTGTTTTTTTTGTTGCTATCACAGAATACCAGAGGCTGGGTTTGTAAACAGAGAGTTTTATTTGGGTGGTTCTGGGGGCTTCAGATGCAATCAGCAAGCCCAGCTTTGCGGTAAGGGCTATACAGGTTGTTTCACAACATGGCAGAGAAACTGCCATGTGTGGAAGGAGCCAACCACATGGGTGACCTGGCTTTACAGCAACTCTTCTAGAAAGAACTCTCACTTCTTTAAGACTCTGCTGGACCAACACGGATGCAGTCCTAAGATTCGAGCCACCTTAGCCACTCATTAGGCCCCACCTCTTACCGAAGCCACCACACTGGGGATCAAGCTGCCAGTGTGTGAATAACTGGGTGTAAACACTTCCAATCTATAGCATGATTCAACCCCAAATGTGAAAAATATGAGAACTGGTGATGTCTCCCAGCTCAGTGTACTACTTTGAACTTTACAGTCTGTGTGTCTGGACTTCTCTAAGATCCCAGGGTAAAGGCTGATCTGATGGTTCGCAACAAAGAAAAATGTACTGATGAAGCAAGGCCTGTCACTGTCCACATGCCAAAGACCCCCCCTATGTCAGCATTCAGGGAAGGCTGTCCTGAGACATCACAATCTAACCGGGAGCCAAGAATGCGAAGCCTGTCCTAGGAAGGAAGGTGAGGAGCCATCAGGAACTCACACACCAGGGCCCAAGGGACAGCAGACTGCAGTGCAGTGACCAGGACAGATCTGTGATGACCCTGTGGAGACAGAAGGGCCAGGGCAAGTCAGCAGCATTCAGGCCTGCGGATGGCAAGGTCAGGGTCCACAACCTTAGGCCCTTCCTGGAGGTCACAATGGGGCCAGGCAAGCTCAGCACAGCCTTCTCTGCTCTAACATCCTTTCATGGCACGCTATTTCCTGCACCCACTCCCTGCTTCCTCCCCAAGGGATATTTATTTGACTTTCAACTTGACAAAGGAAATCACTGAGAAGAAAATAGTATTTCTCTTTTCTTCATCCCTGGACAGATTTCCACAAGAACTCAAGGGGAAAATAAAACTATTTAGCCCTAAATACTGGCAAATACAAATTCACCTCTGATGATCTTCGGGGTCAGCAGGGAGAAACCTGATCAGACATAAGGCTGTGTCATTAAAAGGACAGGCTCAGTTGGAGGAGACAGAGTGAGAACGTCCTCCTCTTCCGTCCTCCTCTGATGTACAATTAAAGCATAAAATGAGTGAGAAAATATCCAATTTGTTTTCTCTAGAGTTCAAGCGGCAATTTGAAAGACTTACTGAACATAGGGGAGAAATAATGAAAACGACCTGCAAGTCTCCTGGTTCGAAAAGGAAACATTTAATCAAAAGACCTAGAGGAAACAAATAAGCAGAAACCAGAACCCACCCCCACAGTGGTCTAGAGGGCAAACAGGCTGCCTCAAAGAAGAAGCAGGAAGTAGGCAGTACATGTCTTCCCACAAATAATACACGAGAAAACACTGGCCTCAGAGAATGGTCTCAAGGAAGACACGTTGGTGACTTGGGGGTTCTTAAGCATCATCCCCAGTGTCGGGGAGACAGTTCATTGGGCGGAGTGCTTTCAGGGGGCAAACATGAGGACCCCGTGTCCAGACCTCAGTCATGTAAAAGCCAGGGATGGTGGTGCACTCCCATAACGCCAGCACAGCGTGATGGGGAGAAAGAGGCGTTCCTGTGCTTGCTGTCAGGCAGTCTAGACCAATCTAGGAGCTCCAGGTCCAGTGAGAGACTGTCTCCAAAGGCAAGGTAGAAAGTGCTCGAGGAAGAGACCCAATCTGGACTCTGGCTTCCACGTATGTGTGCATGCACAGAGTATCTCAAATGATCGTGGTGAAGACAGTTAAAATATTCCAGTGAAGAGGAACCCTCACCTTTGGGGGATGGGCGCAGATCTGGGAATTTGGTCTTTGCTTGCCAGTGACCATGTCTTCTGATGGCTGAGGGTCTTTACTTCTGTCTTTGCAGACTTAGAGATTTGACGTCGTCCTTTGTGGACAGCCCTTACAATGATTCCCTGTGTCCATTGGGTTTGTCTGTGTGTCCTCTTCTCGTTCTTCATTTTCTTTGTTCTTAAACCCAACGGTTATGTGGGAGCCCCAGTGTGCAGCCCTTGTCCAGCCTTTGTTCTGTCTTAGTTAACTGATCCTGTTTCCTTCTTGAGGAATAAGCTACACGAACCAAATTATTTTATGTCTTTCTTACTATTTCACTGCGGTCCACAGAACCACAGGGACAGATGGCTAGGTCACTTTATTTATAGAAAGGAAATATTATAAGAAGAATATGGGTTCAGCTTCATTTGGTCTTTTGAAAGGCTCTTGAGCCTTAGGTGCTGGACTCGGGCTCTAGTTCCTTCTGCCTTTTGTGAATGTCCTAGTTGGTATGACTGCTCCTCTTTGGCTGTTCTTGCTGCTTCTGATCCTTTCATTTTTAATCTAAAAACTTTTTAAATAAGCACACATAACACTAGGTTTCATTGAGACGTTTCTCAAACAAAGTTTATTTTTGTTGATTTTGCTTTTCTAGCCCGCTGTTTCCCCTGACCACTCCCTGCTCTCCCTCCTCACCCTCCCATCCTCCTTTCTGATTCATGTCGTGTGTGTGTGTGTGTGTGTGTGTGTGTGTGTGTGTGTTCATCCTATAGCTCACCCCCCAGCACTTCTCTTTCCTTTCCATTGTCTCCTTCCTGTCCTGTGACTTTGACCTGCCCTCACCCCCACTGATGTACATATGGTTAGACATGATGCTGACCTATGTACATGAGAGAGAATAAGTTATTCTCGTCTTTCTGGGTCACCTTCATCTAATGCAATACTTTACAAATGCATCCGTTTTTCCTGTACATTTCGTACTTTTACAGCTGAATGAAATTTCATTATTACCCGTCCTTCTGTTGATGGACATCTAGACTGGTTCCATTTCCTGGCTGCTGTGAACAGAGTGGCAGTGAATATGGATGCATGAACAGGTATCTTTGCGAGAGTCCTTATGCTGGGGAGTGGTATAGCTGGGTAGTATGGGAATTCTATTTTTAATTTTTTGAGGAATTGTCACACTAATTTCCATAACTGTCAGCCCACAGTACTGCTAGCAGTGAGTAAGGGCTTCCCTCTCCCCACATCCTCGCCAGCATTTATTGTTGTCTATTTTCTTGGTGAGAGCCTTTCTGGCCGGAGTCTGCCCCTGGTTCTTGCGGTGGTCATTTCTGTTTTATTTCTTACCCTTTTCACTTCTCAGACATGATGAAGTTATTGGTTTTCTTCCAGGCACTGCCCATTTGATGGACAAGCTCCAAATCAGTGGGTCGACTGACCACGGCTCTAAACTTCTGAAATCACAAAGCTTTCTTCTCATATGCTCTTTGCCCCAGATATTTTATCCCAGTGCTGGAATGCTAACTAACATACTCTATCTTACCACTACATATTTGCTCAAATTTTCAATATGTTTATGTCACATGTTCTCAGCTGACAAGAGATGCCATTCCTCGTGTGACCAGAGTTCCACTTCCTTTTCTGTGGCTGTGCTAAACATCATAACAGAAAACAACTTAGGGGAAGGAAAGTGTTTATATGGTTTCACTTCCCGGTCCCACACAGTCCATCACTGAGGGCAGTCAGGGCAGGAGCTCCAGTAAGAACTGAACCTGAAACCATGGAGGAACACCACTGACTAGATCCCTCTCTGACTCCCTCAGCTAGCTTTCTCACATAGTCCAGACCCACCTGCCTAGGGTTGGTGCTACCCACAGTGGGCTGGGCCTTTCTGCATTAATAACCAATCAAGAAAATCTCTCACAGATACAGACACAGGCTGATCTGACCAAGACAATTCTACAGAGGTACCCCTTTTCTGAGTGACTCTAGATCGTGTTAAATTGAGAGTAAAAACTAACCAAGGGCACCTGGTGTCCATCAACTAACCTTGTGTCATCTGTCCATTAAAGTAAAACTTAAATAGACATTGTTCAATATAGTGTGTCTTGAAATAGGCACCAAGACCCGATAAGGAGTTTTGTTTTATTCTTTCCTTCAGTGTGTGGTAAAGACTCATTGATTTCCTGTCCGACCCATGGTGTTCTGTTTTGACAATCTTATAATATCTAAGGTAGATGTTAAATGTCATACTTGCCTCAATGAGGTAAAGTAAGTCAATAATCCACTTGCCCAGCATTTTGAAGGAAAACTACATCAAATTAAAACTAACCCAAAATAGCAATTTCTAAGTGGGTA
The DNA here is from genome assembly GCF_949786415.1 of Peromyscus eremicus. NCBI lineage: Eukaryota > Metazoa > Chordata > Mammalia > Rodentia > Cricetidae > Peromyscus > Peromyscus eremicus. Next base: position 47,797,581 of record NC_081423.1, read on the forward strand.
ACAAAGTCAGCACCTTAGTAGTAATATACACAAACCATCAGCCTCTTAGAAATTAGATGCTCTTATCAATATTACTTATATGCAAATGTACAAAAGAACCAATAAATATAAACAAATGGTTATGAACAATGTTTTCTCTTGTCTTGCCTGGTGGTGTCTATTTTATATCTTGTCCTATTTTATTATAGTCTCAACTTTTTTTCTTTTCAAAATAGGGTTTTACTCACAGAGATCCACCCTGCCTCTGCCTTACGAATACAGGGATTAAAAGTATGCATCACCATGTCCAGCATGTCTAGTCTTTTGTGAAATGGTTGGTTGCAATGTTTTAAAGCAGCTATTCTCAACTAAGAGGCAATTTTGACTCCTGAGGACCTTTGGCCATGTCTGGAGACATTTCTGGATCTTGTAACACTTTGAAGGAGGACTAGGGAAGGGAGGGTGCAGCTAACATCCATAAGGTAGATATAAACATCCGCTCAAGCCCCACAATGCACAGGACAGCCCTACAACAAGAAGTCATGTCATCCATGCCGTAATGCCAGCTGTGTTAATGTAGAGAAACGGATCAGAATGGTGGCATGCACAAATCATAAAACACTTCTCCTGATTACCAAGAAGCACAGAACCTTGCCTATAATGGCATGCCAAGGTTCTTCCAAGAGCAGTATTAGTCTTTATAAGGACTTTACCAAGTGAACCTGGTTTTCCACATCACAGAACTTGATGCACGGTTTTTCAAAGTTATAACAGTGCTTGAGACTTGGGTCTTCCAGGCCATCCAGGGTATTTTGAGGTTAAAACATTAGTGACTGCTTCCCTGGGTGCTCATGAAAGCTGATTCATCACTCGGGTGATTAGCAGTGTTGGTCAGAACTAATGAGCTTCGGGTGCCAGTGGCTGGTATTTGAGCTTAGTGGGGCATTGAGACTCCAGCACACTCAACTTCTTTCTGACCTGCCTGGACCTCTGTTGCTTCAAAACCCAGCAGTGAGGAAACTGCTGAAATGGCTGTTTAGTTCCCATCAGGCTAATTACTTCTTTTCCCAAGATGAGGTCTATATTGGGAACGGCTGGGGCATCAGAAAGCACAGAACATCCTGCTCACTGGGGCAGACAAGTGCAGGCTGCTTTTGTATGCCTCAAAAGAAATGGGCTATTAGAAAGAACGGGAAAGCAGACTACACAATGGAAGGACTTCTAAGGCCATCTGTAGGTCAGGCCAGCCAAGAGGCAGGTTCTGAGTAAAATGGAGAGGCAGGAGTTGGGGGCATGCCATGTGGAAAGAAAGGCCAAGAGTGGGTCACAGACAACTCTCCTAAGTGATAAAGATCTTGCAATGGGTGAATCTGCTTTGAGATGCAAGGTTTGAGAGCATCACAATGGCATGTAGCAATGATGATCTGGTTTTATGAGCAAAAGAAGTTTTTTTAAGCCAGGTGGACACATGTATATATTCTTCCATGATGTTGGCAGTAGTCACTATAGGTTGGTTCTCCAGACTTGTACAGGTTAGGAAAAATTTCAAAGTCTGTAGTAACCTAGTGGGTAAGGTCATAGGTTTGTGATCCTGTTTGGTTGGCTTAATGACAGTCTTCTTAAGTAGAGTTTCTATTGCTGTGATGAAACACCATGACAAAAAGTAAGTTGAGGAGGAAAGGGTTTATTTGGCTTACACTTCCACATTGTTGTTCATCACTAAAGGAAGTCAGGACAGAAACTCAAACAGGGCAGGAACTTGGAGGCAGGAGCTGATGCAGAGGCCATGGAGGGATGCTGCTTACTGGCTTGCTCCCCATGGCTTGCTCAGAGTGCTTTCTTAGAGAACCCAGGACCACCAGCTCAGGGATGGCACCGCCCACCATGGGCTGGACCCTCCCCCACCAATTACTAATTAGGAAAATGCCTTACAGGCGTGCTATCAATCTGGAGACATTTTCTTAATTGAGGTTCCCTCCTCTGAAGACTTAACGTGTATCAAGTTGACAGAAAACTACCCAGCACAGCAGGCCAGCTACTTTACATTACTCAGCTCTGGTCTTCTAATGTGTCAGTGTGCGGTAGGGCTAGTAGAATCCCTAGATTTGTTTCCCCCCAAACACATCACATATTTAACAGGACTGGGAATGCTGGAGCTGTCCACAGTGAAGCTTGTCTGATCTTACCTGTTTTCCTGCTGTGTCCCCATCCTACTCCCCCTAAAGCTCCCTGAGACACTTTATATGTGTACCCTCATTTTAAATGGCTTCCAGCTGGTTAAAAGTATTTGTTCAAATTTAATGTAGGGCAACCAACCAAATCAGGTCAACCAATAATTTTCATTATACTTCTGTTCTTGGCAAGAGTTGAACAATGGCCATATCTTCTCTCAGACAGTTGGCATGAGCGAATGGGATAGCTGTCCATATTGGTACTTGGTGGTGTGTAGCATGGCTCATCTGTCTGAGTCATCTGAAAGGCCAGCATCAAGGCGTTTACGGACCTTATGACAACCTGCTGTTACTGTGGCTAAACTCACTGTCTTCATCTTCAGCACCATTACTAATACCACCACCAGCATCGTCTTCACTAGCTGAAACCCTGCTAACTTTTGTTTGGACGAGCTTGGTATTGTAACAGTTTCTCACCATGGCTTTTCCCGTTTGTAATAGGCATAGTCAGGAACTGACTCTGCTCCCAGCTGGAGCCGCTTGTATCTCCACAAAGGAGAACTGGAACAAAATAGTGATGCAGTGGCTCGTTGATGAATAGTTAGCCTATCAGAGTTGAGACAAGAGTAAAACCTGGCTACTCTAAAGCTTTTGACAAACAATATCAGTACTATGCTCCTTCAGACTCTTTTACAACCAGGGTAGCCACATGGATTAGGACTTATTTTCTTATCTTATCTTACATATTTTTGGCATTTTAAAAAGAGTTAAGAAAAAAGAATGGATCAAGCCAGAGGTAGAAGCAATTCTATTTCTCAGTGCTTACATTCTTTGGAGGTAGAGTGTTGGCCAGCAGCTGCAGTCTCTAGAGGCACCCATTGTTAGTAGTGCGGGATGCCTCTGCCCATATTTTGTTAAGCTTATATTAATAAAAACTCAGTATATCATTACCTCTGGCTAAAACAATGCTTCCTAGTATCATCAAAAACCTCAGGCATGCAGCAGCTACTCATTAAGCAGATCTTCAGCATTTAGCTGATGCATGTTACCTTGGAATCTTAACTAGTCTGGCTCATGTGCTCACTGATGGGTCAACCAGATGACTTGAATGAGTTGGGCTGCACTCGCTTACATGTCTGGGGCATCAACTGCTAAAAGATGATCTAAAGAGGCTTTGGCTGATGTAGCAGAGTTGACTCAACTTCTCTTCATCTTTCATCCTCTAAGAAGCTAGTCTAGGCATGCCCTAACGGTGATGGCAGAGCACAGGAATTTGCAGGGAAATGGGATAGAGCTGGAAAGTACTACATGCTTCTTTTTGTGTGCAACTAGGCTGATTCTATTTCCTTACTATTGTGAATAGTATAGCAATAAACATGGATCTGCAACTATCTCTGTAGTAGAATTCAGAGCCTTACTCTTGGGGCGTACACCCAGGAGTGGTATAGCTGGGTCTATTTTTAATATTTTGAAGAAACTCCAAAGGGATTTCCATAATTGTTGTATTTATTTGTGCCCCAACTAGCAGGTGTTCGGCTATTTCCACACCCTCTCCAACATTTGTTGTCATATTCCTTGATGATAGCCTTTGTGACTGGCGTAAGGCGGTATCTCTGATTTCAATTGCAATTTGCTGATGACTAGAGGTGTTGAACACTTTTAAAATGTTTGTTGGTCATTGGTAGTTCTTCATTTCATTAGCCTATGTGTTCACAGGTTTATTTGGTTTATTGTAGAAATGTCTATGCTACCAGAAGTAATCTACAGATTCAAGACAATCCCTGGGAAAGTTCCAAATACATTTGTCTTAGTTTGATTTTCTGTTGTTATGGTAAACACTATGACCAAAAGGCAACTTGGGAAGAGAAAGTTTATTCAGCTTATAAGTTATAGTTCATCATCAGGGGAGGCCAGCACAGGAGCTCAAGGCAAGGACTGAAGCAGAGACCATACAGAGAAAACTGTTTACTAGCTTACTCAGTCTGCTTTTTATACAACCCAGGACTACCTGCCCAGAGGTGGCACTGTCCACAGTGGGCTGAGCCCTCCCACATCAATCATTAATTAAGAAAATGCCCACAGATATGCTTATAGGCCGATCTTATGAAGGCAATTCCTCAGTTGAGGGTCTCTTTCCCAGCATAGTATTTCTCACAGAACTAGAAAAAAAGATTCCAAGAATTCAAATAGAAAACAACAGGCCATGAATAGCCTAAGCAATCCTAAGAAGAAAGAGCAATACTTGGAGATTTTACAATATCTGACCTCAAATTATACTACAGGACTATAGTGACAAAGACAGTCTGGGTACAAACAAACAAACAAACCCACCAACAAACAATAACAACAACAACAACAACAGCAGCCTTACAGACCAGTAGAAGAGAATAGAAAGAAGACATAGAAGTGGAATAAACCTACACAACTATGACCACCTAATTTCTGGTAAAGGTGTCAAAAACGCACACTGAACAAAAGACGTGAAGTCAACAAATGGTGTTGGCAAACGTAGGTAGCAACCACAGAAAGATGAAATCAGATCCCCATCTCTCACCCTGCACAAAATGAAGCCAAAGTGGATTGAAGACCTTAACTTAGATGCCAAAACATTGAAACTTCTAGAGACAAACTAAGGGGACACACACTAATATGTAACTATTTGCAAGAACTTTCTAAACAAGACTCCAACTGGACTACATCAAAATATATAGCTTTTTTTTTTTTTAATTCTGCACAGCAAAGAAAGTCTCAGCAGAGAAAACAGATGGGTCACAGAGTGAGGGGAAATCTCTGTCAGCTATACTTTAGACAGGGAGCTAATATCCAGAATGTACAAAGAGCTACACAAATCAAATGCCCAAGAAGTAACCTGGTATTATCTGTAGGTCTGTCTAAGTCATTGCAAATAGATGAAGCTCCATCTTTTTATCACCGGAAATGCTCTTTTATATATATTTACTATAATGTGTTGATTTTTTTTAAAGCCAATTTCCTAACTGTAGTCTTAGTAAGGATTAGTATGTTTCCTGTGTTAGGGAATGTAGTAGTACTGATGCTATTTTGGATGTTCTGCTACACGAGGAAGATGAGTGTATTTGAACTTGTATTTCTTTAAATTATTCATCCCCCAGCAGGGAATGCTTGGTTCTCTTCCACCTCCATGTTTTCAAACACTTTCTTCAAAATCCTCCGTTTCTCAGTTGACCCCAATGAGCCACCTTGATAAAATGAATTTGCACATAAAGTAGCTGAAGAGGGCACCTTGCTTGTGTCTGCAGCCCCTCCACTTTGTCGTCCATGCAGATCATGTGAAGGTCACTTGTGGTGCCTTTGGCATCAGCCCCTCACTCTCTGCTCACACAGCTTGGTTTGGTCAGCCTTCTCTAAATCCCTTAGTCAGGATCAACATTCTTTGAATGTAAAAACCTGGTCAGTATGACGGTTCTGCTACTGAAATGTGTTGATCCCAATGCCTACCCCCTCTAGGTGGCAAGCTCTTTGAAGGCAAGAACATTGTAATCCAAGCAGCTCTATTTTCTAATAGGATATTTGGCCCAAGTAGACACTCCATGAATGTTTGCTAAGTCAAGATCTTGGTTGAGAACAAACCTGCCATTGTTCAAACAGTGATAATTCAACACATATTGACCTTCTTAGTCATTCAGTATGTACCTGTTAGACATGTACAGAAAATTACATAACACACTCTCCAACTTACAATGGTCCTACTTAAGAGTTTCTGACTTTATGGTGATTGGAAAGAAAGACTTTTTCAGTAAAAACTGTATTTTGAATTTGGAGTTTTGGTATTTTTCCTGGTCTAGAGGTGTTCATAAAGCACTCTGATGATGCTGGGCGGCATGAGCCCTGGACCACAGCTCCCAGCCATCCACAAGACTGAAAAGCCCCTGGTAAAGATGAGTGCTGAAATGAGGGGCAAATGGAAGACTCACACACTGCACTGGGGAAAACAAGGAAGCAACATACTTCACAGGACCCCAGCAGTTTGATAAAGCTAAACATAGAACTGTTCAGTGAAGCGGCAATCTTCTTCCTTGCTACTTAGAGAAAAAAAGTTTGTGTTCACGATAAGTGGAAACAAAAGTTTGGGGCTGTTATGTTTGTGATTGCTGAAAACTGGAACCAAATCAGATGTCCTCTGACAGGTCAATAGACAAACATACTGCCCTGCATCTATACAACACAACACTACTCAGCTATAAAAAGGACTGAGCTATTTGTGTGCATGGCGGCTTGAACTGGATCTCCACCACATGGAGGCAGTGTGAAATGAGCCAATCACAGAGAGCCGTGGGCCGTGTGATCCCAGTTGTGTGTCATTCTCAAAAGGACAAGCAACAGTGATAGAGACCAGATCTAGATAAATGGTTGCAGGGTGAGGGGAGAGTAGGGCTATAAAGCAATTCATGATAGTGGAATGACTAGACAGTTTTATGTTCTGATCACGGGTAGTTATGCAAACCTATACCATAGCATGCACACAGAGTTGAACCCTCCCCACAAAGTCGATTCTCTTATGCATGAGTTTAATATAAAACAAAACTTTGCTTGGGGACGTAAAAGAAAATGTGTATAGGTGAAAGCTGCTGCATTTCTCCAGATTGGTGGACTTAGGGTGGAGAGGATGGCATTGCTTTCTAAACCCATCACTGCGTTTTATGAAATCCTAGTGTCAGTGTCCAGGAAGAGGGGAAATGTGTTTTATATAAATATTTTTCCAATTCTCCAGTCCGTGTGGAGGAGACCACACTCAATAGAGTATGTGCAAGAGTAAAATAAGTAGGAAAATTCATGTGAGATGTGAGACTATGGAAATAATAACAACACTCTACAGGGAACAGAGTAAACATAAAATAGAAGAAATCTGGCAGACTGAAAAGGATTAGAGAGAAATTCGGTATATGACTCCAATGGCACATAGGGGCTGGGTAGAATAGTTGCCTGCTTAATTTAAAAATTAAAAAAAAAAATCGAATCTTTGTTCAGTCATGGAAAGAGGGCCAGAAAGATTGCAAGAGATGTGGAGGACTGTTGTGAAACACTTTTAGAAGTGGCATGGCCCATGTAATCAAGAACACACACCAGCTGTGGCTACGTGTGCAAGTGCACGTACACACATACACACACACACACACACACACACACACACACACACACACACACACGGGGGGGGGGGCGGCGGCGCCGCTGTCAAGGGTTGGAGAGATAGCTCAGCTTTTGAGATCACTAGTCTCTCGTAAAGAGGATGGAGGTTTGGTTCCCAGCACCCACATGGTAGCCCACAACCATTTACAACTACCATCCCAGGGGTATCTGACACCCTCTTTTGGCCTTTGCAGGCACTAGGCATGCACATAGATACACACACATGCAACAAAACAATCTTACATGTAAAATTTTTAAAAGAAAAATATTAAGACATGGAAGTAGGAGGTAGTCTAATTGGCAGGTAGCAGGAGTCGTCAGAAGTGGGTGCATTATATGAGAAGGAAATCGGAGATGAAGTATGTTCATAATATGTTGTTTGCATGTATAAAATCATCAAAAATTAAATAAAAATCAATAACATTGAGAAATGTTTAAAAGGCCACTTGGGAAGCAGTTGTGTTCCCACGACCTCAGCACAGCACCTATGAGGCTTTGTTTCTGTGCAGAAGGAAGGGTCCAGGTCCAGTGCACAGATGCAAGGCATCTGCCACATCTCTGCTGTGGTGGAGACACCTAGCACATGTGAGCCGCTTCGTCTGCAGGGTCTGTGCCTGACAGCCCTCGGGTTTATTTGGCACCAAGGGTCCTGTCTGGCTGCCTCGTTTTTCTTCCTAATGACTTCCCTGGGTCCTCTGCACGTTCTCTGGGCCCACTCTTCACATTTCCAAGTCCCTGGACAAGGGTACCGCTGAAGGCTCACATACCATGTGTCTAAACATTTTAAAAGTTATAAATCAAGCTAATACACTGTTAGATGAAATGTCTCTCTTTGACAGATATTCCTTGGTAACAATAAAACAGAAAAATAAGCTTAAATCTATTGTTTTTGTATGTCTTAAAGTTGGCAAAACACCAAAGATGACTCAATTTAATTATTATTTCTCATTTGGGATTTTCTGTAGATGGGCCAGCAGTGTTTGGATGAGCCATAAAATAAAGATATACACAAATCATGACCTATGGCACTCACACAGTGAGATTTATTTTTCAGCCCTAAACTTTCAGTAAATACTAATTATGTTGCAATCAATATTCCTCATATTAATTTTATTCTATTGACAGTAATGGTCTCAATCACAGACTGAGAAATGTTTTCTGAAAAGATCCAGATAGTAAATAGTTTAGACCTGCATGCCATATGTCTTCTGTCCTTCTCCTTTTTGTGTACTTACAGTTCAAAAGCTGAATAGACAGTGTGCAAGCAAATAGGTATGGACGTTTCCACAAAAGTTTGTGGATTAAAAAAAAAGCTAATTATCTGCATCCCCTGATTCCATGAAGGAATTCCTCAGAAGGAAACCCCGTATCAGTTAAGCAATCACTTACCACTCTCTCCACTCAGCCCCTGGCACTATGGGATGCTTCTTATTAGTGTTGCATACAGGTAGAACCAGAAAATTAAAGAAAATAACATAGGTTTGGAGTACAGAATTGAGTTTGGTGATCACAGATATAAAGAATTTTGAGATGTGGAAATTGTAATATACTCTGATAAAAAATGTAAATTAAGATCAAATGTGAAACTTAAGAAATCAAGTTATTAATAGCTCAGTTGGGCATGTGCTGGACGATTGCATTAATCTCAGTAAAACTTTGAAAATGCAACTTCTTTAAAGTTGACACATTCGTTTAAAAAATGTGTAATTTAGTTTTATCAAGCCCTGTTTTGGTTAATGAGTTCTCAGAATCCGCTTGGGACACCTCCTAGTCACTCCTAGAGTCCATGTCATGAGTGCCCTGCTTCGCTGTGGTAGACACCTATTTGGAGTAGCACTGTGGTGAGTTCACAGTGTGTAGGATCTCCTTCAGTCTTGGACTGGATCAGGAGAGGCAAAGGATACGCATGCATGCACGCACACAGAGCATTACCAGGAGAAAGCTCTTTGGTGTTAGCGAACAGGAAGCCTTTGCTTAGTACTGAGTTAGTCCTTTCTCTTAGCTGACGTCTTCTCTTACTCAAATCCTTCCCCAAATTAGTGAAGCATGTTCATCTCCAGTGTTGGCACCGGTGCATCCCTTGTGTGCTCTTAGCATCCAGGGATTTTGTTTCAAAACATTAGAGAAAGAGATTTGGAGAAGTGTTTTCCTGGAGCCTGGATGAGGTTTGCGATGAGAGTGTGCTCAGGTCTATGGGTTGCACTATATTGCTTACTGGCGAGATGGCTGCTATAGTAAGTGTGTGCATATGTGTGTGTGTGTGTGTGTGTGTGTGTGTGTGTGTGTGTGTGTGAATGTGCAATTCATGGGCCTTTCTGAACTGTAGGGGTGAACACCAGAACCCTCTGTCTGTATCCCTTTCTATACATGACCTTACCCCTTCCCAGTGGCACGAGGCCTGCCGTGCTGATGGACACTCACTCCTTGCATTCCTGAAGTTTGATGGCAGCTTCATTTCAGGACGTTATTATGCTACCACTTCGCCCTGTCATGTTGTAGAGTGAGGCTTATGATGAATGTCTGGCATTATTTTTGGTATGGTTTCGGTATTACATTAGTATGGTTTTCTATTGCTGGGAAATCTCGAGACTCGCCCAGGATGCTGAAGACAAATTTGAAAAAAGCATCCAGAGCATCCGGGCCTCCAACCACTGCTGCCACTGAAGCTTCAAGCTCTTCTTCTGTCCCAAACTGAAAAGGCCTTTGATTTTGTTCCTACTCTGTGTTTAGGACCAAGAAACAGGAAGAAGGAAAACAAAATGCAGGGAGTGGAAGGGGAGGAGTGACGGAACCAAAGCCCATCACTGCCAAAATGGAGCAAAGACTCCCTGCAGTCTCAGATTTACTCGCCTCCTGTCCTCACAGGTTTTTTTTTTTTCCCTACAAGCTTTGCGTGTTGCTTGCCAAGTCAGGGAGCACAGTCTGCCTTATCTCCAGCTGCCCACGTGCTCAGGCCCGATAATTCCAGGCTGCTGAGACAGCGCCTCGCTGACACCCCTGCCCACAGTAACACAGCTCCCATAGAGGTTCTCAAACCCATCCTTCATGAAACTCCTGTCAGGAGCCAGGGTGAGCTCAGATGGGGACTTGGTGAGGCCGCCGCTGAGGACCCAAGAGCTCACCTGCCCCTGGCCCATGGTCTCCACACTTTCATTAAAAATTCTACTTCTCTCTTCTAAGTAGTTGACTTAAGATGCGGTTAAAGCACCAGGTAAGCAGAAGAAAGCAGCTTTTACCTTTACTGAGGGCCCACGTTTAACAGAGTTTTCCTGGTTCCAAGCCATTCAGGGAATGTCTCCTCTGTGGTTGGGCTGTGCTTTATTTATAGTTATCTTATGTTGGCATATGCTGGTGGTACATAACCACAAATTTTACTCTTCAGGAACCAACATCAGAGTGGCCATGTGTACTCTGGGCACAGTATATTTTAGAAATAAGGCCAGATGAAGTAAGATAGAGTAGTGGACTATGGGTTGAGAGACACAGGATCTCAGCCAGCCCTGTGTCATGGAAACTGAAGAACTGGGTGTTGACAGGAAGGCACTGGAGGGCTCAGGGGACTTCTCCCCCACCCCAGGTCTACAATGCCAGGGAGCTTCTCAGGGAACAGCAGTGAGGAATGTTCCCATCTTTGAACAATTTATCCACCACACCCTTATTTTTATGGTCTATCTATAGTCTCTGAGGTCTATCTATAATCTCCTAGTTTGTTTCCCTGTCTGTCTGTTGGTCAGTCTGTCTGTCTGTTAGTTGTTCGTAAATACGCACACCCCTCAGGGCTTGTGAATTCCCAGCTTTGGTTCTAGAGACCATGTAATGTGGTGCTGTTTTATTTCTGCTACACGTGGCCTTTCTAACTACATTAAATGCGGTTTTGTAAGACTTTTATGCTGTTCTGATTTTAGATGTCCCTAACATTTTTTTTTAAACACACAGACTTCATTCAAGAAATACACAGACTCATTCAAGACCGTTTCACTTTGCTTGTTCAGTCATTTGGCTAAAAGGAACACGCAAGTTTCTTTCCAAAGACAGGGGTGGGTGTGAATTTTCCTGACTCTTTGCACTTCCGCACTTTGAGATACTACATCAGATGAAATAAAGCTTAGCTCAGTATAAAGGTGTTTTTTTTTTTCCTTTAAACTTTTGCTACCATTGGGCACTTACACTAAATAAAGTCTAAGGCTACATTCCCCACTCTCTCCCTCTGTGGTAGCCCAACTGTATTATGTTACTTACCTTTCTGTGTGCATGCCTGTGAGACTCTCTGTTCCCAAGCCCTAACACCCCCGCTGGTGCTTGCCCATGTGGATCTGTGCTAGGGGTGAGTGCCAACGGCAAGGAGCAGGACCTGCAGACAGCATAGAGCGGTGTAAGGGACCTCTTACTCCCAGAGATAGCCTCAGCCCTCTGTGGAGGGGCCTAGGATAGCCCTAACTCCAGAGTGGTTTTTCGGGTTCTGATTGTCTTCTGGACAAACAAGGGAGCACGTGATCCCACCTTGGAGCAGACTTGGAGACAACACAGTCAGATGTGGAAATGTCACCTTAAGCTTATGACTATATCAGTTCCCGGGTGAAGGAGACTGAAGTTCAGAGGGGACAGTAAAACTTGTGGGACACGGCTGTAGTTTAGACCATTTGTTTACAACCTTCCTAATGCTGCAACCTCATGTTGTGGTGACCCCCAACCATCAAATTATTCTGTTGCTATGCTACTTCATAACTGCAATTTTGCTACTGTTGTGAATCACAGTGTAAGTATCTGATATATGACCCCTGTGAGGGTCATGACCCACAGGTTGAGAACCACTGCTTTAGCTTATCAGTGATGAAGGGGGCTGACTGGGAGACTCTCAGCATCCACAGGAATGGCCACTCTACACTTGGGATCAAAGATACCTCTTGTCCTCCCTGTTCAAGGTGGCTCTTTAGTATTCAACGACCACAGATGTATTTTCTGCCTTTCCTAAGTTTCTCAATGAGCAATCAAGAATCCTTGACTTTCTGTACTCCCCTGGGGTTTCATTGTTGAAATAAACCTTGTTACACGTTGAGTCCTGGATCCTGGAATGGTCAGAATGGCTTCCATTCCCTCCTGCTCCTTGACCATTTAGAATCTTGGAAGGCAGTGACCGTCCACAGCATGGGAAAGCACTCCAGCCGCTCAGTCTAACATGTAACTTCTCTCGCTGATGGTACGATTATTAGAATGGCCCGTACAAGTTTGCTCAGTGTGGGAGCTGGTTTATAACATCAGTCTCCTTCTCCCTCAGAAGCCAACTCAAACATCAGCAGAAGGGAGTTTCTTTTCCAGCTTCACAAGTCACGTTTTGAGTGGGGTCTCACATCACAACAGCAGGAAAAGAAATATTAGCCTGAGTGCGCCTTGGCCCCAGGGACAGCAAGCTGACAGCTCCTGACTCAGTGTGGTTTCCTCCCTTCTCAGACACACACGGTTAGGGTTCTCCAGGGACTACCTGCCGACATTGGCCATCCAGAGAGAAAGTCCTTCCTGGCGCACGCTGTAGCTGGAGGCTTGCAGAGACAGATTGAGAGTATGCACATGCAAATTGGTAGGATTTATCGATCCCTCAAGGTAAATCGTCCTTGTGTTGCAACCCAGGATTTCCTCTTGCAGCCATGCTTCCCTTGGAGAAGAGAGCTTTTGGAAAACAGGATAACAGGCTACTTCCTGCTTCAAGATTCAGGGACAGGCAATCTACATGCCAAGATGAATGGGGCAAGGAATACATTTAACAGTTAAACGCTTAGTCACAATGTCCAAGATGGCCAGTGATGCTGATAGGAGGAGTCACACTGATACTGCCTGGGTATTTGGAGGGGTTGAAAGAACATGCACTCTAACATGAGAAAGACCTAGAATTTTATTCTGTTCCTACTAATCACAACTGTCACTAGGGCAAACCATGTTACCCCTCTGTCTTCTGAAACTAAAATTCAAATTCTCAGTAGCTTCTCTGGTAGTGGTGAGACCAGAGGAATTATTTGTGCGCCTCAGTCTGTGGTAAATGCTTCCTAAGTGTCTATTGTCTACTTTCTTACCAGGTTCTTCCCAAGGCCTGAACTCCTGACTCACCTGGATCTATTACTTTTAAGAAAGCTTGGTCTCTGAACTTCATCTTGTAACCATGTCATGCTATTTCAAGGAAGTAAGGGGTAGATGCTGGTCTCCTCTGTCAGGAACTTGCTCTTATCAAATTCAGTCAGACGCTCAGCTCCAGACACCCTGGTCTTTCTGTTGGCACTCTTCAGAGAATTGGACACATTAGCGTCCCAAACCATACACGGAATCAATCGTGTTTTGCTGATGAGGAAATGGAGGCCCAAAGTACCACAGTGACTTGCATAAGGTCACACAGCTTTATTAATAGCAGACAGTGGCTGACATCTGTATTATTTCTCTCAGTTCTGAGTTTCCTAGGAAGCTGGAGACTTTCTGCCAGACTTCACAGGGCTGTGAAATAGCTATATTTCAGAATGACACCAATGCTGTTTCTCCTTCAGGGTTATTGGGAAGAAATAACCACTTTTTGCAAGTAATTCTAATTCCACTAAACAGAAAACTACACATGTGTTTCTATTTTGTGGTGGGGACAGGAATACTCCAATCCCAAACAACTTACTAGTTTATAAAGTATTCATCATTTTCTTCCCTTACACCTTTGTAATCCTTTTTGGGAATACATCTGCTACCCCTATGTAAACCACCCAGGGCATCCTCATCTCCCTGCTCTATACATGTCTCTTATTCTCCCTCTCCTCTGTCATTCCCACCAACAACACCAAGTTCCACACACGTGGATTACATTGGGAGAGCTTTCTAAAGCGCTCAGCCACCTACGTTCTTGTCTAACCTGCACATGCTTCCAGTCATTTCCATGTTTGATTATGTACTCCTCTGCCAGTCTCCAGACACGTGACTCCCCTGTTCCTGTACGCAGCCGAGTCCTTCACCTCATCTGTCTTCTGTCCAGAGTCCAGGCCTTTCTGCATCTTCCATGGTCTGAGTCACTCTCTCGGGTTCTCATTTTCTCTAGCAGTTGTCCAAACTCTTGTTTTAGGTTTTTTGTGTTTGTGGATTCCTTTTCTCAGCCCCTTTAATTGATGGCTTCTTATCGGATGTAGCAGGAATCTTAAATGGTCTTATTAATAAAAACAAACCCGGAGCCAGGTATTGGGGTGAATGCTGGAAGATCAGAGAAGCAGAACAAGCCACATCCACCTCACCTTGCAAATTCCTCAGCTGATCCTGTTTTCTCAGACTGGAAGCCTCTGAGTTCTTATCCAAATGGATCTCAGCTGAACTGTTTCTTGAAAGCCTGAATGCTTAACCAGCTCTATCTAGTTCCTGGTCCTCATGCCTTATATACCTTTCTGCTTTCTGCCATCACTTCCTGGGATTAAAGGCTCACTTCCTGGGATTAAAGGCGTGAGTCACCACGCCTGGCTGTTTCCAGTGTGGCTTTAAACTCACAGAGATCCAGATGGATCTCTGCTTCCCAAATGAGAGGATTAAAGGCGTATGTGCCACCATTTTCTGGCCTCTATATCTAGTGGCTGTTCTGTTCTCTAACCCCAGATAAGTTTATTAATGTGCACAATATTTTGGGGAACACAATATCACCACATCGGATGCATTATAATCAAGTCAAAAGCGCAGAGGAGAACACCAATGACTGTCTGGGTTAGCGCTTCTCAACCTTCCTAATGCTCTGACTCTTTTTGTGGGGCCTCATGTTGTGAAAACCCCCAGCCAAAAAATTGTTTTTGTTTTGCTCCTTCATAACTATAATTTTATGACTGTTATGAATTGTAATGTAAATATTTGATACGCAGGATATCTGATATGTGACCCCCAAAGGGATTGCAGCGCACAGGTTGAGAACTGCTGTATTAAGTGATATTAATTATTATATTTTTATATACATTATATATAAAATAAATATATAATATACATTTAAAATATAAATATATTATATATATTATATTTTTATTATACTATTATCAATTCATATGTATATGAGGAGATCCTAGGCCCATTAAATCTCTCTTACAGAGCTGCAACAATAAACTGAGAATGTTATTTCCAAAACATCTTGCAAGCACCACTGCAAAGTTGTCTTCAGATAATCCCTCCCTTCAGGCCAGATTCTTGAGCGTCTTCTCTATGGCGATGCCCACCACTTTGCTCCAGCTGTGGGAATAGGCATCCATGTGTAGGACAGATGTTATGCAGTTCCTGTTCTTCTGGTTTATCTGGGGACAGAAAAGTGGTCCTGTGTGGCCTAGGTAGCTGAGTCCACTCCTTTCCCTCTGTCATCTACATTTCCACAAATTGGAGATGTGCCTGTTTTGGCAAATGTGATTTTTTGTTTTGTTTTGTTTTGTTTGGGTTTTACGAAATATGTGTTTTTCTTGGAGCCCTTATGGGAAACTGGCCATTTATTTTTTATGAGCATAGTAAAATATTTATCCAACTTTAACTTAAATACATAAAGACACACAAATCAGAAGGTACAGCTCCACTGCTGATTTCCACAAAGTGGATACACTGTGTTTGGTATATGTTTACTTCTGGATTTTGCTGAGCATTTGGGACCCTTGAATGTGGGACCATCATTGTTATGTGAACATGGATGAACAGCTGTGCAAAATCACTAGGCACGAAATTGTTGGGGACACATGCTCATCTTTGGTAAATGGTGCCAACCGGCTCTAGAATCACTGTGTCAGCTTGCTTTTCACCAGCAAGATGCCAGTTATTGCTCATCCTCACACACACTTGGAAACCTCATCGCTTCTTTTCCAGTTGTCTGAGTGGATGAGTCATGTTATGGTATGGACATAGGATTTTAATTTCCACTTCCCTAATCCAATGATTTCTCAGAAATTAATTGAACATTTGGATAGTGTGTTTTGTATAAAATGGTTACTTAAGGTTTTTGCTCATTTTTCTTTCAATCTGTTTATTTTTCTTTAACTTATTGACTCTTTTATATTTTACAGATATGGCTTGTGACAGATACACATTGTGTAAACATTTTCTTTCATTCTGAGGTTTGCTTCTTTACCCACTTGATGGTATCATTTGATGAATAAACATCTTTGCTTTTCATTTATTTCAACTTATCATTTTATTACATTTATTTCTTCAATTCATTCTACACATTTCCCCTCCATCTGAATCATGAAACTGCTCTTATAAATTTCTGTCCTGCATATATCTATAAGCAATATGGAATTGATTTTTATGTTTGGTAAGAGGTTGATTGATTAAATGAAATTATTAAAAACAAACTAGAATGGAATATTTATTTATCCATTTGTCCATTCATTCATCCATCCATCCATTTATTTATTCATTTAAAGCTACTTCCAAAGATGGCTGGTAGCAATTATACAGGGAAGGTAGGGGTTGAGAAGACAGTGTGAGGGCCTTGGGAATCCAGGAGTGTGGTAATATTGTGTTCCCCAAAATATTGTGCACCCTAATGAACTCATCTTGGGTCAGAGAACAGAACAGCCACTAGATACAGAGGCCAGAAAATGGTGGCACACACACCTTTAATCCTAGCATTCCAAAGGCAGAGAGCCATCTGGATCTCTGTGAGTTCAAAGCCACACTGGAAACAGCCAGGCATGGTGACTCACGCCTTTAATCCCGGGAAGTGATGGCAGAAAGCAGAAAGATATATAAGGTGTGAAAACCAGGAACTAGCCTGGTTAATCTTTTAGGCTTTTAGCAGCAATTCAGCTGAGATTTATTCAGGTGAGGACTTAGAGGCTTCCAGTTTGAGGAAACAAGATTGGCTGAGAAGTTGGCAAGGTAAGGTGGCTGTGGCTTGTTCTGTCTCTCTGATCTTTCAGCATTCATCCCAATACCTGGCTCCGGATTTGTTCTTATTAATAAGATCTTTTAAGTTTCATGCTACACAGAAGAAAGGGTCCAAATTGCTAAGAACGACTGAACACATGGGTCCCTTTTGTACCATCTTGTGGATATTAGATGCATACCGAATGTAGTTGCTGAGTGGCCTGGATGGCTCTTTTTAGATGGTTCTCATGGTAACTGAGGTGTCTGTATGCAGACTATGGGGAAGCATTGGTCACCTAATCCTAGGGGCATCCTGCTCAGACTATCTATGAGGCCCAACCACAAAGGTGGCTGTGTCCCCTGCTCAGTGTGGAGAGGGAAAGCCCTCCAGGTCATTCTAGTACTCCTGCCATCAACTACTGTCTTGACCTCTGGCTTTGGTAGAAAAGAACAATCGACTTAGCCTGTCTGCCATGGTGCCTGCTTGGCTCCAATGTTTCCTACACTGTAGACAGCTGCAGGCACAATCCTAGTCCCATAGAAATTACCCAGTAACAGACCAGCTCCAAAGTGAGCGTGGAGTGATCTCTGAAGCAGACCCAAGCTCTAATGAACAACAGTTCTTTCTGGTATGATAGCCCCTTGTGGGAGATAACTGAATCCGCTTACAGAATGTACTCACCTCTCCTACACAACCAGTCCACTTCTGTCTCTCCACAGATGGTGACCAGCTCATGACCTCCAATGTCTGTGCCAATGCTAGATACCCCAGGGCCATGGCAGAGAAGGCATTTCTGGTTTTATCTGGAGTCCTGTTATCTGGACTGAGGGAATCAGGGCACTGGTCATCACCCCCTTCAGAGTGATACTTGGTATGATCTCTGCAACAATCACACTGGCAGTCCTCTATGGGCCAGATTCCTGAGGCATTAGGCTTGGCTTTTCTGTTGAGATGCATAAGCTGAGCTTAGGCAAGTTAAGTCACAGCTTGTCTCCCCTGAGCCCTGTCAGCCCTTAGAATGGATAAGCCACAAAACCCATTTTCTGATTTCAGATCGGCTTGACAAACTGTCAAAAATTATTTTATTTCCCTTTGTTCTAGCAAGATGGAAACAAAACCACAGCCCCTTTGAGTACTTAGCCCCTGCGTTTAGTTATTTTTAAGCTGAAAGATGTAATCTAGCTAGATCCATCCTTCAAAGCCTGTGTTCTTTCTGAGTGCTTAAAAAAGCTTATTGTGAACTCTGCTTAGCATAAAGTTTACTGTCTCTGTGTCCTCGGGTCCAGGAGTGTTAACCACATACGCATAGTGCAGTCAGTCTCCAGAAAGCTTCATGGCTTTGAACTGCTCTCCATGATGTAGCAATTCTCTACTTCCACTCTGACCAGTCGGGTTTTCCCATCCTATGAGCGACAAGAGCTGATGAGGTTAATTGTCTTGGGAAGTCCTGTTTGGGCTCTCTTTGCAGGCACCTATTTGGGAGAGGCTTTTTAAAACATGGATCCTTTTCTGAGGTTTAGTAGCATTTGTTTTGGCCCAGCAGTCTGCAGCTTCAGTCTCTGAGAAAGGTTCCCAGGGGTCTCTCTGCTCCTAGAAACAAGCCAGCCAGGAACTCCTGCAAGTAGTTTGTTCTCTCTTTAAGATTTGGGTTCTGGTTATTGTTGTTGTTGTTGTTTTGCTTTTTGGTGGGGGAGCAGGGAAAGGTAGGTGTTTGGTCCCTGGGACTCCGATGGGTAGGGCCTAGGGGCTAGAGACCTGATCTGCTGGTCCCGAGATGGGGGCTTCCCTGTTCCCAGTCAGTGTAGGGTAGGCAGCCAGGGAGGCTATATAGCAGGGGGGACCCTAGGATGACTGTGGCTTATAATAAGTTTTGCTTTTACTCAATTATTGGGCAAGCCTCAATGAAACATTTCACTATTAAGATAAGAATTTATACTGTATCAAGCTGATAATAGAAAAATAAATAAATAAATAAAAACAAAAAAAAAGATTCGGGGCAAAATGTAAAGTAGTTATAACTCAAAGACTAGACAAGGAGGCAGGGATCCGCTTCTGTGTCCTTAAGTCACCCCATATCCCTTTCCCTTCCAGAGTATTTGGTGTTTGCTTAGAGTCCAACACTTTTCCATAAGTTTGATCAAATGTCTTTCACTGGGAAATTCCACCATCTCAGGACAGATTTCCCGGCTTGTCATCTACAAGGGCATCCTAAGTCCCGGAAGCAGCTTAGTCTAGCTGACTCCACAAGGAATCTGGCATGCACAGATGAGGAAGGGCAATGGGGGGCATCTCAGTTTTGTGGCATGTACTTCAGGCTGTGCTCACCTATACCCAGCCCTTGAGGTATATTTAAGAGATGGTTCATGTGGTGTATCATTTTATAAAACTAATTGCAAAATTCTTTTAAAATTGAAAATAAGAGTTGAGTACCCTCAGTCAAACATACAACTAGCACTCTCCCTCACAGAAGAAGAGAATCACTTGATTAAAATTGCCAAAGTAACAAATATAAGGCGGAAGACTCCATCGTATAAGCCGAGACATTGTTAGCACTAGACACCACAAAGGCTGAGCAATGTGTGCCAGAAATAACCCACAGGGGAGCACAAATACTTGCAAAGTAATTGAGAGGATGTCTGCCAATTGGCCTTAAGACAATTCAGTTGGCATGGTTAGCGAGTAGATGGGGCAGGGTAGAGGTGGAGGAAGCTCATAAATGAACTTGGCCATCGTGATGAGGTCTTGAAGGAGATGCGCGGTGCATGAGATTCACGGGACGTGTTTTCATCTTTTACATTTGACATTTTCCAAGTCGTGTATATGGAGCAAACAGTGTGGGTGGGGAAGGTGGTAAGATAACAGCAAAGAGAAGCACCCAGCACAAAGCAGATCATTTTAGTACAAATGCAAACTAGATACTACGGAATTTCGAGAGCAAAACAATCGTTAGAATTAGAACCTAAATACAGCCGCCATGGATGGTACTCGCTTCAAATGGGAACTCAGAACTCTTCTGTTTAACTGATAGGTATTGACAGGTAGTGACTAGAATGCTGGTACTTAAGAAAGTTGATCAAGTCCCCACTTGAAAAATAAAGTGCCTTTATGACCTGAAAAGACAGATTTGGGGGGGGGGGAGCTTGTAGTTAAACCCATAGAAAGAGGCCAACAAAGCACAGCTTAAAAAACAAAGGGAGCAATTTTTAAAAAGGTAAAATGCAAATGAGTGAATTAGAAAGGGGTGGGGGTCCTAGCCAAGAAGGAATAAAGAAAGGCAGAATACACAAACTATGGCCGGGAATGGAGATAGAGCTGTGAGTACTCATTAGATGGTTTTTTAGAAAAATTTAATTGTCCCAAACCTACAGAAGACAAGATAGAGTATTAGAGCAAGCCAATGCCTATCCAAGAAAGAGAAAACACCCAGAGATCACACGCTCCTTCTTGCCCCCTGCACATGCATTATCAGCTCTGGATGGAAGTGACTCCCATCAAATGCCAAAGGAATAGAAAAGAAACTAAGATATTTAGAACATGACAATCGGGACTTTTCAAACCATTACTTACAAGATGGAACCCTGAGGAGTTGTGAAGACAAACATTTTGTGTTATATAAAGTCATTTTCTCTGTACTCAGGAGGCCTACCCTGCCCTACAAAGAGCCCCAGTGGGGAGTCTGAAATCCAGGCTAATACCAGACCCACCATGCTGCCTTTGTTTTCCCCCCATGCCCTGTACCTGTGCATGCGGCTACAGCATTAAAGTGTGCTCCTGTGTGTGGGGGCTCTGGTGTCCTTGTCGCTGTGCTTTTCTTTTGGGGGCCTCCATTGCACAGGACCTTTGATAATGTACCAACCAGTTTGATTCAGTGACTGATGGACAGGCAGTCTATACAACACAGATATGCTAATTCGGGTCCTGGAGAGACAGAAGGGACTCTGGAAGATTCCACTGTGCTGTTTGGGATGGCATGTGTTTTAAAAGTGGTGGATTGTTTGTTCCTGAAATTTCTGAGCATTATTTTGGGGGCTGTTGTTGGAGACAAGTAACCAAAACTAGGGTGACGTCAATCACCGAAAGGGGAGGAACAATTGTACATTTTGATATACACTTAGAAGGAGGGGCTGGAGAGATGACTAAGTGGTTCTGAGTACTTGCTGCTCTTTCAGAGGACCAGAGTTCAGTTCCCATCCTCAGGAGGCTCACAGTCATCTTTAACTCCAGTTCCAGGAGCTCCAACTACCACTTCCGGTCACAAGAAGTACCAGCACTCATTTATACAAACCCACACAGAGACATGTAATTAAAAAAAATAAAATAAATCCTTAAAAAAGGATTCCTTTGTTAATGAGGAGATCCTTTTTGAAAGAAATTATTGGCTTTTGTATAAAGAACAAAACTACTCTCCAACACTTGGGACAGGCATGGACCGGGTGGCATGGGGTGTTTTAATGCCATTTGATAGCACTATTATAATAGTGATTATGACGTTGTAATTCAGCTACAGAAAGCACTGATGTTGAGTAGTGTAGATGGATGACACTAGCTAACAGAGCCTTTATTCTGTGTTGGGAGCATTTCAGAGCTCTTGAGGTGTGTTAATTGTCACAAAAACTGTATGACAGGGGCAATGATTGTTCTGAGGTCCATACTCAAGGAATTCAACTGCCAACAGGCTTTCCGGAAGTTAGGGAGCTGGAACTGCAACCAGCCAGGGAAGTCAGAACCCTGATTGGGTGCTTCTTCAGTTCTTGGGGTCCAGAAGGGGACCTGGCTTCTTTACTCTCCCCAGATTCAGCAATTTCTGCTTTCCGCAGGGACCTGATGCCCAGAACTCTGGAGGGACAGATCACCATGGAGAAGACGCCCAGCTACTTCGTGACCCGGGAGGCACCCGCGCGCATCTCGGCCATGTCCAAGGACACCAAGCTCATCGTGGTGGTGCGCGACCCGGTGACCAGGGCCATCTCGGACTACACGCAGACGCTGTCCAAGCGGCCGGACATCCCCAGCTTCGAGAGCCTGACTTTCCGCAACCGCAGCGCGGGCCTCATCGACACGTCCTGGAGCGCCATCCAGATCGGCCTGTACGCCAAGCACCTGGAGCCCTGGCTGCGCCACTTCCCGCTGGGCCAGATGCTCTTCGTGAGCGGGGAGCGGCTGGTCAGCGACCCGGCCGGGGAGCTGCGCCGCGTGCAGGATTTCCTGGGCCTCAAGCGCATCATCACGGACAAGCACTTCTACTTCAACCAGACCAAGGGCTTCCCGTGCCTCAAGAAGGCGGAGGGCAGCGGCAAGCCGCACTGCCTGGGCAAGACCAAGGGTCGCGCGCACCCCGCCATCGCGCGCGAGGTGCTGCGGCAGCTGCGTGACTTTTACCGGCCCTTCAACCGCAAGTTCTACCAGATGACCGGCCGCGACTTCGGCTGGGATGGATAGCAGATATAATTTAAAAAGAAAAAAAAATATCAAAATATAATATATTTTTTTACCAGTCGGTAGAGAAAAGACATTTTAATATTTGTGTATTAAGTATGTGTTGTAGTAGTTTTTTTTTCTCCTGTCCCCATGGATAACCAGCATCAAACTTGCGCATGGCAGAAAAGGAGATTTCATGTATCTAAGCCCCTCCCATCTTCAGTTTGTTTGTGTTCTGAACACTCATTCGCAAAGGATAAGCACCGATCCCCACTAAACCTTTTAAGAAAATCCCCAGGGCAAACCTCCCTTCTGTTAGGTACAGAAACCTGACAGAATTGAGATCTGGCTTTCCATTTCTCTCTCTTTCTCCTGTGCCACTTTTTCTCATAAGTCATTTTTCAGTTAATGATACTCTGTGTATGCACAGGGCAGTTTTCAATTGTAGCTTTGATCCTCACACTACTGTGGCAAGCTTGTGGTGCATTTATAGAGATCACCATTTTCTATTTTAGAGGTAAGGGAAACAGTCTCAGGGAGGTTGAATGACTTATCTTAAAGCCAGCCGGATGGTGGATCCTGTCTGTCACTTTTTCTCTATTTTATGACTGGGGTAGGGGGTGGGGTTGAGACACCTGGGGCTTTAGAAGCTCTGGGGTGACCCCAAAAGGGCAGAGAGGGTTTGTTACTGCCATCTGAGTTCCAGGCTGCCCTATGGAACACATAGCCCCATTACGTAGCTGTATTCATGGAAGTCACTGAGATGGGGACACAAGCCCTCTGGGGAGCCCCTCTTGCCTCTTGGCTGATCAAAGCATGCTGAGCCAAGGAAATCTGACCCATGGGTGGTCATCTGAGTTCCAGAGAAATCACTGAATTCTTCTATTGAGGGAAGAGGGGCAGAAACAACGAGGAGGGCAGGAGAGTGCCACTCTCCTTGTTTTTGAAAGAAAATCTCTCTGTCTTTGTAGTATCTCATCTCTGACCTCTGTTAAGAAGCCTTTCCAGCTCCCCCCAGTTTTCACAGACTGAGACCTGCCACTCAATCACTTTACCCGCCTCCCCATTTCCTGCTCACATGAGTTATAACCTAATGCTCATTCATGATTGGAAAGCGTTCTAAGAAACACAGTTGCGGACGCGACCCCACCCCTTCTTGCCCACCCCCTGTCTAAATGGCTCAAATGAATCAATAGTGTATTGAGAGGACTCCTTGCTCTCTGAGTGGGTATTAACGAGATTACCATTAATGGGAATTAAATTGCTTTAGCGAGGAGCACATATACACTGAACATATAAAGCATTCATAATTACTCCGTCAGCAACATTCTATTACAGGTTTAAGACCAAGAAGAAAATGCTTGCTGTTCTATCAATATTTCATCTACTGAAATTTAAAGGGCCGGATACTCTAGTCTATGAAAGTAATAGTCTGCTTTTCTCTGCTGTCAATCAAGAGAAGCTAAGTTGTTTTACAATACGCTGGGTGACTATGAGTTTGTCATAGTGCCCCATCAGGGATGTCCATGTCTCTTAAGAAAACGAATATGGGGTTGGAAGAAAGTGAGGACGTTCTTTTAACTTTCTACGTGTTTTGTCATCTTCAGGTTCATTTGTTAATGTCCCGTTTATGGGATGTAAGCCCCAAACTCAGGTCACTTTTTCCGCTTGGTCTCCTTCACTTCGGTGCCCTCAGCCTTCAGCGGCACGGTCTGTTTTCAGTGGACGTGCGCCCTCACCAGCAGCCACAAGGGACTCGTGTTAAGCTCTGCTCATCTTTGAATTTGTTATGTTTGTGCTTCTGAATCTTTTGTATTCCTCTCCCTGCCTGCCATTATGCAAAAGCGGCTTGCATAAAACCAGAATTGTATCTAACAGCTGCACTCAGTAACCTTCCTCTTTTCCCAGGGAAGGAAGGGATAGATAATAAAAGAACAAAGTCTGAGTGCGAAGGATCTCTGGCTTGTAGCTGTTTTTGTTCGGAAAATTTAAGATAGGAGTCAATGAAAGAGAGTCTTCCAGGCAAACTTTCAAACTTGTGAGTGTCCCTAAAGGTGTCTGAAGTTTTGAATCTTGGGCTAATGGATGATGAACAAGACTGGGGTTCTCTCAGTTTCACTGAAGACCTGGGGCAGAATGCTTCTGCCTTCAGTGGAGAGCGCACTCCTGCTGTGAATGGAATTGGCTCCCATTTATGCTGTCCATTTAGCTACACCAAACAATAGGCTTTGATCTCAGGTGGAACAGGAGGGCCCTCCTTCCTTAAGCTGTCTTCTGTGAAGCCATGCTCACCACCCCTGTGCTTTTCTTTGGGCTGGGACATTATCAGGGACAGCAGCTTCAGGATGAACCCTTAGCTTCTGGACCATGGGTACAGCATCTGAGAGTATCACTCAGCACCTGAGATCCCTTGATCTTATTCCAGTATCTGGGCATTAATAGGCTTCTAGAAAATAGATGTTTATTATTTTACAAGGATTAATCCCACTCTAATTTTCTTATGTTTGTAGCATCTTCAACCATAAAATAAACTTCAATGACAGTGTGGCTCGAATCTCCAGCTTGCATTCCACTGGAGGGCTTAAAAACATAGACACGCCGGTAAAGGCCCAACCCCCCCATTTTACAGCTGCAAACCTAGCATCCTCGTCTGTTCTGCCAGCCGACCCATACCAAACCTGTCACCCACAAATGGGTCTGTAAAATAGTCATGCTTTATAGTCACAGAGCAGACTCCCCCATCAGCAGTTGAGATCAATCACTGCTCTTCCCGAGGAACCGAGCTCAGTTCTTAGCACTCACATTGGAAAAAATCACAACTGCCCATGAATCCAGTCCTGGTGATCCAATGATTTCTTCTAGCCTTTGGAAGCACTACAAGTGCACATGCACGTGCACACACACACACACACACACACACACACACACACACATACACGATTGAAAAAATTCTTACAAAATAAGGTAACCTACCATCTCACGTCAATAGCAGCTTTCCACTCCCATTCACATTGCCTTACAGGTGGAGGAAGTTAAGATTTGAGAGTGTGGTCCTTAATAAAAGATAACTTTCCATCCAACGGAAATGTCAAGACACCCTTTTTGGTGTCCCCAGCGATAAGAGCTACTGATATCTTAAAGGCCAATGCCCCGACTGCTACCAAATATTCTGTACTACCCAGATGAACCTCCAAGACAAAAAATAGTGTCAGTCAAGATGTCGATCATGCTGAAGTTCCTGGCTTAAAATGAAATCAATCAGTCGTAAGGCCCGTGTGTATCTACGAATAAAAGGTACACTTGTATTGACGCTTGGCTAATATCCTCTCAGCCACCATTCCAACATTTCCGTTGGAACTTGTAGTGAGGACATTCACATTTGATGTCCTGTGTCAAGAAAAGAGAAAACTATCAGGCTTTTCTAGTTACAGTTCCAGGAGCAGCTCCTAATGGATGGATAAGCACATTTCCATGAAGCAGGATCAGTAAACTTTAGGTGAGAAAATAACGACCCAACAAAACAGGCACTCTTAAGGTCAAATATTGTAGTTTCAATTTGTGACCATAACGCCATGATAGTATTTCTTGTCATATGACAAAACAGTGTGACTAGAGAGAAGTAAATATCTCCATTTCTCCTAGATGACTCAATTCAGATGGATGTGATACAGTTACCAATGTCCTCAGGCTGCTAAAGAGTAGCAAAGATGCAGAAATTCCTGTTGCTCCAAAGCACAGAAACCCTTGTGTTTTCTTCTTGTAGAATGAGGGGAAAGTAGCTATGGCTCTAAACCGAGGGCAAGTGTCACTAATACTCAGTTCCATGTAAACTGCTCTGTAAAAATTCACTCAAATTCTGCAGCATCAAAGAAAACAAGGACTTCGCCATTCTGAACCTCAAGCCCCTTTTGGAAACATCAGTGTTACTGCAGTATCCCTGGCCCTTGAAACATTGTCATCAACATGCAGACACATGTGTATGAAGTCTCAGTCCTGCGGGAGGAGAACATGAATAGAGAAATTATGGACCTGTTCCTTAGATAATGGAGGGCTGGTATGGCAGGCCTACCCTTTAAGACCTGTAAAAAGATGGATCTGGGGAAATTAGGAGACCTTGCAATATCCTGAATGAAGTGATAACATACACTTCATAAAGTGTAGCTGTACTAATTAAAGCTATATCTATCACACACTGTGCTGCACAGCTTGCAGATGCCTATGTGTACAGTGGCAGGAATCTGCCATGCTGCAATCAAGCCCACATACTGTAGCTCACGTCTGAGTGCCACGGTGTCTCTGTACCTTGGCATCTCTCTATCTCGACCTGCATGAGACATGAAGTAGAAAGCTGTTTTTGGCTCCATTATTGTGTGTTTAGAAGCCCTTTTTAAGCTATTTTAGGCTTTATGGAAATTCAAGAGCCCTGCCTTGGTACGCCAAATGTAGCCTGAAGTTTTCTCTGGGTCCTGCCAAGCCCTCGCAGTCCTGTGGCCCGCTTATACAATAATCACTCAGAAACTTGTATTAATTATAACTGCTTGGCCATTTGCTCAGGCTTATTACTGACTAGCTCTTACACTTAAATTAACCCATAATTCTTATCTTTGTTTAGCCACGTGGCTTGGTACCTTTTCTCAGTTCTGCCTTGTCATCTTGCTTTCTCTGTGTCTGGCAGGCAACTCCTGACTCATCCCTCCTCTTCCTAAAATTGTCCTCTCTGCTTGCCCTGCCTATACTTCTTGTCTGGCTACTGGCCAATCAGCATTTTGTTTATCAACCAATCAGAGCAACACATATTCACAGCATACAGAATGACATCCCACAGCACACTCCTGCCCACAACCAAATGACTTACAGAATCTTTTACAGAAACTATCTTGATTTCATTCCACTTCTCTTATACACTTCAGTCTTTTAATAACTCCTGTGTCAAAACTGTTTTGTCAAAGTTTGTGCATGTATTTGTATTCCTCTTTTCTTTTCAACAAGACTCCCCGTTATCATTTCCCCCTTCAGGTAATGGTTTTGCTCCAATATCATACTTCACTTTTCATTCAAACTGCTCGGCCTTTATCTTGTACATTTGGGGCTTCCTTACCTCTCTAAGAATGTGCATCTTTGTTCACAGGTAAGTTCTCTCGAGGAAGAAATCCCCTTCCCATCAACCTTCAACTGGGTTGGTTTGAAGCTTCCTTCTGTTAATGTGAAATCCAAGAATACCAAACAGCCTTGGCCTTAACTGTATAGGGTCTGCCAAGAGCAGAGCTGGCCCCTCTGCATCTACACATAAATCCTGATCCCTTTCAGAGTCCTTGTCCCCTGTCACTTGATGAGGTGGTTAATTAAAAACTCAATATCAAGAGGATGATGGTTGATCAGCCCTAGCTACATGCAGTGAGTGCACAGAGAATTGGAAGTGTGTCTCTTCTTCCATCAGCTTTATCTGGGTTTTTCCCACCGAGGTTGCAAATCTCCACCACACAGTCACGGTACCCACTGTCGGTTCCCCTCACCACGTCTTCAGTGTTTACCTCTCAGTGTCTTACCAAACTGCTCTCTCCCCTGGCCCTCCCCACTGTGTCTGTGACATCCCTCTTAACTGCTCTGCTCTGGGCCCATTTTCTCCCACCCAATCTGCTTTGTCGGTTTTACTGCTCAGTCCTTTGTCTAAGCTGTTGCTCCTGTGATGTTTTCTAGGAAGCCGAAGCTGCTCTGGGTCTGTGTGTCCCTGTCAGTCCATCATCTCCACCAGAGATATTGCTTCCCATGTGCTGTTCAAGTCTAGGGATGAGAATGATTGTGAACAATGTAACTATATCCCTTAACTTATGTGGCATTGCTTATCTGAGAATCATGTTTTGATTCTACCTCTTTGGGTAAAGAAGTGTCACTCAGGTAGAGTTTCATGCTGTAGCCTAGAATGCCCTTAAACTTGCAGCAATCCACCTGTCTCAGCCTTACAAGAGCTAAGATTTTGAGCATGCATGCCATGCCTGCTCCCACTTCTTTTTAATGATGTGCTTTAGACTCTCCCAGCCCCTTCTACCCTAATGATGAATCCCTTTGCCCTGTGAACAATCTTTTTAGTACATTTGGTTAGCCATCGATGGTGAAGTCAACTCAGTATGTGGAGTCTCCATTTCTTATTTATGAATCAAAGCAACAATGATGATCAACACTACTGTCAGGGTCTTTTCCATCCCCAAGACATGTCTGGAGACATTGCATGTTCCTTTGTTTTTCAATAATTTTTGATCTTATATGTGTGAGTGTTTTGCCTACATGCATAAATGTGCATCATGTGTGTACCCAGGATGCCAGAAGAGGGCATGTGGGTGCTGAGAATCAAACCAGGGCCCTATGTAAGAGCAGTCAGTGCTCTGAATGGCTGAGCCATCAGTCTAGCTTCTGGAGCCATTTTTGAATGGGGCTGTCAGCAGTGCTACTTGGAGTCAATTTTAAAAAACGATCACCATTCAGTCTCTCACTTTGTTCCTCATAGACACTGGAGACTATGGCCAGAGATTGCAGTTATTCATGGATACCAGTGTCAGGCATTGCCGTGTACAGCTGTAATCACCGAACTTGTGAGACCAGAGCAGAAACAACCACAAATTCAAAGCCAGCCTAGGCTGCAAAGTAAGAACCCGTCTCAGGAGAAACAACAAATCTACTCCTTCACCCCCAAAGTCACCAAATTATCTATGCCACATGGTCACCAAATCCTTCTTTCTTCTCCAAAGCAGTCACATTTGTCAGTGTAGGAGGAAATGCTCCTGCCTTTGAATTGTGCCACTGTGTGTCTCTTCCCTTGTTCCTGGATGTCCTGACAGTCCCCCAGCCCTGAGCTCTGGGGCCGTATCTTGTATTTTTCTTTCCCTGCTTCTGGAATAGTTTTGCAAGAAAGACTCAGCAAGGAAGCTCTTAATACTAGCTTTAAACAGAGGCTCTCCTGATCCATTCATTCAGTCCCTTTAATTTACAGGCTGCCTCCCACCTTGGATAGTAAAATATAGCAATAAGGAAACTCCCTCCTTCCTGTGTTAACTGTCGCTGCTCTCCTCTCTTTGAACTGGTCCAGACAGGCTGCTTTGACGTGCTGTTTTCTGTAACGTCTCAAGCTCCCAATCTTCTGCCTCTTGTGCTCTTCCTACTTTTATAGAAGAAGGAGGCCAGAAGCAGCCATGTTTGCAGGCCTTTCTACAAAGAACTTTCAGCCATTCAGGAAGGGGGACTGTGCTTCCTGCCTGCGATCAGCCGCTCCTGTGCCTTCTGAATCTAGGGTTTGCTGACAGGTGGTGGGGAGGGCAGGAAAGGCTGCTTTCTGAGCAGGAAACCAGGTCAGCCTGGGATTGTGGGAATTCATTCTGATTCTGGGGGTGTTTTCTCAATTCCCTTTTATCTCCATCAAAAGAATTTAATGAACACACACACACACACACACACACACACACACGACTTACTGTCTTAACTACTAAGTATATAATTCAGTGTGCTATCTGCACTGACTAGGTTGTCTTAGAACCATCATTTCCATTCATTTCTAGTCTGAACCTATTACCCCAAACAGAAGAAACTCCTTACTCATTAAATATTAACTCCCCACTCTCCCCACTGTCTTTCCCTGGTGACCATCTCCTACTCTAAGTCTCTATGAACAGCAACTCAAAACACTTGTGCAAGTAGAGTGTTGTGATAGGCAATGTTTTATAACTGGTTTATTTCCCTAGTACAACCATTTTAAGCTTTATTCACATTGTGACTCGTCTCAGGATTCCTTTGCTCTTTACGGAAGAATAATATTCCATAAGACAAACACACAAAGAGAAGCATAAATACCACATCTTATTTGTTCATTCATCGACCAGCACACAGTAGGTCTGCTTCTACTCTTTGAATGTTATGAGTAAGGCTTCTGTGAACATTGGTACATAGTTACCTACTGGACAGTCTGGCTTCAGTTTTTCTGAGCACACACTATGAGTGGAATTTGTTGGATCATGTGGTGACTCTGACTTTTTAAAGAACTTCCAAGTAGCTGCCCATGATGAGATACTGTTTTTGCGTTCCTGTCAGCAACATGGGAAAAGTCCACTGGTGCATTGTCACCGATGTTTATTTTCTGGGTTTGCTTTTGCAAACTGATGATCTACTAGATTGTAAAGAGAAAGAGCTGCTTTGTTCTCCAGCCTTCTCCTTGCCTTTTTTTTTTTTAACCCTCTTGGGTCCTTTCTAGTGGCGCCTGAGCCTACTTATCCTTCCCTGGGCCTTCCATGCCTTCCTTGCTCTTGGTCCTTAGTGTCTCTGTTGCTCTTTGCTTCCACAGCAGGAACCAGCTACTCTCCTCTCCTCTACTGTTGCCCTTACCTTCTCCTAAACGTTCAATGCCTTGGAATGCTCCTGACCATCTCTTGGTAAAGCTCGTGTGGCTTCACCTGGGTGGGTTCTGATTTGTCATCTTTTGTGGTCTGGAAACTGACCCGCTTGTTCTTTCTCATATAACCATCACACTATAGTCCTACCCTTGTGCCCAAGCCTCCCATGAGAACATATTTGTCTCCTCTTGAAGTGAGGTACTGTAAAGTCCTTATTTTCTTCAAGGAACCCTCCTACGTGGTCCAAAACTGTAATGCACAATCTAGACTTTTGTGTTTCAACCCTAACCCTATGAGTTCTGAAGCCCAATTCCTCTATGACCTGCCCCATTTTTATGTCTGAAGTCACCCATGCAAATATTCCTTGTTTGCTGTTCAGTCACAATTCTCTCCTTAACCAAGGACACACAACAGTGAGCCCAAGCTTACTTGGGATGGTCATGTAAATAAAAGCATATGCAGCTGGCTTTCATTGCTTCACTTCACAAAATTCAATTATCACTGTGGCAAAAGCCTCCCTAGGTGCTCACTGCTGTGAGGTAAGCAAGATGCTACAGAAACTAATTTAGGAGCACCTAGTGGTCAGAGACCAACCTTCCCGGGAAGCCTTAAATGGGCAGCTCTATCCAGAGAAGCCCCACCACCTTCCGTAGATTGTACAAACTCTGATGCAGTGTCCTCTGTGCAAGAGAGATGTGTTCCCAGAGCCCAAGTGAACACCTGCAACTGGGTAGCATCATGCCTTACACGCTGCATTTTCCTATACATACAATCAGACCCGTGATTAAGTTCAATTCATAAATTAGACACAGTAATATGTTCTTTAATATAATGGAGCAGTTATAGCAATCAACATATTACAGTTAAGTTATATGAATGTAATCTCAGTATCTCCCTCTCCCTCTCCCTCCCCTTTCCCTCTCCTCTTTGTGTCTCAAAATATCTCGCTGTAGATTTTCAATGAAAGGAAGCACGTCGCAGCTTCTCCTTGGCATATCCAAGCTGCCGGCGTCTCTACTGCTTTGGGACTATCATCGAGTAGCACAAGGGACACATATTCTGCCCCCATGGCAGTGATGTGCTAGTCCAGGGCCACTGTCGCATGAGTGGTCAAGTATCTGATAGAGCCTAGCACTGGACTGGATGAAGCATTCAGGGTTCCTCTCAAAGCACCCTGATCTTCAAAATTTCTGAATTGCTTATTGATGGAATTTTCTAGTCAAAATTTCCAGGTTGAGCTTAACAGGTAACCCAAACCTCAGGTCAAACTGTTGATGCCTAACTGGCTCAGTTTGCCTTTCTCTGAGCAAGCTCCTACTTTGTTCCTGATGCCACCTGTGTTTCTGGGCCTCAGTCTTTGTATCTCTCCCTTTACTATAGGATCAGAATGGATGTCCAGACCTGTCTCTTTGAGGGCATTTTCTGGATCTACCACCAGACTTCCCTCCTGCTGTCCACGAAGACAAGAAATGAGACTGGATGGTAGCCTTGTAGCTAAACCTTCCCAAACACTTAGATTACTCCTGCAGCCCTCTCTCTAGGGCTTCAAGACTTAGGGATTTCCTCTCTAATTCAGCTAGAGACAAAGAGAGCTTAGTTATAAACAAATTGCTTCAATGCCTGTGACTCATTTTAGGACAAATACATTTTTCTTCTGATTTGAAGATACACATAGGAGTTTAAGAGAACTCTTCACAGGACATCCCCCCTCTCCTCCTTGTTCTCAGAATTGCTCTCTGACATTTCAAGTACCCACTGACCATATTCTGAACATGTTAAGTAGAAAATTCCAGAAATAAGCACTCACAAGTCCTAAATTATTATTATTATTATTATTATTATTATTATTATTATTATTATTGGTTTTTCGAGACAGTGTTTCTCTGTGTAGCTTTGTGCCTTTCCTGGAACTCACTTTGGAGACCAGGCTGACCTCGAACTCACAGAGATCTGCCTGCCTCTGCCTCCTGAGTGCTGGGATTAAAGGCGTGCACCACCACTGCCCGGCAACAAGTTCTATTTATATACCATCCTCAACGCAAAATGAAATCTGCTGTCTCCTGCCTTGGTCTGTCCTCAGGTCCTCTACCTTGGCTGTGTCTAGGAGGATTCAGGATTCATTACTGAGGCATCACAGTCCCCGCTAGAGCATTTACCTTTGTGTGCACATGTCCATGCACCCTTATTCATGCATGACACGGAGCCCATGCAGGAGTTGAAGGACAACTTGAGGAACTGGCTCTCTATTTCACCTTCTGTACCCTCTCACAGCCTCAAAAATATGCAGATGACTGTCCAAGCTTAAGGCTCCATGAGATGTTCACCCACTCCCACTTGTCCCCCTCAAAGAAGACACATTCTCCACTCCAGCAAGACACTCTCCCTCTCCCTTGACTTCCTTCTTCATCCCACCCTCCCTAATCATCAGTGGAACTCCCCAGCTCCTCTCCCTCATTCTTATCATTTGCACCTTGCTGGTCACTGGACTGTGATTAAGATAGGTCTAGGGGGGTCTTCAGGGCAAATAAAAGATGAGCCACTGTGATGGGCCATTGACTTAGTTAGGATTACTATTGCTAAGATGAAACACCATGACCAAAGCAAGTTGGAAAGGGGCTAACATTTCCACATCACAGTTCATTATCAAAGGAAGTCAGGACAGGAACTCAGGCAGGGCCAGAACCTGGAGGCAGGAGCTGATGAAGAAGTCATGGAGTGGGTGCTGCTTAGTGGCTTGCTCTCCCTGGCTTGTTCAGCCTGCTTTCTTATAGAACCCAGGACCATCAGCCCAGGGATGAACTGGGCCCTCCCTGATCAATCACTAATTAAGAAAATGCGCTACAGGTTTGCCTACAGCTTGATTTTATGGAAGCATTATCTTAGTTGAGGTCCCCTCCTCTCAGATAACTTTAGCTTGTGTCAAGTTGATGTAAAACTATCCAGGACAGACACCATCAGCCTCCATCTATACTGTGGAAAGATTCCTATATATTCTATAGGAACGGTAATGATACATTTCATTAACTGGCAATGCCTGATGAAACTGATGCACAGAGTGCTGAACCCCTGCTGATTAAGGGAGTTAGATCTATCAATGGAGCCCACAAATCACTTGGCATCCTTTTCAGGCACTTCTAACTCCATATTTAAAACATGTTTCTAGATGACTGTACTCACAACACAGGACTTCTACAAGGGTTAATATACTCAAAGTGCTCATGTTCATGCTTCAGCTCTGTACATGTCTATCCCATTTTTCTCAGGTGCTGCCAGACCTCTTTGCAGAGAAGATGCAATCTGAGATAACAGCATTACCTCTTGAGATTATCTTACCTTGAACTTAGCAGACTGCTTAAGCACATGCTGGCAGTTCCCAAATGCTAAAGCTTGATCACAAATTGTCCTCATCTATGTGATACTATAACAAACTGATAGAGGCCGTGTGGCTTATAAAGAAGAAAACATTATTCCTCACAGCTCTGAGACTGAAAGTGAGAGATCAGGATACTGGCAGATTGGTTATGTAGTGAGGATAGGTTTGGATTCAAAGCCAGGTATGGTCTTGTTTTTTCCATATTGAAGGTGGTGGTGGTGGTGGTGAAAGTGGACACTGAGAGGTCTGATTTATGATGGCATTAATCTCTTATCCATTATCTAAGCACATCAAAAAGGCCCACCTCTGACTATACCACATCGGTGGCAGGATTTCAACATATAGATGTAGGGGAAGGCAGAGCATAAATATCACACATGTCACACACACATGTTGGTGGAATCTGGTTTTATGGTTTTATGTTCCTTTCTTTTCCAGAATCAAATCATGACCTCACCTAAGCTTCCCCGTGATAAGTGGTCCAACAAACAACACAAGCCAAGGTTTTCTGGTGGAGTGACCTGTGTATACAGGTACCCCACTTCCAAGTTGTGAGGAGTTCCCATTACAGCCTCCAGATAAGGGGCATTCATGATTGACACCGTCTTGTGATGGTGCATAAATCACGAAATAATTTCCATACTGACTGCAACCAGGTATGAATGCCAAGTTCATCCATCAAATCCCCCTTTGTATTCTGATGATGATATATGTCAATTTTAGAACTTAGATTGCTGGCATAGGTATGGTGTCCTGGTAGGCGTATAGTCTATGTCACAATACACTTGTGCAAAGCTTGATGAAGGCTGAGGCTAGGGCTTGGTGGTTAAAGTGCTTGTCACACAAGCATCAAGTATGTGAGGACCTCAGTTGAGATACCCAGAACCCACATACATGCTGCTAGGTGCGGATGGTAGCCTGTCTGTAATTCCAGTGCTGGAGAAGTGGAAGCAGAGAATACTCCTGGGCAAACTGGCTAGCTAGGCCAGTCCTTTCTGTGAGCTTTGGGATCAACAGGAAGACCCTACCCCCACAACAGGGTGGAAAGTCATTGAGGAAGATTTTCAAAGTCAACCTTGGGGTTCCATGCACACCTAGAGCGCAGTGCACAAGGGCGTGTACGTACATGAACACACATGCAAACACTCATGAACACCACACACGTATACAAGGAAAAAGAAAATAAACAATTAAGTAAATGAAAGCCTGAGAAGGGGTGACTCATGCACTAGTGGGGATGCTGGTTCATTTGAACAGCTCTAAGAACTAAGTTCATCAAGCTGGGGTGCTGTTGAGCAGAATGGCCCGAAGCCGTGGAATAATTCCTACTTCCAGTGGCCGTATCTTCACATGAACGCCTTCAGCGGCCTCGCCACAGGTGAAGATATTCGCTATGAAATAAGACATATGCTGTGGAAGGAAAGTTTACATGGGCTCTAGCTTTATAGACTGGACTACTGACATTTTACACATCCGTCTAATTGGTTGCAGCCTTGGTTTCCTAATCTTTTTATTGTTATAAGTTGTGACTTCCCAAATGTAAATCTGAAATTCCCGAGGCTTTGGGTAAACATTAAGATTCATAAAAGTAAGTAAATTAACAGCTTCCCTTAACGTTTGGCTCAGTCAATCCAAGTGTGTGGTTTAGTTTACTTTCTTCTGAGATAGAGTCCAAGGAGCTGAAAGACCACACGGGGTGATGGCTGTTCGTTTGGCGACATTTGTTTCCCGTTTGCTGAAGTAGGAATATTTTGGTGTGTGCTACAGAAAGGAAGTTCTCTAGCTGAAGCCCCAGGTCTCTGGTCCTGTCTGACGATCATTAATATTTTACAAAAATCCTTTCAAGGCACCTAAAAATGCCTTTCCATGTCTGAGTCATCAAAAAAGTAGCTTTTATGCACTGCGAGTATAGGAATGTGTTGAGTCTCCCAAATGTCCTCTGCATGAAAGAACTCCTTGACTGCTTCCTCAGTGGAGACAGGATTTCTTCTGTTCCATGTTGGTTCTCAAATACTTATGCAAGTTGATGGGTGGGAGGTTCACTCAAGATGCGTTTCTTAAGAACTGTCTCAATTCTATAGCTTTTCTCACTCCAAAGATTCAAACTAGAAACTACTTAAAAGCATTGAAATATGACTTCACCACAAGAAAACAACCAAGGAAATTATGGATGATGACACCAAATTAATAATTCTCCTTAAAGTGGGAGGCTGCTATTTCAAATGAAGTTATTAAGTCGTATCACTACACCTTGTTTTCTCTTTCTATGTTATATGAAGTATATTTTTATGATAAAAAATTAAGGATCTGAAACATGTCTTCAAATATATTTTATGTTGGTCATTTCCATTCTGGGGTTGTTTTAATTTAAAAATAAAATTTGCTTGTGTTTTCTATTTTATCTAGTAAAGGCCTTCCACACCACACAAGGACAGTGACTATAAATTGTCTGATACTTACGTGTAGAACACCGTGCCTGAAGATCCCAGCAGTACTGACGGTGTGACTAGCATTTCAATGCTGATATGAGACTTGTGCTCTTTACAATAAGCCTCATCAAAACTCTGCACTTAATAGGGCCCTTTCTTTTAGGCAACAGTTACATCTAACAGTCTTCTAGTCTTCAAGAATCACAGAGGAAATATTTTTTGATCAAGTAGAAGTTAACTGGAATTTATTAATTAAACAGTTTTCTTATTTTAATCATTTAGATTCCTAAAATGCTGTGTGTGTGTGTGTGTGTGTGTGTGTGTGTGTGTGTGTGTGTGTGAGAGAGAGAGAGAGAGAGAGAGAGAGAGAGAGAGAGAGAGAGAGAGAGAGAGAACATGCTCACACCTGTAGAGGCTACAGGTCAATGCCAGGTGTCTTTTTTAGCTGCTTTCCATCTTCCTTTTAGACACAGTCTCTCATTGAACCTGAGCTTACTGATTTGGCCATGAAGGACCAGGTATTCCCCATCTCCATTTTCCTAGCCCAGGACTAGAGAATTTGTATGTGGGTGCTGGAAATCTGCACTCAGCTTCTTATGTTTGCATAGCAGCGCTTTACCAACTAAACCATCCTCTAGCCTAGAGTTATAAAATACTTTTAATGTCTCTATTAACGTGTAACTGAACCAACCAAACCATTTTTAAGTGTATAGCCTGATATATTGTTAGATATGCAAATATCCACCAAATTATCACTGTAATCAAGATATGAGCATATCCCGTATTACAAAAAGTTTCATATTTACTCTTATATGGAATAAATAATATATTGTTATAATACAATAATATAATAATATTATTATATTAATATTATAATATCATTATATTAATCAATTTTTAATGTGTTTTGAAATTCTAGTGAGTTCATCCAGGATTTCTGTGTTTCTTTGGCAAATTGAGCTCTTTATCATCATAAAATAATCTTTATCCAAGATAATATTTGCTCAAAAATCTGATTTTTCACCTGCTATTAATTATAAGCATCCAAGCCTTATTTTGGTTAATGTTAACTTGAGGAATCTTTTCTTTTATCTTCCTATCTCCTACAGTTAAAATAATTTATTTGGGCATCATATAATTAGATATGGATTGATTTGGCAATCTCTGCATCTG
The DNA here is from genome assembly GCF_949786415.1 of Peromyscus eremicus. Taxonomy (NCBI): domain Eukaryota; kingdom Metazoa; phylum Chordata; class Mammalia; order Rodentia; family Cricetidae; genus Peromyscus; species Peromyscus eremicus. Next base: position 47,835,503 of record NC_081423.1, read on the forward strand.
ATTTGAGGTATTTAGGCCATTTATATTTACTACAATCATTAATAGAGTTGAGGTTAAGTTTTTCATTTTGACCCTTGTTTCTAGTGGACTCATCTGTTCTTTGTCTACTCCCATTTTTCTTTACTTTGGATTAATTGGCTATATTTTATAACTTAATTTATTATTATGTGATAGCAGGGAATGTTCTGAAATAAGGGGGCAGCCTCATGCTCCTGTGTTGTAACAAAAACAATACTCTTTCTTCCATTTAAGATCTGGCAGTACATCCTGCCTATGTGATGTATGTAGATTAGCAAGGATACACAGAGACGCTCTTAATTCTTTTCCCCACTGCTCTTATTTGTGCGACACAATACATATCCAAACCTGTCTTGAAATATCATCACATTAATGAACATAGATTTTGGAGTTTTGATTATTTGGGCCCATAAGCTTTAAATTTCTTAGGGTTGTTCTAACAAAACACTACAGATAGGTTTAGTTTAGCCAACAAATTTATTCTTTCATAGCTTGGGAGCTGAAGAGATAGTGTGAGCAAGTTTGGAAACTTCAGTCAGGAAGGGCCACCTGAATCCTTAGCATATGGCTGTGGAACTCTTTTTCCTGTCTCTGTCTTCACATGGCCATCTTCCTTCTGAGGGTCTCTTATCCTCCAGCCTCCAAGTCTCACCATCTTTACCAATTTCAGTTACTGAATTTAGGACACAGCCTAGCCCAAAATAACCTCATCTGTCTTAGTCAAGGTAACTAGTGCTATGTCGAAACACCATGACCAAAGCAATGTGTGTTGGAGGGTTATTCAGCTTACACTTCTTACACTGTTCATCATTGAAGGAACTCAAACAGGATAGGAACCTGGAGGCAGGAGCTGATGCAGAGGCCATGGACAGGTACTGCTTACTGGCTTGCTCTTCCTGGCTTGCTTAACCTCCTTTCTTAAAGAACTCAGACTATCAACCCAGGAATCAATCACTAATAAAGAAAAGTCCTTACAGCCCCACCTTATGGAGGCATTTTCTCAACTGGGGTTCCCTCCTCTCATATGATTCCAGCTTCTGTCAAGTTGACACAAAACTAGCCAGCACATCATCTTAACTTGATTTCATCTGCAAAGACCCCCATTTCCCAATAAACTTACATTTCCACGTGTAGAATTGGGATTCTGACCTCTCTTGTAGCAGATACAGTTCAATCCACAGCAGTATTAGAGGGCATGGTGTATTTACTGAGACACACTGACTGGCCAGAGATGGTTATTACTGTCATTTGAAGTTTGTCTTTGTGTCATGTACTACTGCAGATAGTATTTCCACAGATTTATTACCTCACAGTCTCTACAGCCAGTAGTCCAGGGACAACTTCCCTAGGTCTTCTGATAGGGTTCTTACCAAGTTGCAATTGACCAGGCTGCACCTTCTCCTGGAGGCTCCTTTATAGAAGAGGCTATTCTTACCCTATTTTACATCCTTTGTCTTCATTCTGCTCCACCCTGCTCAGGTTACAACCAACCCCAGCCCTAATGCAATGGTGTCTTGCAAATGATAGCAGCCAGGATTCAACACACACACACACACACACACACACACACACACACACACACACACACTAACTCTCTCTCTCTCTCTCTCTCTCTCTCACACACACACACACACACTCACACTCACACTCACAGAGACACAAACAGACAGAGAGATGAGATCCCTCACTTTGCCTTTTCTCATGCTCCCTTGGTGTGCTGTCTAGATCATATCTCAGTACTGAGATCTGCTATAGATCTACCCTTCTCTACACTACATCCTTTCTGATTCAAAGCTCATCACTGAAGCACTCAGTGTACATCCCTGCCTTGTTCATTGGTGAGCTCACATTCTGATTCCAGTTCATGTGCATCTATGGTCTTCCTTGTTGTTGGTTGTTTTTTCACTCCTTTTTAGGGGGTTTGCCACCCAGCTCCCAAATAAATCATACATGGAGGCTTATTATTACTTATGAATACCTGGCTTTAGCTTGGCTTAGTTTCTAGCCAACTTTCCTTATCTTATATTGTCCCATCTACCTTTTGCCTGTTGGCTTTTCCTTTTCTCTTCTGTAAATCTTATTCTTACTCTGGCTACTGTGTAGTGGGGTAGCTGGCTCCTGGAGTTCTCCTTCTTCTCTGGCTACTTCATCTTCTCTCTTCCCAGATTTCTCCCTCTGTTCATCCTCTTTGCCTGCCAGCCCTGCCTACCCTTTCTCCTACCTTGCTATTGACCTTTCAGATCTTTATTAGACCATCAGGTGTTTTAAACAGGCATAGTAACACAGCTCCACAGAGTTAAACAAATGCATCATAAACAAAAGTAACACACCTTAAAATATTCTACTACACTCATATTTTCAGATCTCTTCCCCGTGGCACCATTTCCCTAAAGCCTGGGATAAACTGATGAGAAGTTCCTAAAGTCTGGCATTGTCTTTCCCTTAGCATGATCCACATCCACTTCTTACTCTCACCCACTTCTTGACTCATTGATGAGGGAAAAACATTCTCAAAACTGGGGCAGAACATCACAGAGCTAGGTCAGTGTTGCACCGACCTTTAAAAGAAGCAACTCATGCAGTGTTCCAAGTCTGTTGAAACACTTCGTTGGGTCCCCATCCATGACTTCTGTGCAGTCATATCAGATGACAGCTTCATAGGACAAATGAACAGAAGTATTGCTGGTGCTGTGAGAATAGGATATGACATCATATAACTATAGATACGTTTCTTACATTTCATAAACCAGCAAAATTAGTGTATGACTCAGGTCACTATTGAAACACTGAATTTGATTTCTGTTTCTATCACAAAATGTCCAAGACTGGGTACTTTTAATTGTTGTTGTTTTTTTCTTAGCTTACCTTTTCAGAGGCAAAAGTTCAAGAGCAGCAGCCTCATCTATCTGACCTGTAGTAAGGGCCTCTGGCCATATCACAGCATGGCCATACATCCCACAGCAGGAGCAGTGAGAACAGTGAGCGGGCAGCGTAGAAAGGACTTCCTGACAAGAGAGGAAGCTGAAAGCAGGTGCCTGTTCTTGTAACCAAACCAGCCCCATGGAGTAAAGCATCAACACATCTCAGCGACCAAATGACCTTACAAGGAAGCAATCCACGAACCACCCATAGTGGACTGAGTGCTGAAGACATGACCCATCCATGCATTGTGGCTATAGCTCAGCCAGTCGAAATAGAATTTATTGCCAAATTGCCAAATGCTTGCTGAAAAAAAATCTAGTCTTTTCAATTGTTCTTGGGCGTAATGGGGCAGAAAGAGAAGGAAGCTCCTAGCCTCCTCAGGAGTGGCTGGATAAAGCATTCGGTCCCTGGTCAGCATTGTTGTTAGCTGGCAATAGGTACCTGATTTAGTGGGGCTGAGCTTCAGCACAAATTTTAGGTGGGGGTGAACTGTGTAAATGTGGCTGGTGCCAGCACAAAGCAATTGTGCCCCTGCAGGGTGCGGGGAGCCAAGCTCAACTGCTTTTATGTTTCATCCCACAGAAGACACTGAAGCATTCTCAGTGTGCTGACACATCAGGTCTCTGCCCATCCCCTCCACCCCCTCAACATACACACACACACACACACACACACACACACACACACACACACACACTGCCCCAAGGATCCCCTCAACCTCATGCTCTAGAGGTTCCTGAAGCTGGTCTAGCCCTGGGACCTGTGTCATCTCCCCAGGACTCCCACCCAGAGGTCAGGAACTGAAAAGGATAAAACAGGCTGAGGGAAGGGAAAAGGAAAAGGGACACGATTTCTAGATCCCAAACAAGAGCTGTGCCTTTCACCAGGGGAGTTTAACTTTACTGCATTTCAGTTTCTGGGACCTGTCATGTACAGATGGATCTTCAGATGCCACCTGGATTCTCCAAAGGCTCCAAAGGAGATGACGTCCCATCTGACTGATTTCATGCTCATCTGGAAAGAGGAAACAGTAGGAGCATCGTGTTCAGATAAAGATTCGGGAAAGGCCTGTGCAAGGCTCTTACAATCAGGCCTGGTGTGCAACAGTTGTGGCACATCTTAGTGATAGTTAATAATTAACCACTTAGGATGCTGAAGCAGCCTTCTGGAGAGGCTTGAGAGCTATCTCGGACCACTGACATGGCCTTTCTCGTGGAGGCTGGGCTTCCCTCTGCTTCTGCTCCGGATATGCTGCATGCAGGAACTGGCTGACTCATTTAGCCCCACGCTTCCCATGTGGAGGCAGCGGGCCTGTCTGCGGGGTCTGCTGCACTGTGTGAATTGTTACAATCCTTACCAGCACAGCCTGAGCTGGCCCCTCACTGTGTTTCATGTTAACATTTACTTCACCTCAGAAAGACCTTCTTGGGAAATGTGGTTTAGAAAGTGTTGGAGGAATGTGTCACCGGGGACCTCTTTGGTTACAGAACTTGAGTGAAATAAGCAGGACAGGAAATACATCTGCTCCATATCCCTGGGCTGCCCCAGTGGGTACACAGCTCCCCACCGCCAGGGAAGCTTGCATCCCCCAGTTCCCTTTATCATAGCCATCTGTACTGATAAATCAGGTACCTCTTGCCAGTTAACACCATTGCTGACCAGGGATGAAATGTTTGATCCAGCCACTCCTGAGGAGGCTTAGAAACCCCGTCTTTCTGCCCCATTATGGCCAAGAGCAATTGAGAAGACTAGATTTTTTTTTTCCTCAAGAATTTGGTAATTTGGCAATAAATGCTGTTTCTATGGGCTGAGCTATAGCCACAGTGCATGGATGGGTCATGGCTCTCTAACACAGATCTGATTTGGAGCTGATGGTGGTCACTGACACAATCCTTTGGTCTGTGTGCATCTCTGGCTTACATTCTATCAAGGAAGGATTGGATGAGCACACATCTGTCTCCAATAGAGAAGGGGAACTGGGCAGGTGACTCACTCAGGGACCTTCCTGTCACAGGGTGGGCTGTGCTTTCTGTTGGAAAGTCCCAGTAGAAGGGTGGTATTCAACCTTGACTTCGGGATCAGAGAACGGATTTGCCAACAAGCAGTTTCAGGTAGGCTCCTGTATTTATGAAGTGTGCTGACATTTCGCCTCCTACTCTAGTCTCAGCAGACAGTCTCTCTCCTTCATGCCTCCAGGCATGCATTGCAGCTCTCCACAGGCCTGGAAGGGGGGAAATGGAATGGAGTTAAAGAATTTGGCAAATCACTGGTTCCTTCCCCTTTCTCCCTATGCTCCAAGTAGAAGATATTTGAAAATTATGGGGAGAAATAACCAGATAAATCAGCTGTCCCAGTTACTGTCACGAAAATTGTCTTGTTTAAATGCTGATTTAATACTGATTATATCCATAACATTATATCCATAACATTTTTTTTCACAAAAACTAAGAGATGCATTCGTTTGTTTTAAGTTTTCTAACAACTTAGGATTTTAAAGCCGGCAAAAGCAATTTGATCCTTTCTCATTCCCTGAGCTCAAATCTGAGAATTCAATGTGAGTAGCCAGGGGCATAAACAAAGGATCAGGACTGTCAATGAAATGCCAAATGCAATGCACCAAGTCCTCACTAATTTTCTACATTTCAATTGAATGTAATCTGGGAATTCAAAGCAATTTTTGGCCTTGGCTGTCCCAGCTTCCTTGAGACTCAGACTCCCCAAACATTCCCCAGTCCATTGCTCACATCCTCGTTGCCTTGGACCCCTCCTATTCTGTCATCACTGAAAATAAAGAGCAAGCCTGGATAGGCTCTCCCTGCAAAACCAGGAGTGTTCTGCTTCACGGCTGCAGCTTCAGGCTTTCACAGCTCATGCTGTCATCTGGGCTCATGGCTGCTCTGGGGTGTCACTTGATCAGAATGTAGAGGTGATACAACTCAGCAAGGCCTGGTGTTCCATTTCCACAGCAGCAAATGGGCCAAGAGAGTGGAAGCACTCTGACCCAGGAGGGAAGATACCCGTATGCTCCTGTTAACCAGCGCATCCTCAAATGCATCCCATCCCGTCTTCACACACCCTGGAAGAGATGAGTTGACTTGGGCAGAGATGAGGAAGAAAAGGGCAAGCTGGGGAGACCTGGAGGAATTCAAAAGAGCTTACAAGTTCTGGCAAGCCTCTGCAGAATGACTCTGATAGACAGATGACTCACTGAAAATTGAATGAAGACTGTATCTATGGCAAGCATCAGGGGACACACTTCTTCAGGTTGGTCTCAGGGACTTAAAAAGTTCTGATTAATTTGGGATGTTAAGGGCCTTTGACCTTTCATTTGATAAAGACAGAGGTAATGCTCAGTAAGGAGACACTGATAGGCATTTTCGGCCAATAGTCACTGGCTGCTTTTTTTCTGGGTGAGATGCTATTCTAAGGTTACCTGTTGATCTCCTCAGGTTCCTAACTATCTTTTGAGACCAGTTCTTTAGAAACATCAGCTTATAAAAGAAGAAACTAAGAGGCACCATAGCCACATGTTAGCACAGGGTTACCAAGGTGGATGGGATGGGGCCCTGACCTCAACATGTCCAGTCTGGCTCCAGAGCCATCTGTGGCTACCCTACCATTTCTGATATGTGGCAGGTACATACATAGCCACAGTGCACTTCAATGCTGAGAGCTTCAAAGTTAAGTGAATCCCATTTGCAAAGCCCTTCTGAGTAACTACCACATGTTAGGCAGTGCGGGCAGACTTTGCGTTTCTCTTTTGCAATGACCACACTAAATCCATTCCATTTCTCTGTAGCCTGATTATTAGGAGAGAAGGTGTATGATGTAAACAGTAACATTCCTGTAGAGGCTGGCCTCTTACAGGGGAAAACAGGGCAGTTTGACGACCAAGCCCTGTTATCTCTGCTTCCTCTTTTATGCTATTGGATGCAGTTACTTAGTAGAGCTCACCTCCACGCACTAGCAGGATGTCGAGCCAGAAGTAACCTGTCTCCATGGCTGGCTCTGGAGATCTCATGTGTCCTTTTCGTCAATGCCATATCAGTTGTCATCATTTGATACAAATGGCACCCTGAGCTGATCACATTCTAGTGTTTATTGGAATGACTACTAAAGGAGGTAGGATCTTGCTACTTTTGTGTTCCTGGCTACATGCCATCACTTCAGGAATCTTCCAGAAGGCCTTGGGCAATCTCCCTTTTGTCCAAAATATCCATTATCCCTCTGTAGAGTGAGGCCCAGCCGCTCCATCTATCTCTTTAAGTCTCCCTGTCTTTGTCTGAATTCTTGTTTTAGTAATTTCCTCTGCCCACTCCGACTCCTCATCCATGCCTTCCTGACTCCAGTCATGTTCTGTGTGCTACCTGGAATGTTCCCCAGTGCTCCCCACCTCCTCATGGTGACCATGGCCTACTTCCTGTGCTGTCATTAGGCTTCACCCTGCTTCCCCATACCTCTGAGTTACCGATCCGAGTCCTCTCAACACTTCAAACTCTGTCCTTATTTATAAGCACGTTTTATATTCCTATGTGGTGATTTGTTTGAACACAGGATGTAGAAATAGAGGCGAGATGAGTTCTGTGCTGAAGGACTTCAGAGTAGGAACACAGGGACCCGCTTGTTGCAGTCTCAAATGTTTCTCACACTCACACTCTCACACCACAGAGGCTGACAGAAGGACCCAACTCTTTGGTGTTTATCTTGCATTGATATTTTCCTAAAAACGACCCACCTGGGTTTCGTTGTTGTTACTGTATTATATGATGATCCTAATGGGAGGTATTGGTCCCAGGTTATCTCAAAAGCCATTGGCCCCATCCCCTGTATCCCTTATGCAACTGCATCGACCAAGCACCAATCAGTAAACAGTTCTCACACAAACCCTGCCTGGTAACAAGCCAGAGGGTGAGTTTTTCTTTCCAGGAACTTACATTAGCCACAGCAACCTCATGGTTAGCTTCAGCTTGTCCATCGACACACCTGGGAAGAAGGGACCTCATACTGAAGGCTTGTCTCCATCAGATTGGCCTATGGACTTGTCTGTAGGGCATTTTATCAACTGCTCGTTGATGTAGTCCATTGTGGGCAGTGCTATTTCTAGTCATGAAGACACACAAGAGGAGTAGCTGAGTAAGCAGTAAGCAGTGTCCTTCCATGACCTCTGTTTCCATGCTTGCGTCCAGGTTTCTAGCTTGTGTTCCTGCGCTAGCTTCCCTCAACGACGGTCTACAACCTACAGGGCAAATGAACTCTTTCCCCCCACAGTTGCTTTTGGTTAAAACATTTTATCACAAGAACAGAAACCAAACTAGGAGAGCAACCCATATGGAAAATAACTGACGAGGGCTGGTTTTCTTTAAAGAGATTGAAATATTTCCTCTTGCCTGGCAAGTACCTCAGATCTGGTAACTTCTATCGGGGCCAGGCAGGCAGCCCCTCCCTAACTCTATTTTTCTCTGTTTCATGACTCAACTATGGCCAATAAAAGGATCTTCTTACTTGTTTTGGCTTTAAGCTGGCATTCAAATTGTGCTAAGGCCCCAGCCCTTCATGCCCCACCCTTTTACCTGCTCCCCCCATCGTTTGTATAATTATCTCTTTTACTTTCCCGTTAGCTCCAAGAGTACCACGGAGGAGACATTCCTTGGCTACCCACCACCCAGATGTCTATCAGCAACAGCAGCCTGCGTGGCCACGGTGTGGTGGGGTTTCTCTGCCAGTGAGGGGGGTCCAGTGGTTTATACCTCCTCAGCTTTGCACATGTCAAATTCACTGATAAATATGATGAGCACAGATGAGCTGCCTGAGTGAGATCAATGACACCTTGGAAATTGGCAAGCGCTATACACACAGCTTGGTTTGTTGGGGGAGGGGTATTTCTCTCTGCTTTAAAAACAGCTCTTTCACCAAATGTCACTGAAATGAACCAGTCGCTACTTTTTCTTTTCTTGTCCCTTTTCTTCTTTTCTTTTCTGCATTTCTTTTTTCTAGATAAGGTTTCACCGTGCAACCCAGGCTGATCTAAGACTGACTGGATACATCCTTGATCCCATGATCTTCCTGATTCAGCCTCCTGATGATGTCATACAGAACATCTACCCGGACCGGCATTGTTCTGTTTCTTCTAATAGAGAAAATGTAGCTGTTTCTTTGACTCCATATGAAAAAGCTGAGGTTCCTTCCTGCTTGCTCTCAGGGAGAGACCATTCAGGGAGAGCCCCAGAAGTGGCCTGGATGAGCACCTGCTTCCGACGCATTGCTGGCCTCCAGCACCATGTTTTCCTCTGACCTAAGAAGCAGATGAGCCCGGACAAGAGTTGGGGTGGAGAAGTCAATGGCCCGATTCACTTTCTTAAAAGGACAAAGGAAGTCAATAAACATTGAAAATAGGCCTAGTCCCGTCCCAGGGCTCGGCAGCTTCTAGTTCATTTCCACGTCGTGCTGGCTGTAATGAGAAGTGACAGTTGATGAAAGCTGCTATTCATGGTCATCTGAAACAGCTTTTCCTCCCAGATGAAATTCGGTGTGGCATGAGTCTAAACACACAGACCAGAGGCTGGGCAAAGCAATTCCCCAGCTCCCCGAGGGCTGGCAGAGGCGACTTTGTTTGTGAAGGGGGCTTCCTGCAGAGGCATCAAAGAGACTCAATGTAAACAATGGGGGTCTTTATACCCCTCCTCTGCTTGGGCCTGAGATGGTGGTCCTGGCCCCAGACTCTGTCCGGCTAAGACCCTCCTCTTTGTTTATAATCAGCCACAGGCACTGGGGGTGACTTGGAGATTTCATGACTGCCCTTTTCCACTATAATGGACAAAGGCTAAATTTATGCTCATGCCTTGCAGGGAACTGTTCCCCTGTAGGTATAATGCTGGGTGGGCAGCATGACACACAGACAGCTTCAGGTTTGAGATGGTCACTCTCAGTCCTCATCTAGAAGAAGTAAGAGTGATTGGGAGTTCACTCAAAAGGGACATTTGTACAGAGTTCAGAAACGGGCAGTGCTGGCAGCCTGTGCAGCTGATCGTCGTGAGCTGGAGGCAAACGCTGTGGAATGGGACACCAAAGCTTTTCTACTCCTTCTCATCTGACATCAGGTCACAGACACATGGCTCCCATCAGAACAGAGCTGGTGGCTTGTCGTCAGCCTTGGAGTTACGGGCTGAGTCACTTGGGTAGCCAGTAGCTCTCTTGGCACAACCACCTCCCAAAGAGCCAACACAAACTGCACGAGGGTGGCACTGGGCAGAAGGCCAAGAGAAGAATCCGAGGCTAAGGAAAAATCTCCTTTCTTCTTACGGCTCCTGCCTTTATTTAGACTCTAAACAGTGGTTCTCAACTCTCCTAATGCCTCAACCCTTTAATACAGTTTCTCATGCTGTGGTGACCCCCAACCATAAAATTATCCTGCTGTTCCTTCGAAACTGCAATTTTGCTACTGTTATGAACCCTGGTGTAAATATCTGAGATATAGGATATCTGATGTGTGACCCTCAAGGGGGTCACGACCCACAGATTGAGAACCAATGATGATATGGTTTCCCTCTGACCCAGAAGCTGATCTACTGGAAATGTGCCTGTAGACACTCAGGAAAAGAGACAAAACCTAGTCTATACCAGGCTAGGCAAAATGGTCACTGAGTCAGGAATGACAGAGCTAAGTGTCAAGCTCCCATCTGAACTTCTGGATTGCCCCCCACCTGTTCGAGACAAACACACACACACACACACACACACACACACACACACACACACACACACCTCTTAGATTCCCCAGAAACAAATACTAAACTCAGCTATCTACATACTTCTGCAAGAATAGGAATCTATTTCCTGTGACTGATCTTAATTCCTCTGCTGTGATCCCGTGCTACTGGATGGTAGAAAATAAGGTCCATATACACTCCTATGACATAAAGAACTCAGTATGTGGTTGATCGTGTGGATCTTACGCTTCTCTTAACTCATTAGACCTTGTGCCTTGGTTTCTTGATACATGTCAAGGCAGGTCTGTGGGCACACTTGGGAGCTTGTGTGTTTGAGTGTATGCATTGCGGGCAGGGTGCCTGGTCCTAGAGTGTGTTGGTAAGTACGGGCACTAATTGAACTGTTCTTGTTTCTATTATTTCTTCAATTCCTTGACCATTTGGCTCATGGTGTCAATTTTCTTGCCCCAGCCAAAAGTCCTCTTCAAGTATGGTCTCTGTCCTCCTGTATTGGGGGTGGGTGAGGGTATGGAGTAATGACTCAGCCATTTTCCTGTGTAACTCTTAAACCCATGGATTCTGAGCTCTTGGGTCTTGAATGACAGTCACTTCGACTCTCCACCTTGCTCACTGTGCTGGTCAGCAATGAACAGGCTTTCATCTTCCGGTCATCACCATCCAACTGCTGTGACTCACCAGGGCCTAGTATGTCATCCCATCCGAGAACCAGGGGATAGGGAATGGGCAGCATGAATCACTGGCTTCTCTCTCTTTTTCTGCAATCTCTCTTTTCTTCCCAGACTATGGAGCCTAGTGTGTTGTAGGATAGCCCAGCTGTTCATCTTGTTCTTATTCCCATGTTTATGAAAATATTAACTAAGCCTATGCCCTGAAAGCTGTAAGGCTAAAGTATACAAGTCTTCTATTCCTGGAAACCTTTGCTCTAACCAGGACTTCAAATGGGTAAAAACCCATTTTTAAAGGTGGGCATAGCTGTGAACATCTTGTTGTCCTAGCACTCAGGAAGCCGAGGCAGGAGGGTTGCCATAAGTTTGAGGTCAGTCTAGGCTACACAGTGAGTGCCAGGCCAGGCAGGACTGCATAGAAAAGCCTTGCTAAAAAAAATAATTAGGAAGTGATCTCAGGCTCAGAGTAACTGGATTTATGTTGAGGTCTTTGATCCACTTGGACTTAAGTTTTGTGCACGATGACAGATATGGATCTATTTGCAGCCTTCTACATGTTGACATCTAGTTATGCCAGAACCATTTGTTGAAGATGCTTTCTTTTTTCCATTGTACAGTTTTGGCTTCTTTGTCAAAAATCATATGTTCATAGGTGTGCAGATTAATGTCAGTGTCTTCAGTTTAGTTCCATTGGTCCACATGTTGGTTTTTATGCCAGTACCAAGCTGTTTTTATTACTGTAGCTCTATAGTAGAGCTTGAAGTCAGGGATTGTGATGCTTCCAAGGGTGATTTTATTATACAGGATTCTTTCGGCTATCCTGGGTTTTTTTGTTTTTTCATATGAAGTTAAGTATTGTTCCTTACAGGTCTGTGAAGAATTGTGTTGGGATTTTGATGGGGATTGCACTGAATCTGCAGATTGGTTTTGGTAAGATTGCCATTTTTACTATGTTAATCCTACCTATCCATGAGCATGGGAGATCTTTCCATTTTCTGTTATCTTCTTCAATTTCTTTTTTCAAGGACTTAAAGTTCTTGTCATACAGGTCCCTTTGGTGGGAGGAGGGAGGACAGGGGAATCCATGGCTGATATGTAAAATTAAATTAATTATAAAATAAAAATATTTAAAAAAACAAAAAACCAAGCTTTCTATTTGGAATATTGCATAGAAAATAAAATACAGATGAATTTTTAAAAAAAAATGAAAAAAAGGAAAATTCAATTTTGATGCAAAGCTGACCCAATTTTTCTTCCTCTCAGCATGGCTTGTTGAAATGTTTTCCTGTCCTAAGATATGAGAGTAGAATGTTCTGCCTGCATGGGTCAAGGGAAGCATAAAAAGGGCAAAAGAAAAGTTTTTTTTTTTTTTTTTTTTTTTTTTTTTTTTTTTTTCACAGAGGGGGAAATCCGTGGCTTGTGTTTCAAAGTCCTTCAGAGGGTTATTGTGCTCACCTGGTGCTTTCGGTCAGATGGCGGCAACAGATTTCCCACATCTGCTGGCTGTCCTGAGACTATGACTCCAATGATGCCTTGGGAACATCTGGGGAGGCATCCTGACTTGTATTAGTTGTTGTCAGATAGTAAAGAGGGCCTGAAAGACCAGGATCCTGCCAAAGGCTTTGAATAGGAAACAGGCTCTTTATTTCCCTGCTCTCTCTCTCATGTACGAGAACATCCACAAAACATGCATTCTGCAGCCCCGTCCACAAAGGGTCTCCTCTAGACGCGGCTGCTTGAAGCTGACTGGGAGCCAGCCTACACTGTAGAGACAACTTCCACTGTCCCAGATGGTAGGAATTTCAGGACATCACACCTGCGGGAGGGATTAGAAATGAGGGTGCTGGTGCCAGACCGCCTTTTTCTCAGAACTCGGGAGTGAATAAGCAGAAAAGCATAGCATCTGCCCTTTATTTCAAACACGTACATACCTTATCTTAGTGTGACTGCTTTTCCTTGTAAGGACTTCCACCAAGTGTATGACGGCCAGCCGAAGGATTCAGAGTCTAACCCAGCACCTGGCTGTGTGCAGGGTGTGTCCTCCATATGTGAATTTTGTTCTAGAACAGGCAAGGATGGGATATGTGTGTGGGGTGTACACAGCAGGTTAATGCCAGGAATATCACCTTTTCTGACCCTCCCAGAGTGTCTACAACTCTACTTGGTGTTCGTCATCAGAAAGTCTGGGTTAAAATGAAATATTTTATTGTAGCGTGAATCTTAAAAGGTCTTATTAATAAAAATCAAACCTGGACCAGGTATTGGGGTGAATGCTGGAAGATCAGAGAGACAGAACGAGCCACAGCTTCCTCACCTTGCCAATTCCTCAGCTGATCCTGTTTCCTCAGATTGGAAGTCTCTGAGTTCTCATCCAGAATGAATCTCAGCTGAACTGTGCTGCTCAAAAGCCTAAAAGCTTAATCAGCCTAGTTCCTGGTTTTCATGCCTTATATACCTTTCTGCTTTCTGCCATCACTTCCTGGGATTAAAGGCATGAGTCACCATGCCTGGATGTTTCCAATGTGGCCTTGAACTCACAGAGATCCAGACGGATTTCTGCCTCTGGAATGCTAGGATTAAAGGTGTGAGTGCCACCATTTTCTAGCCTCTGTATCTAGTGGCTGTTCTGTTCTCTGACCCCAGATAAGTTCGTTAGGGTCCACAATATTTTGGGGAACACAATACCACCACATTTGATTAACAAATTAAAATATAGTTCAGAAAAATCTAGAGACCATAAACTCATTGATGTTATTGTATGGAATGATCTTCAATTATTATAAACTAGTCAACATGAGAGATAATCCTGAAGCCACAGAACTACTTTTGTGAAATCTACAACTAGTTAAGGCACCATCTGACTTCCATGGAAATTGCTTTTCCATTATAAATTTAACCAACTCTCCCAGCTGCAGGGCTATCAGGACCAATGTAAGGGGATGTTCCTGGCTCAGCAAACGTTTTCACCTTTAATTGTATATGTGTGCATGCATGCGTGTATGCTCACATGTGTGTGCACATGCCACAGTGCTTCTCTGGATGTCAGAGGTCAAATTTGTGGAGTCAGTTCCCAGTTCTCTCTATCTACCTTTAATTGGGTTCTGAGAATTAAACTCAGGTCACTAGGCATGCACAGCAGGCGCCTTTACCTACCAAAGCCATCTTGCTGGCCCAACACAAATGTTTTGATAGGGATTTTTACATAAGGAATAAGAACAAGTTTGTATGGTGAACTCCTGTTTGAGCATGATTTAGTCGGCTTGAAGCCCCAAGATCCTTGGTTCCAGGAGGAATACACCAAGAGGGGGGTGGGCACATAAACGGTGGAGGGACAGTTGATGGAGTACTTGCTCCCAGTGAGGACAACACAGTTGTCCAAGTGAGGCACCACGGAGATGAGAAGATGAGCAGGGAAAGCCAAAGATGGAGTCACAGGAAATGATGCTTTCTCGAAAACCCTGAGTTTCTGGTTTCCTGGGGAGAATTTCTCTGCTGGCTGAGAAAGAGGAGCTAGGCCTAGCCATCCTCTAGATAAGAAGTACCAGTGCCCACTCTGCATCATGGAACTAGGGCACAGTGTGAGCTGTAAGGCTGCTCATGACTTGGCTCACACTGAACGGGATCTGTATAGCCTTTCTCTTCCGGATCTGCCACTCAAAAGGAAAAGAAGAAAAGAGCTCTGGTGGACGCGAGGCAGGGGGCAGACCTAGGTTACGTGGGAGGGATCTAGAGGGTGGTGGCAAGAATAGGAGAAAAGTCGAATGCACAGTCCACGGTCTCCTGCAAGGGAACATTAGATGGGAAGTGGGAGAGGTTAGCTGAGGGGGATGGCTGTTTACCTTTTTCAGCTTTTTTGTTTTGTTGTTGTTTTTGTTTTTGTTTTGAGACAGGGTTTCTCTGTGTAGTTTTGGTGCCTATCCTGGAGCTTGCTCTGTAGACCAAGCTGGCCTCGAACTCCCAGAGATCCCTGCCTCTGCCTCCCAAGTGCTGGCATTAAAGGTGTGCACCACCATTGCCCAGCGGCTGTTTACCTTTTAATAAAGGACAGACGGAACACGAGAAGGCAAGACTCCTTAGAACAGGGTGAAGGAAGATGTGTTGGAAAGGACCTTAGCGTGCAGGGCAACTTGGAGAAATCTGTCTCTCCAGAGGGAGGATGGCTGTTCTCAGAGCTTCACCTGGGGTAGAAACAGCCTGGATTTCATCCCTCCCACTGTCTCAGTCATCAGCAGGGAGCTGCCTGGAAGAGCATAGTCTTGGAGTAAACGCCTTCACAGTTGCTTTCACTAGGTTCACCCAGAGGTAAACTGAGTCATAGACATGCTGGCCTTGCCAAAGTCAATGGAGGAGCCTGAGCATAGATTCCCGGTAGGGAATTAGAGCACTTGTTCTTTGCTAGTGACTGTTCAAATCCCTCTGACTGTGCTGGGTTAGGCTTCACGGCTGATGTCAGCCTCAAATGAGAGAGAACTCTGCCTTCTCTCGGAAGCCTTTAACAGCTGTGTGGGAAGCAGTTCCTGGTTCCTATGCACACTTCCATTTATTAGCAGTCTGAGCACTGTGACAAGGGCTCACTCTGCCTGTGCTGGACACAGAAGAAGCGCTAGAAAGCCACACACAATGGACATTGCCATCACAACTGCTCTGTTTTCCACACGGACCACAGAAACCAGGACACCGATATCTAATCTCACAGTGAGAATATAATGAAGCCAGAGCTAGTGAGAATAAAAGTCAGAGTTTACAGGCTGTAACGTCCATTTGAGAGATGGCATCAATCCAGCTGCACCCTCATTAGACGCAGGATGAATCAGAGATGCCAGAGATATTTGTTCCTAAAATATAATTAATGAGCTAGTAACGTAATAATTCTATTTGGGGGAAGGGAATGAAAGAAGTCCTGATATCTTTTGGTCATGGTGCCCAGGCATTTCTCCACAGGGCAAAAGAGGGTTCAGAAGAAAATGCTATAAATACAGTCAAATATTTTATCAAATGTGCAGGTTACTATAACCCTGCACATTTCAGGACCAAGCCTTCGCCACAATCAAAAAGAAAATTACATGTTTAAAGTAACAAGAACAGACATGCCCTCATGCACACAAAAAAGCTTTGCTGGGAGCACAGAGTTCTGAATCAATAATGGATGATTCTCTCAGCAGAACAAGCAATGGATTTTTTGCATCATAAATAAATGAGCAACCTTTTATTTACCCAGAGAGATGTCCCTTAACACAGCCGGAACACCATTCTTATATCTTTGTGTTCATTTAAGGGCTAAGCAGCTGCTTACTCGGTGCTCTGCAGACAGGGGAGAAGGTCCCTGCAAAAGCTAAGTGCAAAGAGGTGTCAGTCACAGGTACAGTGAAGGCTTCGATTGTATGATAGTTTCTGATCATTCCCCCCAAAACTCACATAAACAAAAATAGAGTATTGTGTTCCAGAAGACCGGCTTTATAGATTTATATTGAAAGTGGTGACATTTTGGGGCAGTGCAATATCATGATAAAAATATTTCTTCCTCTACTGTGCCAGGAGACTGGGACTTCTGCTGGACCTCACAGTGGGAGGTAATAACACACCTTGAGGTCACTTAAGACCTAAGGCTGCTATCCTACTGTGCAGCCAGCCTGTATGTTCAACCTGCCTTTAAGAGAACAATGTAACAACCAATCTTTCTTGCTGTGGCTTTCCCATGTAATCAACTTTACAAGTCAAGATAATGAATGCATAGCTGTAATTTTAAGTTGTATACTCTTTCATGCCCTGGACCCAGAATAACGAAAGTGTATCATTTGCAGAAAACATCAAATACAGAGATTAAAAGCAATCTTCTAAAATGAGTATCTGGCCGGGCGTTGGTGGCGCACGCCTTTAATCCCAGCACTCGGGAGGCAGAGCCAGGCGGATCTCTGTGAGTTCGAGGCCAGCCTGGACTACCAAGTGAGTTCCAGGAAAGACGCAAAGCTACACAGAGAAACCCTGTCTCGAAAAACAAAAAAACAAAAAAACAAAAAAACAAAAAAACAAAAAAACAAAACAAAAAAATATATAAAATGAGTATCTGCCATAAATGTTGAACATATTTATGGATAATATTGAACACACTTGGTTGTTGTTTGATAAACAGTGATGTTTATAATATTGTTTGTTACCTGGGTCATTTGGGGTTTGTTGGAGCTAGTGACTTAATCCCTTATAAAGAATCTCGTTCCTTCCCCACATGATGTTTTCTGTGCTATTGCATAAAAGAAAGAGGGAGAGGGAGGAGGAGAAAAAGAGATGCTTGGCCTTCAACTACACAAACTTCACGTCCAGCCATTGAAGGTGATGGCTGGGCTGACTCCTTTCTATATTGCTAACCTATGGAGCTTTCAGAGATCATAATCCGAAAAGATTTTGTCCACCCAAAGATTTTGTGTAGCTTGCCAGTCAGCAGCAGATATCAGGAACACAAATTAATCACCATAGTCATGAACTAGGCCCTCAGCAGAAGTCTTGAAGGATCAGCACTTGCTGAGATTTCAGCAAAACCCTGTCTTTTTCAGCAATTTAAGACTGTAGATAGTATTTTTTTTTTAATGTCTTTGTCCAATAAAGATAACCTCTCCATTTGCCTTCCTGACTTCGGTCCTTCCTACTCCATGGGAGACACAGAGTCTGAAACCCTTCTTTACAGACTGTTGCCCTGTCTTCAGGAGTCTAACTAGTAGGTATATTATATACTGGGCTGATTCAATTATTTAAATTAGACAGGATAGTCAAACAATTGTATGTTATGGCCAAGTGAGATCTACCCCAGGAATGTAATGTGCTTCAATATAAGAAAGCCAACTGACTTCAAATACCACATTGGTAGAGGGTAGAAAAGAACTCAACGATTGTCCTGACTGAGGCATCTTTAAAAAAAAGCAGTTGATGAAACCTATCCTCTGCTCAGGTTGAAAACAAAATACACTTAAGGGAATGGAACATTCCTATCTAATAAAGGATGTCGAGGAAAATACCACCACACATGCAGCCATGACGGGCCAGAAGCTTTGAGTTGGGAGCAAGAGAGGGACACTTACTGTCAACATTACTACCCATGATTCTAAAGATTCGCTGAGGGAAATTAGGCATGAAAGTGAAAATAAAGGCATGCACTTTGGAAGGCAAAAGTAAAACCATCACTGTTCGCAGGATGGCATGTTCTTGTAATCAGAAAACTCTGAGGTGATCTGCTTGAAAAGCAGAATTATTGAGAGCATCTGAAAGTGTAAAGACACAGTGTGAGCACACAAAAGCCAGCTGTGTTTCCACACTATGGTGATATTGTGTTCCCCAAAATATTTTGCACCCTAATAAACTTATCTGGGGTCAGAGAACAGAACAGCCACTACATTCAGAGGCCAGAAAATGGTGGCACACACACCTTTAATCCTAGCATTCC
Organism: Peromyscus eremicus; assembly: GCF_949786415.1. Taxonomy (NCBI): domain Eukaryota; kingdom Metazoa; phylum Chordata; class Mammalia; order Rodentia; family Cricetidae; genus Peromyscus; species Peromyscus eremicus. The sequence continues at coordinate 47,854,267 of NC_081423.1, forward strand.
AGAGGCAGAGATCTATCTGGATCTCTGTGAGTTCAAAGCCACACTGGAAACAGCCAGGTGTGGTAACAAAAGCCTTTAATCCCAGGAAGTGATGGCAGAAAGCAGAAAGGTATATAAGGCATGAGGACCAGGACCTAGAACCTGGTTAAGCTTTTAGGCTTTAGAGCAGCAGTTCAGCTGAGACCCATGTGGATGAGAACTCAGAGGCTTCCAGTCTGAGGAAACAGGATCAGCTGAGGAACAGGCGAGGTGAGGAAGCTGTGGCTTGTTCTGCTTCTCTGATCTTCCAGCATTCACCCCAATACCTTGCTCCAGGTTTATTTTCATTAATAAGACCCTTTAAGATTCGTGCTACACCACATATGGACAAGTGAACAGCCCAGAAGGACATGAAGAGCATTTCAGTTGTGATATTAGAACAATAAAGTGGGACTATATTACAATTCAAGTAAAGGCTGCAGACTAAAATGGAAGACGGTGTAAACTACTGGACATAGCTTCCCTTCATCTAGGTTGTGAGCCTCGTGGTTGTGCAGATGCCAAAACAGCTCGAAGGAATCTACAGACCCCATGCAATTCCTATAAAAATCCCATTGGCTTTTTTTTTTCATAAATGAAAAACAGAATTACACTAAATTCATATGGACTTCCAAGGGATTCTGAAAAGTCAAAACAGTCCTGGAGAAAATAAAATGGAAAGACTCATAGTTCCTTGTTTAAGAAACTTACTCAAAGCCACAGTAACTAAAACAGCATGGTATGGGCCTAAAGATCACACCGGAAAAAAAACGGGCTATGGTTGGAGTGCAGGGAGGAAGTCTCTGCAGTTGGTTGTCAAAAGCAGAGCTGAGTCTCACAGCGGGGAAGAGCAGTGTAGTAAACCCATGGATAAGCCACACAAAGAGTGAAGCTGGAGGAGCAGTGTAGTCAACACATGGATAGCCACACAAAGAGTGAAGCTGGAGGAGCCCAATGACACACAACAGATAGAGGTACTTGACAGTGGCTCACAGCCCCAGACTTAGGAGCTGAAACCACAAAACCGTTAGAAGAAAACACCAGTGTAAAATGTCATGACCTTCGATTTAGCAACGACTCTTATAGTAGCCGCCAACTGCACAACAACAAAACAACAATAAATGAGGGGGATTTCATCAAAATTAGAGGCTTTGTGAATCACAGGATACTACTAAAATGTTCCACATTACACCTCAGCTAAAAGTCTAATAGATAGAGAACACAGAGTTCCTGGAAGCCACACAAAACCAAAATGCATAATGGCCAATAACATGCAAAGATATTTCTCCAATGACAGTATATGAACTACCAATATGTGAATTAAAAGGTGTTCCATGTCATTAGTTATTCTAAAAATGAAAAGCAGCACAGTGGCTCTTCATGCCCACCAGGGCAGCTGCATGCCTTTTAAGAAATCAAGAAAACATGACTATTCTACACATTGGCTTAAAAAGTAGGGAGCTGTAAAACTTACTTACATGGCTGCCGGGAATGTAAATGTTTCTGTTGTGTGAAAGCTGGGGAATTCCTAAAATGAATATCGGATCATGATATGATTTGCCAGCTCCACCTTTCAATTTACCCTCCAAAGAATCGAAAGCTGATATCCAGATGGATGCTGCACATGAATAATAGCAACACTGCTCACAAGAGTCAAAAGGTGGCAATGACCCAAAGGACCAGTAAGAGGTGGGTGACTGCATAACAAAATGCAATGTGTCCTTACAATGGCATATTATACCGGCTCAAAAAGCTGCAAAAAGAATCAATATGTACTACAATGTTAAATGGCCCTTACAAGGATTAATTGAAAGAAATGAGACACAAAGTCTTAAGCATCATACAACTGTAACTATATAAAATGTTCTTGAATAATATAGAACATGAAGATGACTGCTTACAGGATATTGAGTCTCCTTGGAGTGATGAAAGTTATTTGTCAGTAGGAAGAAGCGACAACCGTACTATATTGAAAATTCACCAAATACCCTTGGATTGCTTGCTTTAGAATGAGTAATTACGTTATGTGATTTTCACCTGAGCTGAAAAATTGAGTCTTAGTAATAAGAACGTCTGTATTAAACAGGTCCACAGAGATTAGAATTAGAAACTCTATTTAGTGATTTAAATTACCCCCGAAGAGTCAGTTTGCATCTCAGAAAACAACAAATGAAGATGAAAAGGTCCTTTAAGATCTGCATACTCATTTTCTGACTATCTGAGTGCTTTGAAGGATTCTTGGCTGGACAGAGTCCTTCCATTCCTCTGTTGTCACTGGAGTTTTAAGATGGAAGCCTAGCTCCAGGGCTCCAACAAGCTAGGAGCAGTCACTTTTCCCAACACAGCAGTTAAGAGTGAAAAACTAAGAAAGGACATTTAATCAGAGTGTCAGAAACAGAAACAACACAAAGGGTGTAGTCACCCCAGGATCATATCTAGGGTACAGATAGGAATTTAGGCTTAAAATGAGATGAACTGGGCAGAGGCAGTAAATATACACAACCAAGCAGCCTCTGCAAGGTGTGGCCTTCCCTGCGTTTATCTCAGCTGCGGTTCTACAAGGCAGTCTGATCAGTATCAAATGGCTCACCACTGCCCTCACCATGGAGGGGAGGGGACCAATTAGGCTCCCAGAAGACAGTCTGCTTCAGCAGGCAGCCTCTCCAGCGCAGACTCTGTCCTCATCTTATGGTTGATCTGTCTGAAGACTTGCCGTTCATGGAATCCAAGGGGAGTGCATGTTTGGGGAATGACTTCTCTTTGTGTCTTCAGCCTCATGGAGGAGTAGATGCTTCAAGTCAAGCAGACAGACACACAGGCAGGAAGTACACAGCTTTCCCTCATGTCTGTTTCCTTGTGGGCCCAAGGGGTGGAACAGAGAACAATAGTCAAGCAAAAACGTCTTCTTCAAGGCTGTTACACTGTGGCTAGGTTAACTTTTTTCTTTTGAACCAATAAACTGCTCTCTTACTTAAGGCTATACAGAATATTTTGAAGACGGAGGTAAGTGGAGCACCGTGTGTTTGTGTGTGTGATCTGTGATTCATTCATTACCTGTCATTCATATATTGATACATTGGTTTGTATCATGTCACCTGCGTGTGCATTTTCACAATACAAAGGTTACAGCTTCTCTTGCCGACATTTGTGTGGGGGCCCAAATCACTCAAGGTCAGAGAATCTGAGCTTGCTTTGCCCAGCAGTGTTGCATAATAGGATGATTTGGCCACGGTGTGGTTACCAGATGTTTTGAAGGGTCTGCACTTGGCTCTATGTTGTGGTTTGATCTTGAGAGAGGGAGGTCTTTTGCCTCTCCCCTTGGCATTGTATAAAAAGCCCTTTTGAATAAACCTTGAGGTGACTGAGTATTGACCCAGGGCCCTCCAAAAGCTATCCTGTGTCTCTCTTTCTTTCTTTCTTTCTTTCTTTTTTTTAAAATTTGTTTATTTATTTTACATACCAACCACAGATCCCCCTCTCATCCCTCCTCCCACTACCCTCCTGCCTCTAACCCCCCATCCCCCGCCCACTCCTCATCCCTGTCCTCCAACAGGGTAAGTTCTCCCATGGGGGGACAACTAAGCCTGGTACATTCAGTTGAGGCAGGACCAAGTCCCTCCCAGCTGCATCAAGGGTGAGAAATGTGTCCGACCATAGGTAATGGGGTCCAGAAAGTAAGCTCATGCACCAGGGATAGATCCTGATCACTGCCAGGGGCCCCTCAAACAGACCCAGCTACACAACTGTCTCCAGTATGCAGAGGGTCTATGTTGTGGATATCGCTCTGTATAAATAAAACACTGATTGGCCAGTAGCCAGACAGGAAGTATAGGCGGGACTAACAGAGAGGAAAACTGAGGGAACAGGAAGGCAGAGAGAGAGACTGCTTGCAGCCGCCACCAGGAAAAGGAAGATGTAAGGTACCAGTAAGCCACGAGCCACGTGGCAAAGTATAGATTAATAGAAATGGGCTGAATATAAGAGTAAGAGTTAGACAATGATAGGCCTGAGCTAATGGCCAAGCAGTTTAAATAATATAAATGTCTGTATGCTTATTTTATAAATGGGCTAAGGGAATGCCGGGGCTTGGCGGGACCCAGAGAGAAAACTCCAGCTACAGGTCTAGTCTGGTCCCACGCAGGTTCCACGGCTGTCAGTCTAAAGTTTGTGAGTTCCTTTGAGCTTGGTTCAGTTGTCTCTGAAGATTTCCCCATCATGATTTTGACATCCCCCCACTGCCCCATATAATGCTGGAGTCCAGCTCTAACCTGTTGAAGAGTTCTTGGGGGGAGGAGAGAGGAATGAGGAAATGATAGATAGGAGGAGAGGAGACAATAAGAAAGACAGAGACCTCGCTTAGAGGGAAAAAATGAACAACAGGGGTCTCTGTCTTTCTTATTGTCTCCTACCTTTCTATCTATCATTTCCTCATTCTTTTCTCCTCCCCACAAGAACCCTTCACCAGGTCAGAATCCACCAGCAGACTCTCACACATTTGCAAGGCTTGTGTGTGGTAGCCTAGGGCAGGTTCTGCTGGCCTCATATTCCTGCTCTATGGTTACCCTGTTCTTCCCTGGATTTTGTAGCCCACACTCTACAGTTTCAGCAGTAGACCCTGGTGAGCAGAGGAAATAACTACATTCCTTCAGTTTGGGGCATCTTTCACCACCTGAGATACACATCTCCTGCATGGGCCCAGCTCAGGGCAGCCCATCTCCATTGCCCCCACTGCCCAATTGTTTGGTCCCTGAAGGTTTTCACATCCATGATCCCAGCTCCTACACCACAGCTCAGGCTTCCCGAGTCCCAACAATACCACCTCTCCTCTGCCCTGGCCATAGGGATGTGCTGTTCTCCTCTCTCTGGTGTTTCCTTATGTCTCCATCCATAATGGTGACACTTGTCTTCTCTCTCCCTGTGTCCCCAGTCACAAAGTGTGACACTTGTCTCCCCCACCCCAGACATAGTGATATGACACTGCCCAGCAATTGCTAACCTTTGATAACACTTCCTCCTGTTCTCTTCAACATTTCTAACACGTCTATGGGTTCGTGCAATGACCCTGAGCTTTCCTAGGGTGCACATTGGTTCCTCTAGGACACTTACACAATATATAACATCTTGTCACAAATTCCTTGAATCTAAACTAAGCTTCCATTTTACTTCTAGCTTTTACTACCTTACTATTGGACTTGCTGCAATTACTAGTCTTAGAATATTTGAGGCTAAAGTATTCTGGCTTTCCTATATTACACAATTGAGTTTGCCATAATTGCTCAGTGTTACTACTTGTTTTTAATTTTGCTTTGGGGATAGACAGATTAAAATGCCTTCCTGGTTTTCTTTTTTACTGAAACAAAACTCCAGCATTTCGTGGCCAGGAAGCCCTGAACTGTCAAGCACGGTTTTCTTGTCCCAATTGCCACACCCAATTCCTGTCCTTGTCCTCTCAGTCTGCTTTTGGTTTCAGCCAAGTGCCAACACTCAGCTAGCATTGGGTTGACATCCTGCATGACTCTGTGCTCACCACTGGCAGCAGTGAGCAAGCAGACTCTGCCCCTGTCCATCACACTGGCTCCTCCCCATTAAGCAGATAAGTACATGTGTTCAATGTGGTAACTCTCTAGCTCCAAGGGAAATGACCTGCATCCTTCAGCCAAATGTTTGACATGGTGAGAATGAGAAAGAGAGATCTTAGCAAAAAATATCCCATGTGAACTTTGCAACTGAGACAGTCGATTTGTCCAACAGCCAGAGAGCCTTCTTATGACCTCTGTTCTCAGAGTTCTAGAATGGGAATACTTATGTAATCTATTATTTATACATGGTCCTATGTATCCCAGGATTATTTCAGACTTCATATGCAGCAGAGGCTAGCCCCAAACTCCTGCTCTTGGTGCCTCTACCTCCTAAGTTCACCACCATGCCTGCCCTAAGAACTATACAAACTAAATGAGGTATATTTTGACTTGCTGTATTAAACCTTGAATATTACATATTCTTTAGTTCTGTGGTGACTTCATCAAACCCAGCCACAAGTGCCATAGCTCTTGCCCTAGTGTTCTCACAGAAGCCCTGGGCCCTGACTTGGCTTACAGCAGGGACTTGTGCCTACCGAAATGAGTTAATGTTGTGGGATATTTGATCGCACTGTGAAACTGTGAAACTGTGCTGGTAAAATTAACTTTAGATCAGGGAGCGAAGCTGTAGCTAGAGTTTTCCTGCCTGGCCCACAGTCAGGACAAATCTCTCTTACCTGCCAGTCCCACAGCCACTCAGACCCGACCAAGTAAACACAGAGACTTATATTGCTTACAAACTATATGGCCATGGCAGGCTTCTTGCTAACTGTTCTTACAGCTTAAATTAATCCATTTCTATAAATCTATACCTTGCCACGTGGCTCGTGGCTTACTGGCATCTTCACATGCTGTTTGTCAATGTGGCGGCTGGCACTGTCTCTCTGACTCAGCCTTCCACTTCCCAGGTTTATTCTCCTCCTTGTCCCGCCTATACTTCCTGCCTAGCCAATGGCCAATCAGTGTTTTATTTATTGACCAATCAGAGCATTTGCCATACAGAACATCCCACAGCACGAAGCCAGTGACTAATTAGAATTAACCATTGAGAGTACGGAGGACCCAGGGAGACGGACAGAGAAGACACACAGGAAGGAGTAGGGAGGGACTTAGATTCGCCATCTTTTTGGTCTGGGATGTGTGGAGAGAGATGTGCTTGCTGGGTCTCCTGTAGAAAAAAGGAAGCTCAGCTGGTCACTCCTCCTCCACTTTTTTGATATATCAGGTTATCACCCCAGTATCAGACTCTGAGTCTTTATTGGTAATAGAACAACTTAAATAAAAACAACCAGTTAATGAGTGATCTGATCTCGGAGGTCTGCTCCTCACTGATGAATCTATGGACTTGAAGGTCAGAGCACAATTCTGGGCCCAGGAATTAAACTCCAGCAACTCAGGACTGTGAACCTTTCTCCTCAAAGTGGACACTTTGCAATGCATTTTAGAGATTGTTTTTGTTCAAAAGACCATTTTTTTAACACAATAGTATTTCAACACTTAGTCTGAAGAATTTCACTTCTGAAATGCTTTCCCAGGTGTAAAAGCCCTCTCATGCCCACATTATATTAACTTCCTGTTCATCCCATTAGGATGGCTCAGCCTGCACTCTATGTCTGGTGGCTTCTGGAAGGCTGAGGCCATGGAGAGGATGGAGCGACACCTATGAGTCAGAAAATTATGAAGGAAGAATGTGCACCTGCCTGGTCCACTCTTGGCTCCTCCCTCAGGTCATCATGAGGCTGCCTCAAGCATGGATCCATCCCAGCTAACTTGCCAACTTGGAGCTGGCACCTTTGGGGGACTATTTATACTCCCTGTCCCTCTAATAGTCCCCTGGCCATCTAGTTTCACTCTTACCACACTTGTGTCTTTACACTCTAGCTTAAGGACCTTTGTCCTTAAAAGACCGGCCTTTGCTGATAATCTCAAACTTCGCTATGGGTCCTTCAAGCTCAGTATCTGCATTTTAGGAGGGTAAATTGCCACAGAATATACTTCCATAGCTTTCATTTGCTGTGCTTTGTGGAACTCAGGAAAAGATGACCTGTCCCTGACATTCCTCATATTTTTATTCTTCAACCAGAGAGGGGAGGCTGGGAATCTAGGAGTGCTGAATAAGCCAGGGTGGCATCTGGTCGGGTCTGGTAGCAGCACACTGGCCTGGTTGGTCTTTTCATGCATTTTATTTATTTTTTTGTTAGCCTACTGTGTCTGCTTTATCACCAGGAGTCCATCTTTGTAGCAAGAAGCCCCTTCAGTGTGCATGAGTGCACTGGTCTCCATGGCCTACCACACTGTGGGGCACAGGCAAGTGGAGTGAGAGACAAGAAGAGAGGCTGAAAAATTGCTTGTCACTACTAGTGTCCCCCAAACACTCAGTACTTATGATAGGCTAATAGGCTCATACATGTTGTCAGTCTTTCTGATATCCAACCACACACTAGACTCATTATTTGCACCTTCATTCATCTGCTGGCCGGTTCCCAAGTACCAACCCCGTACCACTAAATATTGGGTATGAGCAGTGGTTTTACTGCATTCAAGGGAGACACGTGCCCCAAATGGAAGTCCAAGATTATTATGGATACTTCTCATCAAGTCAAATCTCATTCATTCAGAAGGTTTGAGGTCTCTGAAGAGGAAGGAATCAAAGTTGACTTAGAAATACTAAGAACTACTAAGACCGAAGAGCAGGTCATAGACAAGAATACACTTTCTGATTTTGATACAGAAGCTCCAAGAAAACAGTTATTAAGATTTTCTTTGCAAAAGAACCATTTGAGAAATTTGTTTAAAATGTAGGTTCCATAGACATAATTTCCTCTCACAAATAATGAGAGGAAAAAAGCAAGAACCAGAAGGACAATATAATGTGATCATTTATTATGTGTATTAATCTTTGTGTGTGTGTGGTATGTGTATGTGTATATATGTGTATGTATGTGTGTGTTTATATGAGCCAGTGAATGTGTGTGTATTTTTGCCTGTATATAATGTGTGTATGAATATATTGTGTACACCTGTATACATAAGTACATGTGTGTTTGCACATACATACATACATACATATGTATGAGTGTTTGTGTATATGTGTGGTATGTGTGTGTGTGCGCCCATATATGTGTGCATGCATGTGATGCTACACATGTCTGCAGGTACATATGTGTATGGATATATTTACATATGTGTGTATGTTTGTATTATGTGTATATGTGTGTATGTATGTGTGTACGTGTGTCTTATGTATGTTTGAGTGTGTGTGTATGTGTGAATACATATATTGTATTTGTGTGTGAATATTTGTGTTTGTATATGCGTGAACTTTAAGGTTCCTTATAGAAGTATAAAATCTCTGAAAGAACATGTAAAAACATAAAGCAATGCCTGTTTTCTGTAGCTGTATCATTGAGGGAAACCTGGGATATTGGTACAGTTGGTAGAAACACTCATACTTTCTTGAACGTCTACCTATGCATTCTGATTGTTGTCCCTGTGGATGTATTCATCACCTAGTCTATACATTTGCAGTTTCTGAAAAAGGAAAATGCATATAGCCGTGTAACACGCACTTCCTGGACCTTCTCTTTGAGTTTGGGTCCTCCCCGTGCATGTGTGGTGGTGGTGAGTGAGGTCGCAGATTTGAGTTCTGACAAACACGATGTGAGAACGACAGATTACAGGTAAGAAATGTGTGGGTGAATTTGTCCCTGTTCTCACTGCTGTAGGTAAGAGCTTAATACAGGCTCCTATGAGGGGCTGTTCTAGTTAGCTTTCCGTTGCTGTGATAAACACAACACCAAAAGGAACTTTGAGAGGGAAGAGTTTATTTCAGCTTACAGGTTACCATCCACCATTGAGAGAAGCCAGAGCTGGAACTCAAGGCAGAAGCTTGACGTAGAAACCACGGAGGAATGCTGGTTCCAGAACGGGTCTTACCTGCCTAGACATGGCACAGCCATGGTGTATTTGGCCCTCCTACATCAACTGCCAATCAAGGAAATGCCCACAGACCAATCAGATGGAAGAAAGTCTTCAACTGAAGTTCTCTCTTGCCAGGCATATCATGTTGACAACCAAGATTAGCCATGACATGGGGGGAGGGAATTATTTTGGCTCACAGTTCAGGGAGTTAGATTCTGTCATTGGCAGAATCATGGAATAGAGCTTGGTCTACAGGGGCAGGAACATGCCATAGCTGATAACATGCCTGTAGCTTTCCATACCACCAACCATGGAGAAGAGAACTAGGGTAGGAAGTGCATCAAGGCCTGAATCTTAATGATCATCCTCATCCAGCTAGGCCCCAACCCCTGAAGGTGACACAACCTTCTAAGACAGTGCCATATGCTTGAGACCAACTACACAAACACACAAGGCTGCCTGTAAGGACATTTCACATCTACACCATAATGTTCTACCCAGGCCCTATCATCCCTTTCACAGAATGTAAAATATACTCACCTAATGTGAAGAGTGCCCATAGTCATCATAGTCCCTTCACTGTTCAGCAGTCCAAAGTACGAAGGCTCTTTCCTAAGACTCAAGGTAATTGTTTAACTCCCAATCCCCATAAAATAAAGAATTTAAACCAAAGTTACATACTTCCTATACACAGTAGTACAAAGGAGGCTTTAGCAAGTTAGCAAGGAAGAACTGAACCAAAGAAAGACCAAAATCCAGCAGCTCAAAACATCAAATTCTGCAGAGGGGTGCTGCTTATTGGCTTACTCACCATGGCTTGCTCAGCATGCTTTCTTATAGAACCTATGACCACCACCCCAAGGGTGGCCCTCCCCTCAATGGGTTTGGCCCTCTCACATCAATTACTGATTAAGAAAATGCTCTTATACGCTCACCTAATAGCCCAATATTATGGAGGTATTTTCTCAATCCATGCTTCTTCCCCTCAGATGACAACAGATTGTTTCATGTTGATATAAAATTAGCTGGCACAACCACACAGCATGAAGACTGGATACACCTAAATACAATAAAGGCTGTATATAGTGAGCCATACCGAGCAAGACAGCTCTGAGTGGGAAAAGCTGGAAGTGTCACCTTTAAGGTCTGGAATCATCCAGGCATGACTGCTTTTAGCACTTTTTCTCAGTGCTGTAATGGAAGACCTAGCCAGAGAAATTAGGGAAGAGAAAGAAAGTGCATCTGAACTGGAAAAGAAAAAAAATAAAGTCAGTGTCTGCAGCTGATGCGATCTGTATACAGAAAACTCCAGAGACTCTACCAAATCCTTCTAACACTAGGAAACAAATTCAGCAGTTGTGGTACACAAAATCAATATATAAATATTAAAAAAACCCTGAGTAACCAAATTCATTTTGAACAAATGAACAAAGCATGAGGCGTTATATTATCTGGCTTCAAAATATATTAAAAGTCAGATATGCAAAACAGTATGGTTCTGGCATGACTACAGACACATGGACCAGTTAAGTGGAGGAACAATCCGATTCTAGAAGTAAACTCATGAATCTGCAGCCAACTGATTCTTAAAGACTTTATTTAAGACTATGTCGTGTGTGTGTGTGTGTGCACATGTATGTGTGTCTGTGTGTATATGTGTATGAGTACAAGTGCATTTATAAGCCAAAGGTATCACATCTCATGGAGCTGGAGTTACATCTGCATGCTGAGAACTAAAATCAGGTCCCCTGGAAACTCTCTGTTAGGTCTGCACCATCTCTCGAGCCCCAAGCCAGCTGATTATTTTATAAAAAATGCAGGAACAAGTAGTATAGAAAGGAAAGTCTCTTATGTAAGTGGTGCTGGGAAAACTGGTGATCCACATGTAAAAGACTAAAGCCATACCCTCGCTCTTCACCAGTCACAAAAGTCAACTTCAAAGGAATGAAAATTTACATACAATACCCAAAAGTCTGAAAACCCTAGAAGAGAGTCTACAGTGAATGCTTTGGGACACCTGAGGGGGCAAGATGTTTTTAACAAGACCTGAAGCACAGGAACAGAAGTAAAAATGTATCTGATGATATCACACTGGAAAGTGAAGGGACATTAAAGATCATGAAAATGCAACTTAAAGAGTTACATCCAGGAAAATTGTTCAGGAACATGAGGAAATCTGAAAACTCAATAGCAAGAATAAAAATCTTGATTAAAAGGTCATCTGTATGAAAGATTACATTTTCAAAAGAAAACCCAAATGGGCAAATATTATTTTTAAAATGCTCAGCACCACTAACCACCAGGGAAAAGTAAGGCATACCTCACAGCATAGTGAGACCGGTGAGGGTGTCATCTCTCTGTAGAAAGAATGAGGATTGTCAAAAAGACTAATGGTGACAAGTGCTGGCAAGGATGTGGTGGAAAGGACCCCTTCCCATGGTTGATGGCAGTGGAAAGAACAGGATAGAGGTCCTGAGAAATTTAAAAAAAAAAAACAAACAAAAAACAGCTGCCAAATTATCTGTAGTGATGACACTTCTGAGTATACATTCAAAGAGAGGAAACAAATATGTCATTTGCACAGCGGTCATTGCCTCACTGTTCACAAGAGGGAGAAATTGAAACAATGTAAGCATCTATTAACTGATGAATGGAAAAAGAACACACACACACAAAATATATACATATAAACATATATATGCTTTTGAAAATACACACACACACACAGAGAGAGAGAGAGAGAGAGAGAGAGAGAGAGAGAGAGAGAGAGAGAGAGAAATTGATTCAGTAATGAAAAAATCTTATCATTCATGACAACACAAATAGAGCCGGAGATCACTGTTAAGTGAAATAAGCTAGGCACGAAAGGACAGATGACACATGATCTGACTTATATGTGGGTTTTTAGAAGCAGATCCCATAGTAGTTGTGAGTAGAACTATGGTCATCTGTGACTAAGGAGGAACAGTGGAGAAGGAGGGAAGCATTTGGTGACTAAGTAACCTTAACTAGAATAAACACATAAATCTTAAAATGTGATGTGTCTCAGTCCATTTGGTGGCTGTAACGAGGTATCACAAAGTGGATGACTTAGAAGCAACAGATTTATTGTCCTTTTTTCTAGAGTCAGGAAGTCCAGATCAAGGAATGGACAGATGTGGGTTTCTGAGTCCACAGCTGGCTCACATAAGCCCATTTCCTCACAATGTCCTCAGGAGGTGAAAAGGTGTGGAGGAACTCCTCTGGCCTGTTAGGCTGAGCACCGACCCCACAGTGAGGTCTCTGCTGCTAAGAACTAGTCACTTTACAGGTAAGGTTTCAGCATGGGGATTTCCCAATTATAAACATCCAGAGCTGAGTCCTGCTTTGCTTCTCTATTGCTGTGATAAAACACTGACCAAAAGCACCTTGGGGTGGGGAAGGGTTTATTTGGCTTACAGGTTACCGTCCACCACAGAAGGGAGTCAGGGTGGTGTATCAAGGCAGGAATGGAAAAGGAGACCATAGAAAAATTCTGTTGACTGGCTTGTGCCCTCTGCCTTGTCAGCAATTAACCTAGGCAGCCCAGCCCACCTGACTAGAGACGACACTGCCCACAGTGGGCTGGGACTCCCTACATCGTTGGCAATTAAGAAAACACCCCTCAGACAGGGCCACAAGCCAATCTGGTGGAGGCAATTTCTCAGTTGAGGTTCACTCTTCCTGGGTGACTCTAATTTTCAAGTGGACAAAAAATGACCAACATGTGTAGTTATTTTTTTTTTCTCAACAAATAAAATTTTTTAAGTTATTTTTCTTGAACAGAGATAAGCCTTATGTTAGGTGTCTTGCCTTTGCACCTCACACAACTTGTATCCCAAAGTAAATTTCTCAAATTCCTGAGTCCTCGTTAGACTGAAGGTCAGGATAGATGCCTTTCAGTTACATTCATCAATGTTTAGACACACACAGTTGAATTGAAAGACTCCCAGATGAGGCTTCCTATGTAAGTCTGACTTGCGATTTGAATTTCTTTCTGAAACTCCAAGTGTCTGGCACCAGTGGTGTCTGCAAGCCCCACTGGGGCTTGCAGACAGGAACTGCAGGTGAGTCCTCCAAGGTCCATGATTACCCACCCCTTGCTCTAGGCTTGCCACACTCGAACTTCCTTACCGCTGTTTAATTGAGGTCCCTGTCATAGGTTCCTTTTTTCCCCTCTCTTTCTGATGTAACTAACACACACACACACACACACACACACACACACACACACACACACATACACACACACGGGTTGTCTCAAATCTCTGCATCTCCTGGAGTCTCCTGCCAACATTCCAATCCCTTGGTGTGGGGCTTGCATGTATGTTTGTCTTTCCTTAGTGAAAACATGTCCCAGATCCCTTCTCATTCCCACAAAACTTGCATGCACTGAATGTAAAGACTCTTTGTGTTGTGGTTACTGATACCAGCTCATAAGGCTTAATGGAGACATTTCAACTGCTGATTTGTTAACGGCGGTTTGAACAGGGAGAGGATAGAAGCGCCCAAGAACTGACTCAGAGAGTCAGGTAGCACACCCCTGTGTTACATTCTCCCATGCTAGCTCCAAATGCTGCCTTGAAATGAGAGCATAGATAATCACGGTGGTGGGGGTTAATGTGCTGTTTTCCTGGAGAGGTGGTGTTGGAGAAAGGGGTAATTTAAAGGGCAGCGTTCTTGTGAAAATCCTTCTTGAATGTAGCATTCCTGAAGGCCATTACCACTAGGGCAGCATTGTCTTTTCAATGAGTCTCACATAAAACAATAACTTTTTCACTCCCAAATGCAATACTATAAAAATATATCTTCTAAACATATTATGTTATATATTAAATTGATGGTAAGAACCAAGCAAAAATGACCCCACAGTTGTGACATCTAATGCCTTTTAAATGTGGTTATGGAAGCAGATGGAAAATACCCAGCCTCTGCTCAGCACAGGGCTTTCAAATCTCATCCAATAATCACAATTTTACATTCCCAGGACTCCCTGATGTATCAAAGGCCACGCAGAATTTAAATCTTAGAGTCAGTCATATGGTCAATCTGACTGAGAGGGTGTGTTCTGCCTGCAACCCTCCAGTGATGTTGGCCTAGCCTTGCCCAGATTCAACATCCAGCTGATACTTTGTCCCCTACACACCAGACATCTGGGCATTGCAAGTACCGTGGAGGAACTCAGACTTAAATGCTGAAGGACATCCAGAAGCCAGGGTACCATGCCAGGCAGAAGCAGCCACATTTGAAATGGTCAATTTTCAGAAACAAAAATCATTGGACCAGCACTCCAGGGTATGTCCATTTGGCCTGGTCAGCCAGCTCTCCAAGTGTTGTCAGAGTCTGGATGGACAACCAGATGGACAGGAAGAGATGCTCTGAAGCAATTCTATAAGTTAAGTTGTGCACTGAACAAAGCCACCATACTATTAATGATAACAATAGTAACAGTGCCTTTTAAACAGGGGCTCCTACTACTGAGTGCAACAGGAACCACAGGGCCTGAGCTGCAAGGGGGCTTTACTGTTTGTTGGTACATCTGTTCCTACACAGTATGTCAGATTGGTGGGGCAAGGTTCTGGTAGAGAAATGGGGCAGGTCCATTCTCAAAGAATGAGACTGCTCTTTGTCTGTGTCAAGGAGGCAGGGCCTGTGGGAGCACTGATGGCAGGGGATGGAGATGGGGACCACTAGGGTAGCTGGACCAGATGCCTTGGCTACATCAGTGACATCTCAGACTCAAGATGATGCATCAGTGTTAGCAGCCCAAGAAGAGATGCCAGAATGTGTATTGCCTTGTAGCCCTGGGGTCAGTTCGTCTTATAGGTAAAGTTATTTCCCTATATCTGCAGGGGCTTATCCGAGAAACCCCTTGAATTAGGGATGCTAGCAACCATAGATGGTACTAAACTAGATGGATGTCATGGATCTTCCTGTCAAGCACATTAAGAGATCAACAACAATAACAATGCACAGTAATAAAATTGATTGGACTGGTCTTTCTTAAAATATCTTACTGTCCTCAACCTTCAGGTAAAGAGGTCAGATGAGATAATGAAATGAAGTCATTCCAACATTGCAACATAGCAGTAAGCTACCCAAAACCTTGGGACAATGGGTCGGAAACAAAGTCACCACATCATGACCTTGGGTAACTGGAACTTATTTAACAAAAAGTAAAAATATGAATAAAGAGTGCCCCATGAGTCCTCTGTTGACTTGTTCCCATGACTCACAGTGGTGGATTTCTGCTGAGTCACCAGCCAGAAGTGCTTCTTCTGGCTTATGTCACTCTCCCTTAGGAAGATCTATCCCATCCTTCTCAACTCTCACTGACTCTTCTGGACCAGACTGTGACCTGGGTGACAGTACTCAGTTTCTGTCCCCATGCTTACATCCTTGTCTTCCATCACTACATGTATGTGCTTACATCCTTGTCTTCCATTACAACATGGATATGCTCATAAGCCTAGAACTAGTTAGGTTGATCAAGCACACCAGCCTCCTCTCTGAGACCTTCACTCAATTCATAGAATCTCTCCTCTTCACTCAATGTAGGGACTGTCTCTGAGTTTTTAACCAGGACACACCTCCGAGGTAAGAAAGACCAATTTGATTGATGTGACCTAAACATTGTAATAAGTGATTCTTGAGCAACTGAACCTCCTAGACTTTCTATTCCTCAGAGCCCTTTAAGCCCCTTCCCCTGACACTCACGAGGCTGATACTACTCTTAGGACTGAAAGGGCTTGAGTACGTGGAAGACAGTTGTCTGCCTGCATTTTTAGTTTATGAGTAAGAGTAATCTTTTGTAGGGAAAGATCCATAAAAGCAGGTCCTTACATTCCTTTCTGTTCCATGTTTCCTTCCGGCTCCTCAGTAGAAAGCATCGGTCCTTGTTTAGCTCTGCACTTCAGAGGACAAAAATCCCAGCTTGCCTTTCTTTCCCTTCGACAGTAAGAATACCAGCAAAAGAATACAAGAATAGAATTTGGCAAGATTCGATGAGCCTTACTGAAGACGCTGTCTTTGGCTACATGAAGCTTTCTTTTCAGTGAGGCGTTGGCCTCAGATATCAGTATCTATCCTTGTCCAGTTCAGTTCCAGCTTGGATCTTAAGACATCTGATCTCTCTCTCTTCCCTCCCTCCACCTCTCTCTTTCTCTCTCTCTCTCTCTCTTTCTCTCTCTCTCTCTCTCTCTCTCTCTCACACACACACACACACACACACACACACACACACACACACTCACACAGATGGAATCACAACCCCTACGCTACTGTCATCATTTTAGCTAGAGTCCCCTTCCCCAGAGATTTTTGCCTTGGTGATTTTTTTCATGTACCCAATCTGCAAACCTACAGCCTGGCTATCAATTCTTATTTTTATTTTTATTTATAACAATCTCTGATTTGTGTGCGTGTGTGTGTGCATGTGTGTGTGCGTGTGCGTGTGCGTGTGTGTCTGTGTGTGTGTGTGTGTGTGTGTGTGTGTGTGTGTGTGTGTGTGTAGGTAGATGGTCTTAAATTCAGGGATGGAGAAGCCTTAGCAGGTAAAAGTGGAAGTGATTAATTAAGAGTCACTACAGCCTTTTGCCTCAGAAAAATTAATCCCTGTCGCAAAAGAACTACAGCAGCTAAATTAATAGTCAGGTAAAGCTGAGATCGTGGTGAGATAGGTCTAGGTTTAGGTTACACTCATGAGATTTAAGGCCATTACAGAACCTTTACACTTAAGCTTGTGGATACTTCTTACCAGGGTTGAGGGCGATCCCATCTTCTGTACCAAGATTAATTTTCCAGCTAAGGCTGGAGGGAGAGTGACTAGGAAGAGGCCCCATCCATCCAGAGTTTACTTTGGCAAATTACCCACAAAGGATGGACCATGACCAGGGGCCTCAGTGCTGGAGAGCATGCATGACTGTTTCAGCCATGACCTCTGCACTCCGGAAGGCTCCCCAAGGAAATCAGATTTCAGGTCAGCTCGATTGCCTTTTTGAGCCTTACCAATATAAGTGATTACTCCTGTTTGCTCGTCACAAATAACAGATGAAACAGAAAGGCAAAGAAACCTTTCAAGTGTTCTCTATAGATGGCTGTGTTTGCAATGTCTCTCTAGAATTTGAGAAAAAGGTATAAAAAGAGTTCCACAAAGCAATCCAGGGCAAAGCCCTTAAGCGTTCTGTTTCCTTTCACTGTCTTTTAAAACGTACACCTTGATGCCTTCATCAAACAATCTGATGGATCATTAGTAACATACAAACCCAGCGAAGTGCTGAGGTGCCCAGAAGATGGTGAAGCTTACTACAAAAACAACTAAGTCTGCATCTGGCATTAGGATGCCAGTGGGAACCAGAAGCTCATCAGAGCTCTGTCAAATGAAGCTGCCAACAAGTCTAACGACCCCAGCTTGGGCAAAAACAGAAATGTTCTTAACTTGGACAAAAGGAACATGTGCTGCTGTGACCAGCGCCTCCAAAAGAAAGATGAGTTATATATGAACAGAGTCCCTTCTCAAACGAAAGAAGAAGAAGAAAGAGAAAAAGCTGAGAGAAAATTTTGGGGACTCCAGAGGGCAAGTAACTATTAACTGGACAGATTTATATATATATTTTCCTGGAGAATATGAGTGTTTTCAGTAGATACATGCTGAATATTTGGGAGGGAATTGTTAAGTTGTAAATGCACCTTGGCTCACACTGGGGTTGTGTCCTAATACACTCAGCAAGAGTTGTAAGTATTGTAAATCAAAAATGCATCTCTAATCTAAGATTAGAACATAAGATAGTCTGCCCTACTTTAAGAATACTCAGAACATTTATGCAAACCAACGGTTGAGCAAATTCAACTAATGCCAAGACTTTAAAAAAATACAGTATTTAATATCTTAAAATTTACTGAATTCTCTCCTGAAAGTGAAAGCCAGGAAGATATTACAGTCAGTCATTGTTATTGTGCATGCTGCCCTGATGCATGGAGCCTAAATTCATCCTTGGATGCTATGGGTACTATAGCAACAGATCCATCAACTATTGACCAGGACCTTTATCTCATGATCACTGTCCAACACTGTGAGAAAATGTCATGCCAGATCTCAAAGCTAGCCTTATAAAGGGTCAAATTTCAAAAGGAAGGCTTCTACTGAACACATGGTTCTAGCATAGCTGTGAGGTGAATGTACATTCACACATAAAGAGAATTAATCCAGGAGAAGCCAACAGTTTTCTTTCTAGAATTAAGATATTTATGAAAGATGAAGAGAAAGCTCAGCTCATATGAATAATAACATTAAAATAACAAATAGAAGTAACTTCTTTGTCCATTTTATGAACACAAAGACAATTGACTTGTGATAGTGATTCTCAAGATTTTCAGTTGTCTTCATTTTGTCTTTGTTCACATTGTTTTTCTCTTGGGCCAGTAGTAACAATCCTTAAAAACAAAATTGCAATGGTCCTGGGAGATTTTGGCTTCAGGCAAAGTGCCTCAAAAGGAAGTCTTGAGAGAAGTTTCTTTCTGCTGCGAAGTAGGAAAGAGGACTAGTCAATGATAGCTGGTAGGGTGTGGGCAGAGAACTCCTGAGGATGGATGGAGAGAGAGAGAGAGAGAGAGAGAGAGAGAGAGAGAGAGAGAGGTAGATAGATAGATAGACAGACAGACAAACAGACAGATAGATAGATTTCCATGTGTCCTTTCAAGGCTTATGCATTTGTCTATACTCAACCATTCAAAGATACATGTTTTGTGTACAAGGGCTCAGTCAACCACAGGTAAGAAATATTCAAGAGAGAATTACATTTATATTATATGTGTCTCATTTGGTGGGGGCAAGAGTGTGCAGGTTAGAAGTCAACTTCCTCTGATATAATTTCCTAGGTGCCATCTACTGTGTCTTTCACTGGGCTTAGACTAGACAGTTAGCCTGTCCAGCAAGTTCAAAGGACTTGCCTGCTTCCCTGTCCCTAGCAATAGGATTTTAAGTACTCGTGATCATGATAAGCTTTAATGTGGGTGTAAGTAAATTTGTTGCAATTCTGTAGGTTTGGTCCCAGATTTCAGCATCAAAACATGAGTTTTGCAACTCTGGGGACAAGTATCCTGACCACTTGGGAGTCAGGTGACGGCTGGAGCTGTAATGAGACAGCAGCCCTGGAGGGCGAGGTGGGCGCTTAGAACAGCTGACAGCTGGAGGGCAAGGTGTCCCAAATGTTATGAGCAGCAGACTGCTTAGGGCAGCTCTGCCCTGGAGGGGAAGTTATTCTGACTGCTTGGGAGAGTCAGACCTGCAACTGCTCCAGCCAAGAAGGGTATCCTGACTGTTCGAGAGAGTCAGGCTATACCTGGTGTGGTGGGGGATGGTCTCCCCGCAGGATATAGCAATCCTGCTCCTCTCCTGGAGAGCTGCTGCAGCTGAGCTTTGCTCAGCCCACACTTAAGGGGGCTTCCTAGCAGAGAGCTCTGTTTCACCGGCCTAAAATGATGCGTCCTTTGCTTCATTCTGCAAAAGAGGAAATCCCTGCAGAAATGTAGCAATCCTCTCTGGCTCCAGAGCAAAGTGTTACTTTTTCAGCTCTCCCTTGCTCTGTCCACTGAGGGACATCTCAGCAAGGATCTTCTGTTCAGCTCCCCCTTGCCATGTCCACTATGGGACGTCTCAGCAAGGATCTTCTGTTCACCAGGGAATGAAGATCTTCACACCCAAAACTCTTTTGAGAAAGAGATTTACTTGGGAAGGAGGGGTCCAGGATAATAGCTATCTCTACCAGGGTGAAGAGAACCACCCACAACTGACCAGGCCGGGAGGTTTATATAGGATGTCTTGGGGCAGAGTCAACCAGTGATTGGTTAGGTTTTTTCCCTGACCAAGGATTGGCCAGTTTTGTGGGCTAGGGGCAGAGATGGCCCTGATTTCAGAGCCAAATTGTGTTTCTTTCACTGGCCTTTCTTGGCTTTTTGACACTACTTCTAAGGCCAGGTCACATTTCTTTCACTGACTCTGATTCTAGGGACCAAGAGTGTTACTTTGGTACTAGTTTCAGAGTTAGGGCATGTTTTCTTGGTTCTGGGTTTCAGGATAAAGTGTTCATCTCTCTGACTCAGGTCCCAAAACCAGGCTGTGTTTCTTTCCCTGATTCTGGGCCCCAGGGCCAGGGTGCTACCTTCTTGCTCTGTGATTGGTGGGTTTCACCAGTCAGTTGGTCAGGGGCAGAGATGGCTCTGATCTGACTGAGCCAAACTGTGTTTCTTTCTGCCCTGATCTGAGCCATCTTTCCCAAGTTCCGGGCTTCAGGGTCAGGGTGGGTTTCTTTAGCCAGCCCCTTTTCCCCTATAGTGGGTTCCAGAAATCACGGTCAGGTCTTCATGTTTGGGCAGCAAGTGCCTTACTGACTGAGCCATAACCTCAGTCCCAAGATTCCTTTTTTTTTTTTTAAATCACTTGTCATTATTGCAAAAACCACACAGTTAACAACTATTCACACAAGCATTTACATTGTAAAGGGGTCAGAAGTCTTCTAGAAA
This sequence comes from Peromyscus eremicus, assembly GCF_949786415.1. Classification (NCBI taxonomy): domain Eukaryota; kingdom Metazoa; phylum Chordata; class Mammalia; order Rodentia; family Cricetidae; genus Peromyscus; species Peromyscus eremicus. Next base: position 47,875,323 of record NC_081423.1, read on the forward strand.
TGATTAGAGTAGGTGGATGTGTAGACACTGTGGATTCTAAGCCACTTTATGTTTGGAACTTGAACACCTGCTACTCTTGGGCTATGTGGAAGACCGGGAACCAATCAAAGGACTCTGAGGGAGACTGAATGTACTGTAAGTCCTAATGAAAAAATATGATACTGATTAAAACTTCTGCTGGGTGCTGAAGATGCTCTCATTTGCTTATTCTATCCTTCACATGACCATACCAGGTCGGTTGGTGCCTCTGTTCATCTGAGAGGGAGGAGTCTGTTTGCTGTATCTCTCTACCTTTCATTGGATTTTCCATCCTTCAGAGGAGACAGCACGCTTACCTAGTAAGAACAGTATCATAAGGAAGTAATGACTGTGGGTTTCTCTCTTCTTCCCTTAGGTCCTGAAATATTCACAGCTGTTCTTTAAACTAGAGGCACCGGGGCTGGATGGCAACACTCATTGGTTTCTCAGTGAAAATCCCTATTTTCCTGGCATAATGACTGAGTATGGGAGTCTCAGCAGACTACAAGGCCTATATAGACTATAAATATATACTGTCTGGCCCCATGAAGAAAAAGCCCCAAACATAATCAACTAGATTCAAAGCAAAAGACAGTCTCTGGCAGTTGACAGTTCTAAAGGAGCACAAAATCATCATAGACAAAAAAAAAAAAAAAAAAAAAAAAAAGAAGAGAAAAGAAAAGAAAAGAAAAAGAAAGAAAAAAGAAAAAGACCAACACACTTTTAAATGCTGATCATTTTTGTAGTATAAGTAAAACTCAAACTTAAATGAAGAATTATTATCTGTGAGCAGTAGAATAACAATAGATTAGCCAGTAGGAAGGAAATTTATATACCATTTAATGGCAGGGACACAGTCTGAGGAATGTGCCACTACGTGATTCCATCACTGTACCAAGATCATAGAACATGCTTTCATAAATTAAAATGACTGTGATGTCACAAGTGATGCCCATATTCTGAGGAGATATGTAACAAATACATTAGAACAGACCAGGCCTTTTATTACACCAGTAGCTTAGACTGATTACCTTAAGAAACACCCGTTCTCATGCCTCCAAGTCACATTCGTACGATGACCCCACAGGCTGAGATCCAAACCATCTAAGAGAAACACAGACAATTAAAGATCAGCGTCATCCACAAACATACATGAAAATTCTGAACATCATTTGAGCAACACAAATCCAACCATATGTAAAATACATGGTAGATCATGGTTAGTGGATTGAACCTCAAAAGACAAGGTTGGTGGAATATTAAAAGATCAATCAATGTAATTCACTGTATCAGTGCTCTACAAGGCAAAATAAAAAGTCATCTTAATAGAAGAGACAACCACTTGAGAAATGTGACACTGACTTGTTGAAAATCTGTTAGGAAACTGGGAATTGGTCAACATCCGTGGGAAAATTCCGGCAAACACCAGGCTCATTGTGAGAACGAATGTTCTCCTGTAAACTCAGGAAGCAGACAAGGATCACCACGCTCATGTTTCTGTTCAGGATTTTGCAGGGACTCTAACAGGGTCAAGAAGCAGAGACATGCAGAGAAAACTATACTTTCAGGTCACATCATCTTACAAATTGAGAAAAAGCCTGCTAGACATAGTAAGTGAGGTTTTAGGATATGAAAATTACCTGCAATTTTCTGGATTGCAATATTTGTAATGTTTACTGATGAACTCAAGAGAAGCTGTGAAGGACCTATGTACTGAAAACCCCAGAATCAATTTGGTAGAGATGAAAACAACCTACATAATTGAAAAGTGTCCCTTGCTTATGGTCAAAAGATACACTGTTGTTTAGATGTCGATTTCCCACACATGGGCAGGTAAGTCAATGGGATTTAAAGACAAGTGTCAACATAACCCAAGTGATAAAATTGTTCTAAAGTATACATAGAAAAACAAAGGGTCTACAGTAGCCAGAACACTTTCTAGAATGACCTGGAAGGATTAGCAGTGCTTAATTTCAAGATGTTAATGTCACTGATACAGTAAAGTCATGAAGACAGACAAGCAAGTCAGAAGTCCTAAAGGCACAGAGAAAACAAGAAGCCATTCCAGATGTATATTAACATTTTTTTGATGTGGGTATAAAGTAATTCATTGAAGAAATGGTAGTATTTTTAAAACAATGCTCTATCAAACAGACACAATATAAAAAGGAATGAACATGAACTCCAAACCATACCATGCATCAGACAGAGAAATCAGATAAAAATAGGCCATGTTTCTAAATGCAAGAGCAAAATTACAAAATTCCTGAAGTAAAACAAAAGACAAAATTCTTGTGATATTTGTTTTGTGATATATGATAAGATATTTTAAAGTTAAAAAGTAAAATTATGATCTGTGAAAGGAAAAATAAGTTGGACCTAACAGAAATATAACCTATTTTCCTTTGAAAGACACCATAAGAAATGAATGAAAAGCTAATCTAGAGACTTGCAGAAACTATTTGGGAATCCCACAATACTTAATAAAGACTTGCATTCAGAATATATGAATGGCTCTTAAAACTTGATAGCAAGAAAAAAGCTACTTCAGGAGACATTAGACACCAGACGAAGGGTAGCAATGGCACTTGTAAAAAGGCAGCCAAACTGTTAATTAGCAAATGCACCTGCACACCAAATAAGGCAACCGGTAGAATGGATGGAATTGAAGAGACTCTCCCAAGTGTTGAGAACAATATGCAGGAACTGAACAATCTCCACATTGTAGCTGGTCATGTGAGACTGTAAACATGTTGAAAACCAGTTTGAAGTCTCTTCTGAGGTCATAAGCAAGCATGTAAGAGAAAAAGAAAGCATGGAGTCAAGAACTTTTAACAATGTCTACAGTGAGAGAAACAGCTTAAATGCCCATGAAGAGTTTAATAGGTAAACATACATCAAACAAGGCCCCGAATGAAGAGGCTAGACAAGGAAATACATTCTGAATGAGTCCCTAAACATGAAAGTCTGGAAACGCATACTGATCTGTAGCAATAAGGACTATAGGAGTAGTTGGCCAGGGGTGGGAGGGAGGCTTATACAGGAACATAGAGTAGTATGATGTGACCTTAACTGTAGTGGTGGATGTGATGTCTTAATTGTAGTGATGATTCATGAGACACACAAATATCAAAAGCTAAAATATCAACATCTACACTTTAGAGATTTCCCGTCTAATACATGCCAATCAGTTTTGTTTAACATGGAAAAGAAAGAAGCCAAACACAAAAGATAAAAATAGGAGAAATTTCACCGTATATATGACAGATTAGAGACTATATTTTATTTCTGATATTCAAAGGTCTTAGACATACATAATATTTCAAAGACATTCGGTGATTGTTAAAAAAAAAAAAAACCTAGAGAATTCTCACACAAAATGTTGATTGATGCTACCCTTATTTGTAACTGAACACAAGTGACATACCATATTTTCCCAATTAATCTCATAGAAGTTTGACATTTCAAGACCATTCAGAGTTAGCAGGGCCTTAGGAGAAAGTGCCCTCCTGTGTGCTGCATGAGGGAGTTTATTGGTAAAACACCATAGGAAGTAAATAAGGTCGTATCTATGAAAAGAAAAATGCTACAGTCACAAGCCCAGACTCTCTGTGTGAACCGTCTCTGTGCAGGTGACAACATATGTGGAGTGCCACATGCTTAATGTAGAAAGCAGTCAGCTGGATCATCAAGTAAAACCAGCCCATGTGTTCACCAGTGGCTGTGCTGCTCCAGGTATCCATTAGCAATACACAGCCTTCGAAGGAAAGACACTGATGCGCATATGCTGGTGGAGAAATACTCTGGGAGGTGTGTCACTCAGTAGAAAAGAGTGACGTATAGAACACTGTAAATGCAATTCATCTAATTTGTGGAAATTTCATTTTCACATACATTTTTACACATGTATAAACCACACATGGATCAGAATCTTCTGGAGGGCTGGAATCATTACTTTTCTGGCTGCTCTGATTAGATATCCTCACAAAAACAACACAAGGAAAGAGGGCTGGTTTCCTTTGGCTCACAGTTCCAGAACACCATCCACCATGGTGCAAGAGTCAAGGTCGCATCCTATCCACCACAGGGAAGCAGAGAAGGCTGGTGCTCAGCTCACTTTCTCCCTTTCATTCAATCCAGGACACCCTCCTAGGGAATGCTGCTTCCAGCAGAGCTGGCCTTTTTATCTCAATTAAACTAATCAAGGAAATCACACACAGGCATGATCGGATCCCCACCTCCCTGATCACTCTGGATCCCATCAAGCTGACAGTTGACCTTTACCACCACAGATACTAAGTGGCCAAAAGATGCTTAGCTTTGAGAAGGGTTAGTTATCGAAGCCTATCATGATTTGATTTATTCTGTTAAAAAAAAGTTGCCACACTTGTAAAAGGAATAAAACAATACTGAAATAAGTTTTAAAGACTGCCTGAAAGATGGGCACTGTACTTGATAAAGGCAACCACATAAGCAGATTTAGTACTGTACGTCTTTGGACAAGTAGACAGGCACTGAGAATGGGACTTGTTTAGTCTGACAGGGTCAGCTACAATGCCCTGTGTTAAAGCTGTTTAAATGTCTCCCCTTTGTTGCCAATAAAGTTGTAAGTAAAGACCATCATGAATCTAAATACAAGAAGAAAGAGAAGGAAGGAGGAGGAGGGGCAAGGAGAATGAGAAGAGGGAAGAGGAGGAGGAGAAGGAGGAGGAGGAGAGGAGGAGAAGAGGAGGAGGAGGAGGAGAAGGAGAAAGAGGAAGAAAATTTGTTACAAATTTCAGGCAGTTGTGGTTAAAACCATCACTCTTGGTCCTTGAGGTAGGAAACTAATGTGAGCACTAAGCAGAGTGCTTCCTGTTCAGATGGCTCTACTGTGAGGCACCAGCCTTCAGTGATCAGCCTAGGCATTCCAGCTTCTGGAGCTACTTCCTCAGAATGAGAGAGAAACGTTGCACAATTTTGTTGTTTCTTTCTTTGGCATACATCCCAACCTTACCCATGATGCCGTTGAGATTTAAGGCAAATTACTACCTCTGAGCCACAGTTATTTCTACTGTAAGATGAGAGCAACAATCTTTTTGCCACAGGAGTATGCTAAGATTAGAAAAAAGAAAGATAGGGCCAACATTCGGAAGTTGTATGGCCAGTTCTTCATTTTTTTTTCCCCAAAGAAATCGGAGTTGGGGATTTGTAGACTCTGGACACCATATATGAAGTCCCCACTCACAGACAGGATACCCCAGTGCTGATTCAAAGGGCAATGAGACTCTCTCAATCAAAGTTGCTCATTCAGCACATCAGATGAGAGATATTTCTATTTGTGTGCATAACTTGGGATGATGGCCACAGACAAACTTTTCATATTTAAGTTCTCCGAGCTGTCCTTTGGAAGAATCCATATTTGATGAGTGTTTGTGTTTTTGCCTTTTCCTAGGTAAATATTGATTTTTCTTCCTGGTTCACTGACCTCATCATCGCAAAGTCATCCATTCCACAAGCGACCATTTGTAAGGTTGTAAATAATAATCACATTCACAAATACCATATGGAAAAAAACCTAATGTGTGCTTGGGCTTGAGGGATGGAATAGCTAATGACACTATGGTGTGGAAAGGAATCAAGATAGACTTACAGAATCTGGAAGTAGGATTCAATTCTTTCTACCAAGTCCCCAAGACAGGAATGTTGGTGACTCATTTTCAAATCTGTCACTTACTTGGTCACCCTTCAGCATGTCAGTCAATGTTTGTACCCGATGAGTCAAAATGGGCTACTTAGACACTCCTCTTCTGGCAATGTGTTGGAGACACCTGCATAAGCAGTACCCCGGTGCATTAACAAACATTATTGTGATATGTTTTTCACCAGGGCATCTATCATTTGACCTTTATCTTCTTCAAGCCACAGTAGACTGAAGGCTGCCTCTGCCCACGGTCGCTGGGAAAAAAGGAGAGTCCAAGTAGAGGGCTTCCCTGAGTCCCAACCATGGGGAGAATTTCATTCAAAACTTAGGAATTTTACACAGGCAGCTGACCTCTTGAATTTGCATGGAGGAAATTCCCATATTTTGAGAACAAAGAAAACTAAGTGTAGGCTACAAATCCAGAACAAATCAAAAACTATATCTCAAGGAAATTCCCCTGGGAGTGACTAGGATCAAGATATGTCACCCACCAGGCAGAAAATCTGAGCAGGCCCCTGATAAGAGAGCCTGAGATTGCCACAGAGGTTAATCCATTCCTGCTGTGGCTCTGTGGAAAAGGAGCCGCTTATCCAATGTGTCATGCTCAAAGCAACAATGCCTGGGAGCTGGCCACTCAACCCACAGCCCTAGCAGGCAGGCGAGAGGCCCCTGTTGCAATCCCAGCTCTTTCTCATCAAGTGTACAATTTCCCCTGGGTTCACTGGTCCTGTCCTAATTCTTGCTAACTGATGGTAATTTTGACCCATGAGTTAACGGGAACTGCCCTTTGAGTTTCTTTTGGCCTTCATGCAATCTATTAAGGCTTCTGCTTTCTACATAAAACACTCCTATTCTTAAAAACAAACTTTTAAGTCAAAAATGACAGGGTTAATTATTCTGAAATATGCTGTTTATAGCCCAAACTCCATAAAACAGAATACATGATTTAATACACGTCCAAGACAGCACTGGTTTTCATTTCTGCACAATCAGGGACTAAATCTATGTCACTCACTCCCCGATGTGCGCTGGAAATGGTTTCACGTTCCATCTTACTCTAAATTACACCCATTGAGATCATAATGGGACGCAGTCTACATTGTTGCCAAAACCTGCTAGGTTAGATCATCTATTAAAGTCTATTTATTTTTTATGACAAACAAGAAAAATGACCAAGCAGCTACCGAATGCTCGCTAATGAACACCAAATGCCTCCCGAGGTCCCCTTCATATTGCACTCATTTGTTCGGGAGTCCGGTTAACTTCCTCTTCGGGGCTCTGCTCCCCCAGAACCTTCCCCAGAAGCTGGTTTACATAAGCTGTGGGGACCAAGCTGGTTGCCATCTGCCCTTGTGCTCTGTTTCTGGAGTCAGGTCAAAAGTTTGGTTTGGGTTTGACAGTACACACGGAAAGGAGAGCATCCTGCACACCGCTGAACTCACTTGAGGGCCAAACTTAAAAAAAAAAAAAAAAGGACATAGCAGCAGCTAACTGTGGAAGGCACCATGTTCATACCAAGCAGGATTTCTAAAGAGGATCGAGGAGTAAAACTCTCAAGCCAAGGACACTGCATTTGGAGTCAATTTGATCAACAATTGTGGTTTTGATGGTGTTACAGAGTTTCACACGGTGGCTATTTTTTCGTAGGTTGATTTGAAAGTTTTCCCTGGTTTCATTTACAACCACAGCTGACCTGTCCTGCCTTGGTGAAGATGCCAGCCTGAGTGTAAACGGCAGCATGCCCTGGCAGCACCCTCTCACCCAAGGCACTTCATGCCCAGGGGCCTTCTGGGATTGAGTTCCTGGATAGAGAAAGAGCCTGTGGGGCCCTGAGGTAAGAGAACAGAGTCTCTGCCTTCTCTGTAGCACAGCTCAGGGCAGAGAACTAGCTGTCCAAACCTGCAATCCCTCACCTAACCCAGCCATAGTTGGTAGGTCACACTGAACTTATTCCATCAGATTCTAGGGGCTGCCATGATGTAAAGCTTGAGAAGTTGTTAGTGGCACCTTTGCTATTGGCCACATCCCCACAAATCATTGTGTTGGTTTCCGTGTTTTAGCTTTTGGGGCACGGCAAATGCTTTTGTCTTTGTTGTTTCTTTTCTTTCTTTCTTTGCCCCTGCCCCACCGCACTGTCTTCATTAATTGCTTAAATAACATGTGGTGTGAGCAGCAGCCATTTCAGTTTAAACTGCAAGTTTGAGGTGATTCTTAAACAGCGCCACATTGACATCACTGAAAAAAAAAACAATTACGCTGTTAATAAATAGGTCTGAGGATGCTAGGACTATGTGAGGTGAAATTTGGCCTGTAAAGGTGCCAAGTGAAACAGAGACATGATGGGCGAAGGAATGAAGGGAAGGAGATCCATAGTTCCAGCAAAGATGGGGTTGTATAGAAATTTTCTAACATTAACTGAAAATGCAGAAATAATTTTTATACCCTTTGTGTGTGTGCACATATGCATGAGTGTGTGTATGCATGTGTGTGTGTGTGTGTGTCTGTGTGTGTGTGTGTGTGTGTGCATGTATTGTATGTAGTGTGGGAGAACATGGAGAAAAATAAAGTGCTCCCATAGGCAAAGGCTTGGCATATTTTGGTTTTTAGTTAATACTCAGGAAACAGCCTTTTCCATCTGCTTTATGTATGTAGCCTAAGTCTGTTAAAGTCATTGCTGGGCTGAAGTCTTTCATGCATTGCTGGCCACAGCCACCGTCCTTCCTGGCCACTTCTCATGTAAGGTGTGGGAAGTGATGACAGGTGAGCAATTGCAGAGGGAGCCTGTGGTCCTAGCTTGCTCTTGCTTGGCTCCGCATGGAAGACAGCTCTACTGAGCCAGACCCTGCCTGAGTTTGAATTCACTACAGTCAGGACCATGAGGGACTTTGTTTTTATCGGAAGTCTTTGGCAGACAAGCAGGTTTGCTGGATACATTACAGGATACCGAAGTAAATCTGAATTTCAGAAAGAAAAAAATGAATAATCTTTTAGAATAAGTATATCCCAAATACTTCATGAAACATATTTATAGCCAAATAATTACCCACTGTTTATCTGAAATTAAAATTTAATTAGGTCGTCTGAGTTTTGTTCGTAATATGCTGCGTTTGATCACTAAACTGATAGGGTCCTCATTTGTAAGTCACTTGAAAATACCACTGTGAGAGAAACCAGAGAACTGTGTTTGTTTGCTCTAACTTCTCTGAACTTGGCCAAAAATCCTGCCTATTTTTTTTTTGTAGGAAAAAAATAGCTTAGGACAGAACAGTAAACATGAACTTCTCCGGAGTTTGTTACAGTATGAAGCCTTCAGGAGATCGATGATGAATCCCTCAATGAATTAATAACACAAGCTTTGTACAATCCACATTCTCATCAGAAAATAAAGCGAAGGCGTTTAGGCTACATTTTTTTCCTAGTCACATCTCAATTTACCAAAGTTGAGAACATATTGGAGCTCGAATTTGTCTTTATTTAACCTCATAAACTTGGGCAAATCATATAAGCTCTAAGGAAAAGGCCAACTGTCTGATTGTCCTGCAGAGAGGTTGCTGGAGTCATTCCTGTCATTGGCTGTCATGGCCCCTGAGAAGTTAGAATGTGAACAATCCTGAGACATCTGCACTGATGATAAGACTCGAGCCCCTGGTCTTAAATGTTACAGTGTTCCTAAGACAACACATTGAATTAGATCACAGTTAGAAGATGATTGTTCCTAATCTGAAAATCTCAAATACTCTAAAACCTGAACATTTTTGTACTCAGAGGTGAAAATTCCACATCTGGCTTCATGTGGTAGGCAGCTCTCAGAACTAATTAAAATATCATGTGAAGATGAAGTTACCTTCAAGCAACGGGTATGTGAAACACAAAGCAATTTTATGTTTAGATTTGGGTCCCATCCCCATGGTGTCTGTTACACAGATACTCCAAACTTCCCCACACTATAATAAAACCTCTAAGATTAAAAAGAAATACTTTACATCTCAAGCAGTTTGGATAAAGGATATTTAACTTGCATTTGTAATGATCCACCTAAAGGCAGGTACACAGCAATGCTTCAGCATATTACCCCTGGTAATATTTCCACGTTCATGTGTCAGTGTGATCCCCAACTGACCAGAATTCAAGATGCTACTTGTGGATTCATCTGCTTCCTTCAGGAGGGAAAAATAAATGCATCCGAGTTGTCTCTGTTCAAATATGAAACCAAAATGGTTGTTTAACCAAGAGAAGTCCATTTCTTCTTGGACAATGGCCTCCCACGAGGTGGAACCACATCGATAGGGCAGGCTAAGAGCCCACAGGCCAACCCATCAGGACAACTCTCCATTCTGGTCTTGTCTTCCCACGGTTAAGTGTATGCAGATGTTTGGACAAGAACACGCTGGGCAAGAATGCAGAGCGTAGACCAAATTGTTCTTAAATTTGGAGAAATCTGTGACTTTTGCGGCCAGAGGTACCAATCCCTTTCCAACAGAAATATTTACTTAAGAGCCTAAAGCTCCTTCTGGTAAGGCCTTGACCATGTCTTCTCCTCTTCCATGACATGAGCACATATGGTTCAATGGTGTGGCTGTTTCCATTCTACGGCAGGTCAGCCTAAAATCAAAGCCATAGATGGAAATAGTAGTAGTAGTAGTGGTAGTAGTGGTAGTAGTAGTGGTAGTGGTAGTGGTAGTGGTAGTGGTAGTGGTAGTAGTGGTAGTAGTAGTAGTTGTTGTTGTAGTAATAATAATGAAAACCAGTAATCACCGGTTACAGTTGCCCCTCTTCAGCCTTCACTCACAGGCTCTGTCCACTGTGCTTTGCTTTTCCAGTTTTCTGAGCCTTGGCTCCTGACTCTAAAGCTTTAGAAAATATGAGCCTTGACATAGATGCAAGTGTATAATGTTGGAGCAAAAGCCAGGGCTGCTGGGCTGCCAGCTCCAGCCCTTGGCTCTGCACTGTTAATGGCTGTTCTGTATCCCAAAGCTCACACATTTTGAATTAGGCAAATTGGAAAATGCATTACAAAATACTAAAATCTTACTTAATGCCAAGATAAAGTACATAAATCTCATATTTTTTAAAAAATGCTAAGAATTGCAAAATATTAAGCCTAACTGTCATGCTCAATAGTAAGATTTTATGATCTTGCTGTAACACAGTGTAACTTCAGCTGTAATAACATCCAATGCACACACATAGATACACTCAGAGACACACACATACATGGGCGCTCATACAGACACACACACACACACACAGACATCCATGCAGACACATACAGGCACCCACACAGACATACACACAGAGACCCACACAGGCACCCATACAGACACACATAGGGAGACATGCACAGGAACACACAGAGACCCACAAACATACATAGAGACACATAGACCCAGGCACAAAACCACACACACACTATTTGTGGCAGAATCCCAGAAGTATTTTGTAAGAAATGCGTATGGATACTTCCAAGAAACTCTGTTCATCTTTCTTAATCTGTGCTACTGTTACAATTCAATATTTAACAAACATTGTCATGAACACAGCAAAACAAAAAACAAGACCACTTATGCCACTACATTGTAATATTATGGCCACTGATGAGAAAAGCACCTGGGAACCTCTACTTTTAGAAATACATCAGATGAGATAACACACTCTAAAGTACATCCCAACCGTGAAGTGTAATGCTGGGAACTTTGGAGAGCGCAAGATTGATGACACTGCTGGGAAAATAAATGAATAAATAAAAAGCAATCTTAAAACAAAAACGCCTGTGGGTAGTTGTGAGAGTCTGTGGGCCCCACTTCAAGATGCTCCTTACCCTACTCTCACAAGAGGTCTTAAGTTCTCCAAGTTCATCTTGAGTTGCACTAGGTTCCCTGGAAAGTGCTTCCTGCCTGAAAGGCAGCCACCTTGCCTATTTCATTATCGGACAATATTTTACCATCTTGCTCAGCTGGTAGAAAGGCCCTGTGGTTTGTTGACTAGAATGGAATTTCTGTGTGGATAAACCCTGGAGGGCCTTAGGAATTAATGCTGCACTTAAGGGGAACATAACTGAGTCTAGTAAATATTTGATGAATACGTAGTCAGCCTTTGATGCACATAGCAGAATGGCTTCTGGAACCTCCATGGGTAACCAGAGCAGAGATGCTGCAGTCCTTAATGTTAATCTGCATAGTATCTGCATAGAACACACACATCATTTTCTGTTCACTAAATCATCTCCAGATTTCTTCTAATACCCAATACACTAAAAATTTTGAGTGAATAGTATAACCATTTTTGGTCAATAATGGCAAGAGAAGCAGTTATATGTGTGTAGTAAGGCCTGAGTATTTTCAGTGCATGGTTGGTTGAGACCACAGACAGAACCTACTATGAATTTGGAAGACTGACTGGATACCATATCAGATCACGTGACACTGTCATCCCAAAGCTGTCACTCTTGAACACTTCCTTCCAGATCATTCAAAACAGTGTCTTTACCCAAGAACCATGGTATAATAACAATACTTCTTTGTTTAATGAGCTGCCAGCTTACCCCTAATTGTCACAGAATTAAGCCATTTTGTGAATATCCTTTAGTAACTCCAACAGATAAGAGAATGTCTTTGGCCCAAAATTATTTCAAAGGCATCGAAGTGTGCCCCCTGTGAGACTGACCATCCAGTTCTTTCCTGCAACACTCTCTGCCTTTCTTGGGATTAGATGTGAGAAAGAACTTGCCTGGACCTTCATGGCAGGTTGACGAAATTGCTTAATTGCATCATGTGGTCCTGGGCATAAGAACTCCCAAGATAAACTCCAGTGTTCTCCTGAACAAATGGCATGCTGCCATCTCTTTGAAACTGTGTGTGCCCTTGCCAATGCGTCTTTCTCTCTTATGTACTAGAAAACACAGACTAAATTTGTGAGCCATTAAAACAAGTGTTTAGCCTAATCCCAGGCCATCGTTCTTGTCCCTAATGTCCTCTTCCTTTTCTTGCTTTCTGTTTGGGTTTACCTTGCTATTTCTTTAAGCTTCTCTTGGAATAAGAAAGGGTCTCAAGTAATGTCAAAATAAATAATGTTAAAGTCATTGATTTTGTTTGGCCCTCTGAAGGGCTAAGTTAAAGCATGAGCCTTTTTCCAGGCTATGTGATATTTGTAAAATATCCAATAGTTAACCTTGCTACAGGTGGCACAAACGTATCTGGTATGAAATCAAAGCCTAACGTGCTGAGGTTCCATCTGAGCTTGCATTGGGAGGGGGCCAGTGCCAAGTGAGGCTTAGGTCACCCTGTTCATCTCCTCATCTCAGAGGGTACATGTCAGTTCTCAATACGCCCTCATGCAGAAGCCCTGTGCTCGCTTGTACATTGGCTCAGTAGCCCTCATCACTTCGACGGTTGGCTGGCTAGGACAGAGTAGGTTAGACTGGGTGTCAGGTCTGTGTTTATGCCTGAAACCTGTTGCTGAATAGCTATGTGACCTTGTCCTTTCATCTTTCCGTGCCTCAGCTTCCTCATCGGGAAAATAGATTTGTGACAAAGAAGGTAGTGGGGACTTGGTGAGGCAATGTAGGTAAAATATGAACTCAGTGCTGGCCAATGGCCAGCAGTCATCAAAAGTGTTCTGTTGAGACCTTGGTGTTGTCTGTAGCTTATCGAGAGTCCTGACTGCATGGCATCCATGCAACCAGCTCCCGAGTCGCTTGCTGACCTTGCACTTTCTGTGGTATAAAGAGACCATTATTTTTAGGCTTGCAATCCTTCAGCAATACTCTCTTAAATTCTTTTTTTTAGGCATGTCTAATTTCTAGTGTATGCCTTCCTGTTTTCTTCACTTGGCCAGTCTTTCCAGTTTTGAAAAATGGCAGGAGAAAAACCCATTTTCTTTTGCCAGTTGACCATGAAGAGTTGTGTGTGCGCTTTTGTTGTTTGCCTTTACGCGCTAGGTCTTTTAGCTCCTTGGCATGCATTTATCCTGGACTTTTAGCAAGCTATTCTAAAATAGTCACTGGGCTGTCTTAGCTTTTAAACTCTTCCTTTCAATTCCCCCCCCTAACAAATGTTCCCGCTTGGCCATTAGGCTCTCTGCATGAATAGGAACATGAGGGATTTCTTTCAGTTTTCCTTCTGCCTCTGGAGAGTAAAAATTGCCCTGACAACTACTCACTGGGCCTTCATTTCCCCACCCCCACCACCCCAATTGCCTCCTGCAAGAATGCCAGTCAGGACTCAGGCCAAACTGCACACATTTCCTCCCTTCTGGACTATTCCACAAAGCTGCCTTTTAAAATCCTGACCTCTACCTGTCTTGTAAGCCTTTTGCCAGCCTGGTTGGATTCCCCTATTACTTCTTCCCCCAACAAGTATTTGATGGACCTCAATGGGGGGTCAAATTCTCTAAGTGAAAGGATTTGTTTGGTGCATAAAATAGTGTTTAATAAAAGAAGTTTGCACACTGGCAAAGATCAATGCTGCTTTGGAACTTGGTGCTTATAGGTAGTATGGGTGCACTAAGCAAGGTGCTCCCCCCACGGTGTTATTGGTATAGGGAGGGCTTTCCTCGGAGGGTGAGATATTGGTTTAGATAAATGGGGGGGAGAAATTATTATAATTATTATTCTACCTCAGTGGCTACTGGGAGCAGTTTCTCTAAATTGTTCAATAATAAAGTACAGAAAGTGCATTAGCCAACTCTTTCAAGAGAGGCGGTGACGTAAAAGCAGAAGGCAATGGGTCTGGAGAGAGAAGGAGGTCAAGCATGAGATGGAACCAAGGGAAAGGAATTATCACAGTAGTCAAGAACCTGTAGATATGAACAGTATCGAAGCAACTGTGTTAGTGAGTGAAAAGGGGGGGAAGGAAGGGGATGGATAGTGGCCATGACATGAAGGGTAAGCGGAGATGGTGGTTATGGTCCCTAGAACTAGGGTCACATGACAACACGTGATCCCCATAGATTGTCCAAGTGGAGGCAAAGCCATCTGAACCTCCTGTGGAACTTAGAGTAGGGAATGTCTGTGGGTCTTACACTAAAGATGTCACCACTGGAGGGAGACCTTCGAGTGTCAGTACATCCTAGGAGCAAAAGGGACTATCACAGTAATGGCTGCCACCACAGAGAGGAGGAGGATGAAGTGCCCAGCTCCAGCCTGTCCCAGCACAGAACTCCAACATTATTCCTCCTCTTTTTGGGTAGAGAAAAATCATGATCGACCTGCATCCTAGAATACCAGGCCAACTATATAAGACTAAGAACATAGATATGTAACTGCTCAGGCAGAATACCACATCCTTCACAGGAGAGACATCAGATTCCAAAGTGAAGCATAGTAACAAGAAACCTGTCTACAACAGAACAAAATCTAATACTTGACTTCATGGCTACTGGATCCCTGGTTTACAGGGGATAAGTGTTAAAATAAAATGAAAGATCAGCTGTAAAGATCAAAGATTTAAAAATTACTGGCTGTAAGGATACATATCTATCCAGAAAGTAAATGCTCCAAGTTGGCCTTTGCACCCTATTTGTAAAAGTGGGGTGACATCTACTGAAGCCCTCAGGGAGTTGCCCATGAGAGGATCTAGGCAGTGCCTACTGGTGGCATGTGATGAAGACTTTACTGCTGTGGAGAGAGCAGAAATAACCGTGAGAAGGCAGGCTGTCTTCAGAGAATGGGAAAGGACCTCCCATGTAAACTCCAAGAGGGAGTGAGGTAAAAAGAAGGATCTCTAAAAACTGCCCAGGAACTCTCTGTTTAACGTTACATTGTTGTTATTGCTGCTGCTGCTGCTGCTGGTGGTGGTGGTGGTGGTGGTGGTGGTGGTGGTGGTGGTGGTGGTGGTGGTGGTGGTGAAGATGATGATATAGGAATGGAGGTGTACAGAAGAAATGGTTGGTATGAATTTGAAATAGCTTCATTTGAAGTTTGAGCATTTATGAAAATCTAGCAATAATTCTGAGAAGTGAGAAAAGCCAGGGGGATTTTGGCCCCCAAACCTCCAAGATGGGAGTGAGTTGTGGTCTTCTCACAGAAGAATCATTCAGGCTTATGTGATATTGCTGAGGAGCAACACATCTGTCTATGTATAACAGGTGACCCCAAGCACATGGGGTGGAGGGAGAATCTGAGCAGAGAAAGCAGGCCACCTTGGGGGTGGTCAAAAGGAGAGAACAGATTACAATCCCACAAATGACTAAACATCTAAACAGACAGGGCATAAGTTCTGGAGAGATGAAAAAAGGGACCCAATGCTCTCTCCCAGATCTCTCTACTGCACCAGCTTGAACATGCAGAATTCTGCAGCTACTTCTGGCATCTCCAACCTCTACTGAAACACATGTACCTGGTCAGGTACCTTCTTTGATGCTGCACAAGGATGTACGTTAAATATTCATGTGCAATGTAACAGTGTCCAAGTCAACAATGGGTTGTTTGTGTGCACATACATGTTCACATAACCATTGTCTAGTTGTGGATTTCTCAGAATGTGCCCCTGTCATTCAGATGCATAGTTGTGTCTGTGTCTATATGTATGCAGTGTTGCACATGGTTATGTAATGTTTTCTACTGTCACACTGCCCATATCAGTGTCTGCTATTTGTTATTCACAGGCTATGCAAAGGCCTGTCATGTATAATAATGCTAATGAAAACAGAGCTATTACCCAGATAATACATCTGGTGCTGACTAACCTCAGCTAAAGTACACACTGCACAGATTTGAATCTAGTGGGCTAGAAGGCTGAGAGCGTATATGTGGGCTCCTCCAGTGTCTCTTCCTAACTCACCAGTGCTTGGAGGAACATGTGCGGAATGTGGGAATAGACTTTTCTTTCTCCTCACCAAGCTCCTCGGTCCCCCAAGCTCTGTGAACCTCAGTGGGCTGTCCTTGCTCGTCTTCTTCTTTATTTCCTTATCGTTTAGCCTCTACTTTGTGTGCCCCACCCCACATTGGAGTTCTGAATGGCAGAAAGCTTTAAACCCCCCCCCCCCCCCCGCCTGCATCTTTATCCAATACAAAGATTTTCTTGTTGGCTTCCTGCCACGAGACCAGGGGTAGCAGGAGGGAAGTCAGTATCTCTGTAGCTCCTAGGATAAGCTACTGCTCAGACCGCACACTTGCCTCAGCACTTCCTGGGGTTCCAGCCAGACTGGTGATGTAGAAATGAGTGCCTGGATTCTGCAGTCCCTGGAATGAAGCCAAGCCACAGACAAGATGTGTTTATTGGTTGATTATGAATTGCATTTGATACATTTATACATTTTGTATTGTGTGCCTTTCAGTAGTGCGTGTTCGCTCTTTCACTTGGCAGTTCCCCAGTTTCCTGGCCAGTGTCTGGGACACAGTGTGAAGTAAAGATGGCTGCTGTGGAGGTGGCAGTGAGCGCAGACACAGCCGGAAGTGAGGCACCAGCACACTGAGGAGCCTTCGCTGTGCCTCATTGTCCTGTCTGAAAAGGATGTTCATGAAGTAATGCCCTCCCCATAGGATTGTCTTAGTGATAAAACCTGACAGTTTATATAGAACGATTAAACCAGTAGCATTATTGTTGTGTTAGCATAATTATTGTGGTGCTCTTCCTAACTGCACAGGGATGAATCCTTTTGCATGTGACAGATGAGGAAGGGTTTGTCTCAAGACATGAAGAAACCTGTTCCTGGTCATGCAGTGAAACCTTGGTTTCCAGAGGCTAAACTCCATTCGTTTTTCTCTCTGTGTTATACTGACTTTGCATTTTGTTATTCAACATCAGGTAAAGCTAGTCGTTATTCTCTCTCTCTCTCTCTCTCTCTCTCTCTCTCTCTCTCTCTCTCTCCCTAACACCATCCATCCACCATACATCCATCTATCCTTTCAGGTATCTATCCAAATATATATATATATATATATATATATATATATATATATATATATATATATATATATATATATATATAGAGAGAGAGAGAGAGAGAGAGAGAGAGAGAGGGAGGTGGGGGAGTGTGTGTTGTCCATCATTACCTCTTTTTTTGTATGTATCATTTGTCATTACCTCCCTACCCACCCATTTCCCTCTGTCTGTATACCTATGTAAATGCGGTTCTGTTTCAGTTTGACGATGTCTTTGTGATTGTTCATCATATGAAGTGTTTATGAGCTGACCTGATTCTAGGTGGCTGCCCCTTCATGCTGCACTGAAACAGAAACTTTCATTTTCCTTTGACTCATATTTTTTCAGAGTACCAGTGAAGTCTCTTCACCCTCAGAAATTAGCTTAGAAGAAATGATAGCTCAGTTTGCTACATGAATGTCTTGCAGAGGATGGAGTCCCATCAGCTAGCTGAGCAGGGGCTCCTCAGACTTGGAAAGAGAGACGGTGGCAGGTCCCATGTCTAACCCAAACATGGATGTCAGCTACAGCTTTGATTTTGGAGTCCTCAGAGTGTGAACGGAGTGACCAAGGCTGGACTGCCACCTACAAGTTTGGCAGGCAGGCAGGCTCATACCCGACCACCTCCTTTCAGCTCCTGTGAAGGAGCATGTTGAAGGGCTTTGGCAAGGGGCCAGAAATGACCTCATCGCTCCTGTTATCAGATGTTGTGAGATGGGGTCACAGCCCTGGGTTGGGCTTACTTGGGCCAGGCTGAAGCAGGTGCAGGCGTCTCATCAAGACTCGGCCGGTAACAACTGTGAGTTCACTTCATCCCAGTTAGCTGCTTGGGAAGCCTGGGTGGATATGACCTTTGGCCTTGGAAAACAGCTGAACTCTAGCAGTGCCAGCCTCTCAGTGACTAACAAGCCCAGCTCCTCCTTACACCATTGCCCATTCTTGAAAGGTCCTCCACTGGTGAAGAGTGAGAGTGTTCTGAGACCAGGCACACTTCGCTGGGCAAAGCTTCAGTCATGAGCTCACAACATCAGTAGAAGCTGTGAAGGACACATCTGTGTGCACTCTCGTTTGCCCAGGCTCCAGCTGTGCTGAGGGTGCCCAGTCCTCTTGGGGATAAAGGTCAATGCATCACTTTTGTTTTGAGGATTCCCATGATCAGGCTCAGTTTGTAGGTCTGCACACCCTCTGAGTGTGAACTTCATTCTCTCTGTTCTTCTCTGTCACCTCCATGATGAGGCCTTCTGAATCTTCATGGCTGGATTAAAAGGATGCTGTTCTGCATCAGTTTTATAAGGAACATCTTCATGAAACTTATCACAGGTATATGCTGTGTGTATTACAACTCACTTGTTATTTTCTTTAAATTATCTATGATCTGCTTTAGATGCTTTATGTAGCTATCACAAATAGGAAAAGCCAGTAGTGCCATTATCTCTGGTGATCTGGATGTCCAAGACACTGGATGTCCTGGCTGGTTTTAGGTCAAGTCATCAGAAAGGAGGGAGTCTCAACTGAGAAAATTCCTCTATAAGATCTGGCTGTAAGCCAGCCTGTGGGGCATTTTCTTCATTAGTGATTGATGTGGGAGAGCTCACTCAACCCACTGTGGGTGGTGCCACCCTGGGCTGGTGGTCCTGAGTTCTAAAAGAAAACAGGTTGAGCAAGCCATGGGAAGCAAACCAGTAAGCAGCACCCCTCCATGGCCTCTGCATCAGCTCCTGCCTCCAGGTTCCTGTCCTATTGAGTTCCTGTCCTGACCTCTTTTGTGATGAACAGTGTGCTGTGAAAGTGTAAGCCAAATAAATCCTTTCCTCCCCAAGTTGCTTTGGACATGGTATTTCATCACAGCCATAGTCACCCTAACTAGGACACCAGGTGTTTCCAAGTTACGTTGATTTGAGCTGAAAAAAAAAATATAAATGTCTAATTTCTGTTCACCCATGGCCCAAGGGCTGGGTATTTGGGCAGTGTCTTGCTACATTATCTCATGCTCCAAACTTCCGGTTACACTCAATTCTTCATGACATGCCACTATTCTCAATGTATATTCTTTTCTACTGTAGCATCTCTGAGGTCAGGATGAGTATTTCAGCTGAATCTTGGGTCATCCACCAGTGTTTTATCTTCTTGTGGTACATATGAAGATGAAGGGATGAGATCCAGTGTAATACAGAGCATGGGAGTGATTAGGGTTGATATAATCATTACATATTTTATAAAGACCTAGAGGAGAGAAGTTTGGAAGTTCCCAGTACAGATCCAATAAACGTTTAGGTAGATGGTAACATTAATAGCCCTGATTTGCTTGTCACATGTGGTGTATGTACATCAAATTGTCATATTTTTCTACACATGTACAATTGTGAGCCAATTAAAAAAATAAGTGTGAAAGTGGAGAATGTACAATTCCATCACCTCAGACCTGGTAAAACCAGGTGGTTTCTGTGTACTGCTGGCAGGGTCACTTTCCACTTCCAGTTCGCCTCCTGGGGCCTCTCTGCAGAGCCTCCTCCCACCTTTCTGTTCCATGACTCCTCATTTGGCAAAGCTCATCAGCTTTGTAGGAATTTCTCCTATCAAGACACTTTCTCAGATTGCTATGTCCCCCACATGTCTGAAGAGTATACTCTGAGTTCTGGCAATACTGGGCACATAGCTCTATCATGTTAGTTATGGGGTTTATACTAAATGTTTGGGTGAGGGTCACCCTTTCCCAGCAGCATATCCTCTTCTTATATCATTCCTCAGTCTCCACAGAGCACTGGGTCCAAGTCTGTGCAGACACCAAAATCCACACTACTCAAGTCCCTTATATAAAACAGGCATTTGCTTAGGACCAATACAAATGCCCCCATATATTTTAAACCATCCCATGCTGCCTAGCACAATAGGAAAACTATGTAAGTAATTACCACACTGTACTGTTCAGAGACTAACGACAAGGAAAAGCTCTATAAATATCCAATATTGAAACTTGAAAATATTGTCAATCCATGATGAGGGATAAGTGGTAAGAAGCAGACAGAGTAAGCTGCACAATCCCAGAATTCTAATGGGGAGTTGTGACTTATTGGTATCCTTGTTCCCCTAGCTGAGATGATCCTCTAAGATGAGCATCTCACAGGGTTGATGGAGAATTGTATTAGTGACTATCCAGACCTTGTAACAGTGCCTGGTACACAACCACCAGCAAAGATGCCATCAGCAGCATTAATTCTTTAAAATGTTACCTCCCTGCCCACAGTGCTACCATCAAAGCTATATCAGGAAGAAAGAATTACAACTGTTTATCTAAGAAAACCAGACTTCTTAATTTCTGGCTAAAATATTAGTCTGTCCTCAACAGAGCATAGTTCTAACTTCCCACCAAAGTACTTCAGGATCAGAATCATGCCAGATGCTGGGAAACACTGACTTTAATGTCTAGTGTTAGCAGGGTATGTAGAGTGATGGTGAAGTCATCGTCTAACCTGCACAAAGCCTCAAGTTTGACCTGAACTAAACACACACACACACACACACACACACACACACACACACACACACACGGCCAGGGGGCTCTAAAAGTCGCAGTGTGTGTACTCACAAATGTTTACATTATATGAACAAAATTGCTTTCATCTAAGGCTTAGATAAAAGGCAATAATATCACAGTGAATAAAGAAAAGCCAATTGGTCTACAGCTGACGTCATCTGAAACCCTGTCATTACCCTGTGTGTTTAAAAAAAAAAAAAAAAGCTCCATGAGGCTAATGAGAAATGCAAAACCAAAGCAGGCATTCTGTGCTGTTTCCCTGTGAAGACTGAGTCATGGAGTGGGTGAAACTTTCCCTCCATAAATTAGAAGTCATAGCAACATATACTACTATGGGAAAAGTCAGAGACTCTGAATGGTCATTTATGTTGAAGGTTACCTTCTCACCAAACTTTAAAGTGAGACATGCAGTCATGCTTCAGGTGATATGTTTCTGTTAACCATATATGTGAAGGAGTCCCAGTGGGATCCTAATGGAGCCAAACCCCTGTGCTATCTAATGTCAGAATGTCACAGTGAAGTTGGTATGATCAAAATGGCCACACTGTCTGTCCTGTCAAAGGATAGCACGTGTACTTATGTAGAATGAATAATACCAATCCTGATACATGGTTCTCACCATGGTATTATTTAGAATGTTATGCTTTCATTTTAGAGTATATTATATTTATCTAACTCACAGGGGGAAAAAACTACTGCAGAATAGCATGACCCATGGCACTAACAGCAGCCTCAGATAATCCCATCTTTATCAAGTCTTGATTTCTCTTGGGCCTGGGTTAATCTCCTGTTGTTCTGTTTACTGTGGCCCTAAGGTCAATAGACTACAGTAGGCTGGTAATACACCCATGTAAGCTTTCCTTACATGTATGCCATAGGGTCTGGCTGGTATGCATAGGTCATACTGTCTAGATATGTATATATACATCCCATAGTGCTCATGGAGCCACATCACCTACGGGTGTATTTCTCAGAACACACCTGTCATAGAGCAATGCATGGCTGTGATTCCAGCCATCAATCCCTAGATGCACCCTTGCTCTGCTTTTGCTGACAGTTGATTAGAAAGGAAGAGAGGGGACAAAGACAAAGGAGGTGGTTTCCACCACAGATGTCCCCTTCTCATGACTTCCTCAGGTGTGGCTAATCTCTCCTTTCAGCACAGCATGATGCTTTCAGATCTCTCATTATGCTGCACTTGTTTAAACATGTGCTCCTTACCATGCAGACAGACAAAGTCAAGCGAGGGGTCAGATACAGCCTTCAAAGTAGACTTTTCCTAGCTTACATGCAGAACTAACTGAGCAGTTGCATTAAATCTCACTCACATAGCTCTTCAGCTTCATCTTTCCATAGCCTTAACTTG
This sequence comes from Peromyscus eremicus, assembly GCF_949786415.1. NCBI lineage: Eukaryota > Metazoa > Chordata > Mammalia > Rodentia > Cricetidae > Peromyscus > Peromyscus eremicus. The sequence goes on from NC_081423.1 coordinate 47,897,786, forward strand.
GAGGACACTTAGGCACCCCGTTATCAATAGGAAGGTAGGAGAGTGCTGACACACCACAGGCACTTAACAGTCTCTGCTGCTGACTTGAGTCTGTCTGGGTTGTGCTCGGCAGAAGCAGACTGTGGACACTGCATTCAAGAGCACTCTACACACACGCCTTAGCCCCGCTGTCAGCTAGAGAACTGAGGGGCAGGCTGTGGGTATGGAATGACGTTCTACTTAGAATTCACTATATCGGTCCCAGAAATAAAATATTAACCAGGCAAATATCAGAAAGTGCACATATTTCCCTGTTCACTGCTTCATGGTGGGAATAAAGGATGTGATTTGAAGAATTTCAACATAGAAATAGCCAAGAAAAACAAACAAACCCAAACACCTCAAACCTATGATTTTTCCATTTCCTACACATTACTCCTCTTCTAAACAGAAAATAGTCCTCTAAGAATAAAGATTATGAGTGTGTATAACAATATTGCCTTGGTCTATTTTTAGTTACTATACCCAAATGCCTTAGACTGGAAAATGTATAGAGAATGAATAATATTGTTCAGTTCTACAGGTTAAGTCTGAGGTCAAAGGCTGTACTCACCAGGGACTTGTCTTGTAGATGCTTCTAAGAGTGCCCAGTGAACTCTAAGCATCCCATGATTAAAGAGGTATGCATGAGATAGTCAACTTCATAACAGACTCAACCTTATGATAACCAATCATTCCTGTAATAGCTCATTAAAGCATCAATTCAGTGGCTGGACTATTCATAGGGCCAGGGTCCCTATAACCCAAGACAATTGTTTCTCAAAGATGCCACTTCTCAATCCCTCTAACTCACAAATTTGGGGATTATGTTTCCAACAATTGAATTCTCGGAAACAAACATCAGACCACAATAATGTAATTTTGGTAATATGTACAACTTCATTTTTGGTGCTGTAGTTGACTTCATTTTCTTTGAAAGGTTGTCCATCCTGAATACTAGACAGCCAGTTCTGTGTCAGTCCCCATTATGACATTGTCTGAGATCATCTTGAACCTGGTTCGGTTTTTGCTCTCAGGCGTTTGAAACCTTTCACTGTTTTCTTCCCCTCACCATGAGTCCTGCTTCCACCCCCAGGACTCTAAATTCCATTTCATTTATCAGGGACACTGGGGAGCTGTGAGAAAGCCACCCTTCACTTTCTGTGCTGGCTTGCACTCATGCCCAGCCTCCATCCCCCGGCTCACTGCAGTATGGCTGGCCAGAATCCCCTGCCTGGCTCCGTTTCATCTTATCTTCTGGTCGGTTGCTCTTCTCAGTTTTCCTTAGGGTTAATATTTTATTTTTCAGTTCCCACATACTTGATGCTTCTTTTCTTTGCTTTCTAAACATTCCATTCTAGTTATTTTGTTCAGCGTCTTCTATTGCTTTAGTGAGCAGGAGGGAGGAGCAGAGAGGGATAGCGGAAGAGTTACAGAAAGGGAACGCGTTATCTCCTCACAGGTGTCCATCCATCACAGCTTAGCTCTCATCCTCCCACAGAACAAAATCCTATCTTGGTAATTGTATTTTAAGGGGATGGCTCCTGGATCCTTGATTTATAATTCTAAGGTATGGTGAGCTGAGGAAATGCCAAGTGAATATGTAAGGAATGGATGGAGTCCTGAGTGAATGGATATGGTTGGCACTGAGTACAGCCATGTCATGGGCACCGACACCTCAGACCCATGGGAATTGGCAAAGCCTTCTTCCAGGTGAGGCTCATCAGCAAAGGCAAAGCTTTCCTCTGGTCCAAGTTCCAGTGCTCATGAACAATCGATCAATGTGTGCAAAAGCTAGCAAGTGCAGCCTCATATACGGCTTCTAAAATTTTGTCTCATCCCCATAGCCATGTCACTGCTCCAGATAAGAGCCAGATGTGACTGTGTTTTCCTAAATCCCACCCTGTGCCTTGCTTTGACTGGTGAACTAGAGCAGAGTTCTCTGCTGCTTAAGAACATTTTGATTCTCTGGAACCCTGAGCCACCATTTAAGTACTCAGGTTATGCCATTCTATTCCAAGAGAGGGAGAGAGAGAAATAGAGACAGAGACAGGGAGACAGAGATAGAGAATCCTCCACCACCCAAGACAGGCCCTACATAAGGGGGAAGACATGTCTTCTACAAGTCAATTTCAGCCAAGTTCCCAACTCAGTGGGCCCTTGTTAGCCTCCTCTGTTAACACCTTATCAAGAAGAGATGGGACACCATCCAAATAGAAGACCACAGATCAATAAGTGGATGTCATGCTTGGCACCATTATCTCATCCAGAACCTATGGATAGATAGATTATAGGCTATAGGGGAGAATCTACTACCATTACTCTCCTAGATGGACATAGTATTAAACCAACTCCTAATGATATATCATGTGCTCATAGATCTCTATCCCTTATCTGAGAAGCTTCTATTTGCAGCAGACAGTGACTAACACAGAGACCCACAACTAACCAAGGTGCACAGAGTAAGGAATTGCAGAATGTTCCACACCTATGGGAATACATATATCTCACTCCCTCCTTCCAGGGTTCAGGGATGAGGAAATAGGAAGAGAGTAACAGCCAGAGGCAGTGGATGACTACAAGGAAGTACTGCTTCTGGACACAGCGCAGCAGCTGCACACAGGAATTCATAGTAGTTGTAACAGCATGCATGAGGCCAGGGCAAGCCCACCCTAGACAACATTCCAGCATGGAGAGAGGAGTTGGGCACAAAACTCCACCCTTAACCATGGAGCTATTGTCAATGGTTAGCTACTCTGAGTGGAAGAGATGGTTTTCTCTAAGAGTGTGGCTCCTGATAAGCTGGCCTCGCTACAATAGAAGGTGACGCATCCAAGAATATTTGGGCAACACAGATTGACCTGAGGGGTTTAAACGAACAAAGAGGAGGAGAAGGAGGATACAAAGTTAGGTAGGTAGGAAGTGGGAATGGATAAGAGAGGAGTTGAGAGAGGGGTGAATATGGCTAAAACATTATATAACATTCTGAACACACACACACACACACAGACACAAATCTGGGAGGGGCTCATTTCACCTTTGAAGACATCATCATGCCCCTGCCACATTGTTCTCTCCGTTCCCATCTTCCTTAGACCACATTGCATTTTGCCTTAAACTGCTGAGTAACTCAAAGTTTTCAAGAAAAGTTATAACTTTGTTTAATCCCATTAAAGGTAAGCTGAGTTTCTGGTGGCTTTTCTTCATCTGACACTCAGATCCATTTACTTTTCGGAGTTACAAATAGCATATCCATCTTCACTGTGGGCTGTTTCCCTCCCCAACACCCGCCCTGACCACTAGACAGATGAGACATCGGAGGCCATTGCTACTGTTCAACTCCCAGACAGCAGCTGTCATACTACACAATTGCGGTTAAACCCGATACAAGTACAGACAGTTTTCCCAGTGAACCATGAGATATTTGTAGGTCTGAATTATATATGAGGACATAGAAGGGAAGGTTTGGAGGTGGCATGACAGGGTGGGCATCCAGGGAAGGGGAAGGCACTGATAGCATCTTAGAAAAAGCACACCGAGGGGACATATGAGAAGCCTTGCAAAGGGATATGGTACCAACATACACCATGGAAATGTGTATGACATGTAGAGCTGTGAAGAATGATGCAGATGGATACAGTTAAAGTGCTCAGCAAGGAAATTCCCCCAAGGAGGTCACAATAATGGCTGGCAAGGTAGAATGACCACACTGACGAGATGCAGGAAGGTGGCTAATAGGAGGAATGGCCACAGGTAGCTCCCCAACACCTGCCAGCAGCCACTTTTACATAGATGACCAGAGAAGAAAAAGAACTCAATGGAGATAACATGTAAGGTGGGGGCGGGGGGGACTCTACTTCTGGTTCTGTGAGCTTCCTGGAGGAAGCTGTAGCTCAGCCTCTGCTGTTCCACCATCACAAAGAAGCAGGAGGCAGCCATGCCACTAGGCTGTGTCTACAGGAGGCGGTCATGCCGCTGGGTCAGGTCTGCAGGAGGCGCCCATGCCATTGAATCAGGTCTGCAGGAGGAGGCCATGCTGCTGGGTCAGGTCTGCAGGAGGAGGCCATGCCTCTGGGTCAGGTCTGCAGGAGGAGGCCATGCCATTGAATCAGGTCTGCAGGAGGAGGCCATGCTGCTGGGTCAGGTCTGCAGGAGGCGGCCATACCATTGAGTCAGGTCTGCAGGAGGAGGCCATGCCATTGAATCAGGTCTGCAGGAGGAGGCCATGCTGCTGGGTCAGGTCTGCAGGAGGAGGCCATGTCTCTGGGTCAGGTCTGCAGGAGTAGGACATGCCTCTGGGTCAAGTCTGCAGGAGGAGGTCATGTCTCTGGGTCAGGTCTGCAGGAGGAGGCCATGCCGCTGGGTCAGGTCTGCAGGATCTCAGAAGGTCTACAAAGCACAGCCTCAACTAGCTAGGCTGAGTGACACAAACTCTAGCCAAGACACAACCTCTGGGTGAGCTGGGCATGAAGCTGGGCACCTTTACCAGCACTGCCCTTTTTCTTCTTGGAGGTAAGATACAACCAGAGTTTCCCTCCTCTGAAAACTGGACATGCCAAAGGCTCTAAAATCTAAAGCCCTTTTGGAGCTGACGTCATATCTAACCTACACCACACCTACCCTCATGTGGTAGACTCCAGCCAAAGCACAGAGGAACTAACAATCTTCTACAAAATTATCTGCAGGAAGCATGTATATATTACATAAGTATAACATAAGTGAAAGAGTATTTAGGGTCATGCTTTCATCTTCCTTATGGGAAAGTACTCCTTAATGCTAAGCAAGCCAGAATCCAACCCTTGCAATCTGAAACACTGCTGGTCCCTAGCTCAAGGGGAGGTGACACAGTGAGCAGGGAACAGTTGGCATCCTGCTGGTGACAGTTTTCCCAGTTTCCCACACTGTAGCCAAGGCAAGGGCGAGATCTAGACCTCGTCATTACCAGAGTGTTCAGACCACATCCCTCCCTTGCTTTCCAGGGAATGGAAACAGCTGTTTGCATTGTGGTCCAACCCCACTTTCCACAGCCCCGTCATTTGGTTTGTAGGAACGCCATCCTCTCCCTCCTCTGTCCGAATCCACCAGGAAAGCAGGAACAGGATGGGCTCTGTGCACAGGGAGGGAGTCTGGCTTCTTTCCCAGGGGCTGCAGTCTGGCGACTTCTTTGAGGACCGGCACACATTGCTTGATCAGCAATTCAAATACCTCCTCCTTTTCCAGAGACAATACCCTTGTGAGTTTTTTCTGGCTCTTTGTAGACACTTACACAACCTGAAGTTTAATTTCTGGACACCCTCATTCTCCGGAGCCATGTCTAGATGAGCAGCATAGTTGTGGAACGGCCCCTTAGAAGTCGCTTTTGATGAAAAGCACTGGACTCCTCACCTGGGCCCACAACTAAAGGATGGATGAAAGCCTGGCATCCCCGCCTTCATTCCGTGTTTGCATTGAAGGCACAGACATGAATTATCGGCCTTTGCCTTTCCAGCCACCTCGAATTCCGGGAAGAACAGAACCTCATGGGCTAGAAGCCCCACCCTTCCAATAAGGGCAGGTATCCAAGAAGGTGAGGGTGTACTTTCAGTGACTGACAGATTAGCAACTCTACCAACTTATCAGATCACCGTCGAGCTCATGCTGGACCAGAGGACACTGCTGTGTTAAGGATGGGCAGAACCACACCTCAGCCAGGCTTGCTTAGTGATGCGTCCCTTCTGCCTTCTAGTTAAACCTTAACCCATGTCACCTTGCCGAAGATAGGCTGGGAGGGGGTCACTGAACCCCTTGATTGTTCATATTCCCGACATGGTCCCACTGAATCCATCTGATTTTCACCGTGATTGGCTCTTTATCTGTCTTTAGTTGGTCGGCCAGGGATGACAGCTGAGCCTGGACTGTTGTTGCTTCTTGATTAACAGCAACCTTCGAATCTCGGCTGTGTGAGTCAGAAGTAAGGATCTCCCCTGGGCTGGGGGTGCAGCTCCAGGCACAGCCCCTACCCAGCACATACAAGGCTCTGGGTGCTATCCTGTGCACGGAGCAGAGGAATGGGCTCTCTCTAGGACTGTGTTAATTAGGAGGAGCTAGTCATCAGATCCAAGGGTTTTCATTTCTTATTCCCTGGAAGCTTGATAGATGTGTTTTCAAGACTAAAGTCTAAACAGTTACCTTCTTTTGATTCTTTTTCTGACCATAGAATCAGGCTGATGGTAGCCTGAGTCTCCCTGGGCATTAGCCTCAGCTTCTGTTCACCCAAGGGGATCTTTAATGCAAGGCAGAACATGTTTGCTTTCTGCTCATGGCATTGGTCACCCATGGGATAGAGTTTAATAAACTCCAAGCCCAAGACACAGATTCCTTACCAGCAATTGGCAAACTTTTCCTGGAGTGGGCCAGCCAGCAAATACTTCAGACTTTATGAACCAAATAGCCCAGCGGAGCGGCTGCTCTTTCATCAAGGGTGAAGGTCATTTTTACATTTAAAGGCACACAATTTGTTTTTATAGAGACAGTTGAGACAAAGCAGGCAGTGGTGTTAGCTTGGTCCTGGGGCCATGCCATGCTGACTCAGCTCTCCTTTGCTTTGGACTTCTGGCCACTCTGCATCCCTGTGCTCCACCTCCCCTTTCCTCTGTTCCTGGCCACATCCCTCAAGAACTCTGCTACTGGGTCCAGGATGTGACTTATTTGGTAGAGTGCCTGCCCAGCATGCAACACTAGATTCAGCCCTCAGCCCTGCTGAAGATCTCTGCTAGCCAGCTCTCTGTAAGTTGATTCATGCCCTCCCTTCTAGCTGTAGCTCAGACAGCTGCATTTACTTCACAACACAGGGAGCTGATGTCTCATTCTCTGCTGGGCAGACCCCATTTTTTACAGTTGCTTGAGCCCACCTTGTGTGACTCTTCTGTGGCCCGTGCCATTATCCAACTTTACCCGATTCAACCTAAGCCCACTTTGTTACATTGCTTCACTAACACATGATATTCTGAAACCCTTGATTTTATAGACTCTTTAAACCAATTTTAATTACAACTGTTTATTTATATCTGGGTGTGTTGCATGCATATGTATATGCCCATCTCTGTGTGTGTGTGTGTGTGTGTGTGTGTGTGTGTGTGTGTGTGTGTGTGTGTGTATGATGCAGGTGCCACAGCACACATGTAGAGGTCAAAGAGCCATCTGCCAGGTCACCAGAGATCTCTATGAATTCCCCCTGAACTCTCTGGGCACAGCAACAGGCCTGGGATATTCTAAGCACTCAGAAAATACTAAGTAAGCTTGGCTTTTTCTACAAGGAAACAGAAACTCAGGTCAAGAAGATTAATAGGAACAAGTAAAATGTGGAAAACTGATATTTATTTTGTTTCTCTCTTTACTCCCTTCTACCCCAGTTTCCCCTAAATCTCAAACATCTATGTGGAGGCCCCATAGCAGAAGCAGATCATTCATTGACTAAACCCATGGCTGCATCCCCTGAATAGATGGATCTATCAACCAGTCAATCAAATAATTTAAGAGGGAGCTGTAGACGGATCTTTCTTTGGGCCCAGCTCACAAAAAAAAAAAAAAAAACAACACTGAGATTTATTATTAATTATAAAAGCTTGGCCTATAGCTTAGGCTTGTCCCACTAGCTCTTATAACTTAAATTAATCCATTTCTATTCATCTATGGGTTGCCACGTAACTCCTGAATTTGATCTCTCCTGCATGTCTTGCTCCCTCTGTGTCTGGCTGGCGACACTACCTTTCTTCTTCCCAGAGCACTCTCTGTCCTGAAGTTCTGCCTAACCTTTTCCTACCTAGCTATTGACCATTCAGCTCTTTACTAAACCAATCACAGTGACACATCTTCACACAGTGTAAAGTAATATTCCACAACTTTTGGATTGGTGCACACTCGCAATCTCACTTCTTGGGAGGCAGAGGCAGAAGGATGGTGAGTCTTGCTCAAGTCAGCTAGGTCTACATAGTGACAACATATCTTAAAAGGTAAGCAAAACCTAAAGTGGGTCCAGAAGTGTGATTGTTCTATTGCTCAAGCATTGCTTGGACCTATTATCCTTCTCATTGAATCATCCATTTTGGTTCCTCAGCCTATTTGCCAATAGCCAAAGGACATTCTACAAACAGAAACCAGAGCCTGTTAGTATCCACCTTCCCACTGGAATAGAACCCAAACTTCTTTATGTGACCTAAAGCATTCTTCTATTCTGGCTCCTGTGTGCCACATGCTGCTTGCTCAGTGGCTTCCAAACACACTAGCTTTTACAGAGTCCCTTCCACATGAGTGGAGCTGCTGAGGCCTGATGGTCTGGCCTTCCTTCTGTTGGGGACATGCTCTTTCCCCAACTGGCTGTTCTTGGTGCTTCAGGTCCACCAAACCTTAGCTCCTGAGAGATGCCTTCCTACTTCCCACCAGCTTCTTGCCTCATCCACCTACTCCTTTTGAGGTGACTGGTTATCTTACCAAATCACTGTTTACCTCCTGACTCTCTAAAGTTTCCACAGGGCAAGAATCCTGACTGTCATGCTCTCTAATTCTACACAGAGCACAAATGATCAACTCAATACTGGTTGATAACAGGGCAAATTCTGTGTTGTGCTCTTTGGAATACTGGAAAAGGTAACTCTTGAGATGAGTGCCACTTCTTCTACTAGTCCTCTGGTAGACTCAGTGGCTCTCTATCCCTCTTCTCTGAATCCTGCCTGGCTGGAATGTCATGGCTCCACCATGTGCTACCATGAACATACAACATATAAGTACATTTGCTTTCATTGCCTTGCCCTTTAGGACACATCCCTAAAGAGTTTTTAAATGTGATTTGAAAAGCATTTGCTCATAGGGAAAGAGCCTGGCTTGGAGCCTCATGATCTTACCAATTTCTGAGGAAACCATTGACTTTCTCTGGCCTTGTTCAGAACACTGGTCCTTGTGAGACTTTGAAGAAATGGCAGATAAAAGTATCTTAATGAAGTGAAGTGCCAGACACACCACAAGGGCGAAGTGTCAGGCTGGGGATGTGGAGTGTCTGTCAGGGTGGGCTGTGGCCTGGTGGTAGAGTACTTGCCTAACATGTTCAAGGCCCTGGTTCAGGCCCTAGCATGGCAAGACAGTACCAAGCAAACGAAAAAGAGAAGTGTATGTTCACTCATCCTGGGCTTCTCTCAGCTAGTGAAAAGCCACAGTATCGATGTAGAGAGGTCTGTCCATTCTAAGGCCACAGAGTCTTCAGGAAGGCTGATTGGAGTGTCTGAGCAGAACTTACTCGAACTTGAAGGAACCACTCGAAGTAACCACTCGGCATTGAAAGTTCTCAGTGTCTGCAGGGCAGGTTTGGGTTCAGATCAAGGATTCTTCAAGACAAAGTAGCATTTATGTTACAGCTCTATCAGATGAAAGAAAATGGCAAGGCATATAGCTTGTCTCTTGTATTGGCTACTTTCTGACTGCTGTGATAGAAGAGTGTGGGCAAAAGTGAACTAAGGAAGGAGTTTGTATTTGCTTATAGCTCCACAGGGACGGAGGGGTAGAGTCTATCATGGCAGAAAAGGCATGGCATGCTGGTAAGATAGCTGATCACATTTTCATCCACACATGGGAAGTACGTACACACACACACACACACACACACACACACACACACATACACGGCATACGTGCACCGTGCACCTTTTATACACACACACACACACACACACACACACACACACACACACGGCATACGTGCACCTTTTATTCAAGAATCTTTACCAGGTCTTCAAAGGGAACCATTAGCTCCAAAGCCCACCCTACTATTGAATTCTAGCAATTCACTCCTGGTCTTTGGAGTCATTTAAGAATATTAGTGAGGCAGCATCAGATTTCAAGTTCAGGAACTCTATGCAGAATGAACCACATCTTTCCATGAGATGAATATGACATACAGATGACAGACATATAGGAGGCACAGAGCTGTCAACAAACTGGCCTCCTGCAACACAGAGCCTGCCCAATGATTTGGCTAGCAACTCCTGTACCTTTAAATTTCTTAATTTTCTGATCGTTTAGGATATCTCCCATATTCCCAAGCAAAACAGGTTTTCAAAAATAAATCTAATAAATCCAAAATACACCATTCTATCTGACTTGCTCACATCCCTCCAGAAATATAATAAAGACTATTGGAAGCCAAGCTGTGAACAACATGAGTTATCATGCAGTTTATCAAATGGTTTGAATAAGAAATATCCCCCAAAGGTCCATAGTTTTGAACACTTGGTGTTCAGTTGGTAGTGCTGTTTGGGGGATTATGGAACCTTTAGGAGGTGGAGGCTTGATGGAAGAAGTACGTTACCAGGGGTGGCTGTGAGGTTTTATAGACTCTCCACACTTCCCCCCACATCCCGTGTGTGTGTGTGTGGGGGGGGGGGTAGAGGTATGTGTGTGTGTGGGGGGGTAGAGGTATGTGTGTGTGGGGGGGGGTAGAGGTATGTGGGGGGGGCGGGGTAGAGGTATGTGTGGGGGGGTAGAGGTATGTGTGTGTGTGTGGGGGGGGAGTTATTGGCATGTATTGGCAACTATCTAATTTGCTTTCTATTGCTGTGATAAACACCATGACCAAACTTGGGAGGAAAGGGTTTATTTCAAATTACAGTTGTGGTACATCATGAAGGGAAGTCAGGGCAGGAATCTGGAAACAGAAACAAAAGCAGAGATCATGGGGGAATGATACTTACTGGCTGGCTCCTAATGGCTTGCTCAGCCTGCTTTTAATTACTGTCCACGGATGCTGTCTCTTCCACATTGGTCGTTCATCAAGAAAACGCCTCACCACAGACTTGCCTCTGAGACAATCTAATGGAACTTTTTTTTTTCTGAAAAAATTTCCCTCTTCTTAGATGACTTTAGCTTGTGTCAGGTTGACAAAAAAAAAAAAGAAAAAAAAAAGAAAGAAAGAAAGAAAGAAAAAAAAAACAGCCAAAAAAGGGCGATAAACAGCATAGCAATTTACATAACAAACTCTATTAAAAAGTAGGAAGAATTCAAGAGAATCCTGCAGGGAACTTCTTACAGTCTCTGTAGACTACCCTGCCCTGCACACTCTCTTCCTTGTGTCCTATTACCTGTGTCCTCTCATTTTCAGTGGCTTCAGTTTTGTTCTTGACTCCACCCCCCCACCCCACCCCCACCCCTGCCCCGCCATGTGAGTAGGTTAGGTGAGGCAGCCTCTGACCCAGGATGTGAATCACAGTTGGTCTAATTACCTGCGGGAATTAAACCTCCTTTACCAGTGATTAGTCTAGGCACAAACGGGGCCTCAAAGCCCAAGAAGAGACCAAAGAAGTTTTGTTCAAAATTTCCCTCTCAAACAAATACGACTGGGAAAATATGACTTCATTTCTTTGCTGGACATCTTTACTCTGTTTGATATATCTGAAGGCTACAGCACCTTCATGGTGGTCATGAATCGTGGCAGCCCTGATGAACTGAGATGGCAAGGTGAAGAGATGACGTGATGGTTAGTTTGGGTTGTCAGTTTGACTGAACTTAGGGATTCCTATGAAAACAGTTGAGTAGACATCTTCTGTGAAGGGGCCTCCAGGAAAAGTCTGGTGTCTGAGTCAATGAATTGAATAGACTCACCCTAAACATGGGCAGTACCAATCCACAAGCTTGGAGTCTAGAAGGAATGTGGATAAGAAGGGGACAGCCCTCCCAGCCACATGCTTGAGCCTTCTAGAACCAATGTAGTTTGTGCCGCTGTTGCTGCCTGTGAAGGGCAGTCTCCCTTCCTTGGCCATTGGATTGGATCTGCTGCTGAACTCTGAGTGGACTCTAGACCTCCAGCCTCAGATTGCAGTTCCATCTCTGGTTCCTTGTATTCTCAGGGTTCAACCTTCCCAGAATGAACAGCTTCTGGTTTTGCTGACTCTCTGGGCTGCAGATGGACCATTCTACCTCGGGTCAGGAAAGGCAGGCTAATGTATCCCCTCTGAATAATTTTCAGCTGGCTTAGGTCCTGAGGAGCCTGACTACCAAATGGAGACACATGGGATGTAGCTGGGCTAAAATGTCCCAGGTTTCCAGACCTCTCACTACTCAAGGAATAAAGCACCTTTGCTTAAGAAAGTTTTCTGTGGGTGTGGTCCAATCAGAGCCTCGAGCATCCAGAGACTTCTGACCTTACTCCATAGCAGGGAGGAAAGGAGTTAAGGAGGGAGGATTACCTTGATGAGGATGAAGTTAGGGAAAGTCAGGAGTATAGGCTTCCAACTCAAATAGGGCAGATGTCACACTCTGCCCCTTACTCCTGGCCAGTTCCAGCTCTGGCTTCTCTTTTCTGGTCTCATCTGGAAGATGACAGGGGTGGGCTATAAGGTCTGAGGTCTGGCGTCTGAGTTGGAGCATTTCTGTTCTTCCACTTACTGGCTGTGTGTCTGTGGTTAGAGTTTCCTCGTCTCTCAACTGGGCATAATAACAGCCTTTGTTTGGCATGTTTCTGAGGACTGAAATGGGAATGAGAAACACTTAAGACATTGCCTGGGACACGGTAAAATGGCAAGAAATGTGCTGTCATCTCTGGTGCAATTGGAATCATTTTCTACTCCACAGCATCTCTTTTGCTCTCACACTGGGCTTTCCGGTACTGATCCCTTTCTGCTCTTTCTTCAGATCGGGTCTGTCTTGGGTTTCGGCAGTTTTTAGCCCTCAGACTGGACTCCGTACATGGAAGTCTCTCCCTGGGAAGCTGGTGCCTCGCAGACTCCCATATTTTCCCACTGTGAGTTCAAGTGACAAGGGACAAATGAAGAAGACACTGCATGAGAAAGGGAGCCCATTACAGGGGCCTGAACCGTTTGTGAGGCTTCTGGGGCATTTCCTAAGACAGTACATGACAATAGGGGTCATCCATGACTTGTGTAGCAACGACAATGTGTCAGGTTGCCAGGGAGACAGAACTGGCTAAGTCGTAAAGAATACTCAGTGGCAGAGTTCTTAATCTCTGGAACCTTCTCCCCTGAGGAGGCAGAAGGGATCAATAGATGCAGAGGGGAACCTCAGTTTTATAGACCAGAAAACAGACTGTCAGTGGCCACACAGTCATTACCCACTGGGAATGCTACTTTCTCATTTCTGCACATTCTGCAGAGAATATCTTCTTGATGTTCTCTGGCTCTTTTAGAAGAACCTGGTCTTGGGGAAAAAAAGTGTGGCCTTCATTGTTGGCTGGGTGTGTGCATTTAAATTCAGAGGACGTAACTTCTGCTACAAACTGGAGACTTGCTGACTATTTCTGCTCATAGCTCGTCTTGAGGCTGCTATGTCTGCTGACAAGGATGAGTTTCACCCATAAGCCACTGTGCACCTGTTTATATAGAACAGGGCAGGCTTGACAGAGTTATACTGACGTGTTGATAAACTCATCAATGGAGCCAGAGTGATTCATGACCTATGGAGCTGCCTGTGTTTACTAATATGACTGTCAGGTGGGACACATGACATTTCTTGACACTTCCGTGTGAGTGGTCCTTTGGGAGAAGGTAATAGGAAATTCATTTAACTGCTGAGCAAAACACAGTATAGACTGGAGCTTGAATCTATGTTACACATTTCCTCAGTCCCCACCCACCATCAAACTGAAACCCATTCACTCACTGTATACAAAGATATTCATGAAGGAGAAGTAAGTTGTTCATCATGTTCTTTGCATCAAATCATTTCAGGCAAGTGGAATCGCCAAAGTGAAATGTTTGGCATGAAGATGGTTCTAGTCTTCACATAGAGCTCCTGGCTTAGAAATTTATCCATGTACTCTGCCTAATAAGCTATAATTTAACAATTAGTTGGCATGAACATTTGTTAACTAGTGTTGCTATTATATTTCTCTTCTTGTTTTTCTGGCAGAAGTTGTCACCATCCCACCCCCAGGGAGGTAAATAGATAACTTAAGGGACAGACAACATCCTGTTCTCCGGACTGAAGCCCGGCAACTAAAGTGTTTCAAATTCACACCTGCTGAAGAGCAAAGACAGGATGGTCACCCTAGCAACCATGTTCTGTTGCTACAACTGAATACCCCAGTCTGGGAAATCTATAAAGAACAGAAAGTCATTTTGTACGTGGTTCTGGAGGTTGAGAAACGCTGTCCTCAGATTAGTGCATGGTGATGGCTTCCTGCTGGTTCATGGCATGGCGGAGGGTACGATGTAGAAAGACAAAGTCAGTGTCCTAGCTCAGCTCCTCATCTTATGAAGCCATTGTGCCACCATGGGATCTGCTAATATAGAGCCTCATCCAGTCCATGTAGGACTGACTAAAGGCCTAATTTCCAAATATCATCAGCATATGATCCTGCAGGTGAAATTTCCAACCAACAGACTGTCTTTTCCAGAGACTCATTCAAAGAGAAACATAACTGATGAGAAGCCATGCAGTCCTCTGTGGCCTTTGGAACATCTGCCAGATTACTCATCTCCAAGCTCAGACTCATCTTCCCGACTTCCTGGATTCCATGCATCGTTCAATGTGCACATCAGTGTAGTAGATGATGTCCTACAGCATCACTGTTGGGACTCAGACACCCAGGGCTGGCAATGCCCCAGCATCTATGTACAAGCTCCCACTTGCACACAGGGCCAGGGCCGGCCAGTCCCCAGATTCTCCTTGTCGCCACAGTGTCTGGCTATGAGTGGAAGTTACATACCTTCCCACTCGTTTCTAACAGAGGTTGTATTGATGTCAAATCAGCTGTTGTAGTGAAACCAAAATGCCAGTCCGCTTTCCACAAAGTTTCAGCTCAAGAACCACTTAACTGACTGTCTGACGTAAGTGATGTCTCAGTCACCAACACCCTAATTTTAGCCATGCGTATCAGCTACGATTTGTGGAGCTGCAGTGTTGTGGCTGTCAGCCGTGGCTTCCTGGCCTTAATCTGGATTTTTAGAAGGTACTAAAGCAATGACAGGACTCCTGGAAAATCCACTGGGATTAAAGACTAAATCCACTTCTCTCTCAGGCTTTGCCCTGATCTCTGTGCTGGTCAGAGTTCTATCATGGAGCATGTGGTCTTTATGAAGAGAAGAAAAGGTTATTTGGCTCACAATTTGGAAAGCCTAAATCCATGATTGATTGGCCCTGTCACTTTCAGCCTATGTCATAGTTACAGTCATAGCATCAGAATGTGGCAGAGGAAAGCCACATACTTGACGGTTGGGGAGCAAAAGAGTTAGGAGGGGGTATGGGTCAAGGGCATCACCCAATGACTCAAAGACCTCCGACTAGGCCAGCCTCAGGGACTTCATCACCTCTTCACAGTGCCTCTTGGGAGATCAAGGATCACAAACACATGAGCTGTGAGGGATGGTTATGATCTTCAGTACAGTTTTTTCTCCTTCACCCCAATTCCCCTGTACACAAACACCTTCTCCTATGGATCTACCCAGACATTTTAGAATTCTCTGCTTTCAAAACCCCTAGGAAATATCCCATTCTACAACAATCTGAACAATATTCTTCAGAAGTATCAGTCATGAAATGGCAGGGGGAGGGGTGGTGGTGAGATGGGGCACTGAAGATTAAGAAATTGTTACAGCTTGAAGGAGACCAAGGAGACACAACAAGAAATACAGCGTACTGACGTGATCTGGATGCAGAAACCAGAGAATGAAATGGCTGGACACAACAGTGAAATCGTGTGGTCATGAAATCAACCATGATCATGTAATTCTAGGGGAAGTTGGGTGGAAAGCACATAGGAACTCACTGCTGTCTCTTTGGAATCTTCTACTAATCTAAAACTCATTCAAAACATTTTTAAAATAGTAAAAATCATAAATTAGGAATTTCAGCTATGTGACAATAAATGAAGGAATATACCCCAAAGTAGTGCAATATATGTGTGCATCTATGTATATGTGTGCTATGTGTGTGTATGTATATATACACACACACACACACATATATATATATATATATACATATATATATTTGCCTAGTATATATGTAGGTTGTAAGGTACAAAGTGGTGTATACTTTGTATACTATACATATACAGACCTAGAACACAAGGTATGTATACATGTATATATTATATGTATAGTAGTGGTTTGTACTACACTTTTTCATGCTTAATATATATATTATATATTATATAATATTATAATATATAATATATAATATAATATATATACATAGTCTAGATTAATGTGAATACCAATGAGAACAAAATGACAACATTGCATTATATAGTATTAAACACAAGGTCCAGAGGGAAATACATCAAAAGAGAAATAAATCATTTCAGTTCAATAATAATTATTAACCACAAATGAGATGTGTCTGGCATGAAACACTATCCATCCAACGAAATGTCTTCATGGAGTCTAAATCTGAGCTGGAGACTATGTAGCCAGTGTTAGCAAAGAAGGAGAGCTGACGGTTTCAGCACACCACATCCAGTCAAGCAGATATAACACGTATAATTGGGTAATAAGAGAAATAAGGTTGATTAACTAGATATGCCAAACTTTTTAGCCAACAGGGGAATTCGTTTTCTTTACAAAGCCTAGGGGGAATTTTTCAAAATTGATCATAATCTACACTTTCGCTCGTTTCTGAAGGGGAAAGAATGTACAGACTCTCGTTTGTGGTTGCAGGGCGAAACAGCTACAGATTAACAATTGGAAGTAGCAAGAAGTCTGAACATTTAGAAATGAAGGGAAGAACATTGTCCCACAAATACTATGAGAGAAAATTTAAAATGTCAGTTACAGAACGTTTCAATGGAAATCAAACCAAGATTAGGTTCAAAACAACAGAATTTAATCAAAATCATTTTTGAGGCAAACCAAAAAGCTTTCATTTCATAAAATGAATAAGAAAGCCCAAATAAATGGTCATGTCAGCAAGACGAAGTCAAAGCAACAGAGCGGCCAAATGCAGGAAGGGGGAATGAAATGATCAGATGAACAGAGAAAAGAAATGGAGTAATAGGTGGTTCTTTCAAAAACAAGATACACACATTTCATTCTCACAAAAACTGAGCAAATGAAAGAACAAATGCTAGTGTATAAGAAGGAGAAGGTGTTTTGATCAAGATACATTATATCATCCTGAAATTCTCAAATAAAAATATGCTTTAAAAAGGAATAAACAAGAAGCAATGAAAGTAAAGAGATGCTTTAAACATTGAAATCTAACAAAGTGAGAAATGTTCAGGAGAAACAAGAAACAAAACAAAATCCTAAGATGTCTAAATGAGTCAATTCAGGAAGCATGATACCCCCGCAAAGTAAATACAAAGAAAGTCAAGGGGTTGGGGATTTAGTTCAGTGGTAGAGTGCTTGCCTAGCAAGTGCAAGACCCTGGGTTCAGTCCTCAGCTCAAAAAAAAAAAAAAGAAAAAGAAAGAAAGAAAGAAAGAAAGAAAGAAAGAAAGAAAGAAAGAAAGAAAGAAAGAGAGAAAGAAAGAAAGAAAAGAAAAGAAAGAATGAAGAAAGAAAGAAGAAAGAAAGTCTCAATGAAAAAGATTTGAGAAATGAGGCTTATGAGAACTCATTCAAGCTGACACCTGTGCTACCCAGAGTAATGATGACATTCTTCTACAGTTTCTACCAGAAATCTACCTTCAAGTTCCACGGTTTAGGAATGTCCATTTTTAATTTTGTGCATAGTAGAATGGAGATGTGCAAGTCTATTCTTTCCCCATAGATACAAAGAGACTTAGTCCAGTCCCCCTTGCCTTAGCATCTGAAACCTCACAAGTGGATCTCAAGGTCAGGTTGCTGAGATGCTCCCAGCTTCCTTCCTGTTGCAAGTATCATGGCCATGAATATATATCCATTTATTTGGATATTTGAGTTCTTTGGGTTGTTTTAAGTGTTTTCCTCACTTTAAGTATACAAGTCTTATATGGTTTTTGTTTAATTTTCCCTTAAATGTCTTATTTAGAATAATAATAAATGATCTATAATTTATTTTCCAAATTATTCATTCATTGCAAAAAGAAAAGCAATTAATTCTGTATATTTGATTCCTCATCCCTCTCCACATTGTATGACTGGATTTTCATCGGATTTCCTGCACAGACCATGGTTTTGAGTATCATTCCTTTGTACCTAGTATATTTGTCATAAATATATTTTTCTTGCTTCATTTCATTGGCTATAATCTCTAGGTTGTTATAGAATAAAGGTGGTATGTGTAGACACCTTTATCTTCTGATTTTGGATGCTAAGCAGAGTGCTGCCACTGAATATGATGTGGTACTGGTGGGTGATTTCTGTTCTCCTCTAACATCTGTCTAGTTTGAGTGTCTGCCTTACGTTGGACTTAGCATTCCTTCTGTTTGTAGTTTTAATGAGATTTTGTAAGTCAGCATGAGGTTTTCCTTAAGTGTTTGATACAACTAGAATTTCTTTTTGGAGAGAAATATTCTACTATGAATTAAACAATTTCAGTACAATTGTACTTATTTATGTTTTCTAAATATTTTACAGAGTCTGTTTTGGTAATACATTTCTATATTTGGTACTATATTTCTAAAGGGACTTTTCTATTTTACGTCAACATACTTACTAGTGTGAATTGTTTGGAATTCCCTTCCATGTCAGTGGGATCTGAACTGTCGACCCTGGATTTCATGGACCAAGTGTTGAGTGTCTTTGCTCTATAATAGCTGGCAACAGAAGGACGTCAGATCTTGAATTTGAAGAATTATGTATAGCCATAATGAGGTGTCTTGGTGAGGAATTCAAATCTAGACATGAAATCATATGTCTATTAGATAGAGAGCCTGGAGACAATTGCAAACAAATTTAAACGAATTTTGTATGTGAAGATGTTCTTTGGTGATCTAAGGTCTCCAAAAAAATGTTTCATTTGGGAAACCTTTTGTGGTTTGGATTTAGGAATACAAGATATTGTACTTGTGTCTTGCCCTCTTTTGCTGGATTTGTCCTTCTTATGGGCAGTATCAATTCTATTTAATCTCTTCAAAGTGCCAAACATCACCTTTACTGATTTTATTTCCTTTTTATTGGTTTCTGTCACATACCCTTAATGGAATTTGCTGAGGATTGCAATACTCTTCATTTTAAAATTTAATTTTAAATATTTTTTATTTTTCCCATAGTGGAATATTATATTTATATCATTTCCACCCCTCCCTCTCCTCCCTTCAACTCATCCTATGCACCCTCACTCTCTCTCAATTTCACCACATCTTCTTCTATAGTTATTACACACATACACACACACACACACACACACACACACACACACACACACACACACACACCAGAGTCCATTTAGTGTTACTTGTATGTACATGTGTTTAGGGATGAACCATGGGACTAGATAATTTTTCTGGAGGCCTGTCCCTGGAGAAAACTAATTCTCTATCTCTCAGCAGCCATCTGTCTAAAGGTGTGGTCTTAGGAAATGTTCTTCATCCATATGGGTATGTCAACTGGTGTTGTCATTATGCCAGCCTTATTTAGGCAGATGTGTTGTTAAGGTTTCATGGGAGGCCACTTCCCTGTCACGTCTGGAAGAAGCAATCTCACAACAGCCACCATGATCCTCTGGCTCTCACAATCTTTCTATCCTCTATTTTGCAATTTTCTTGGAGGTGTAAGGATTACATTGCCTATGTATCAGTTGGAGTTTGCCACCTCAAAGCCACTTGCACTCTACATAGTGACCAGTTGTGGATCTCTGCAAAAATGACCATTGGTTGCAAAAAAAAGGAGCTTCTTTGATGAGGGATGAGAGCTTCACTTATCAGTGAGTAATGGGGTAAGTATTTAGAACACAATGAGAAATCATATTGTTTACAAAATTAGCAGAAGTAGTTTCTCTTCTAGGATCTATGAGATGTTGGTTAGGTTTGCAGTCCTGGGCATGAGTTCCCTTCTGTTGAGCTGGCTTCAGATTCAATTGCCTAACTATTAACCTCAAGATGAAAGTGCCACTATTATGCTGTCAGTGGTATCTTACCATGCTGGAATTGCTGTGGTTCATAGACGTCACAGCTGGGTATGACTGTTGATTGTTTTGCCTCCCTTGCAGCTTGCCTAGCACCTTCAGATACTACAAGAGCCAGGCCTCAGGAAGGAGGCTTCCAGGTCAGATCCAGCTCAATTCATCAAGCTCTATGTCCAAAGTGTGTTGTGTCTTCAGCAATAGGTTCTGGGAGGCAACCAGCAGCAATGGCAATAGCCTATATGGTCTGGGAGCATCTTGGGCTGTTCTGATCAATGGATCAATTGAAAGTTTCTCATGCCTGTCACTGGGAGGTTTTGCTAAATGTTTATGGCTCTCAGGAGGAACATTATTACTCCAACTGGTATAACTTCACTTAAATTATTTATATATGGATACACAAACTCATATATTATATATGTATTTCAATTAAACATAAATAATATTTCCCTTGTGGTTTTTCTTCAAATACCCTTACCATTATTTATCTCTCTGTTTGTATTACCCTCCCCTACTACTTTTTCCAGGACCATGGGTTTACTCTACTATTGTATAGCTGGGAACTTTCTCTCAAAATGTCCTGTGTGTGGCTGGATCTCTTAAATGTGATATGTAAGGATCTCTGTTCCCAGGAGGGACTCACATCAGCTCCCTGGGTCTGTCAAAGGTTTTCAAATGTGTGCTAGAGCTGGAGTTACAGGTGCTGGGAACAGAACCTAGGTGTTCTGGAAAGTGCTCATAACCATTTAGTCATCTCTCCAGCACTTTTACTCTGTTTTCACTAAAAGGTTTCCCACTGCTGCCTTCCAACTCGAGCAAAGCAATCTTTGCTGGTTATCATCATGGGCAGCGCTGCTCCCACCCCCACCCCATTCTGTGCTGTCCCGAACTGAGCACCTGTTCATGCTGTAGCAAGGAGTTGTCCTTATCCATCTCTCATCCTGCTGCTGCCTCACCTGCCTCACCTGCCTCACTGCCACTACGCTCTGCCGTTCTTCCACCAGGTGCTGTGTGTTCTCAGGGTTGGGTGAGTTGCCTCCTTCCGCAAGTTCTGGTGGCAAGAAAAAATTATCTCTAAAACACTAATTTTGTCATTTCCATTGAACACTGAGTTCAGTGGAGAATTCAACCTGAAATTGTGTGTGTGTGTGTGTGTGTGTGTGTGTGTGTGTGTGTGTGTGTGTGTATTTGGTGTTTTAGTTAGGATTTCTAATTCTGTGATAAATGTCATGACCAAAAGCTTGGGGAGGAAAAAGTTCACTTCATCTTATATTTTACAGTTCACCAGCCAGGAGAGTCAGGGCAGGAACCTGGAGGCAGAAACTGAAGTGGAAGCCATGAAGGAACACTGGGTACTAGCTTGCTCCTCATAGTTTTTCAGCTTGCTTTCTTATACAATCCAGAACCAATAGCCCAGGGTGGCACTGCCCACAGTGAGTCAGGTCCTCTCACATTACTCATTACATGAGAAAATGTCCCACAGACTTGCCTGCAGACCAATCCGTTGGAGGCATTTTCTCAGTTGAGGTTCTCTCTTCCTAGATGACCCTAGCTTGTGTCAAACTGACAATAAAATTGACTGGGATATTTCTCATGTGCTTTGGCAGTTAATGCTGCCCTGGATTTTGTTTTCTGATATTAATAACATGAATCTGAGCTGAGGGTAGCTCAGTGGCAAGCACTTGCTTAGTATCCACAAGAACCTGGGTTCCATCCCCAACACTAAATCAATGATGGTGGTGGTGGTGGTGGTGGTGCTGGTGGTGGTGGTGGTGTGGTGATGACTATAAATGAGGTACTTTCTGCATTTATTTGTGTATCCTTTGAATGTGAACCTTCTGAGGTGCTTCTGTTTTCCCTGTGTCCTTGTACACAGAATATGTCCAACCTGTTTTAAGATGCAAGCTCTTGGCTTCTTTCTGCTTAAGTAACTTCCAGTTTACTTTTCTGGTCCATGTACCACCTTCTCGACTTTGTATAAGAGTAAATACTTTATTTTCCTCTGTTTTGCTATAGAGAGAGTGCATGGTTATTTACTCTATGAGCTAGCAAGTTTCAAATCCTGTTTTAATTCAATTACAGTTTAATTTCAACCCTTTTTACTGTTCAATTATCAATCTCCAGCAGAAAATAGTCTCCATGAATTCTCTTCCTTTCAAGGAAGAAATGAGAGAATTCTCTCTCCTTTTTCATTTCCTATTGTATCATGAAATGGCATTTTGGGAGGCCTCTTTTTACTTTTTACTCATTTAAAAACCTAATCTTTTCTTTCAAAATGAATTATGGAATTTTCACTGTGCTTTGTAATTGTATTTTGTTTATTTAGGCTTAGAAATGGGTATTTAAACAATTTCAGATTTCATTCCAAAACTTTTTATTTTTCATATTCCACATTTCTGATCTGCTTTCAAACCCAGTTACTGTTTCTTATGACATCCAAGTTCATCTCTAGATGACATTTTTGGGGATAGGTTTGTGGCTTGTATGCTTAATGGACAGCAGTATATCTGCAAATTCTTTCTATTATCTTCACGCATGAATAATGTTCCATCCAGGAATGCATTGTATTAACATTCCTCGAGAGGCTTGTGGAGCACCCACATCTCTAGGCATCCATCCTGAAGACCAGGAGTCTCAGCCTCGTCTGCGCCTGTTCCTTGCAAGAGAGCCCCAGGGCAGCTTACTTTATACAGCGAGCTTCCTGCCTTCCTCATGACTTCACAATGTGATTTTAGTTGTGAGGGTTTGACTTAGGTAAGAATGGATCCCAGATAATGAACCATAGAATCACGGGAAACCTACTAAGCTGACCAGGGAGCTCTCTTGCAAAGAAACACAGGCATAGACAAGGCGGAGACTCATGTCCTCCAGGATGGATGCTTAGAGTCACAGGCACTCTGCAAAACTTAGGGAATCACAATGATGACAACGGTAGGAACTTTAGGGAAACCAGCTTGACTTCATGATGAATGAGAACTATGTGGCCCTCAGTATGTACAGGGCTTCAAGTGCCAGCTCTGTGTCTGCGGAGTCAATCAATTGGATTGAAAATACAAAACACTGCATGTATACTGAGCATGCACAGTCACTGTAGTGATGCAGTGTTTTAATGATGCTTGCATCCTCTTAGGCATTATCGCTCATCTAGAGATGAATGGAGTATGCAGGGGGATATTCATGAATTCTGTAAAAGTTCAGAGCAAGAGCCTTGGTTGTTTGTGGATTTGGGTATCTATAGATGCCTTAGAACCAAATCTCCATGGCTTTGTCCTCAGTTCTCAGCACACAGTCCCTAGAACTTTTGTAATTTCCTGAATGATGAGGGTACTAGAAACATCTTTTGTTTTACTAGTTCAGTGGTTCTCAACCTTCCTAATGCTGTGATCCTTTAATAAAGTTCCACATGTTGTGATGACCCCCAAACATAAAATTGTTCTTCTTGCTACTTCATAACTGTAATTTCACTACTGTTATGAATTATAATATAAATATCTGTGTTTTCCAATGGTCTTAGGTGACCCTTGTGAAAGGGTCATTTAACCCCCAAAGGGTCACTACCCACAAGTTGAGAACTGCTGTGCAAACTGATCTCTGAGTACAGTTTGTGACTAAAGTTCTTTGGAATTTTCTGGCTTAAGACCTAATTTAGCAACTCTTTTTGAATGAAATAATATTTTTTACCAATTCTTTGAGAAATGCATATAATATGTGTTGGTCATACTCATTCCCTTCCCTAATTTCAAGATACATCCTTCCTACCCACTCCAACCCTGAGTCCTTTCCCTCACTAACACCATCACATTGAGTTTGTGCTGCCCAACTAGAATTGAAAGTGCAGTTGACCTATCAGAGGCCATTAAAAACAAAACAAAACAAAACAAAACAAAACAAAACACAACAAAACAAAAAACTGACTGTCTCACTACTGGCAATCAATGCCAGTAACTCCTCAACTAGTGGTAGGATTCCATGCCTTCCTTCATTCCCTCATGAAGGAAAGTATGGTCTGGCTTGAGCTTACACAGGTCTTATAAATGATGTCACAATTACTCTGAGTTCAGATTTGCAACAGGCTTGTTGTAGCCAGAAAATGGTTTTCTTGAACATTATCCACCACCTCTGGCTCTTACAATCTTTCTGGCTCTTGATCCTTGTGGGAAGGGGTGTGATACACATATCCCATTTAGAATGGAGCACCCCACAGTTTCTTCTTCTCTGGGCCTTGATCAGTTGGTGGGAGGTGTCTCTGTGTTAATTGCCAACTACTGCAAAGATAAACTTTCCTGATGAAGACTGAGAAATACACAGATGTGGGTATAGCAACAAGTTATCAGGAGTTCCTTTAACCTATAGCAGGATAATAGCATTAGGTTCCCCCTCAGAACCTATGATCTATCTAGCTCCAGGTTCCTGACCCCTTTGACAGTGCCAGACATGGGTTCTATTTCAGGGAGCAGACCTCAAATCTACTCAGAAAGTAGATGGTTACTCCCATAACGTTAGTACTGCTATTGCACCAGCAGAAGTATCTTGCCAGCCAGTCATTGTTGTAGTTTGCAGAAGTGATAGGTGACTAAGAAGATTCAGAACAAGGGGCTGGTGACCAGAAAGAAAACAGGGCCTGAGTAGGTGCTTGGAATTATAAGACCTACTATCCATCCTCTGGGGAAGGATGAGAGACTGGAGATGGAGTCATTGGATCATGCCCATGAAACCAAACCTCCACCCAAAGACTCCATGTGAAGTGGTTCTAAGAGCTTTCTGACCTGCTGAACAAGAACAAGCAGATGGGAGGTGCTCCACGCTCCTCCTCATGCCTTAGTCATGAGCCCTTCTCCATCCGGAGGCTCCTGAATCACATTCTGTATGTTTGTGTAATATAGTAAATGGATGCTTTTCAGGGTTTCTGAGGAAGAAGTCATGGTAACATCTGGTGTAAATCCGGACGGTCACAACCATAGACAAGTGACAACATGCACTTGTGGTTGTCCTGTGCACAGCAGGGACTCTTGTGGGAGAATGAGCCTATAGCCTGTAGGAGCTAATGCTGCCCTACCAAGTCTGTTTAGCTAGCTGTTGGGGAAGCATCTAGAGGCTCTTGGGAAGGTACCACCACAGAGGCATTCACACTTGAGACAACAGCAGAATTAAATTGACTTTCAGGACACACAGAAGGGGTTCACTGGGAAATGGAGAACTGGTTAGTGTCTGAAAATAAAGCACACCACACATTTGGTGTCCAGAGTGTGGTGTGGGTTGCAGGGGAAAAAGAACAGGTTTTGTGTGTTTTAGGAAAGCTAGGGGGTAGTGATGTAGTGGGGATACCTGGCTACAGTCAGTTGGCCCACAGTCCCTCAGGTTTATGTTTCAGCTGCAGTTAAAGTGAAGAAAATAAAATCACAATAGAATTTCAGGATACTTCTTTCCTATGGAAAAAGTACTGCTTCTGAACACAATATATGTGCACTTTACTATTTTGTGAAGGTTTTCCTTCATATTATGTTCCATCTATACAATCCATATCTTCAGAAAAAACATTTGCACATTACTTGAGAATATTGCAGTAAAATATTAAATATTGAGTACATTGCTATGCCAATAAAACAGTGTAAATACCATGTGATTAAATCTGTTCTTTTATGTACTCACTATCCCCTCCATTTTTTTTAATAGGAAGAGATAGTATTGTGATATTGTTTCTGGAATTTTACCATTTCCATTGAATCTACTTCTACTTCCTGTTGGGATATTTCTCCTGGGCTGACACTGGTTTCAGAAAGACATAGAGTGGGACCAGGTCTTGATCATCCTGAATCTCTGTATGCTGTGTGTCTCCACGCTGCCCTCTCTAAGACCTTGGAGGGAAAAAAATGACATGGAGTGGGAGAGCAGTGTCACAATCCGTACCCAGCTGGTCTGGATTATCTACCCTCTGAGGTGTATCCGCTGGCTGCCTCTGTATCCATTATAAATCATCTCCCTGATGAACAGCAGCCCAGACTGGGGCCTGATTCATTGGCTGGGTGCTGCTACCTGGCCGCAGGAGAAGCCTGTATCTCAGTCCTGTAATAGTCATCATGCCCGAAGAAGCCTTACATTTTTGAACAGTTACATAGTGTCCTCCGCCGAAGAAAGAGGAAGTCTGGAGTTGGTTTCCGGCAGCTAACAGAGAGCTGTTGCCTCTCTTTGACATTAGCAAGGTTTGTCAGCTTGTTAATCTTTAAGGGGATTTGGGCTTGAAATTTTTGGAGGGTGGAGTTTGAGGTGAGCAGGGTAGTTAGAAGTCTCCAACAAGGTTTGGGGAAATAAAATAGATGCCCATGTTTTTTATGGCCATGATTCCCACTTGGCCCTGGGTTTCAACTCCTAAGTTTATGGGAAAGGAAAACCACAAGTTATTGGCTAGTGTACGCACTATAATAATAGCATCTACCCTTTCCTTGATCACAGTCAAGTCTGTTTCCATAGTTCTGAAGTAGCAGAAGCAATCAATAACTGCAATATAAATCACACGTGGATAAACATTCAGGCGTTAGAATTTCTGCTTCCTCGAGGCCAGTATTAACGGATAAGTTGCCCAAGACAGTTTTCTCCTTCGTTATTTCTCTGCCAGCTGCCCCATCACCAATTAAGACTTGATGAACACGTAGAATTAGGAGGCAAGTAGATGAACAGCCCTTCGTGGGAAAGCTTTCTCCTGATAAATTTGTTTAACTTGCAAAAATCACATTTGGGGTGAGAGACCCAACAGAAGGGAGGGATATGGTCTCTCTGGAGACATGCCTTTCCCCTCGCCTTAGCAGTTAGTCTCTGACAAACAGAGTTGCCTGGAACAAACATGGCTGAGATGCAATGCATCTGGTGACCATCCACAGCTTGTAACTTTGGTTGGGACAATGACCCTGCTGTGTCTGACCCTAGGTGGCAGAGGTAGAAAGGACAGCTGCCTCGGCAGATACCAGGCTCCCTGAGGTGAGCAGAAGCTGCTCAGAAACCATTCTTGGGTTTTTCTTTCTTTGGTTTCTTTTTAATTGAAAAAAAAATTTCATTCACTATATTTCGATCATGTTTCCCCGACTCCACCCCAATTCTCTCCCGATCCTCCCCATCTCTCTACTCATCCAACCTTATGTTCTTCTTCTCTCTCTTTCAGAAAACACCCAAAACAACAACAACAAGAGAAACAAAAAGAAAAAAAAACCAACCAAACAAGAAACACACCAAAACCATGAAACAAAAATCAAATCAAAGACCAATAAGAAAAATAAAAGCCAAAATGAAACAAAAATTCCACAAAATGCCTTTGAGTTTGTTCATATTGGACAACTACTACGACAACCCCTTAGGACGGTGGATGCCGTGAAGTGGGATTAATATACCCAGTGAGACCCCACTGTAGAAAACAGATTTCCCCTTTGCCAGCAGGTACCAATTGCAGATAGCTTCTTGGTTAGAGGTGGGACCCCATGTCCATTTGCCCCTCTGGGATGCTATCTGGCTTAAACCTGTGCAGGCCTGGTACATGTTGCCATGGTCTCTGCAAGTTCATATGTGCACATATCAAACCTGTGTGTCTGGAAGACACTGTTTCCTTGAACTCATCCATCATCCCTGGCTCTTACAATCATTCTGCCTCCTCTTCCACATAGACATCTGAGCACTGAGTAGAGGAGTTTGGTGAAAACATCCCGTTTAGACTGAGAGCTCTAAAGTCTCTCCCTCTCTGCACATAGTCCAGTTGTGGGTCTCTGTGTTAGTTGCCATGTACGGCAAGAAAAATCATCTCTGATGTGGGTTGAGCAGATCTATGGGTAGAGCAGAATGTCACTGAGGGTCATTTTATTGCTATATTCCTTTAGCAGAATAATAGTAATTGTTTTGAGCAGATCTATGGGTAGAGCAGAATGTCACTGAGGGTCATTTTATTGCTATATTCCTTTAGCAGAATAATAGTAATTGTTTTGAGCAGATCTATGGGTAGAGCAGAATGTCACTGAGGGTCATTTTATTGCTATGATGTTCCTTTAGCAGAACAATAGTAATTGTTTTTCCTAGTCTTGTCTCGGGTTCTTGGCCCCTTTAGCAGTGTCAGGTTTTGGTCCCATCTCATGGAGTGGGCCTTAAAGCCAATCAGAAAGTGGTTGGTTCCTCCCATATTTCTGCCACTATTGCACCGGTGTGTCTTGTAAGCCAGTCACTGCTGTAGGTCACAGGTTTTATAGCTGAGAGATATTGATGATTGCCTTTCTCCTCCGGTAGCATGCAGAGTACTTCCCACTACCACGAATGCTAGTCAATAAGGGTAAAATTGCTAGTTAGGTTATCATCTTGACGTCTCTGTGTTCTATTACATAAGTAAGTGTTGTCTCCAGCAATAATGCTTTCCTATCAGGCTGTGGACAGCAACTAATAGCCTTGGCAATAGCCTGTAATGTTTGGGGGTTCCCAGGGGGCCCCTTTGGCCAATGACTTAACAAGATGTAACCTATTCTTTGCACTGGAGGTTTGATTTGATGGCATAAGATGTCTAGTTGGTACATTGTCTCCCCCACCCATTTGATGACTCTATTTAGAATCCTTTCACGTTTATTTATATTTTAGGAAGCTTCTGAAGTAGTTGGATTCCATACAGTTTTTCAAATGATCTTTACTCTTAATTGTTTCTCCTATATTCTCTCCTTGGCTCTTCTCTCCCATCCTCTTCCCTATTAATCTTCCTATTCTACTTCCACCTTTGCCATTTCAAAAATATTTTCTATTTTTCCTTCTCTGAGAGACTCTCTTCTCCTCCCTCGTATCTTAGTAGGTACCTAACCTCTGTGGTTAATCAGACTGTAGCAAACATTGAAAGTTTGAAAGCTAGCATCCACATAAAAGAGAAAACATACCATATTTGCCTTTTGGAGTCTGAGTTACTTCACTCAGGATGATTTTTTTTTCTCGATCCATCTATTTGTCTTTGAATCTCATGATTTCATTTTTTGACAGCTCAGTAATATTCTATTATGTAGATGTACCAGATGTTCTTTATTCATTCTTCCAGACATCTAGGCTGTTTCCAAGTTCTTGCTATTATGAATAGATTATCAATGAACATGGTTGAGCAAGTCTCTGTAGTAGTATGTAGAGTCTTTTGGGTATATGCTCAAGAGTAGTATAGCAAGATCTTGAGGTAAATGGATTCCCAGCTTCCTGAGGAACACCACATTGATCTCCATAGTGGTTGTGGTGATTTGAATAAGAATGATCTCCATAGGCATGTGCATTTGAATGCTTAGTCACCAAGGAATGGCACTATTTGAAAAAGGTTAGGAGGTATGGCCTTGTTGGAGGAACTGTCACTGGAGGTGGGCTTTGAGGTTTCAAAAGTGCATGCCAGGCTCAGGGATTCTCTCTCTCTCTCTCTCTCTCTCTCTCTCTCTCTCCTCCTCCTCCTCCTCCTCCTCCTCCTCCTCCTCCTCCTCTCCTCTCCTCTCCTCTCCTCTCCTCTCCTCTCCTCTCCTTTCCTCTCCTCTTCTCTGCCTATGGATCAGGTGATTAGGATATAGTGCTCAGCTGCTGTTCCAGTATCTGCCTCCATGCCTCCTTGTTCTCTTCTATGATGGTAATGGATTAAATCTCTGAACCTGTAAATAAAACCCTAATTAAATGCTTTCTCTTATAATAGTTGCCTTGGTCACAGTGACTCTTCACAGCAATAGAACAACAACTAGGACAGTGGCTGTACGAGTTTGTACTCCCATCAGCAATGAGTTACTGAGCTGATATTGACTTTATTGATCTTAACCATCCTAACTGGTGCAAGATGGACTCTCAAACTAGCTTTGATTTGCATTTCCCTGATGACTAAAGATGTTGAACATTTTCATAAGGACTGCTCAGCCATTTGTGTTTCATCTTTTGAGAACTCTCTGCTTAGTGTAGTACACAATTTTTAAATGAGTTTTTTTCTGTTGTTGATGAACATTTTTTTAAGTTCTTTATATATTTTAGATATTAGCCCTCTATTAGCTGTGTAATTGGTAAAGATCTTTTCCCTTTCTGTACTCCGCCACTTTGCCTGAATGATGGTGTCTTTTGTCATGAGGACCCATTTAATAATTGTTTTTAGTGTCTGTGCTGTCAGTGGCTGTTTAGAAGTCCTTTCCTGTGACAATGAGCCTATTCCCCACTTTCTCATCTATCAGATTCAGGGTTATGATCTTATATTGAAAGTGTACTTCCTGGAGTGCTAATGAAACCCTACTTCGTGAGTCACTGTTTGGACATGCAGTAAGTGGATAAGGATCTCCCATGAGTGGCTAGAGGAGAAAATGAGTCATATTTGTAATTTATCTTTAAGCTAGAGCCAGTGTGTATAGAATTTTCTGTAGGTGGAAGTTTTCCCATGTTCCAGCCTGCTGGTGGTCAGAACAAATCTATCCCACTCATATCTTCCAAGTAAACACACAGAAGCTTATATTAATTTTAACTGCATGGGCATTAGCTCAGGCTTACTACTGACTAGCTCTTACACTTAAACTCAGTCCATTTCTGTTAATCTATATGTTGCTATGTGTTCCATGGCTTTACCTGTGTGCCATTACATGCTGTTCCCTGGATGGCAGGCTGGCATCTCCTGATTCATCCTTCCTCTTCCCAGAATTCTCCTTGTCTGCTTATCCCACCTAAACTTCCTGCCTGGCCAATCAGTGTTTTATTAAACTAGTGTACAAAAGCATTATTTCATATCATTTCCCCTTTTCTGTTTAATTAAAAAGGAAAGTTTTAACTTTAACATAGTAAAATTACATATAATAAAACAGTTACCAAACAAGAATTACAGTTACAATATCTAGTCTATTTATATGTGGCAAATTCAAAGAAAGTATTCTATTTATCCTATATTTGTGAGTCTAAGGTTTTATATGTAACTTATCTTTTATCATAACTAAGGAAAATTATAACTATCTAGTCTTCAAGTACATCAAAGACCTCAGAAGGATATAATGTTACCTAAGTAAACAGGAAGTGCATTGTAAGCAACTTCCAAAAATCTAGAATGACAGAAACACCTGGCTGCTTGGACAATCATCCAAAGTTCTTCAATGTTGGGTCTTTCATTTTTCAGCCTACAGGCCTAGAGTCTCTCAGTTGCTTCTCTTTGTGTCCTGTAAAATGTCTGGCAGTTTCTTTGTGAAGCAGGAACCTGAAGGACCATCTCACCACATCAATTTTCTAGACATTAGCTTTCCACATAGGAGCTATGAAGAAATGGACTCACTTCTTTAAAACTAAGAATTTGAGAATCAGCTATGAAAGGATGCTTTGTGGGGCTTTGCCTCTTCCTACCTAGCACAATGATAGCACCAGATATGGCATGGGGTGGATTTCTAGCAGAAGCCTTTATGCATCTTTATACAGATGTTCCTACAAGCTTAGAAATATATTATTCTATTATTGTATAGAAAATTATAACATATAAGCAGAAATTAGAAACATAAAGAAAACTGGCCTTTCATTTTGTAGCTGTAACTAATATTAATTTTAGAAAACAGTCTTCTGAATTCACCTTACACATATAAAAGCTACCCACAAGTTAATTTTAAGATTTAAACCCACAGACAAGCACCATCATCTGTGGAAATGGTCAACCTGCAATGAAGCCTACCCTAGAAGAATCATCAAGAGCGTTGCTAATAGACCCCCTACTCCTGAACACTTCTGGGGAGCTGAAGTTGATCTAGCTCTTATGAAACTGTCTCACAATTTTAATGAGGTGCATGCTGGCTTAAAGTCCTCCAGGATTTATTCTTTCAGTGTCCTTCAGATAACTCTAGTAGAGAGGCAGGGAGGCACAAGAGAAACCATGGCACTCTTATAATCAGACCTGTTTTGGTATCTTAATTCTGTCACATTTGGGGAGAAGATACCTTGCTTCTTCACATACAGTATGTATTGATTTGTAAGTCATAAAAATAATGTCTGTCCAGCCTACTTCCTATTACTACTAAATGGAAAAAAAAACCACAATATTTGATTACAAGTGAATTTCTCAAACTGAATCTGTACTCACGCCTCTTCTTTTAGTTATCATTGCATAAATCATTAAGAAAATGAGAAGGTAACTTACAAGGTTTTAAAATGCAACTGGTTTACATTTTGATGTCTGTGAGAGTTGGGTGGTCCAGGATAATGAAAGAATTCAGGCTTTCATCAAGTTCCAGGCATTTGAAAGCAGACAGAAAATCCATTGTCATAACTTAAGATCCAAAGAAATGGAAAATATAACAAGGCAATCAACCTAGGTTCAAGTTACGTGTGTCTCTGAGTAGAAAAGAAGAGATCGGTAGTGTGTAAGACATGAATCGCAAGGTCTTGGACCACGTGAGCTTCTCCTTTGAGTTATAGACTCTTTGACATCATGATTATCAAGAAGCTTGAGTGAATCATAGCAAAGTTGCTGACAACATTCCCATCAACATCCTGACTGAAACGATTAGTATTACAACCCCAAATATGCTGAGAAAGCAACCCCACGTCACCACAAAATAGAATAAATAGTGTCCTTAATTGGAAGAAAGAATTGTCTAGACTACAATGGAATTCTGTATCTCAGACCCTTCAGCTTGTCTTGAAGGAAGCTTGTTGGAATTCACCTAAGTTACCCAACTTGGTGTCTTCCTTGGAGAGAAGTACACAGAGCCTGGGAATCCGAATTTAGCACTCAAATCTAGAAATAATACTTTCAGCATTTGACATTTATGGACTTGCTATATTAAAGAAAAATTGACATTCTAGAGTGACCACACAGTAATTCTAAATATAACTAAATATTTAATTTAGATTTGTGGTTTTTGTTTAAATTCCCTGTTAAACTATATTGAAAACTTTAAGAATTTTCAAAATTCATTATAGTCATAATTGTGTTTACTAGATTCATAAGGATGGGCTTGTTTGTAAATAAAGCATTGAGCATACCTAATTTAGTCAGACAGAAATAGTTAAGGAATTACACTACTTAAGTTTATAGTTTGGGGACTCAAATAAAAAGATTTATAAGAGTGAATGATGAGAGTTGCTAAGGATAAAGAGAATAATTAGCTCATCAATAAAATCTGAACACATAGGGATAGAGGTGGGCCCTACCTTGGCACAAGGATGTTACTTTAGAGAGGAGTCTATGCATGCAATGTTGCCTCCAGGTAACTTTGAAAAACTTAACAGCTGTACTCAAGAAAATGATTCTGTCAGCTCAGTGAGCTGGACACATATGATAGAGAGTGAAATCTAGCTTCCTGCTTATTTCACCACTTTCCCATAATGCTTCTTCTATGGAAGCATTCCTAATCCACTCATAGTTCTAATCATCAAAGGGTTCTAGAGCTTTATTTGACTCGCTCAAGTAAAAAGCTCAGTCCTGTCTTAAGTACTTTAGTCTTCAGAAATTTTATAATCCCAGTTCCATTTGTGGTCAAAGCTTGTGCTAGGGTCTGGACACCCGTAAGTTATGTGTTGGCAATTTAATCCTCCATGCAATCATGCTGGGAAGCATGTCTCCTTCATGAAGGAGGCAAACGTCACTGGGAGAAGTTTGAAGGAGGAAGGAGGAGCTTGGTCCCTTTTCAACTACTCTATCATCCTCTGTGTGAGGTCAGAGAATTATATCCTCTGGGGAAAAAAAAATGGTGTTCAAAGTACCATCTTGGAAGTTGACAGTGCTTCGTCTCTGTTTGCTCCTAAAAGCCTAAGGCACACACTCTGTCTCCAGCTCAGGGAACCAAGACCAGAGAGTTTTCAAGTACTTTTACATAGCTCCCAGTGCAGGGATGGAAACTTTTCATCGGCAAACAGGAGAAAAAGGAGAAACCACGCCCCTTGCACATTCTTCTCCTAAGCAGTTTTCCCTACTGCTCTCCTTGATGACAGCATCCTTCATCCCTTAAGGTAGGCGATAGGCAAATGGTGTCAGAGCTCAGTTTTCAATTTACTTTTCCTTTCTTCCTTCCTTCCTTCCCTCCCTCCCTCCCTCCCTCCCTCCCTCCTTCTCTCCCTCTCCCTCCCTCCCTCTCTCCCTTCCTTCCTCTCTCTTTCTCTGTCTCTCTCCTTCTTTCTTCTTTCCTTCCTTCTTCCTTCCCTTCCTTCCTCCCTCCCTCCCTCTCTCCCTTCCTTCCTCTCTCTCTCTCCTTCTTTCTTCTTTCCTTCCTTCTTCCTTCCCTCCCTCCCTCCCCCTCTTTCTTCTTTTTAAAAGACAGTACCTTGCTATGAAGCTCTGTATGTAGCCGGAATTGTCCTCAAAGCCATGATAATCATCCCGCTTCAGCCTCCTAAGTGCTGTGATTGCAAGAGTACACCATGACACCTGGCTCATTTGTAATCTTTTGGTGGCTTCTTCACCTTGATGTAGAAGTGAGAGTATTTGATACACATTATGTCTGTGCCTTCATTTGGGCAATCTAAGCTTAGGAGTCTCACTTCAATATTCCTCTGTGCGATCATTATGGAATGTTTTTGCCCTGGTAATTCACCGTGGGAGGATGTTTTCTGAATGACTTTAGTGCATTGGGAATCACCTCTCAAATGAAGAAACGTGCATGCTTATGGGCCCATGAGTGGGTTGTCTGAGACGTGGGCTGAGGCTGCAGTTTTCCTCTAAAGTAAAAGAAGTGAAGGACTCTGCCTCCGTCCGTACACAGACACTCAAGAGAAATCCAGAAGACAGAAAGAGAAGACGAACAAAAACATCAGTCTGAGCAGGACCATGAGATGACCCCTGGGAAGTTCTGACGTGTGATTGTGGAAAATATGTTTCCCATAAGGTAGACATGGAGTCGCTTGTTTGGGTTCATTTACAAGCTACAAAATAATTCTCATGGTTGTTTTACAAATTTGTGCCCATGTCTTATTTGATATTTGTACATTTTATTTACGAATATAATAAATTAAAATATACATAGAGTTTATAGTAAAAACTCATGAAGACATCCACTTAAATCTTTCCAGTCTGCATCCTGCTGTCGAGAGGTGACCACTTTCGACCGTTTCTGGCTTTGGTACTTCTCACAGTAAGACCCTTGCTTTGCCTCTTAGTAACTTCTGGAACCTCAGCTATGTCACTTACTGTCCTTTTGCCTCAGTTTATCATCCATCTTTAGGGAAATCTCAATCTCTTGGGCTTGCTTGACTTGCATAATGAACCTTCAGGATGCAGTGTTATTCTCAGCCCAGGCTTATGTATGCATTATATTTCCTGTTACCATCACACTGAGACAGCAACACACGGGGGTAAATTATTTCTTAAATTAAGGTTAAATATATTTCTTTTTCCTATGCTCTGACAATTGCCTTTATTAAAAAAGGAAAAAAAAAGATGTCATGTTAAAGTTTGTCTCATGTTCCAAATATTCCAACCTCGGATTTCCTATCTAGTTTTGGCGCCAATTTGCCAGGAGTTTTTCAGTGATTTCATTTTTCCCTTATTTTTAGAAACAGTGTGCTGCTACTGGATCCTGAAAGTCTTTCAGTCTTCCCGTTGTGCTGCGTGTTCCTGCAAGGAGTCGCTCCCTTGCAGGGACATCCATTGGTTCTTCTGACCCTGCGCTTCAATTTAGACCAGATGCTTTCCTGGCTCTGGAGTCTATCACAATTTCCTAGGTTCCCCAGTCTTCTCTTTGATCTTGTTTTATTCTTGCTGGTGTAAATCCTCAAATAACTTCCTCAGAATGGTACGTGAAAGACGAAATTTCTTAATCTTTGAATGTCTGCAAAACCTTCTCATTTGCCATCATTCAAGAGTCACCAGATTCCTAGCAATGTTGTTTAAATGAGCTAGCTCATTTCAAAAACCACAGCAAACACAACTGGTTGGACAATCATCAAAACAATTTTGAGAAAGAAAAAGTCAAAGTGCTAATTCTACCCAATATGAAGCCTGAATTTTAAACTAAGGTAGTATTCAAGAAAGAAATGCACTACTATAAAGATGATTAACTGAATATTTATAACACTTTTTTTTAACCTCTGTTTTGGAACTCATGGACCAGCCCCAAACATGAGTATCCAGTGATACCAATGCTCTGAGATTCACCTTGGAGTCATGCCCCAACTACTCCATCCTAGGTAAAAATGTAGGAACTGAACCTGACCACCTGAGGACCATGGCTTATCCACACAGTGATCTGCAGGGTACCGGCCATTCACCTCTGACTGCATAGCTCTTATGGGAACTTCAGCTTTCTCCACAGTCAAGCATCAGGGGAGAGTCATTAATACTCCATATATGCCTAGTCCATCAGACAATCCAAATGCAAATTCTGAAGTGCAGTTTCTACTGAATGCGTGTTCCTTTGCAGCCACTGTGAAGTGTAAAACCTACACACCCAAACACTGTCAGTCAGGACCGTCTGTACATGTATCCTACATTCACCAACTCAGTGACAGCATGTGGCCCAACCTCTAAGGAGTACTCTTCTTACAGTCAAGATGTCCTTAGC
Organism: Peromyscus eremicus; assembly: GCF_949786415.1. Lineage (NCBI taxonomy): Eukaryota > Metazoa > Chordata > Mammalia > Rodentia > Cricetidae > Peromyscus > Peromyscus eremicus. The sequence goes on from NC_081423.1 coordinate 47,934,240, forward strand.
ACTCCATGGTGTTATTGGAAGTTCCAGAACATGCCTCTGTCTGCTTATCATCACTAAAGCTACCAAATCAGACCATATCATCCCCCTTAAATGTCACCACTTGCTTCCTACTGACATTTTTCTCCTCAGCAGTTTGACAGGTCTTTAGTGATTGCTGATGACACCGGAAGGCAGCAATCAGGATGGCCTCCATTGAGTGGGATGATTAAAGCACCTACCCTCAAGCAAGATGGCCGAGCACATGTCCTCAAGCAAGAAGCCCACCGTAACCCCCCTCAGCAAGTCTGTATCACCTATCCTCAAGCAAGGTTGACTGCAACACCTACCCTCACGTATGACGATGGCCGGCCGCAGTATTATGCTCAAGCATGGTAGCCATAGCATTTACCCTCAAAGCATTTGTGCCATAGTGAGATGTCAGCTTGCTGATGCTGTAACAAATACTTGAAATTGTTTACTCACGAAGGGGGAAGGTTTGTTTGGGCTCGTAATCCTGAGTCTTCCCATCTGTTCTGCTCACTGCTTGGTCTGAGATGCAAACCTGTAAAGTATCTTCCACCTGCTCCCTGCCTGCAAAGCCTGCTTTCTCTTTTTTCTTTTGGTTTTTCAAGACAGGGTTTCTCTGTGTAGAACTCACACTGTAGCCCAGGTTGGCCTCGAACTCACAGAGATCTGCCTGGCTCTGCCTCCCGAGTGCTGGGATTAAAGGCTTGCACCACCACTGCCTGGCCTCTTTTGTTTTCTGTAGCCTAGTGTTTCCAGTGGATTTTTCTCTCACACACGTTCAGGGGTTTTTAAACAGTTTTCAAAAGTCAAGCAAAGCCAGAGTTTATTTAGAGAGGACAATTTGCTTAGGGATCGAGAGAAACTCCTTGGGTTTTATATTTGAAATGGTTTTTATTCACGCTTATGTGGTATTCAGGATGAACAGGGTGGGGCTGGGTGTTCTCTGGTCTCCATAGAATCAGTCTGGGCATTCGAGTCTTTAACTTCAATCACTTTTTTTTTGGGGGGGGGGGAGATGCCAAAATCCTTAACATTTTGTCTCCTTTATTTTTTTCTTTTGCCTACCCTTAGAAGTGTCTTTCTTTATCTTTGGTTTGATCACCTTTCCATTCAAAGACAGCAGCTTGCTTGACTAAGGCTCACCCAGGAGAAGGAAGACCGAGTTGAGCTGAGTGGATCGGACCTGGGAGAGAGCTAAGACCAGCAAGTGGCCCCTGTGAGCACTCTCAATGTGGTGGTCTGCGAAATTGCTGTTGCCTCCCCTACTACCTGCACCCCCTTGGCGCTGGCCTGTTCCCTTGCTCCCGAGTGTTCTCTTGTGCAGATGAGAATCACCAGAAAGAAACCCTGTCAGCAGGGACTGATTGACCAGTTAGAACTGTTGTGATGTGCAGAGGTCAGAATGTTGCAAGTCCAGAGGCTGATTACTTAGTGTTGGCCCCCGAAGAGCCGTTCCTTGCCCACCTCTCTGTTAGAACTAACATCCCATGTCTAACAGATAAAAACCTTTGGAATCTATTAATTTAGCAGGCCCATTGGCTTCCAACAACCCAAAGCTAAGAATGTGATCCAAGAGCATCTGAAGCTTAGAGAGAAGCTTCCTCCACCCTCCTGTGGCCGCCTCTTGGATGTACCCGCCAGAGTGGTTTAAACTTTCTTTGATTGATGACTGTCTTTGTTCTCTGAAACTATAAAACTTCATGCTGCTGCTTCCACATTGGAACGTGGAGTTTGAGGTGACTTGTGTTCCTGGGCCGTGGTCACTCAAAATGTTTCCAGAATAAACTATCCCACATTCTCTTGAGTGAGAATTGTTTTTCATTTTTATATCAATGCCTGCCATATGCAGTTTTGCTACAGGCCCCAAACTACTGAAGCTTCCAAAACTATGACCCAGACTAAAACAAAAACCCCCTTGGTAAGTTAACAACCTCCAGCCTTTGCTGTAGGAGTGGCAAGCTGGGCAGCTCACCTTACTAAGCTGTGAGATCCATGAAGGGAAGTACTCTGGCCATCTTTGCTTGATGGTTCTTGATGCCTAAGTAATTACCCACTGAAGACTCATCAAATGGCTGAGAGGAAGAAACAAGCCTAAGAGAGTAGATGTCCCCTTATATCAGCACTTCTCCTTCGGGGGCTGTTATTGGGGAGTGCCTGGCATTGTTTGAAAGCAGTTCCCTGGCTGACTGACTGGTTTCCATTAGTCTTTCATGAAGGCTAAAAAAGGAAAGCAGTCTGTTGGCTGACTTTTCTAAATATGTCATTAGCAATGATCTCTTTTTAATGATTGCCACCTCCTTGCCGTTTGGAACTCCGAGTGGGCACGTCCTCACATCTACAGCCTCGCGGCGCTCGCTCAAGCCAGTTGCTTCCAAAGCTGGAGAAATAACAGGAAACCAACAGATGGAATGGGGGCCATACAAATCTCCTTGTGATTATGTTGGGTGTCTGTGTCAGGGAAAGATGGGAAAAGCGGGAAGCTGTTGTGTGTGTTTGTAACTGATATTCACAGAGCATACGGATTTGAGAGTCCAATAACATATTGGCCCTTTACTGGGAAAATTCTAAGAGTCTCTTCCTTCCCAGGCACATTTGCATTCCAGCTGGATGGACTGTTTAGGGTTTCCTTGTGAGCGGGCCTAGACTCCTTAGCCAAAGAAAATGTGTTTTGGAAATGGCTGTATACCAGGATAAATACAGGTTGATTTTATTCAAAGATAATAAGGTTGCCCTGTGAATTTTTTTATACCAGTTTATTTAAGTAAGATTGTGATTTTTTTTTAATCAGACAGAGCAGACATTAGAAGCATGATTAACCCCAGACCCCAGAAGCCATGCACTCATGAAGGCCATGTTTCTCCCTGTTATGTCCTCCCACAACCCTCAGTGGCAGAGCCCGAGTCCAGAGAGGTTCAGAAAGCACTGGGTCCTGCAGTGGTGAAGGGGGCACGCCACTGCAGTGGCCCTTCTCCCCCTCTCCCTGGCCAGAACAGTGGAAAGAGAAACAGAAAACATGGCCTGAGAAAGCTCACAGGAGCAGTGACTCTAAACCCAAGGGACAGTTTAGCATCTGAGGCATCTCACATAGAGTACATTTTTTTTTCAGTTTAACGTGAGCAGTAGAAAGACATTCAGCACCTTACAAAATCCCCTATGCTACAGCAAACTCCAAACTCTTTCTTTCAGAAGACCTGATGTGAAAAATGGTGCTGAATTGTTAATACACAGCTCCAATATTCTCCCAAACGCCACAGGCACCTCCCTGCTCTCCTCTCTTGCTGGGAAGAGCATAAAGGGAACTCCAGTATATACATCCACACTTGTGAAGATGCGGAAGTGGGCGGAAATGCCTCTACCAGTGAGTGAGATAGCCAATTGTGAGGAGGGAACTTCGACCCACCTCTACCTCGGACAAAGTGAAGTACACACCACGTGTACAATAGTCCCCTCTTGCCCATAGAGAATATGTTCCAAGATGCTGAAAACACTGAAAGAGCCAGAGCTGAAATACACTGTGCCCCCTACACATGCATCCTCAAATCAAATGCCTTTCCCGTTCCCATTAGCACGGGGGCCATGACTTTCATTGTTTCGGGTGCAACAGTGAAAATAAGACGTATGTCCTCCCCTCTTCACAAGCTCATGGGTATGTTCACTCCTGCTGTGGACCTCAGCATCCTTGGCCTGCCATTTGTTTTCTTTCCTTCAATCTGGAAATTCCGCTTGATTGTTTTTCTTGGGCACATCCTGGTTGCATACTGGGGTCATTATTCACTAGGAGAAGGGCCACCGAACACAAGCACCACTATCCCACGGCGGGACAGCTGATTTCCAAGATGGCTAGTGAGTGACTCACGGGCAACTTGCACATCCTCTGGGGATCCACTGGACAAAGGGACAGGCCACGTTCCAGGCAGGACAGAGGTGGACTGAATGAGATTTTATGTACAATAGCAAAACTTAAGCTATTATTTCTGTGATTTTATCTTTAATGTTTTTGCTTGACTGCAGGTGACTGAGACACCGAAGGGGAGACCACAGCCAGCAGGGGCTACTGTGTGTAGCTGTCTACTAGGAGACAGCATTGTTGGGCATCCTTTCACACCAGGCATTCTTCCAAGCGCTTTATACAGAACATCTCATTTGCTCCACAGCACAACCCCATGCTTTGACTAATACGAACTTCTCCTGTTTTACTGCTAAAGCCCCCCCCCTCCATGGCCACAGGCCGTGCTTGGGCAGATGACATAATTGGGAGTCTTGCTGAGGACTGGGTTCTCTCTATATACTCCAAATACCATCTGAATGTTTGTGCCTTCTCCTCCCCACAGTTTCCTGTGTGGAGTTGTTGGCAATCCTCATCTACATTTTGTAGCTAAGGAACCAGTTGTCAACACAAGTAAATACACAGACAAATAAATGGCAGGCCAAGCCTTAAGAGAGTGATGTCTAATTGGACGTGGAATATGAAGGATGGGCAAGAGTCAAGGATGAGCCTTGAGTTTCAGTTAGTTGTATTTCTCCGAAATAGATTGAGGAAGATGTTAAAACAAATAGCCAGTTCTGTTTTAAACACATAGAGCTTGAAGAAGTGCGAAAGATCCATGTAGGAAAGGCCTGATAGCTCCATGACACAAAGTTACATTTCCACATCATCTACAAGCAAACAGAAGACTGCCTTTGGACAATGTGCAGGTCAGGGATTAGGAGGAATGAAACAGTGAGCAGAGGGGTTGCCCACAGGCTCATTTAAGGCTGGCTAACATTCACGCATCCAATCATCACTACCCTCACTCATGTTTGGGGAAGAGAAACCACACAATAAAATTTATGTGGCTTTCCTAAAGTCATGATAAATAGTTCCTACAGATATGGATATAGAGAGATGAAAATAAGGGTAGAAACGGTGATGAAACACAGAGATATTCCTAGGGAGCGCTAGATGGCAAGGATGGTTTCCATGAGGAGTGAGCTCAGAATCCAAAAAGTGCAGCCTTTTGCACCGAGCCACAGATATATCTCCATGAGCAGATACTGACTCAGAACTTACTTTGAGAAAGCAGTGAGCATCACATCACCATTCTCTTTCGGTCTGTGGACCACTCACCTGAGCATCTCAGCTCATATGATTTGGCTCATTTCAGTGTTTTAGATCAATCTTCTAGTATCAGTTGGATTAAAAATAACTTGTGATCAAAATTTATGTTCCTTTCATACAGTTTCTGCAGTGATAAAATTATTACAGAGATACAATCACTCCTTGAGATGCCTCTTTGTTAGAATTTTGGCACAAAAATAAGCAAGTAATAAATAAAATGATATTGTAGCCAGGCGCATCAAACCACATATCACTTGGTTCTGTTTAGATGAAAAAAATTGAGACTTGTAAAATGTATTGAGGCAGTAGTTATTCCAGTAAACTGCCTAGCAATTAAGGGGTGGTATGATTTGCGTTTGAGTGACATGGTAGTTAAAGGATTTGGGGCAGGCAGCGGGGGAAATGTTCAAAAATTGATTTGTCATATGGGAAGCTAAGGAAGCCCTCAGTCTATGTGTGAAGGGCAAATGCAGTTGTAAGTGAATGTGTACTGTTGACATGGGCACAGCTAAGTCAAGGACCAACACCTCAGACCCATGGAAAAATGGCAAAGCTTTTCTATGTTCCAATTACCAGTGTTGACACGTGATTGACCAGTGTGTACAAAAACTAGCAACTGCAGCTTTCCTCTTCCTAGATGTTTACAGCCTAAGACTGTCAACCTACAGACGCCTCTACCAAGGCTATCTTACCCCTCCCACTGTGCTGTACACAATAAACATGCCAAGGGGCTGGGTTTGGGCTGTAGTTAGTAGTTGGTGCCACCCATTAGAGTTCACACAGCCCACCTGGCCCCAGATGTTCTGTAGTTGTGTCTGAGTGTTTGTCCTTCTTCATTCCCTCACCACTGAAGTCGGGTTTCCAGACCCAAGTCTCATGGGATGAGATACTGTTGATAGTTATATCATTCTGGATATGCTAAAAAGCCATTGTATTATATGTGTTGATGAAAGAGATGTATGTATGGGAATTGTACCTCAACAAAACTGTCACCAAAGGATGAAGCTACATGGTTTGTTCCCTGGAGAAAATGATATTTAAATGCCAAGTTTCAAGAGTACCAAGTTGGAAGGATACACGAAGAACTTTGGCAGCAAAGAAGGACAGTATTTTGGGCAATACTATCAAGCAGACTCAATAGGCATTGAGTTGAGTGATGAGTAGCTGCATTTGTGGCTCTTGGGACCACATTGCCTGCAGCCACAGTAGCATTTGGCTTCCTCTGTGTTGAATATTAGTTCTTGCAATGAAGATCAGTCACATGGGAGGGAAGCACATGCTGGGCCATCCAGAGCTTCCTGAGACATTTGCTTTATATCCAGACAGAAGCCAAGGAGAACAGACATTCGGAATCTGGCCTGTGGGTCTCCAGCCCAGTGGCCAGAGCTTTCTTTCTTTCAAAGATTAATGAAGTGTGGAGATACTAGCTCTGTCTGTTCAACTGGCCACAAAATCAGCTGGCAGCATCCTGCCAATTTAATATAACTCCACTTCTACACTTAGGAACAATCCCAACTGGAAAGAGTCAAGATACTGGGTCCAAGAGTTGGTTTTTTTCTTTATGAAGAACAGCTTAACAACCCCTCTAGAACATTCCATAAGCAATATTACAAGCTTTCTTTTTATACTTTAAGCATGGCGAAGACAGGGTTGTGGGGGGAGAGTGCATTGCAATCATGAGTCAAATTTCAAAGTCAATAAGTTGAACTTCTGCTAGGCCCTGGATATTTTCTAAATTAATTGACCATCAAATTCTTACCCTCTACATCTGCATTACATTAGAGATCATGAAACTATTTGGGGATTTTTTGCTACTTAAAGCTAAGATTGCATGGGCATAATTCTTTGAGAGGGCCTGTTCCTTTTCAAAAATTATTTTGAATTCCTGGAAAGAAACAGGATTATCTGCTGTGTTTATGCAGGGCTATTCCATGCTAAAGAGCTCAAAGGACTCGGTACCGTCTTGTCTCTGTCCATAAGGGGAAAAGGAGACCGGGTGCTCAGAAGCCAATGCATGTGAGGGCTTGGATTTCATGGAATGCCTTTTGGTGTGTGCTAGCAAAATCATATGCAAGGGTCTTTTGTTTTTGTTTTAAAGAGTCATACATTCTTTCAGTCCATATTTATTCATTCAACTACTCATTCAAAAAATTCCTAGAGATGCTGGAGATACAAGGGGTCAGGAAAGTGAATGGACTAGGCTGGTGAAAGAGTCAGGCTATTAAAAGTAAATAAATCCAATAGTTACAGGAAAAAGGAATCCAATTCTGTGGCCACAGTGAATAAAGTGTGTGCTTCACCTCGGAGAGGCCAAACAGCCCACTAAAGGAAGTGATAAGTGAATCAAAAAATGGAAGAAAGACAAACCTAGCTATAGGGGAAGAGTTGGAGAAACGTGCTCTTCTCCTGGAGAAGAGCTAGTGCCGAGGCCCTGGACCAGGAAAGAGTTCACTTTAGACAGAAGGTCAGCATGGCCAAAGCCAGTGCTAGGAAAACTGGTGAATACGAACAGGTCCTAGTACATGGCAGGCACTGCGCTGTAAGCTAGCTAGAAGCTCGTGCTCACTGACCAGTCCCAAGGAGTCCAGACTCCAAGGACTAAATTGTCCACATGCTTTACCACACTCCGACTTTATGAGATGCTCAACACTGTTAGCGCATATTAGAAGTGAGAGAAGAGATGGGCAGAGGGTGTATTCTCCGCTTCCTGTACACAGTTAACACTGTAACTCAGGCAGAGGGACTCCACACATTAACCCTGACACCAGATCCAAGAGGAGTCCGTGGTGCCTCAGAAAACAGCATGTGAATTCCTGGCTCCAGAATGTTCAGAGATCTGTGCAGAGCCTCAGCTCAGGGCTAAGGACTCAAGAATGGCTTGCTGGAGACTGAGTAGGTAGAGAGAGGGGAGGGGCTACCAGTCTTCCTGGATGGTCACCATCCTGCTGAGGAGTGGAGCAATCAGTTGAAATGGCTAATACCAGGGGACAGGAAGTACCTGAAGTGCCTTCAGGGCTGAAGTTGAACCAGGATAGTAAAGTTCAAAGCCATAAGACTCAGCTTTCCAGGCTGCATCTGACCCCTGCCCCCATCACCGCAAGTATCGAGATGGTTATCAATGTTAAAGCAGGATCAATGTCTTCTCTATTTTTAGAGTTTAGATGCAGGTCAGGAAAAATCAATGGCAGAAAAACTATGGGATGCTGTGATTGTGGCTGTTATTGCTCCCATATATCACAGTTTTAAACAGGCAGAAGACCCCATAATGCCCAAGGTTCTCGCAGTCAACTCTGGGAAGCTGCCAGCTGCTTGCTAAGTTGGGCAGGAGCTATTCTAAGGTAAGAACTCGGTGTGGAGTGAGCCAGATGTTGCCTCTTTTACAGTCTGTCTTCTTGAGTTCAAGGGTCTATGATTTGAGTTCTTGGCTTTCTTGTCCTTCTAAAGATAATGCTCAATTTAACTCTGGCCAGTGTTTGAAAGAAAGCAGAAAGCCAAAAGGTCAAGGAAGGAAATGTCAAGTGGGAAACACCCTGGAAAGTTCTTGGGTTGCTTTCTCTCTGTGTTGGGATGTGAGCCTATGGCAATTTTCCCTTCTTTCTTCATTATGCTCTGGTTTGGTCCCAAGATCATGCCTTTTAGAAGCAGACTAAGCCAGCAAGCCCAGTTCCCACAATGGCTTCCTCTGTGAGAGCCACCCTAACCTCATGGCTGAGGACATGCAAGGGCTCCAGGGAAACATGAAGAATCTTACAACCTACTATTGCCACTCAGAATAAAAAATTCCTGAGAAAAACCTAACAGAATCAACAAAGAGTCATAAAAAAATATGATTGAAAATCAATCACTGCTACTATTGGAGTCTGAAATGACCTCCACTCCTCAGTTGGTCACAGTCTTTGGAGGGCTGTGGGAGCTTAGGGTGACAGGACACCCTAGGGCAAGCACTTCATTAGAGCTGAGCTTTGAAAGTCACAGCCCAGCTCCCAGTTCTGGTCCATCCTTGTCTCCGGCTTCTTGATCTGCAAACATGTAAGAAAACACCTCTGTCTCGGTCATGTGACCCAACAGACGGGCCTGACCCTGCCACAGCTTCCCTGCCATTGTGGACCAAACTTTTCTTCAAGTCATAAGCAAAAACTAACCACTCCTCCCTTGTTGTATTTCTGTCAAGTATTTTGGTCACAGTGACACAAAAGTACCTAATATATCCATGGTTATATTATATTATACTATTTACAATTTGGGGTACATCTCTCTGGTTGTTGGGTTTTTTTACTATAAAACATTCATTGTCTTTTTAATATAAATTTTATAAAAATTTATAAATTGTATAAAAAGCATATACAAATATATATATACATATATATACATATATATATATGTATATATATACACATTAAATTTGTCTTTACAGGGGAGTGGAGTTATGGCTCATCAATTAAAAGCACTGACTATTCTTTTTGAGAACCCAAGTTCAATTCCCAGCATCCAGGTGGTGGCTCACAACCATCTGTAGCTCCAGTCTTGGGGCATCTGATGCCCTCTTCTGGCCACCTCTGGTACTGCATTCAGGTAGTGCACAAATGTGCACAGACTAAACACCTGTACTCCCACACACATAAAATAAAATTAAGTAAATATTTATAAAAATATATGTCATTATAAAAACAATTACAGCAGAATGTAGACCACTTTCCATATACAGTACCCATTCCACACTTTCATAATATAGGTTTATGTTTCCTTGGTTACTTATAAGGATTCTTTCCATAAAATTATGATTCTTCTTTAGTTTTAAGCCAGATGTCATTTTCTCTGATAACTACAGATATCTGTGTTTAAAATGGCTAACATAGTTTTTATATGAGAATTGAAATCGTAGGAATTTGAAAACAGATCTTTTTTTTTGTTTTCTGAGAAAACCTACCAGTCACCTGGAGCCTTTTCTGGAATGTTCTCACTGGTATACTTGCCCAGGTATGACTTGGATGCTGACCATTATCCTGTACTCTGAAAACGTTGCTGTTTTTCAGGGGGTGTTTCCATCAAGAACCAGCATCAGAACCCATTGTTCTAAGTGCAGGCGACTGAGCCTCAGCTCTTCTCTACCATGTCTTATTCTCCGGGCGTGAGCTGTAAAAGGCAAACATCACTCACCCTTTTGTGAGTATTGTACACACTGCCATTTTGAAATGGCTACTGTGGTAGACTCAAAATTAATGGAAGAAAGGGCAATGTGGGTTCTCCACACAGCTCTCGATCCAACCAGCTATGTGTCCACAAGAGAATTCCCATTCTTAGTTCATCAGTTCAATTCTCTCTCGAGCTAAAAGCTTCTAGTAAGTCTTTTGAAAAAGATTGCTTTTTCTCCACATGAGCCCTTTGGACGGCATGGGAGTAATAGGTATTTTGTGGAGAAAATGGGACTCAGATAGGACCTAAAAGAAAAGGTAGAATGTATTTTAATAAAGCATCCAGTAGGGAACATAGCTACCTGGAAGGACAATCAGATGACTTCTGGATCAGGGTATTCTGTTTCTTCTTAGGCAGCAGACAATGGCAAATTTGGGGGACATCTACAAAGAGTCTCAAAGATCAGACTGATAAAGAGTCTGAGCTTTCATCAGAGGGCACAGCCAGTGGCCACCGACCCCTGAAAAGCACGAAATGGAGCAATAGAGGTGGCCTCTTTCTGATGTAAAAGGCTTGCAGGAGGAAGAGCAGCTCCTAGTCTGTTTGGAAACTTGGGAAGAAAAGAGATTATCCACAAGTCAAGGTAGAAGTAGATTCCAAAAAGACTCAAAAAAAAAAAGAAGGTAAAAACTTCAGATTTCAACTCTGACAGGAAAAGTACCTAAAAGATGTCAATCTTATTTTTATAATAATATGGAGCTATAAACTGGGGACTTTTCAACAACTTTCATGGGTTTTTCCAAGGGGTGAGGTCAGAGAGAAATTCCCCAAATCTAGAAAGATGGGCACAACTCCAGTCACAGAAGACATGCTTACTGTGTCAGAAGATGCCGAGAGCACCAAATATGGAAGATTTACCACATTATGACCATCTGAGAAAATGCTGGAGGACAAAGGTGCAAGTCCCTGGAAGCCACAGCTCCTAGATGTAGGAACGAGACATGCTTCCAGGGGTTTTACATACAGAAAAACCTCCAGGTTCTCAAGAGGAATTTAAGCTGTGCTCATGGTGAAACCAGCCAGCAAGAGCTCCCAATGCAGGAAAGGACTTCACCACAGCAGTGGGAGAGCTGGGAGGGATGGTGTTTCTTCCACCACTGTAACCCCTTCTAGATCTCCTGTTATGTCTAGGGAGTGGCTGGAGTAGGAGCTAACTCAGGAGTGAAGGCCACAGACACACTAAAAACAGGGTGAAGTATAAGATTGGAACACGCTTCCTCTCCCCATGCCATATCCAAGCCTTGTAGACTGATGTCACTACGGTATCACAGCTGAAAGAGAAGAGAGACATAGGCATAACTCAATCTTTAAAACTTAAAGTTGAAATTCAATGGAATTCCCACTGCTTTGTATATCCTGTCTTACTTCCAAACACAGATCACAATGGATTATAACAATCAAGAAAATAATAGTCCAAAGTTCCAGATATTAGGATCACACTAAGGTACAGAAACAGACTAAGATTATCAGATTTTAAACAGCAATAATTAATATGTAAAGGGCTCTAACTGGAGAAAACAGCCAACATGAAAGAGCCCTAGGAGAAGTGGAAATGAGAGGCTAAAAATAGAACACTGAAATTAAAATTATCATTTTTTAATTATAAGTTGACACAAAATATCATTTTTTACAACAGCCATAGGGATAATGTTTTTGGAACTTCAACATATGAACCAATACATGCTGTGTTTAGACTGTCATAGGGACAGGAGGGAGGACTTGAAAATGTTCTATGGCAAGATGCCTATGCTACGTGAAGTGCTGTAATTTTATAACAGTTGACTTGGGTTAATTATAAGTGTGTCTTGTAAACTCTAGGGAGTGACTAATTTTTTTAAAAGAAGTATGGTTTATTTGCTAAGGAAATAGATAAATGTTTAAATAAAACTAGAGAATGCCAAAGGGGAAGAAAAGAAGCAATAAACACAACAAATAGATTTTTTTTTAAAAGTATGCTATATACTTAGCTGACATCAATAGTCACATTGAATGTGAATGGTCTAACAATTTAAAAAGTGGAGTCTGTCAAAAGATTAAAAACGGGATCCAATTATAAGCTGTTTATATGAAGACCACTGTGTTAGCTGGGGTTCTGTAGAGGAGCAGAACTTATAGAATGAATCTCTCTGCTCTCTCTCTCTCTCTCTCTCTCTCTCTCTCTCTCTCTCTCTCCCTCTCTCCTTCATATATATAACTGACAGGCTATGGTCCAGCTAATCCAACAATGGCAGGCTATAAATAGAAACCCCGAGTCCAGTAGTTGTTCAGTCCATGAGGCTGGATGTCTCAGCTGGTCTTCAGTAGATGCTGACATCCCAAAGAAGTAGGTTCCAATGCCATTGAAGGAATGAACTTGGTAGCAAGGTAAGAGCAAGCAGACAAAGAGCAAAATCTCACTTCTTCCAAGTCCTTTTGTAGGTTTCCCATAGAAGATGTAGCCCAGATTAAAGGTGTATCTTCCTTCCTCAAGAACCAGATTAAAAATATGTATCTTATTAGCATTAGATCCAGATTAAAAGTGAATCTTTCTGCTTCAAATTATATAAAAAAAAATCTCCCACTGGTGTGCACTCTATTTTTGAATTTTAGTGAATTCCAGATGTCATCATGTTGACAACCAAGACTAGCCATCACACCCACTTTAAAAGCAAAATCACAAAGTAAAAGAAAAGAAATCAGGCTTGGGGAATGTACTTCAGTGTTAGTGTGCTTAATTAGCATGTGCAAGGGCCTGTACCACAAAAGTTAGTTAGTAGTTAGTTAGATAGTTGTTTAGTTAATTAAAGAGGTGGAAACATGTGCCATACAAAAGAAAGCTGAAATATCTGTATTACCCTAAGTCAAGTAGATTTCAGAGCAAGAAAAAAGATCGAGGGAAGGAAAGTAATTGCATGGTGATAAAGGAGCCATTTCTCCAGGACCACAGGTAAATCTTAAACAAGTATGCCTCTAACAACAATACCAACACATCTAAGCAAAACACTGAAAAATAGAAAATCACTATTATGTTTAGAGATGTCAGCATTCAGCCAGGCAGAAACCAGTGAGGAGAGACTTAATGCAAAAGCAGTATAAATAAAACTGTTGCAACTGAAATTTATTGAATATACTTTTCACAAAATCAGACTACATATTCTGTCACTAGCTCACATGAAGCATCCACAAAAATAGATCAAATTCTAGGCCCAAAATGTACTACAATGAATTTAAAAGAATTTCAAAAAATAAAATAAAGTAAGCTTTCCGTCCATAATGGATAGAACAAGTGAAAATCCTCAATGCACACACATAGCACAACAAACGCACATCCAGACGTGTATAAAAATAAAGAAAAGAAAAGGAATTACAAGGAGTGATTCCACTGGATTTAAGGAATGCCCTGACCTATGGAGTAAAGGAGAAGAAAGAGCTAACGGTGGTAATTTGGTTGATTGATGGGTGAGTTTTAGTGATGAGGGGGTTTTAGAAAAACATCAAATCTCAGGAGAATGATAGTGAATGCTGTGTACCATCAGGCAATGGGTAAATGAGGAAGAAACTGAACTAACTAGGGTCAGGATCCAAGAAATCCAGCCACAGGGCTTCGCCACTTCTCCAGAAAGGAAATGACCATTTCCAAAGGGAAAGTAGCTGCTGCTGCACCTTTCTTCCGAAGATGGCTTTCCTTGACACCCCAATGCTTCTGGGAAAGAGACCATGTGCTTCCTCCCAGGAAGGTCTGTAAAGATGCGTGCCTCCCAAAGAGAAGGCTGACTTGTAGTGCATTACAATGTAGAAACTGTGGTCACTGCATCCTTTGAGATCAGGTATAGGCAGAAGCTGCTTTCGTCAGCTAAGAGATCTCTGCCCTAGGAATGTCATAGGTGCTGATTCATTCAAAATGTGAGAGCCACCACACCAGGGTGAAGAAGGACCTCATCACAGTTCTGGCTGGACAGAGGGACAAGCACCTGTAAGAGTGTGGTCCAGGCCTCAGAATTGTGTCAGAAAGCTGGCAGCCATCCATCACACTCAGGACAAGCTGCATGGGGTGACCGAGTACATGGCACAGGAAGGCAATGCTGGGGAAAGGGAAAACACTAATGTGAGTTGGAAAAAGACTCATAAACCTCTTGACATGGATACAAATGCATGTTCCAGATCTTAGCTTCAAGTGCTTTAATTATTACATTGTTAATTTTAAACATTAAAAAAATAAATAAATAAAACCTGGGCCTGGTGATTGGCACCTATAGCCCCAGCACTCAGGAGGCTGAGGTGGGAAGATTCTGAGTTCAAAGCCAACTTGGCCTACAGAGTGAGAACCTGTTTATGAAAGAAAAAAGAAAATAAGAAATAAAGATTAAAAACTAAAATCCAATCAATTACTTTATATAATTAATAAAGTCACATGCTATCAAGTAGCAGAGCTCATTAAGATTCTCTGAGCAGAATTAAGATTCTCCATGTGTAGCTGAGTGTGGTGACATGTACCTATAGCAGCAGCTACTCAGAAGGCTAAGGGAGAAGGACCCTTAAGGTCAGGTGTTCTAGACCATCATTGGCAACATGGGGAGACCTTATGGTCCTGTGAAGAAGAGATGGGGGACATTCTGTCTTCATCAGCAAGTTGGAACTCATGCCATTCCTGATCACTCATGAGCATCTGTGTCTCATCTCCTCTTGAGTTCCTAATGCAGAAAACAGGAGCAGCAATGAAATCAACAGCATTAGGCAGCTTCACCTGAGGCAGCTAGCCTGTGAGCTAAAGGGGTGCTTCACTCAGTTTCAGTGGTTCAAAGACCACGGTAGGGAAGGCCCACTAGTCTGGTCTCTGCTGGGGACAGCAGTTGGCAGCATATCATGGCAGGAACATCTGTAGGTGCAAAATGGCCACCTCGGTATGTAGAACAGACAGGAAAAGAAGAGAGGGGCTGGGTCGGCTCTTTGTGCAATGATGCTTAGTGAGAACTCAGGAGGCTGTACGGGAACTACACCCCAAAGCCCCAGAACCACTCATTAGCCTCCAAAAGTCCCATTGTCATCCATTAGCCTCATTCTGGGACTAAGTCACTAATACATGAGCCTTTGCAGTGGGTAGTTAACACTCCAACTACATTAACCAGATATATTATGGACTGAAACCAGTAGTATACTAATTGTTGGGTTAATTTTATGTATAATGAACATTCATCTAAAGTAAGGCACAAATTTGAGTAAGTGTGTTTGTGTGTGTGTGTGTGTGTGTGTGTGTGTGTGTGTGTGAGTGTGTGTGTATCTTAGAGACATAGAGATATAAACAATAATAAGAATTATAAATAACAATAAACATTCGGGAAAAATTAGTATTTATAGGGAGAAATACAAAGAAGGAAGTCACTCAGTCTCAGATGCTGGGAAAGTCGGGATGTATGTGTGATCATGGTGTGGTTCAGGCAACCAAGAGAACAAGAGAGCTGAACACTGGCTTTACTAAAAGGCCAAGCACATTCACCGACCATAAAGGAACTAGAAGTGTCTAGAAGGACTTCATCCATTGGCCATCCTGAATTGAGAATCATCAGAACAATTTTTGGCTTGGGTCCCTGACTCAGAGAGTCCCAGTTGGTGTGAGGTAAGTATAGAGATGGCAGGACACAAAAGGTAGGTAAAAGGGCCAACAACTATCTGCTTCGGTGTCTGGGCAGCAAGAGGAAGAAACTGTGGTAGTAGAGTGAAGCGATGGTCTTTTGCATAGCAGCTGAACTCATGAAGAAAGAATGGAGTTGTAAGAAACGGATGGATTTAGACTAGAAAGCCAAGTCCCACATGCTGAGGTTGAGGGCAGCTTAATGCCGGCTGAGGGTAAGAGGCTCGCACAGAGACAGAGCTGCACCGAGCTGGAGAAGGAGCCAGAGCAGACATGGCTGCTCTTAGCAGATGAACCTTTGTTCTCTTTCCATTTGTGCTTCCCATTGTGCTAATTTCTCAGGAGCAAACCATAAGCAGGAGCCCCAAACTCAGATACCTTCCAGTGTCGTGAAGGTCGCAGCATGTGTGAGCCAGTGTGACAAGCAATTACCCAAGACCCCAGAGTTCCGCAGAGTGGGTGGTGTGCTCACCCGTATTTTGTTGACACATGTGTTGCTCTGTTTATCCTTCAAGTTTCCCCTTTTGATAAAGATGTGGCCAGCAAGAAGGGCTTCTGTCCTTGCAAAGGCTGGCTCAGAAACAAGGCTGTACCACTGAGTCTGGATAGAGCTAGTGTCTGTCCTGAAGATGGTAGTCAGTACCGTTTACTACTCGTTGTCCTGTACAGGCATGGGTCAAGGACTGTCAGAGTTGTCAGAAAATGCAGGACTCCTATTGTGTATGTGAAACATCTTGACTGTTGTATGTTGGCTCAATTGAAAAACAAAACAAGCCTGGGGAAGCCATCTGGGTTCCAGACCTTCCCATGCATCAGTTTGCATCCTCTGTTGCACACATTCAATTCAACCTGTCATGGACCTGGACGACAGCTTTTGATACCTGAGAGTCAACATTACTTGTGGTTTCCTTTGGTTGCACTGATTAAAGGCAAAGAGGGAAAGAAATTCTTTAAAGCCGAGCGAGCAATTTGGGATTAACGGTTTATGGAGACAATTGCTGTTGGGAAAACAAAGCAGGAGGCTTAGGCTAAACAGACCCTGTAAACCTTTGCAGTTGTTTGTTGGGTTTTGATAGTAAGAGTTTGCTCTTGTGTTTGGGCCAGCATTTGCTTTGTATGCAGAAGGGCACGTATGTGGACACTCAGCAGTTGGGTTTCTTGATAACAGGAATTGAGGATGAAATGATATAGGGACTTTATAGTATGGTGATTGAAGAAGGATTAGGGAAATTTCTCGCTCTCTGTTAGTATTGCTCTGGACAGTATCATCTAAAATTTAAATTTTGCAACAGATTAAACGATCACCTAAAGCAGGAGTCCACGGCTTCACAGAGTATTTCTGTCTTTTATTTCCTAGGAAAAGAGACTTACTTCCTAACATTACATTGTTCAAACTCTGGGGCAATGGGAAGTAAGGCTACAGGAAGCTGTGCCTCTGGGTGGAAGGATTAGGGAGAATTTGGGACGGCATATCCATATCTCACCCATGCCAAGGGAGCCAGGGGATGCCTTCACTTCTGCCTGTTTCAGGGAGGACGTCACAAGTAAGTGCCCAGACCCTGCACATGAATACACTCTTAGCTTTCCTCCCTCCTCCAGGTCTCTTGTTTAGTGGTTGAGCCTATTGTTTGGGTTCTAATGTCTTTTGTGACAGTAGAATATTAACTGTGTTGTTTGTTCGACTGTTTGTGGTACTGGATGTTGAACACAGGACACTGGATATGCTAGTCAAGTGCTGTGCCATTGAGTCAAATCCCAGCCCCAAATATTAACTGTATTAGGATGCTCCATAAAAGATAAGATTTCTAGTCTTATTTTTACCCAATGTTATATACAATGAAGACACCTTTCTGAAACTTCTGGTAGAGATGTTAGTTCATGAACTATATCTACACTTCTCTTCTGAGTCTCTATTTGACCCCTGATTACTGGCCCTTGGATTTTGAGGATGAAAACTTGTGGTCTAATCTGAGAACAGTTTGAAGCAGAGATTTCGTCCTCTCAGAGCTGATATTTCAAGCTGAAATCTATCTGAGCCCATATACTCCCCCTGCATGGCCAGACAGCGCTAATGTGTGTCCTGGGACCAGGCAGCTAGGAAACCTCAATCTTCTTCACCCTTTCCTCATTCTTTACAATCTCAAATAATCTATGACTAGATTCCTTGATGAGTCTGTTTTTAATCTCTAAAAAGGAAGTGTCATGGTTTGTTGTGATAAACACTAGGAAGAACAGGGCTTATTTCACCTTACAGTTTATAATCCACCCCAAAGGGAAGTCAGAGAAGGAACTCAAGGCAGGGACTGAAGAAGAGGCCATTGAGAAGTGCTGCTTACTGGCTTGCTCGCCACGGCTTACTCAGTCTGCTTTCTTATACACCCAGGACCACCTGCCCAGGGCTGGTATCACCCATAGTGGTCTGCACACATGAGTCACTAATCAAGAAAATGCCTCACAGACTTTTGTACAGGCCAGACTGATGGAGGCATTTTCTTAGCTGTGGTTACCTCTTCCCAGTTGATCCTAGCTCATGTCAAGTTAAACTGACCAGCACAGAAAGTAGAAACATTCACTTTATTTTTCACCAGATTTTGCTTACAGTTTTAAGAACCAGAATGAATAATACCACACCGTATTACCAAATGAGCCTTTTCCATGGCACCATTTACTTCAATTTAGGCAAATTAATGGGGGTTCTTTCCCTTCGATATCTATTCCACCAATGAATATTCAGATAATCATACTACGTTTTCCCCAAAACCAGGTGGGCCTTTTTATAGGCATTTCATTTATTTATTTTAATTTAATCAGAACCTATAAGCTTCTCCATGTAAACTGTTTCTTCCAGGAAAATACTTCCACCTACTTATCAAAATGCTCTCTTCTGTCCATAGTTACATAGCCCACTCTTGCTTCATTAATTCCTAGTTATTTCTAAGAATTACATTGCTACTAAAATGCCAATTTAATGTTCTTAAAATTTAAACATAGTGAGAAAGAAAATCATTTTTAGGAAAAGCAGAATTGATTGGAGTATGAGCTTGAGGAATTTTTTTTTAAAGATGTATTTATTTTTATTTTACATGTATGAATGTTTGTAGTGCCCATGGAGCCCCTAAGAGGGCATTGGACCCCCTGGAACTGGAGTTACAGATGGTTGTAAGCTGCCATGTGGGTGCTGGGAACCAAACCTGGATCCTTGGCAAGAGCAGCCAATGCTCTTAACAGAGGGATCATCTCTCCAGCTACTTGAAGAATTTTTTTAAAAATAATTCTATTGCCAGAAGTGAAAAGTGCACAGTAAATGCCCAAGAAATTTTGTCTGTGACAAAAGTCTACTTACACGACAGTTTTACTTTATGACATGGAATCCGTTCCTACAGTGGTTCTGAAGGGTTTTGTTTCATTCTGATAGTAGTTTGCCTGCTTAAGCCAATTTCTCAATCTGGAAGTTTTGGTATTTCCACTCCTCATTCAAATAATTGGGTAGTCTGTGAAACAACAAAAAAAGAATTTCTTATAGCCATCTAATTTGTTCCTCTTGTTTGTTTTCTGTGCTATGAAGTATGCTAAGAAAGGTACCCGAGTTTGGTCAGGATGGCTCAATTTTTTCACTTTTTAGCAGCGGCGTCAAACAGGTAGAAATCAGTGCAAAACAATAAAAAAACAGAAGGAATTGAGGGTCCATCAAACATTGATATGACTCTTCCACTGCCCTCCTGCAAACCGAGTGGGGTTCTTTTCATCCTGTTGACTGACCAATACAAATTGTGGATCTAAGCAGTGAACTCACAGAGCTGTCATGAGGGGCTAAATGAAGACCCGCACTAAAACACAGGCTACGGCTGAGCACAAGGGACCCCGAGACTCTAAAGCACCTTCTTCTCTCTCCACTGGGGGATCTGAGAGTTTTTCAGATCAGACACAAAAAGAGATTCATTCTGCACGAAGCAAATATAATTACGTTATTCCAACAGCTTTGGGGAAATTGAGAAAATAATCTCCATCCAATAAGATCAGGAGGTGTCCTGACACAGAGCAGAAGGCATCTGAACTCACAGCCTGCAGCAGATGGATACCGGATCCTCTGGGAAGATGGTAAAGGATCCTACCACGCTGAGAGCTTGTTTTCAATGTGGGAGTCAGGGAGTGCTTCTAATTCTGCAGCTTTTACTGCCTGGGTTTGGAGACCTCTTAACAGGCAGTAATTGTGGATGAAAACCTTTTGTCTCCTGCTGTCTTCAAGCTAGTCACTGGGGAGTGACCTTTTGTGCCAAGCTTTTATCTCTGGGGGCCCAATAGTGAAGCATGATTTTCTCCATATAGGCATGCGCCTTGCAAACCTCTTCCGTGAATCTTGAGTTCCTTTCCCGGTGTCCTGTCCTAAAACAGTGCAGAATGCTAGCACCTGGTGAATGAAAGATAGTATCCAGGAAACCAGGGACTCAGACAGGTCCAGAAAGTACAGCATCCGGCTGACTCTTAAATAATCAGTTCTGACAATAACAGATGGGGTAGAATTTACACACAGGAAATGTCAGTCAGGGGATGTCTCTGTGTAATGCCAGGAAGGCTCCCTGTGTTATCCCAGGAACTCTATGTGCCGCTGGCTGAATGAATCTGATCGCATATTTGTTTATATTTGTTCTTGTGTTAATTGGACTTCTCCTGGGTCAGGCTATTCTGGAAATGATCTTAATTTTCTGGTCATCCATACACTAAATGGAATATGCTACCTAAATCCACACTATCACAAACTAATTCACAAAGAGATATTTTCTTCTTTTAATGTGACATGCAGAAATAATCATTGCAATAAACATTATTTTGAAGTTCATCGAATTGGTAATGTTCTAGAATTAAAAAGCTTGAACTAGGTGAGTAGCTATATTACCCCAGTAAGAAAAATGACCTATGCTTTAAAAATCCTAGCAGCTGTTTATCCCCCCCCCACATTTTTAACTTTAGTATAGAATTTTGTCTTTATTCTATTTAAGAATGTTAAAGTCATAAAGGATGGATTTTTTTTCATAACAGTCCCTCTTCACCTAAGAGCACTTTTCTATCTGCCTCAATCCCTGACTTCTATGGATAAGCACAGAAATACTAGAGTGATCATGAAGAAGAAGGATGACATCTTACAGTCATACAGATTAGAAAACTTGAAGTCTGAGGTAGGACATGATCAAGGCTATTTGCTCAGTAAAAATGGGACTATGAACTACAAGTCAAAACTAGCACCCTCATGAGAAATAAGGAGAGAACACCCAGGAAAAATTAGGAAATGAAAAAAGTACAAGTAGCCACTGTGTATCACAAGCAATAGTAATTGAATAACAAGCTGAGAGGCAGAAAATAAATTAAAATACAGTTTTCTATCTTATGGGAAGAGAAACTACAGACATATGCTTAACAGACTTGACTGAGAAAGAGCATTTGTGAAGCACCTGGCTCCAGGAAACACAAGGGGCTGATCAGGATCCCTCTTCTATCACAAGGGAAGACATTTGAAAAGTTAATTCCTGTCCCTTCACTATTTTCTAGTATTTTATGGGCTGATCCATCGGGTGAGAGAAATGATTGACTGAAGCTTTTCTGTTGTGATTGGCTGAGGTTCCTCTGTCGTGATTGGCTGAGGTTCCTCTGTTGTGATTGGCTGAAGTTATTGTGGATTAACTTTCCATTCCTTAAGTTGCATTTTATTGTTTTGAGTTTGCAGGTATGGATACATCTTCAGGCCAGATTTAGTTGAACTAAATCATCTTAGCTGTCAGATTAATCAAAGTGACGTCATACAACTAGTGAGGGAATGTGGAGAAATCAGGAGGATTGAGCCTAGCAGGTAAGCGTGGGATGCAAAACACCCTACAGAGCAATTGTCAGTAACTCATACAGTGAAAAATGCATGTGTTTCATGGCTCAGAAACTCTGCTTTAAGTAAATATCCTCAAGGAATATTCACATAAAAATATGGGATGAGGCAAAAAGGGTGTTGCCTGTGGCCGTTTATGGCATGCAAACCCCAGAAGAATGGGAGTATTTCATAGCAGTTCACAAAGTTTCTCAGAACCACATACAAAATGTGGATTATTGTCTAACAATAAAAGGAATACAAAAATATATAAGACGCAATGATGGGAGCAAATGCAATCAAAGTATATGGTATGCATGTAGAAACCCACAGTGAAACCCACTGCTTTATACAAATATATACACCATAGAAAATGATTTGAAAATGTATCAGCTGTTACAGATATAATAGAAAAATCTCAACAGTATACTGTTGATTAAGGATATATATTAAGTAAATTTATATAAATGTATATTAATATCCATAGAGTTTATAGATATTACAGTAGTGAAACTTAACCTAATTTTATCTGCAATGTTTTCTTAAATTAAAACTTGAAGGAAAGGCAAAAATACAGAGGTAGTAAACAGATAAGTGGCACCCAGGGACAAGGATAGGGCTGGCCTGGAAGAGCTCAGAGGATACATAGGGCAATTTATTTTATATGATATAGTAACGGTGCATACATGCCATAAGCCAATAGTTAAGACACACAAGATCTGTACCTCCAGCAGTGTTATAAACCATAATTTGGGGTGCTATGTAGGGTCAGTGACACAGGGTTGATACAGGTAATGGAAGGGTTGGCCACGCACACTCAGGGAAGGTGGAGTAAGAGAAATCTCTGACCCTCAGCTTCATTTTCCTGGAAGCCTAAATCTACAGAAAACAAGAAAAAGAAAAAGAAATGTGGTCTTTTTAAACACTAGAGACATGGGCTGTCAGAATGGCTTGCCAGGTAAAGTACTTGCCATGCAGGCATGAGGAATAGAGTTTGGACCCCCAGCACCCAGGTCAAAGCCTTGTTGAAGTGGTGGTCTGCCTGTAATCCCAGTTCAGGCAGCAGAGGCAGGGAGTCCTTCAGGAATCTGGCTGCACAGGAGCTCCAACAACTCTGATTCAACAACAGATGCTGCCTCTCTATATAAGGCGGAGAGCATGAGGAAGACACCTAACATTGACTTCAGGCCTCTACAAGAACATACATGCACCTGCACTTCAATATGTGGCCACACACATGTGAACACTTACATACAAATACATTTATAATACTCACACATGAAAAAAAACTGGAAAGAATATTCTTTTTAAAATGTTAAACATATACTCTGGTTTCTTTTTTAGATCTTATAAATCTTTTTCATGTTTTCTTTTAAAAATTAAACGTTATTTCTAGGTTTGGCACTTATTTATAATTTTTAAAAGTGTCATACAGAAAATGTAGAAACTCCAACCAGTCAAGAGCACTTCAATGGCGAAGCCCAGTGACAAAACTCTTCAGTGTTACTGTCAGCCAAAGGTTGTAAACTGAAGCTAAGGTTGATGCAGATTTTGTGCGTGCATGCATCTGTGTGCATGTGTATGCATGCATCTGCGTGCGTGTGCGTTTGTGTGTGTATGTGTGTATGTGTGTGCTCTTTCCTGTGTGTGGAAGTGTTCATGTACATATGTGTACATGTGTCAAGTTCTGGTGTTTTTTCTTCAGGATCCACCCACCAGGGTTTCTCAGTGACTCATTAGGCTTCCCAGTAAGACCCAGTGATCCTCCTGCCTCTGCCTTCCCAGCACTGGGATAACAGATCCATGTCATGCCTGGCTTTATTATACAGTTTCTGGAAACCAAACTTGGGTTTTCACAATTGTATGTGAACACTTGATCAGCTGAGTTATCTCCCTAGTGCTTGGCAAGGCTATTTGGAAGTATAGGATGTGCATATTGGAGGAATCCTGGACAGATGGAACAAAGGCCTTTGCCATAGTTCTCAACTCTCCTGCTGGAGGACCGAGGAGCTGCAGACTGAAAAGAGAAAGGGGAGTGGATGATGAGGGAAGTGGAAGGTGAGAACACACCCTGGTCCTCCCCTAGGGCCATGTGATGTCTAATATCGGAGACCAGGAGGGTTTGAATTGCATATGAAGCTTCCAACTTGACTCGAGGACTTTTCTACACCTGAAACGACGACTTAATAATCTTAATAAGGATATCCTTGTGACTGATTGTGACAGATTCAGGATGATGTCATAGGGCTGGGATAAGGATTTGATGCTTTAGAGTCGAAGGCAATGCTGGAAAAATGAAACAAAACACCCTCTACTGACAGCCAAGATAAAGCCAAAGATTAGACATGTAAGAAGTAAGTGACATTTTGACAGAGTAGCGATCCGTCTGGCTTGCCCAGCCAGTCCTTGACGAAGTTTATTGCTCCCGAATACTGAACAACGCCCTCTTTCATTCTCAGAAATGTCTCACTCCAAGGATGACGACACTCCTGAGGATTAAGTCATTTGTTCAAGGGCAATCAGTTCAAAAGTGGCGCATGCTGGGATCCAACCCGGCCAGTCTGGCTCCAATCCCTGCCTTTCCCCAGGGCTGTTGAATACTATGGATTTGGACTAGTACCCTAAATCAGTTAAGTTTTGCAGATAATTTATTAGCGAATTACCTTTATTAATCTAAAGATTATAGCATACTTAGAAGTTAGGCTGATAATTGTTGGTTCATAGAAACCCTGAGAGATTTCTCTTAATTAAACAAATTCATGAAGTCATACCATATTAGGCTTGTCCTAAAAAGATTGAAACACATATTTTCTTCAGTTCATCAGTTTTTGTTTCCCAGTTTCTTGTTATCCATATTAACTGAACAAGAGGGAAACATCTATGTTTGAATGGTCATGAATTTTAAGTTAGTATAGTTTAGATTAAGTTATTCTTACATGCATTTTTAAATCTAATAGAATAGGATTGCTATTCATAAAATCCTAAAACATCAAGCAATAAATTTTAGTATAAAACAAGAACACCATAAAATTAGATATTATATCAAAGTACAAAACTATGGTCCTTTAATAACACTGATAAGCTTAAGTGTGTATTTGTAAAGAATCCATTATTGGGGATGTCCCTAAGACGATGTGTACAGCCTTCATGGAAGTCATGTTTGGTATTCTATGAATACTCACTGGTATATCATATTCTAATCTACCCCTTTGTCTGTAACTGCGTTATTATTTCAGACTTTTTAAAGGAGTATTTCCCAAGTCATGACATGACTCATCCATTTCTATCTGTCTAGACTTCAGACATTGCCAAGATCTCTACTGTGAGATGGAGTTGTAGAGAGGAGAATTCTGTGGGGGTTGCCAGCTGTGTGAACCTGGGGAACAGTTTGTTCTCTCTGAATCTATTTCTTTTAGTGGGATAAGCTACTGGTATGATACTGTCTAATCTCATGATTTTTAATAGGCCTGAAGTTCAGTCGTTTAACATGGGTGTTCAAAAAAAAAAAAACACAGAAACACAAATTGATTTTTTTCAAAGGTGTGCAGAAGTTCAAGGTCATCACCATTGTTGCTAACAGAAGAAACTGCTTCCAACAAACAAGAACTTGAAAGCAACCCAGAACACTATCGTCAGGCTATGGGAATTGTACAGAAGAAGGAGGGCACTACAGCAGGCCAGGCCATTCGATCAGAAATCTCAATGGAAGACTGAACTACCTTTCAACAGATCTCCACTTTTCAAAATGTACACGTGTTGCCCGGATCGATTCTGTGGGAAGCTCACAGTCTGACAAGTTCAACCGCAGTTGAAGAACTGCTAACCAAGTCCTGGTGAGCCTGGGGGGTGTGGGGAGCACCCCACACACTGGTTTGGCCCAGACTAGCCCTGCTCTGCAACTGATCTTCCTCCAACCCCTTAATGAAGTTTGACACTTGACGGAGGCAGGGAGTTAGGCGCGTGCTCATAATGAGAGCTCTTTCTTAAGAGGCTTTGGCACAGCAGCAGCAGCAGCAGCAGCAGCAGCAACACTGCTTCTCTGGCTTCCTCACATTATCTGCTCTGCTGCAGGGCTGGCGAGCCTATGGTTAGCTGCATGCCAAATACCACGTTGGGCCACGTGGCTGAGGATGCTGGGAGTCATGGCTAAGGTTCAATTTAAATTGGAGGTATCTTTTCTAAACTGAACATTCTGTGTGCTCTGGGGGTGTTCTGGACACTCCCTCCTACTCTTGTGAGATACTGAGATGTCTGTGAGGACCTCACCGTCATTTGATGGAAGTGCATTTGACCTTCATGAGGGGTGTTCCTTGTAGGGCCAGACAGGCAGGAACCATTACATTCACAGGGTCATTCCAGAGTGCCCACCGTGCTTGAGGAACACAAGAGCCACGTGAGAGAATAGGAGGGTGTGGACATCCTCTGGGGAAGGGCATAAAAATCAATGAGAAAGTGGTTATGTGACATCTCGGGATGGAGCTGGGATACACCGGACGAGCAGGACATAGCCATGGAGAAGGGAAAGGATGATGTGTGTATGGTGAAAAGACTGAGGATGGAAATGGTGAGATCAAGTCCTGTGGGTTCCCAGACATGCAAGAGAAGAGCATCATCAGTACTGCTATACTCGGGAACAGTCCTGACTCTGCAGCCGTGTGATGGAGCTTTCCATAGACCCCATCTGCTGGCGCTGTGTTGGGTACCAGCTTCCTGGGGACTCCTGGGCGTGGTGGACATGGTGTGCTTCACTTGCCATTATGATTTGACTGTCCCGCCTTCCCTTCTGACCTACAGTTTCTAGAAAGCGTAGACACAAGATTTGAGTTGCTTGTTTTTGTGGCACAGGCACAAAGTGGGCACTTTATAAAGAGTGGGCAAAGTGTATGGTGTGTGAGAGACAGCAAAGCATGCCTGGGGCACCTCGGGAGGATGGCTGCTTTTCAGGTGGTTCAGGAGCAAGTAGCTGAAATTATTGTTGCAAAGTAATAGCAAGCGCTGGTCCCAAAGAAATACCCACCACCTCTCCCACCCACTTCTCCAGACAGGGATTAAAAGAGCCAAGGATACTTTTAATTTATTTTAGGTTGAGAGGAGAATTCAATCCAAAGAGATATTACAAAGGGAGTAATGAAATAGCTACCAGTCAGGGGAAAGGGAAAGGGGAGAATGGAAAGATAAAATCCAAGAATACTCAAGAGAAAAGAATCAAAATGCTCAGCCTTTTGATAATAATATCAGTATCCAGTCGCCGACGCTTCAGCCTCATGAATGAACTCTCAAGAACAAGTTTAAAGAGTGGCTTGTATCCAGGCTCAGATTTCACGTGGCAGTTATCTTATATATTTGAAATGCCAATTGGTTATTAAAAACACATTTCCTTAGCTTTGACTACCATCTAATAGACAGGTAACCATTACAACATTGTTAAACCCCACTAAATACTGCTTATTGGAAACACATTTCTTTCAACCCAACAATATGATTGTGTATGTATCTATTACAGAAATCTTGAAACTCTATCAATTTGTGCCAAAAATACATCTCTTCCCTTTTGAATTCATAAGGCTGGGGCTACTGTCTCAAGCAGAGAATTAGGGACTCTCCAGTGAGTGTCTCAGTAATGAATGCCGCCTGCTGCAGCTGGGGTCTGGCAGTCAGTCTGATCTCTCGGAATAAGAACTGGAAGCGAGAATTCTGCACATTTGCAGCAGATCTGCTTAGAGCACATGGCCCACTTTGTGTCTAGACCCAACTGTTGCTGGCTCAGATGTTTGGACAGAGATTCCTGGTGGAAAAGCCTTTTTGCAGGGGCTGATGAATCACCCTGTGACTTGGGTGCATTTTTCTTCCCAGTGGATTTATGGTACTGTGCCTATCTTCTTGGATTTGGGCTATGCCCTGGAGCTCTGGGACATAACTCAGGCTGGAGCGTGTAACTGAGGACAAAGGAAGTTATTGGAATGTAGGCAGATGAAGAGATCTAAGTTGTTTCTAATTCTCATCCTTCCCAGATGAGAATCAAGGCAGGTGTTGGTCAAGACTATTTAGCTAGGGGTCATGACACTTTGAGGGTAGTGGGACACTGTGAGAGATGCACATAATCTAAACAAAGTACTGCATACTCTTTTCTTTTGTTTCCACTAATGGGACAAGATACTTTAGCTCTCCTGAACCTGGCTGGAGTAGTCTACCGTTTTTTATTTGCTGTTTTATAATTACAGTTATTCCCTGCTTTGCTTTAGGAGAGCTGTAAATGCTAGGCTGACATCCAGTTCCCTGTGGGAAAGTATTGGCACACACCCCTGCAGGTTGGTGGAAATGTTCCTAGGAGAACTGGGAACCCCCAACAGTCAACAGGCCCCTCTTCCCTGGTCTCCCTCAGTCCAGCATCTAAGAGGTTAATACCAGGGTGTGTTTTACCAGAGTGGCTGCGAGGTCTGTCCCTGGGGCCCATGCTGTGGTATCCTTTGTGTCTCTTCTGGATGTGACAATACACTTTGCTGAGGACTGACAGGGTTTTGAACATGGGTTCCAGCAGAAGCTGCAGAATTATAGTTGGGAGACCAGACACAATCACTAAGCAGCACAAGCCCCAGCGGCCATCCTTTCTCTTCTAAGGGTGCCAGCATTGAGAGAGAGCTGTGGGGTGAGGCCTCTTCAGCCCCCTCAATTTCCCACAACTGTCCAATGATGGGTAGGAGATTAGGAAATAAGTATTTAATGGATGATGAGCTCGAGGCTAGCCTGGGCTACCCGGCTAGACTCTGTATCATAACAATAAAAATGTACAGTTTTGTGTGACTTGGACTTCAGCCCGTGAGGGGCAATGTCACTAGCCCAGGACACACAGCCAGTGTCCCCAGAGGAGATTCCAGCAGTGGTGGCTTGCTAGATGTTCCCACACACCTGAAGTCACAGGTATTGTGAAAGGGACAGAAAAGCAACAGAAGACACCAAGTGTGTTACTTTTTTAATCCACATCATATCGAACAGAAATGATTAATTTGATGATGGATGTGTATTAATTTGTCTCAAATCAAACATATAGGATGCAGGAAGATGAGAACTGAGCAGAGTCTTCACTTTAGAGATTTAGGTCAAAATACAGCAGCGCAGCCGGGGCTGTGGTATAGGGAATAGGAAACCAGGTTATTATTGTGACTTAGTTTCATGTATAAATATTGAAATGGGAGTCCCTGCTTGGATGGTTTTAATGTTTTTGAAAGGAGCTGGTTTTGCTGTTATTGTTTCCTGGTGGTGATTATAAGATGAATTAGTTATTGAGGTTAGTGATCACACTGATGAATTAAAATTACAAGTACTTCAAGATAAAAATGATCCCACTTACAGGACAGATTCCTAGAGTGGGAAATGAAGTGTGATTTCCAAGGGTAGAGAAGGAGGGGACAGGGAGATGCTTATTCAAGGCTGTGATATTCCTCCTTGATGTTTGATAATGTTCTGGAATTACAGTTATAATATTTACAAACCCTTTTGAACACACTAAAAGATACTAAACTTCGCACTTCAAAAATGTGAATTTTATATTTTATAAATTCTATCTACAACTTTAATAAGAATTACAAAAAGAAAGAGAAAGAATTGAAGGGCACCTCTTTCAGAGACTGGATATAAAGTTTATTCAGAAACAGAGAACTCATACCACAAGGACTTTTGTGGGTCATCTTGATGCCATGGATTGAGAGATGCATTAATGGAACATTAAACTCTATGAACTGCAATAAGTGATTACGGAGTAGGTGCTGTGTGGAAGGCAGAGTGTTGCCTAGTGAAGAATGTTAGGTCTGATAGATGCTCTAGAGGGAAGATAGAAGCCATGAAAGACCCAGCTTGTCATGAGGTTGGGGAATTAGTGTTTTGGCTGTACCCATAGTGCTTTCTTGGTACTGTGAGTCAATGACTAGAGATGTGCCAAGGTCACTGCACCACTAGGTACTGATAGAAAAGGTCTTCATCCTGTTGTATAAATGATGCTCACTGAAATCAAACAAAGCTAATGAGCCATTCATAAATGCAAGGCAATAACAGAAAGCGGTAGCAATCTAGTGAGAATGCTGGCCCGAGTTGTAGGATACCCATCATGCATTGTGCAAGACCCATGACCAAAAAGGAGTTGTTGAACAAAGACTAGAAGGAAAGGGATCAGGTGACCTGGATGAAGAGATCATTAACACAAGCTGTAGTGACTTTGGCACTCTACTTTTTGCCCACACCAGAGGGAGCCTCTCTGGTAGAGAAACCCAAAATGGATTTAATGCTGTGGGGACTGTTTAAATAGATTCCTTAGCCACAGTGACATAGGCAAGTGTAGAAAGAACTCAGCAACTTGGGACCCTATTGGGCTTGATCTACATGTATTCCTTTCACAACAAAGCACTTAGCCTAGGACTCTACCTGCACTGACCTGTACACATAGCCCTAACCAAACAATGTGACTATTCACCATAATCTATAGTGCCCTGGTAACAGTTACTGGCCAAACACATCCTGGATCTAGACACAAAGGACCAATCTAGTAGAGACTGGATTTGGGTGCATGTACAATAAGGCAAACTATCTTTGAGTAACCAGGGAATTTCTCCTATTTACCATCTTATGGTTATGCATGATTGGACATGCATATGGTTAAAATCAGATGCATTGTGGGAAAAAAGATATGGATTGAATAAAGCTTACATAAGGCAAGCCCGTCCATCAAAACAGAAAACTACCTATAACTCACCCCTAGGAACTAACTTCTCCTCCTGAACTTTCAGAAGGCAGCCTTGGGTGGTAAGCAGAGGTTCTCCAGCTTCATGCTTGCTCAGGGGCTAGGGCTCCTTGCAGTTTCCATATCTATTCTGTATTCCCACGTTTCTGAATAAAATTCTTTGCAACTCTGTCTTTTGTAAGCATGTCTTCAATTCTTTGAACACACTGTCAAGACCCTGGAAAAATCAGATCCAGACAGAGACCACCAGTAACAATGGGACCCTATCATACCAGCTATTGCAGACTCTCAGAGGGAAAACGTTTGCTCCCATTTAGCCAATGGGCTTGTGCCTAGAATCACAGAGTTGTGTACTTGTGAACTGTTAAAACTGAAAAACAGGTATTTAGCACAATAAAAAAAATCAGCAAAATGAAAAGTGACATATCCAATCTTGTTTCTGGTGTAGTTTCTCAGTTTCCTTGAACTCAGGCTGTAGCTGTACTTTGCCCTAAGTGTTGGCAAGAGGAAGTCCTCCACTTCCTCTTCTAAGGCTCAGCTGATCATCCTTATAGTCACGTGGCTGCGTGCTGCTTCTCTGTGGTTGGAGCGGAGGTGCACCACAGAGGGAAAGGGCGGGAAACTAAGTGGATAAAGGCCCTTGGTGTCTGACTTACCCATGGTGTCCACTGTGTATCTGTACCTTCCTGTGTATTCTCCCCTCTGCCCCCTTTCCTGATGAGACAGATGCAGTGCTGTCTATTGTGAAAAACACAACTGTCACTCAATAATAATCCAAGAGACTTCTCATGGACCAATGTGGTGCAAAACCAAGGTCTTTATAGTCCCACTCTCTCTGACGTGAAATGGGTAGTCAAAGCATTACAGTCTTCCTGATGTCTGGGGTAGCCCCCATTCCAAACTCCCCATTGTAGTGAACATTCAGAACACAAAATAAAGAAAACAAAGATGTAGGCACTCCTGTCCAGCTTCCTGACATTGGAACTTGCTGACTGCAGAAGTGTGCACCTGGGTGTGGCCAGCAATGTCCTAGAAGCAGGCCAACTAAACCAATCAGTAACAGGATCCAAAAATGTCTGAAAGAACAAGATAAGCCTCTGGGTCATAAAGGCCCAGGCTCCAGGTGACTCAGCAGATGCTGTTTTCCAACATACCTCAACATACATGAGCCACATATGCGAGCAACAAGGTTCCAGTGACCACATGTGCCACCAGGATATCCTGGTCTTGCTTTGACCTTGGTAACTAACCATTGAGTATCTGGCACCCCCACCTTTGACCTTGGTAACCACTGAGTGTCTGGCACCCTGATCAGCCTGGCTAAGTACCACTGAGGCCTTGACCAGCTACCCTCTCCTCCTCAAGGAATTTCTGCTGCAGAGCGGCACCCAGTCACTGTTCTTTCCCCAGCAGTGGCTGTGGACCTGGCAGCTTGTTGTGCACTGGCCAATCAGACATAAGAGACCTGCTGTCTGTTGCGAGTGAGCTCTGCCTCTGGATAGGGGAGGCACCACTTAGAACTGCATTGGTAGGTTGGTAGGTTCATTTGTTGGGAGTTGTTTCCCATTCGCTGATGTGTGAAAAATATAACCATGCTTCAAAAAAACAAAAACAAAAACAAAACATGACTGTTTGCCTCTTTGTGATGGGGAAGTCGTGTTCAAAACACCAACTTATTTGCTGGGTTTATACTTAGCCTTAGTGTCGCAGTCTGAAGCCTCAGAGGCTTAACTAATGTGTATCCTGGGACAGGACTGTTTCCCTGCCCCATATGTGTGCCCAGTCATGTGTCAGCAGACTGTAGGGGTTCAACCCTAAGATAAACTGAAAAGATCCAGGCAAGCAGCAGCAGCTGGGAAGACAGGAGCCTAGGACCTCCTTATTTGAGATCTGGTACGTTTGTCTGGCTAAGGTACTCTCTTGTACTGGAAATAGGCTGTTCATATTTTATTTCTTACGTCTATCCTTTCTTTTCTTTCCTATATTTCTGATGCTTTAAGATGGGGGTGGGGGTGGGAGGGTTGCTGGCTCTGAAGAGACTGCTCTTTTGGGATTAGTCAATCCCTTGGAGAGTAGAGGACTTGTTCCAGAGTGGAGATTTGATATGAAAAAAAAAATCACTCTTGCATCAAGTCACAAATAAGTAGGGATATTGTGACTTATGAAATTCCAGCTAGCCAACCCCAACCCAGTTTGCCCTGGTACTGTAATCCTCATTCTCGGAATAAAGCCTCCTGCCCACATGCTGGGAGCCGCCTTGGTGTCCCCCTAGGTGGCTTTCCAGGGTGTGGTGTGTTTCTCCTCCTGGGAACTGTAACAGACTGCTTTTCTTAACCTGAGAAACAGCTACATTTCAACACAAAAGCAGCCCCACCTGCCTTGTCCCTAGTCTAAGGTACTGCCCTGGAGACACACACCTCTGAGCCTTGCTGTTTGAAAGCTCAGAGTCAGGAGCACAATGCCAGGCTGCGCTGCTTTCCCACATCTCCTGGAATCCTGTGTTACAGATGCAGGAAGGTCTAAAGGTGAGCTAAGGGCAAGAGAGCAGATGAATACCTGAAGAGAATGGATTGAAGTCGCCATGAAAAAGGGCTGCAGAAATCCATTCTCCCTCTCCCCTTCTCCTGCCCTTTGAAGAATTACACTCTGTCGGGTGGCAATACAAAGACCACCCCTCAGGATAGGGCCCAGAACTTCTCCCAACTGTAAGAAATTAAATTTCTGTTCTGTGTAAGTTACCCAGACTGAAGAACTCTGTTACAGCACAGAAAATAGATGAAGATGGGATGTCAATCTTGTAATAATAACCTTGGAGAACTCTTCATCCAGCTTACAAGTGGGTCACGTGTACCCATGAGTCCCTGGGCTCAAGCGCCCTGAGTATTCAAATTCTGCACATTTCTAGTTTTCCTTACATTGGCAGGTTGAGTCGTAATGGTCTGAAAACTGCATCTGCCTCTTGGTAAATGTTGCAAGAATGAATGTAGGCACAAACACAGGCGCTGCTCTTGGAAGAGAATGCTTGTTTCTCCTGGCTGTCGATAAGCAATACCTCCACACTTCATTCTGAGAAAACATGATTCAGTGGGATTGAAAAACTTCAGGCAGCTCACCTGTAGGTCTCTGTCTCTCTGTCTCTGTCTCTGTCTCTGTCTCACACACACATACAGAGAGAGAGAGAGAGAGAGAGAGAGAGAGAGAGAGAGAGAGAGAGAGAGAGAGAGCGAGCACAGAATAATGGTTCCTGTTAATTTGACATAATCTACAGTCACCTGGGAAGGGAGTCTCAATGACAGATTGCCTAGATCAGACTGGGGTGTGGGAGGTTTTCTTTTTAATTAGTTTAATTGAGATGGGAAGACCCATCCTGATGCATCCTAATGTGGACAGCAGCATTTCATGGGCTGGAACCTAAACTGTGTAAGAGGGAGAAAGCGGAAAAACACAGGCATTTTCTTTTTTATCTCGATTGCTGATGTGACTGACTAGTGTCCTTGAGTTCCTGCCTTGACTTCCTCACAATGGTTGTCTGTAAATTGGAGTCACCAGTCAAATAAACCCCTTCTCCCTTAAGTTGATTGTTAGGGTATTTAACCAGTCAACAGAATGAAACTAGAGCATGTAAGTACATACTCCAATATGTATACATAATACATTATAAAACATACAGTATATATAGTATATATACATATACCTGCATATATATAGTGTGTGTACACACATATATATTTTATATATGTATATATCTGTATAATATATGTGTATATCTGTATAATATATGTGTATATTGCAAATATATGTGTGCCTAATGTGTGATGACACCAGCACCACATGAAACCTTCCAGATCATTCTCTAGCCGGATTCTGCATCGCTACAGCTTCCATCATATTGTTGTGTGAGACTTGTTAGATATTCATGCTATGTCTAACCATAAACTACTATGAATAACATTCCTGCAAATATTCTGGGCATATTTTTAGAAGCTTAATTTTTCCTCATTAGATATTTTTACAGCTGATTCAAAGGATGTGATTAAGCAATTGACATATGTTAAAAGGTGATATTCTGGAATGATTTTGGCTTCATAAACTGCCACAGACAATATAGGAAAGTTGTCACAACTTCATCAACAGGAGTACTTACTACTTTGGTAGTAAAAACTAGCAATTACTGCAACAAGTACTCCTTGTTGTCCTTGTCTTTTGACTACCATTGGTAGAGTCTTCTCATAAACACAACATTTGCACTTGTTCTTTATGTTTTTTGAAACATAATTTTACTATCTAGCCCAAGGCTGGCACCTTACAGTCCCTCGGCCTCTACATCCAGCTGCATCATTTTCTACTGCAACTTATATTTCTTTATGGTCAGTTTATTGTTTTTTGCTATTTTGTTACACTTTTTACTTGAAAAGGAGTGTAACTCACACATGAGCACTATTGATAACTATAGCTTACATTTTCTTTTATTTGAACTCTAAAATACCACCATAAAAACAATCCAAATTCCCTTCTTTCTCTGTGTTCCTTTCATTATCCTGTGCTCTGTTTGCATAGAGGTAGCTCCCTCCACAGGTTTGATGAACATACTTTCAACCTAGTTTTACCTTTATATACTGCCTATGAACCATTATAATATAGAATTTATGGAGGTGTTTTAATATGTAACATATTATATACATGTTTAAGTAATATTAGATCTGTGTATCATCTACTGCTCATATTTTTATTCATACTATGTATACATTTAGCTCTGCTCATCTTGATATAGCTATACATGTGTTAAATTCCTTTGAAATTATGTTTATAAATATTGATCAAAACATGATGCCACATTTTGCTAGACAAAGACACATGGTTTAGAATAAATACTTTGAATATTTGATAATGACATCATGACTGAGATGGACATTATTTTCAGATTAATTTCCCCTCTCACTGTTCTTAATGCAGAAGATATTTCCACATGCATCTGACAGTACAGAGTACTATAACTTACTTTCTTATTTAAAGGTGAAAATTATGTTTGATTTTTATTATTTTCCATCATTCAGTTGATAAAACTTGAGCAATCTTTCTAATGCTTATTGACTTTCTGTCTCTTGTGAATTTCTACTCATATTTTTTGCTCATTTTTTCCAAGAAGCTTATCATTTTTTTATTTTCTATATAATCAACAGATTGTGAGAACAGGACTCAATTTTTGTTCTAGCCTTCATTTTGTTTTATAATTTCTAGGGGATATTTTCAGTGCACATTAAAATCTTACTTCTTATGCGAATATGCTGTTATTTTCTTGGGTTTTGCCAATGCTTCCATGTCTATTGTACATGCGTGATGTAGGAGTGGAGTCAACTTTGCTGCAGAGATACTTTGAGGCAAAGACTAAGGTTGAGAGAACTCACACTGTACACATTTGCTGTTAGCTGCATAGATGGCAAAATCTCCATTTATGTTGAATAATATTTAGACTGGAGCAATACCTCTAATTTAAAAAATGTCTGTATATGAAGATGTTCAGATACATGAGCTTCAAACCCTGGAACTACTTCACTATTCCTTGGGATAAACCTAAATTACGGGAAGACAGCTCCTTGTCCATCACAGTATTTGAGTGTTTGTTTCGGGACTTTATGTCAAAGAACAAAGCAAAGGGCTATTTAGAAATATCACCACTAAGTCTAGACTGGAGAGTCTAGATCTTGTCCTGTCCTCAAGTTCGTTCTTGTGTGATGGTGCTGAGAGGCGCGACCTCTGAGGGCTAACTGGGTCTTAATGAGGTCATGGAGGTCAAGCACTAGCGACAGAGTTAGTGACCTGATGAGAGGAGGAAGGGACACAAGATCTCTCTCTCCATGCATGTAGCAATGAAAGGCCACGTGGAGCTAGGAAGAGACCCCCACACACCCTGACACTGGCTGAGCTGACTCCAGATCTCAGGGTTAGACTCAGAGATGAGGTTTAAACACTTCCATCCCCCAGCCTCTGGTATTTGTTAGCGTAGCTCAAAGAGAACAAGAGACCATCTAAGTGGTGAAACAGCTTCAGATCCTGTGCAGGGGAACTCTGCAATGATTCACAGTTAGTCCCCACAGCAGAAGTCTTGAAAAGCCATTAGCTGGGTATAACTTTCTTCAGTGCCCTGCATTTTCTGCATTTGGTGTTGGATACACTCTTTAAGCTGAATAGTTGGAGCAATTGTGTTGTGATTTATGTAGCATTCAGAATTTCATACGATCAAACTCTAAGCTAAAGCAAAGCTTCACAGAAAGCAATAACATGTATGTACACATACCCATTCATATAAAAAGTCATTTCTTCATACAAATATACCTCTACTGCAGTCGTGCACATATAAACACCCACAAATGCATGTAGAATGAATTCTGACATGTGCCAAGCACCATTCTAAGCAATGCAATGAACTGATTTCCTCAGTCCTCATAACACCATATTAGAAACTCCCTTGTCAGCGTTACAACTTAGTGAATTGACGGTAAATAACTTTCCAAGCTCACGAAACTGATGTGTAGTGTGTTAACATCTGGGCTCTCTCTCCCCATCCTCATCTTAGTTCCTTAGTTGATACCACCATTGCATTCTCATGGAAAATTTAAGAATCCTTCCAAAGAAAAATATCCAGGGGTTTCATTAATTAAAATTTCACTTCAAATAGCAAGTGTCACAGTCAACTTAGTGCATGATTTGAAATCAGAGAGATATGGGAATGATTTTGAATTCAAACTAGTAAAAAAAAAGTGACATTCATACCCGAGTTTATGTTTCCAACATTATGAGGGTGCACTGGAGAGGTAACAGCATACAAGACTTGTATCATGCCTGGCACACAGTTAGTCTGTGGTTCCAAAGCCTCGACCTATGTGACGAATAGAAAATGTGCAACATAATGTTTAAGGATGGACTGTGGACCACATTCCCACTTCTGCCCCTGTCAGTTCTGTGACCTTAGCCACACCCCTGAGCTATTTCATGCTTCAGGTTTCCTATGCAGATAAAAGAAAAGTCTGAAAACTAGCTAGCTCATCCAATGGAAATTGAGTAAGTTATTGTTCTCAGTGTTTTAAATAGTGCCTCTTGCCGGCCGGTGGTGGCGCATGCCTTTAAGCCCAGCACTCGGGAGGCAGAGCCAGGTGGGTCTCAGTGAGTTCAAGGCCAGCCTGGTCTACAGAGCGAGATCTAGGACAAGCACCAAAACTACAAAGAGAAACCCTGTCTCAAAAAAAAACAAAAACAAATAGTGCCTCTCACCTAGAGATCACTAAGTTGGCATCTTATACAGCCTATGTTAAAGATAAAACTCTACATTCATGGGTTCATTTTCCATTCATACATGAATGCTAGAAGCTAGGTACTTTATAAGAAAAGAGTCTGTTGAGTAGGCTGCAAGTCTCAATCCAGCAGTACTGCTCACCCTGGACCCTGGTGTTGGCCCCTGGATGCTTCACATCATAGCAGGAGTGTGTACAAGCGAAAGACATTTAATAGGAACACAGGAAGCTATAGCAGTGGGGGGATGGTAATGGGGTGGGGGTGGGGAAACTCTGGGATCGGCCTGCCTCCTTTATAATAACTCCACTCTTGTGAGTATCAGATTGATGCAAGGGCAGTCAGTGTTCCTCAAGGAACTA
Organism: Peromyscus eremicus; assembly: GCF_949786415.1. Lineage (NCBI taxonomy): Eukaryota > Metazoa > Chordata > Mammalia > Rodentia > Cricetidae > Peromyscus > Peromyscus eremicus. The sequence continues at coordinate 47,972,376 of NC_081423.1, forward strand.
CTTGCCACTAGGACCCACTTCTTAACGTCCCAGTACCTCAAATTTGCCACATAAGGAGAAAACTTCCAGACATAAACTCCTGGGAACAAATCATATTCAATTTATAGCAAGAAATCCCCACTGGCTAAAATACTTTTGTTATTTTACAGATTCAATTAGCTTAAGCTTACAGCTTTAATTTAGCCTGATAATTAGTTTGCAATTGAGGCATCCAGAATTGCTCTCTTCCCCTGAAGATGCCATTTCTCATCGAGACCCACTGTTGAGCGGTGCCCAGTGAGAAAACAAATGGGTTTCTATGGCCCGTTTCCCTAACGATTGATCATTTGGTCCCAGGAAAGAATCCAAACAGTTTTATAATTGTCTACTTTGATTGGAAGGAATAATAGTCTTCCCCAAGTCCACCAGGGCTTCCTGGCAGGTCTGAACATGAGGAGCTACCAGAAAGCCAAAGAGAAGCAAAAGACTCAATCATCTGAAACCAAACTGTTCTGTCTGTTTAAGCACATAGCAGAACCTCAGAAACTATACACACAGAAATTATGAATGGGTCCATAGCACAGGGTTATTAATGAAAACCTCTGTCTGAATATCACTAGGGGGACAGAATAGATCTCTGTGATTACCTCTCTGTCTTAGTTTGGGAGACTATTGCTGTGATGTAATACCATTACAAAATGCAAATTGGGAAGGAAAGGGTTTATTTCACTTACATTTCCACAGCACTGTTCACCATCAAAGAAGTCAGGACAGGGACTCAAATGGGACAGGGACTTGGAGGCAGGAGCTGATGCAGAGGCCATGGAGGGGTACTGTTTACTGGCTTGCTCCTCATGGCTTGCTCAGCCTGCTTGGTTATAGAATCCAGGACCACCAGCCCAGGGATGGCCCCTACAATGGGCTGGGCCCTCCCCATCAATCACTAATTAAGAAAATGTTCTACAGCCAGACCTTATGGAGATATTTTCTCACATGAGGTTCCCTACTTTTAGGTAACTCTAGCTTGTTCAAATTAGCATAAAGCTAGTCTCCAACCCCCTCCTAATTTGTGTAACAGAACATTGTGTGTTTGCTCTGTTGTGGATTGTCTCAGTGATAAAAAGCACTTTTTCACAGCTAGAAGACCCAAGCTGAGCCCACTGTAGGCTGTAGGCATTCCTTGATGTCTTTGATTCACACATGTTCAATGACAACTATAATAATTTCTGTTCTGACTTTACAGGGTTATTGAAAATTAAATAATAGGTGCAGAAGAGGATAATTGATGTAGGAAGCAATTCATTACTTAAATGCAAATTATGCTAAGACTCACTTAATTCCATTTGTAAATAAGCAATAAAGTGTAAACAGATTGAAGCTGAGTGAATGGCTCTCTATAACATCTCTCCTTTGTAAAATGTATATCGCTGGAAACATTGGCAAGTCAAACCAAAACAAAACAAAAACCTGCCCATCAGTCATTCTACCACATAGAGTTAGTCCCTGCTTGGTAATTTAGTACAGAAACAGGGAGGGTTTGTGATTCGGAGACCTCAAGACACTGTAGGTATTCCTCTGACCTGGAATTGAATGTATAGATCATTTGTAGGGAAATGAAAGAGAGTGGAGAATCTGGGATACCATTCAAAGGGATTAAACTCATCTAAAAAGAAAAAATTAACAAGAATTTGGATCAGAAAGTGCAGAGAAAAAAAAAGAAAAGAGAAAGAATGAAGACTAGGGTGTAAGGGAGGATTATGTTTCACCTTAGTTAGGTTACCGTGTCCAGTTGTCCAGTCAGAGTTAGAATGGAAGATGTTTAAAGATGGGCACAGATAGATACTTGATCGGTAGCTAGAAGATAAGTGGTAGGGAATAGATAGATAGATAGATAGATAGATAGATAGATAGATAGATAGATAGATAGACAGATAGATGACAGAAGATAATAAATGATAGATGACAGATGGGTAATTGATCGTCGATGGCTTAAGACCTGAGTAGAGAAGATTTCTCTTTGTAATATGGATAGACCTCTCGAATCACAGGAAGATATTAAGGGCAAAGAATGAGGGATGGGAAAATGGCACAATCCTTAAGAGTACATACTTCTCTTCCAGAGGACAAGAGTTTGGTTCCCAGAAACCATGTTGAATGGCTCTACAGCTGCTTGTAACCCCAGCTCCAGGGTATCTGAGGTCCTCTACTGATCTTCATATGCACATATCAATACATTGACACTCACATATACACATAAGTAAAAACTGAAAAAAATAATAAAAAAGTGGTTTAAATAAAACAAGCAAAGGGCAATGTGTCTGTAACTCCTTCGGGTGACTGCTACCTAGCAACTCCATCTGAGTTCCAGCATGCTGTCCTACCCAGCAGCCTTCAGGTCCCAGCATGCCATCCTGCCCTGTAACATGCCATCCTGTTCTGCACACTTCAGTTTCCAGCATGCTGTCCTGCCTTGCAGACTTCAGGTGCCAGCATGCTGTCCTGTCCTGTAGCATACTATCCTGCCCTGCAGACTTCAGGTCCCAGTATGCTGTCCTGCTCTGCAAACTTCAGATCCCTCCCAGCTCCCATAATTGTGAGCCAACTCTTTAAAATAACCTCCCTGATAATAGATCTCATCCTTCTTGCTCTCTCTTGTCTACATATGGCTAATGGGCTGTGTGCAAATGTGCTACAGTGGAGGGATCAGGGCAAGCGAGGCACTCTCTCGCTCCACTTGGTTTACTATAACAAAACAATCCAAGTCAAGTAACTTACAGACTACAAAAATGTAGCACGAATCTTAGAAGGTCTTATTAATAAAAAAAAAAAAAAAAAAAAAAAAAAACTCGGGGCCAGGAATTGGGGTAAACACTGAATGATCAGAGAAACAGAACAAGCCACAGCTTCCTCGCCTCACCAATTCCTCAGGTGATCCTATTTCCTCAGACTGGATGCCTCTGAGTCCTCATCCAGAAGTAATCTCAGCTGAACTGCTTCTCAAAGCCTGAAGCTTAACTAGCTAAAAGCTTCTAGTTCCTGGTCTTCACGCTTTGTATACCTTTCTGCTTTCTGCCATCACTCCCTGGGATTAAAGGCTCACTTTCTGGGATTAAAGGCATGAGTCACCGTGCTTGGCTATATCCTTGAACACACAGAGATCCAGTTAGACCTCTGCCTCTGGAATGCTAGGATTAAAGGCGTGTGCTACCACTGCCTATCCTCTATGTTTAATATGGTGGATGATCTGTCCTCTGACCCCAGATAAGTTTATTAGCATGCACAATATTTTGGGGAACACAATACCACCACACAAAAATAGTTCTCCGAGTTCTGAAGACTGGGATGTCCCAGATCAAGGTGGGCTGGTTTCTCTCTCTCTGTCTTCAGAGAGTAGAAGGGGATAGGCAGGTGCTTGGGACCTATTTTACAAAGGTACTGATTCTTTTTGTGAGGGTTTCCCCTTATGACCCAATTACTCCCCAAAGATGATAGTTCCTAGGACCCTTGGCTAGGGACCAGGTTACAACATCTGAGTTTGGGGAAAATTACACCACAGGAGTGTTTGTTTGTTTGTTTAGAGGAGGTTATTGTTCATTTGTTTGTTTTTAAGACAGGGTCTCCTATAGCCTAGGCTGGTCTTGAACTCACTATGTAGCTAAAGCTGACCTTGAGCTCCCAACCTGTCTCTACTTCTAAAGTTCTGAATATCAGGAATGAACTACTGACCACTGACCCTCAGCGGGGAGCACTGATTTAAACACTTGACGGGATACGCTGTTCCACCTCTAGGGTGGCTTTGGGTGAAGACACTTAGAGAGTTCATTAGGAAGGAAGGAACACAGAGGATTCCCTTCAAAGCCTGAAGTCCCAGGGATGCTGGGAAGGTTTTTAAACTTCCTGTCAGACACAGGGGAGTGGGTGTTAGCCAACTTCAGGCCAATCTGAGGAGCATAATTGAAGGGACTCTGGGAGGAGACTCATGTCCCTGCCCTTTGTTCTTGGACGGTTTAGGCTGCAGGCTACAGGGGTCACGTTGCTAACCCTCAGTCCCGAAGCTGAACATGAGAGATTCGTGGTACCAGACTTCATTACCGCTCAGCTGGACTTCCTTAGCTCATCGTCTTTCAGCTTTCTGATGGTCTTCACTGTCTTTCACATAAATAAATATTTGCTGGATTGAAGGGGTGTGTGTATATAAGCACAGTTTATTTGCTTTTTCTTGTACTTCCGAAGGCTTCAATTTGGCTCAGATCTTCACAGTAATGGGAAAGAAGATGGTGGCCACCCTTGTGCAGCTAGCTTTACAGACATCTCATCAGCCCCTAGATGTGACATTCCTTGGTGAAAAGATAAGCACATTCCGATGTGCTTGCCACACACTGCCAAATGCCCTTCAGAAATCTACCAGTTTGTATACAGCCACCAGTGACATACAAGAAGGTCCATTTTCTGTGCTCTGCCCAGCACTGGTAGTCTTTAAAAAGAACTAGCAGATCTAAAGACCCTGTTAGTTTGGGACAAAAAGCAATATTAAATTGTTGTGATTTTTATCTCTTTGGCCACTAGCATAGCTGAGAGTATTTGAATGTGTTTGTGTGCATTCCTATGCCTCCATTAGTGATTTGCCACCATGGTTTATGTCTGAGTCCGTAAGTTCCTCTATAATTTTATATTTCTTATAGATTAATAAGAGCTCAATTACTGAGGATAGCAACATGCTTTCATTAGTTCTTAAAAATGTTGTCTTATGGGCAATTTAGTCTTTCATCCATTCTATAATTCAGTTAGATGTTATTTCCCAAAGGACTTCATATTGGGGAATTAATTCTTTTCTCGTATTAAACAAACATAATTCATTGAAAAAATGCTTTATTCAAATAATTTTATCTATCACTATAATTTTATGGTGTTAGAGAGATGGCTCAGCAGTTAAGAGCACTGGCTGCTCTTGCAGAGGCCCCAGGTTGGGTTCCCAATACCCACATGGTGACTCACAACTGTTTGTAACTCTAGTTTCAGGGGATTTGGTGCCCTCTTCTGGCTTCTAGGTGCACTGCATGCATGTGGTGTACATACTTTCAGGTAAACAATCATGCACATAAAACATAAATAAAAATACTCTTTCATATATGTGAAGCCTATTTTCCTGGAATGGTTAATGCTGCACTTCTGTGAGTGCCACAGGTTTGTGACAAGTAACATGCAGAGCACACACTGATGGAAGTAATTTTGTTCTCATATTCTTAATCCTTTTCTCTTGGACTTTAAAAAGATTGTGTGAAACTTTAAAAACTAATTCCAAAGAAACATTTCTTGAACTATTGTTAAATTTTTGACCAACCAGGAGGGGAACTGAAATGTTTACATCATTTTTGTCTTACCTGAGATACTTTTGACTTAAAAATACTTTTGACATTGCTGCCAATGCCTGATAACCTGAGTCCTGTCCCTGGAAACTGCAGGATGGAAGGAGAGAACTAATACCCACAAATTGATCTCTGACCTACAAACACATACAAGCACACACACACTCACACCCACAGGCACACAGACATGCATTCACCATGGCATCCACACACTCACATACACAATAAATAAATAAATACAGTAGACATTTTTAAAGTATTTTCTACTGCTCACCAGAGTTCTGTAGCTTTGGCCTTGTGATCACACATGCTTCCTTTCAGCAGACCTGAATGCTGTAATGTTTTTCAGCGTATTTTGTTGTATTTTAGTTGATCATTCCTGAACACATGAAGGTGCTTTTTTGCATAACTTCATTTTCAATTCCATTTTGTATATTCTCTTGATAACTAACTTATTTCCTTATTATAATGTCTACTTTCCAGAGGAAAGCATTCCAACACAGTCAGGATTTACCTTCCTTTTCCAATAATGCCCATTTTATTTTTCTTGACTTACTAAATTAGCATGAACGTTGAGATGAAATTAGATTATGACAGCCAGTGCATGCTCCTTGTTCCTCATCTCAGTAAGCATGCCTACACTATCCCACCACTAAATAGATTTGGATGTGGATTCCCAAAGCATTTTGAGGTAGCAGTTATGCTGAATAAGTGCCTTCTATCTTAGGCTCCATACTCTCAGTTCTGAAACTTAAAGAGAAAGGAAATAAAATGAGGGAAGGCCAAGTTCAGTGTTCAGTGTCACTAAAGGAGTTGTTAGACATTCTGCTCAGAAACAAGTGTGCCAGGGTGCACAATCGATTATTCAACTTTTGATCTAGATCCAACACTCAAATGACATGTCGGTCCCCAACCTTCTCCTCCAAGTGAGAACATACACAATGTTTGCTGAAAACAGAATATGGCAAGCTTAAGAGAAACCAACATGTAGGCAACACCCACCACCACCACCACCAGCAGCAGCACCACCACCATCACCACCACCACCACATATATCCATTGCCTTCTGGGGCTGGTGCCAATCAAATTCTAGAATTCTTGAAGCTCTCATTTGAAGATTCTATGATCAGGAAATCCAGATGAGTCCTACACATCAGTATGAGAAGTGGATAGCAGTTGAGAAGTGGATATTGAAGTAACGACTCTGGAGAGTTGTCAGAACGCATCCACTGAGTCGTCTGATAGTGACTGTAGAATGCAGGAAAAACAAACGCCTGTGGGGTGTTCCATGTGAAAAAGCAAATGAGGACATCACGTGAACCCCCATCCCAAACTGTCGCGTGGAAGACTTCACTCCAAACAAGGAGGCAACTGCTTTTTGTAAAGGATTTGACTGGCAATGGAAGAACCTCCAAGTTCATGCTGAGGTCCACACAACTCAGAGCATGTTAACCTTTGAACAAGACTGAGAGAGAGAAAGAGAGAGAGAGAGAGAGAGAGAGAGAGAGAGAGAGAGAGAGAGAGAGAGAGCAGGCCTCAGAGCTAAATCACCAACAGAGGAGAGAAAAACAGAACTACAAGATAGTAGTCATGAACATAGACTGCAACACCAAACACATTTTAGTCAGAAAAAAAATGCATTCCTTTTTAAAGTATAATTCATGGCTTTTAGACCAACTGGATTCTGACTGGGACAAAATGACTAATGCTATCTTCTTTTTCCCTTCAATTTCCCTTTCTGTATACATAAAAATAGAGAAGAGAGAGGGAGAAGGAAGGAGGGAGGGGAGGATGGAAGGAGGAAGGGAGGCCAGAGAGAGAGAGAGAGAGAGAGAGAGAGAGAGAGAGAGAGAGAGAGAGAACACCGAGAAAATCCCAAACAAGTGACAAACAGAGTCAGTTTGGCTCATAGCTCGAGACTGGGAACAAAGATAAACTAAATTGATAGCTTTCAAATGTTAATGGGGTTTGTCACCTCCTAGAGTGTGCAAATTGAAGACATCTGTCAGGTCTAAAATAAATTCCAAAAATCCCAAACTAATTGCCTCATATACACAATGCAAAACCTCGGAATTCCATGAAAAAACAAACCTTCATTGGGAAAATAACCCTTCTACAATTATGATAAAAGCAGACTTGTCAATGAGCCAGCACTTAATACAGAAGGATTATTTTGAAATAAACTTCTTCAGAGCTCATTAGAATTGGAAAGAACTGTGGAAAGACATCCCTCTACCCATGTCCTGAAGTATGTGAAGGAGCTTAGCTGAATCAAATGCAAGGTTACAGCTCGAATCTCTGTTGACTTTTTGAAATTACATTCATTTGTAACACAGAGAAAATAATGTGGGGCTATGTGGAGTCTAGCCTCTGGGGGGAAAAGTAGGAAAAGAGTAAAATTATTCCCATAGGAAGTCCTGGTGAATCATATCATACATAGCATCTTGTATCTCTGAAGAGGAATTCTTTTTCTTTGCTTATCCTAAAAGGGAGTCTCAGGCCTCTAAGATGGCTCTGTGGGTAAAGATGCCTGCTTCCAAGCCTGGTACCCCAATCCTTTACAAACAAAAGACAGTTATAAAGCAATATCTTTACAGTTCGTCAGAGCATCGGGTTTCAGCAAAGCAGGGAAGTCTCTGTTGCACGCTCCAGATGCTATCTGATGACTTCTGAAGTTTGTGCATTGGTGGACGCTATGGGAGTTAGGTTAACACACAGGAAAGTTTCGAATAAAAGGAGTGAGGATGTCAGTTAGACACAGAGGCTTGTGGCCAGTGGTTATCAAGGGAACTGAAGACAGCCCACTTTCAATCTGTAATGTTTCAACTCTCCACAATAGTAGAAGTCCTCAACAGTCAATAACTAATTTGTAGACTCTCCAACACAATTATGGGTGTGTGCAAGGGTATACACACGTACGTGTGTGTGTGTGTGTGTGTGTGTGTGTGTGTGTGTGTGTGTGTGTGTAACTTCAGTTCATATGCACAAGCATTATCAAAATCTTTTCTGGAAAGTGTGCCAATTTATACTTTACTGTGGCATTGCACAAAAGAGAGAAAATGGGGGGAGGGAGAGAGAATTTGTAAGACCTTTGCTTTACAGAATTTGTCGCCACCAGCAAATAGGACTATACTTGAAAAAGGTTAGGGAAAACTTAGAGGAACAAGAAAATAAATTGACTTTTATGCAGTTAAGGTGGGGCGTGGCCCTAGTTCACTTTCTGTTGCTGATAAAACATAGACTGAAAATCACCTTGGGAAAGGTTTACAGGGTATAGTCCATCATCCAGGGATGCCAAGGCAGAAACTGAAGGAGAAACCACTCAGGAATGGTATACTAGCTTACTCCTCCTGGCATTCTCAGCTTTCTTTCTCACATACCCCAGGCCCACCCATCTAGGGATGGCTCTACCCACAGTGTGCTGGACCCTCCCACATAAACTAGCAATTAAGAAAATGCCTTATAGACATGGTCCCAGGCCAGTCTCATCTGGGCAATTCTTCAGTTGAGGTTCCTGCTGTGGATTATGCTCATTGTTAATAAAAAACTGATTGGCCAAAAGCTGGGAAAGAAGAGATTGATGAGACAGCCCGATGCAGAGAGAATGATGGGAGGAGGGAGGGCAGAGTCAGAAGCATCAGGGGAGATACCAGCCAGCCAACAAGAAAGCAGGACATGTAGAAATGAGATAACAAGCTACAAGCTATGTGGCAATACATAGACTAATAGAAATTGGTTCACTTAAATGTAAGAGTTAGCTAGTAACAAGCCTGAGCTATCAGCCAACCATTTATAAGTAATATTAAGCCTCTGAGTGATTATTTGAGGCAGGCTGAGGAACAGGAAAACTGCCTACAGGTTGCTTCTCCCCAGGTGAGTACAGTTTGCGTCAAGTTGACAAACACTAGCAGCAAAGGTGTGGGATCCTGGTGTCCTTGGTATGACTGAGTGAAGGACATGGGTTCTACAGAAAGCTGAGCATGATTAGATTCTGCTTTGGGCTGACGTGTGGTTTTCTTCACCCCTGTCTGTTAGATGACTTCTCCTACAGCAGCAGAGCTACCTTTCCAACAACCGCTAGTCTTATGTCTTCTAACTGCCTTCTTCAGAAAAGGAAATACTGTCCCTCTGTGTCATCAAGAGGCCTCAGGGAAGCACTCTGGGTGCCTTAACTGAGTTTACCACCCTTTACCCCAAACCATCATATTCACTATAGAAGGAAATGCATGTCCACACAATAGAGTCAAGTGTATGTAGACATAGCAAAAGAAGAGGGTGATGACTCCCAGGAGTTAGAAGGGCTGCCAGGCATTTAATTTTTATTAATATTAATTAATAAATATTAATATAATAAATAATAAATTAATTAAATATCAATTAATAAATAAAATCTGTCATTTTTTATTCCATTCACCAACTATCAGAAGCAAATAGAATGGAAACTGGAAAAGAAAATGTTGGGATCAATAGCTTCACTTTCCTTTCTTCACTGGGAGGGGTCAAGAGCAATGGGAGCTATCATCTATACCCCTGCTACAAGTGGGACCTAAGCTTCACTCAGCAGAAATGATCCAGCTGAGCTGGAAAACCTTCTAAGGGGATCTGGATCTCTGGCTCATTGTTCTAGTTCTAAACCTTGCTTTGTGTCTACTATAAGCCAAACTCTGTCAGTCTCTGTACATTCTTGCAGAAATCACCACTGCATCTGCACCTGATCCCATACCCAAGACAAATGGCAATTTTAGAAGTGGCCAAGGTGAAAAATTTGCACCCAGGAGTACAAACAGTCCTACGAAAGCTTTTAAGGGCAATAATGTCTCTGTCTCTCTATCCTCTTCTCCAACTTCATTTTGGTCCCAGCTCTAAGGCATATATATAAAATCTTGCAGAAAAGCCCCCTCTCATTCCCTGATGGAACTTCATCTCCTCCTCCTAGAATCTGTTTGTTGCCTTATCCCCCACTCTCAGCATATTTGGGTTAAGTGGCTACTTCAGGGAGTTCTCACGTACCTCCCATAACAAAAATTATTTCTCATCATCTCAACCTGTGGCTCTGACTTAGTACCGACCCCATGAGCTCACTGTGTGCTCAGCCACATGTGTAGACTAAACATCTCTTGCACTGGATAATCTTTAGTAAGCATTCATCCCTGCTGAACGCTGCCTCCAATGTGTGCTCCATGATACCCTTCCCCCATTATCCTTGTCTGTCTACAGTTTGACATCTATCAGATACTGCCAAATTCTGTCTTGAGTTATCAACAGGGCCCTTTAGCTTTTCAAACTCTTTCAAGATGACCTCAGACATAGTCTTACTTGGTGAGAACTCTCATTCTGGGCTGGTCACAGAATCAAATGCTTATGTATATAGGGTAGATCACAGACTGTCTAATTATGTCTGGTGGTAGCTATGCAGTTATACCATCAAGCAGCTAATATTAGAATCAGGCCTGTTATTTTTATTCTTTCAAACATGATAATCCCGGTGAGGTATGAAAAGCCACTTTCCTGGTCATGTGGCTCCTTCTCTAAAGTCTCTGATGTATTCGTCTCTGTAGATTATCTCTCCTGGATCTCACACTGATCTCAACCAAATTTGATTGTTTGTTTCAGTATTTTCAGTTTCTAATCAATCTGTGGTACTACATACATACATCTACATACATACTACATACATCTCCAAGTTCTGGTAGTGATATCTCAGAATCACTCATATTACCATTCAGAAGGCAAAGAAAATGTGGTTATTTATTCTTTCAGATAGATGAAAAACCTTCCTAAAAAAGATCTATCCACTGGGTAGCAGAATAATTTGATGGTGTTAAAATGTGAATTGCCGCTGTTTTGAAGATGGTGATAATGATGATGGGGTGAAAATGCTGGTGATGGTGAAGATGCTCCTGCTGATGGAGGTGGCGGTGGTGACGACAATGGGATGATGAACATGATGATGATGATGATGATGGTGATGATGATGGTGATGGTGGTAGAGATGATGATGAAAATGGTGATGGTGATGATGATGATGATGATGATGGTGTTGATGATGGTGATGGTGGTAGAGATGATGATGAAAATGATGGTGATGATGATGGTGATGGTGGTAGAGATGATGATGAAAATGGTGATGGTGATGATGATGATGATGATGATGATGATGATGGTGTTGATGATGGTGATGGTGATAGAGATGATGATGAAAATGATGGTGATGATGATGGTGATGGTGGTAGTGATCATGATAAAAATGATGATGATGGTGATGGTGGTAGTGATCATGATGAAAATGATGATGATGATGATGATGATGATGGTGATGGTGGTGATGGTGATGGTGGTAATGATGATGATAGTGGTGGTGCTGATGATGGTGGTGATTATGATTATAATGATGAAGATGGTAGGTGGCCTCAATTCGTCTCTGAAAAGATATACACTAGCAGACCAGATTATAAAACGATAACAAAAACTATATGTTGTCTCCAAGAAACACACATAACCACTGATGGTACCCAAAACCTTAATAGATTTTTTTCCCAACAGATGAAAAAAAAACTACCAAGCAAATGGAAAATGTAAGCAAGCTGGTATAGCTACCCTTAGACAAAATAGAGAACTCAAAAGAGAAAAAAGGAGACATTACGTATTTATAAAGGAACAATTCATTAAGAAGATATAACAATTGTAAACCTTTGTGAACCAAATACTATAGTCCCCAATTTCATAAAATAAACACTAAAAGACATAAAAGACCATATAGGTTCTGACACAGTAATAGTAAATGAATTCAATATCCACCTCTAAAATTTAGATAGGTCTTCCAAACTAAAGGCAAATAGTGAAATTTTAGAGCTAAAATATACTGTGGATGAACTAGCTTAGCAGATATATACTGACTATTCCATCCAACATGTGGAACCAAAAAAGACCATGAATAGCCAAAGTGCTAAGGAGTAAGAACAATGCTGGAGGTATTATAACACCCAACCTCAAATTATACTATGGAACTATAGTGATAAAGTCAACATGGTGCTGGTTTAAAAACAGATAGACTGATGAACTAGTATAGAGGAGCCAGAGTTCAGACAAGGGGTTGAGATCCAAAACTGACAAAGAATTGTAGAAATTAAACACCGAGAGAATAAACCTGCCAAATCAACAAAAATACACAGTGAGGGGAAACATATTTTCTGTTGATGGAGATGCAAGTTAATGTAGGCAATGTGGAAATAGGTTTGTAAGTTTCTCAAAGCAGTACAAAAACAAGTACCATATGACACAGCTATTTCATTCCTGGGTATTACCCAGAGAACTCCACATCCTACCATAAAGATATCTAAATTCCCATGTTTATTGCTGCTTTACTCACTAGAACAAAGAACTGGAATCATCCTTATTGTCCATCAACATATGAATGGATGACAAAAATTTGTTATAGATGTCTCTTAGTGTTACCACTGCTGTGATGAAACACCATGACCAAAGCAAGTTGGGGAGGGAAAGATTTATTTGGGTTACACTTCCACATCACTGTTCATCATGAAAGGGATCAGGACAGGAACTTAAACAGGGCAGGAACCTGGAGGCAGGAGCTGATGCAGAGGCTGTGGAGGGGTGCTGCTTACTGGATTGCTCTTCATGACCTGCTCACCCTGATTTTTTATAGAACCCAGGACCACCAGCCCAGGGATGGGACCACCCACAATGGGCTGGTCCCTCCCCCATCAACCCAGCAATCACAAATTAAGAAAATGATCTATAGCAGCAGTTGTCAACCTGGGGAGTCAGATAACCCTTTCACATGGGTTGTCTAAGACTATTGGAAAACACAGATATTTACATTATGATTCATGACAGTAGCAAAATTACAGTTATTGAAACAGTAATGAAAATAATTTTATGGTTGGGGAGGTCACCACAACATGAGGAGCTGTATTAAAGGCTCACAACATTAGGAAAGTTGAGAACTATTGCTCTCCAGGCCTCCCTCCAGCCAGATCTTATGGAGGCATTTTCTCAGTTGAGGTTCCCTCCTCTCAGTTGACCATAACTTGTGTCGTGTTGTCATGAAATTAGCCAGCACAATATGTAAAATGCACTACAACACATCTCAAAAGAAAACTGAAATTTGAAACTTGCCAGAAAGTGGATATATTTAGAATGTCTAATATTAAGTAAGGTCACACAATCTTAGGAAGAAAAGCTGCATATTCCCTGTCATCGGCAGAGTCTAGGCAAATATACATATATATACATACATATATATATATATGTGTGTGTGTGTGTGTGTGTGTGTGTGTGTGTGTGTGTGTATGTGTGTGTGCAAACAAATGTCAGTGTAACATGAAGAAAGGAGAAGAAGGGCTAAATATAAGGGGATGAGAAGGACTGAACACAGGTGATGGACATGAATTATGAAAGAGGATATAAAGTCAACTGTTTTTCCAGTTCTATTTCTGTCGTGGATTTTGGGGGTTTGATGGTGGGTAAGCACATGAAACATACTCAATGCTGAAAACACAAAATGTAATATGAAGCTCCACATCTTCCATTCCAAATGCCTACTAACTACGCAGTAGTTTTGGTGTGTGATGTTTTGTTTATTTGTCTTTTTTTTTTCTAGTAAAGTTTATAAAATTAAAAAGAATATCAATGTTATTCTCTATGTGTTTTTTAAAAACATGCTTTGTTTAAATTATGCAAGACAAATTGTGTTTTGGGTCCAGGTGTTTAGGTGAGAAGCATTGGAATCAGAGAATGGATATTTATTGATCCCTGGCATGTGGCAAGTACTTTCAGGTTTCAGCTCCTTAGTGTACGAATGATAAAATTACTTTAAATTTCGCTGATTGCAGACACTCCTGATGAACACCCTGGTCCAGGCCCCTGCCCGCCCATCTTCCTGCCACTGTGCTGGGTCTCGTGTTCTGTCTAAAATCTGCCCAGGCCTTCTACAGTCTGTTCACCACACTAAACCCACAATCACACTGAGCGTCTCCTGACTAAGACCATCTTCCAGACTGCCATCCTGCTTGGATCTAAGAGTTCTTAGAGTGGCTGCCGGGGGTTCCCAAAGCATGCTCTGCCTTCTGAGACTACTCAAATGCCGCCTTCCCGAGGAGGTTGAACACAGCCCTCTGGAGCGCCATGTTCTCTCTCTCTATTAATTGTCATTTTTGTTACACTGTACTCTCTACTTCCCATATCTGTCCTTACCCAGGGAGACAGATATTCCATGGGATCCAGGACTCGCTTTCACCTTTTTAGAAAGATATTTTGCTTTTACCTAATATGGCCCCCACAGCTACAGGTGCATGCTTGGTGTTGAAAAATATTTATTGAGGGGCACTGAGATGGCTCAGTGGGTAAAGGCACTCACTGCCAAGCCAGATGACCTGAGCTCGACCCCTGGAACCTACATATGGAAGTTGTCCTTTGATGTACACATGTGATCATGCAAACATGTGTGCCAGCACACATACATGCAAAACATTTAAATGTAAAACATCAAAACTGAGTTTGTGAATGAATGAATGGTTCTTCAAATCCCTTGGGCCAGAAGTAGTTCTCTAAACTAAGATCCACCACCAAATAGTGTACGCTTTTCTCTGCCAATAGCTTCCTGAGAGAAGCCCCAAAGGGTGCAGGTCCTTGTGTGGGAGTTAGTGCCAGCTAATACTGCCACCCCCCAGCAACAGGAGGGGGCGGGGCATATGTTTCCAGGAGACCCAAAGGTGCCTTCCTGCTGGGGTAGAGATTTTTATGAGGAGGAGTGTGCTTTTTTATTTATTTTTTCCCGCTGCCAATACTTGAATTCAGGAGGTAGAATCTACAATCTGATAAGTAGACACCTGCCCTCCACACCGTGGGACAGAGAACCAGATGTGGTCTCTTTCCTGTCATTCTGAAAGCCCTTTTTTTTTTCCTGATATAATTCAAACCTCCTCCTGGCTGGCCATAAACTTCAACAGGAGATCATTAGAAGATACCTCTACACCAGGAAAAAATATCAAGCCAAGAAAACAAATAGCTAAATGTTTAGAAATACCTTTGATTCGTATCAGACTCAAATGACTTCAACGGTTATTAGTCACAATCATGGAGTTCTGGCGAGTGTCTTGTTTTTGTCTGAAGGCTCCTGGCCTCTAAATCACGTGCACCCTTCATTTCCAGGGTCACCTTTCTTCCTTCCAGAGGAAAGGGTGATAGGGCACAGTCTCCATGGACTCTGCAGACCCAGGAGAGCACTCCGCATCCTCCTGGTTGTCAACTCTGCCCTGCTGGAGGACACCTGGGGGCTGACTTTGCAGCCCATGAAACATTCTCCAAGGCTGTCCACCCTCACACCCTACCGTCAACTGCCATGTTTCACTTCCTTCATGCCTTTTATTCATCAAATTGTGACAAAAGGCAAGTGGAGACTTTCCAGGAAAAATAAGTTTATCTGCAAAAAACCCCGATGGTCCCCTGTGGCAATTCATTATTTTTCAATTAAATTTACTGCAGGCTGGCAGTGGCCTTAGTTTAATTTTCTCCTGTTTGTTTACCGAACAGGGAAACACATAATACAAAGCGTAATAAAAGTCAGATTGAGTTAATTAAATACGGAACCAGGAAACTCGAACTCTGTCTTTCAAACAGCTTTCTCATTAGATCTCCCTGGAAAAATATCGTTTTGAGTTGAAATACATTTTGACATTTACAATATTTCATTCGTTGGCATCCCTTTTTCTTTCCTGGGGCATCAGGAAGGGAGCAGACATTAGTTTACACCAGTTTGTCAGGGGTGGTGGTGCCGGGTGGGGAGGGTGAGCAGTGTTGAGAACCCCAAGCTTTGGAATCACTCTGAACGTTGTGTCTTCCCTCAGCAGGTCCTCTGTGATCGGAATGGCCAGGGCCAGAAGCGAAGGGCCCCAGTGCTTGAGCCCCTGTGATTAGACTGCTCCAGGTCCAGCCATCTTGGAAAACTCTTTGATGCCTGGCCTGTGGTCACAATGATTTTTATACACAGAACACCCGCTTCTCAAGAGAAAGAACAAAATACAAACATATAGACTGTTGCTTGGGGAAGAATATCCAGCATTGAACTGAGAAATATACAAAAATTCAATGGAGCATCTTAGGTCACATCTGTCCAGTGTATACAAGAGACACTTCAGTCTATAACTTCAAAGGGCTGAGGAGCTTCTGACAAAAAAGCCAACTTCTGCTCCTCTTCCTGGATTTAACCACACATATTCAATTGAAGTATGCATTATTCTCCAGGCTCCAGGTTGAATTTTGATGCGTATTAGGGTTACCTGAAGGGATAATTTTCAAAGAGAAACTTCTGGGATTCCCAAGCAGTTCTTAGTCACAGTGTGTGGAAGTCTTATTCCAAGACAAAAGGCAAATCCTTGGTGCATTATTTTGTCAAATGGATGGAACTAGAAAATATCATCCTGAGTGAGGTAACCCAGACTCAGAAGAACAAACATGGTATGTACTCAGTCATAAGTGGATACTAGATATAAAGCAAAGGACAATCAGACTGCAACCCACAGATCCAGGGAAGCTACCTAGCAGGGGGGACCCTAGGATGACTGTGGCTTATAGTAAGTTTTGGTTTTGCCCAATCACTGGGCAAGCTTTAGTGAAACATTTCACTATTAGGATAAGCATTTGTACCATATCAACCTGATGAAAGGATATGCTGGCTGCACTTTCAGGAAGGGAGGCTAAAATCTTTTTAGAATATGGATTCGCCTATAGAAAAATGTCTGCCGTGAATCAAACAGTGAAGGGGAAGATGAATAGGAATCTCACTTACACAACTCAGGTAAAACAGCTTTCTGAACAGATGAAGATAGGTTTCTTCTGTATCCTAGACTCTAATCAATATTTATATGTATAATTCAGCTATTATTTGACCTGAAAGGGCTTATTGGGAAATGTTACCATTTTTACTATTTTCTACAGAAAAAAAATATTTTCCAATTTCAAATAACCCTGGACTTTTGAATTATAGCCTGTTCTTATGTTCAAGCTATCTGTATATTATTTCTCCTGCAGTTGTACATAAAATGTTTTTACATTAAAAAAGGACAAATACTATAGAATTTTATTTTGTCAATAAAATGAATAGCTGCTGTTTTTCAGTTTGAGTTTTATTTAATGTGGCTTCTTCAACTATTATAAGCTGTGAGTGAATTCCTGGAAAATGAGACTGCCCAGAACTGCAGTGAGAGGCTGGAATATTGTAGGTCTGTTGGCTAATCACCTGATCTCAGGCTAGTAGAATAGCCAATCATCACTCACCTCAATGTCAGAACTAACATCCTGTGGCTAATAGATAAAAAAAAATCTTTTGGAATATATTATATAGATCACTGGTTTCCACTAATCCAAGAGTTAAGAATGTCCATCTTATAGCATCCTGGGCCATCAGGAAAGCCTATAGGAAAGCTTCCCACATTTTTATAACCTCCTCTCTTAAACCCCCCAATGTATTTTAAGCTTGCCTTGATTCATGGCTTTCTTTGTTCTGTAAAACTATGAAACTGCTTCCATGTTAGAACATGGAATCTGGGGTAACCTAAATCTGTGTTCCTGGGCCATGGCCACTCAAAATGACTCCAGAATGAACTATTTCTTTATTCCCTTTGAAATAAGAGGTTTGGGTTTTATGTCAACAATTTGTTCAGCATTGTAGAGCATTCTGATTCAAAATTATAATAGTTGTCCCAACTATCAATCCATAGTAAAAAATAATACACGGAAATACCTTCCTTTTCATTATCAATATTTACATGCAACAATTTTGATTTTTCCTTCTTCCAAAGTAATATATGACTGAAAACTATTACTGAAACTGAAAACAATCAAGAAAACTAAATGTATTCTGAATTATAACCAGTCATGTATTAACTACTATTTAACTTTATTATGTATCTTACTGCAAATTTACACACCCTGAATTTTTTCATTTTACTTATAAATATGATAGATTTAATCTATGTTAGTTTAAATATAGTAACAATAAACCTTTAAAAACCTCAAAAGAAGGCTAACAACCTGGAAAGGCATCCATGTCCTTGAAGTCTCCCTTCCCTCCCATCCCCCCACCCCCAAGCCTAATCCTGCCCCAGATGCAACAATTATCCCCAATAAGCTATGATGTGAACTCCTAGAAAACATTTCTATGTGGTTCTACAGATAAACTCAAATGTACATGTATAGATAGAAGTGGAAATATCTCATCTTGGCTTTTTAACATAATTAGCATCAAATAGTATAGGTGTAATTCTCCATGCCTTCATTGTTTACTGAAAACTGTGTCATGGATAGCATTGCTTGTCAGCAGGTGAAGCTTGAGAAGCCTTTTCTTAGCTACATAATTTTTTTTTCTTTTTTTTTTTAATTTTTATTTTGCAATACAATTCAGTTCTACATATCAGCCACAGATTCCCTTGTTCTCCCCCTCCCCCCCCCTCACCTTCCCCCCAGCCCGCCCCCCATTCCAATCTCCTCCAGGGCAAAGCCTTCCCCACAGACTGAGATCAACCTGGTGGACTCAGTCCAGGTAGGTCCAGTCCCCTCCTCCCAGGCCGAGCCAAGGGACCCTGCATAGGCCCCAGGTTTCAAACAGCCGACTCATGCAGTGAGCACAGGACCCGGTGCCACTGCCTGGATGCCTCCCAAACAGATCAGGCCAATCAACTGTCTCACCCACTCAGAGGGCCTGATCCAGTTGGTGACCCCTCAGCCATTGGTTCATATTTCATGTGTTTCCGTTTGTTTGGCTATTTGTCTCTGTGCTTTATCCGACCTTGGTCTCAACAATTCTCACTCATATAAACCCTCCTCATTCTCGTTAATTGGACTCCCAGAGATCTACCTGGGGCCTAGTCATGGATCTCTGCATCCAGATCCCTCAGTAGTTGGATGAGGTTTCTAGCACGACAATTAGGGTGTTTGGCCATCTCATCACCAGAGTAGGTCAGTTCGGACTGTCTCTCGACCATTGCCAGCAGTCTGTTGTGGGGGTATCTTTGTGGATTTCTGTGGGCCTCTCTAGCACTTTGTTTCTTCCTATTCTCATGTGGTCTTCATTTACCATGGTCTCCTATTCCTTGTTCTCCCTCTCTGTTGTTGATCCAGCTGGGATCTCCCACTCACCCAAGCTCTCTTTCCCTCGACCCTCGCCCTTCACTACCCCCACTCATGTCCAGGCTGTTCATGTAGATCTCATTCCATTTCTCTGTCATTGGGCGATCCCTGTGTCTTTCTTGGGGTCCTGTTTTCCAGGTAGCCTGCCTGGTGATGTGAGTAGCAGTCCAGTCATCCTTGTTCCACATCTAGTATCCTGTTATGAGTGAGTACATACCATGTTTGTCTTTCTGAGTCTGGGATACCTCACTCAGGATGATTTTTTCTAGATCCATCCATTTGTCTGCAAACCTCATGATGTCATTGTTTTTCTCTGCTGAGTAGTATTCCATTGTGTATATGTACCACATTTTGTTTATCCATTCTTCAGTTGAAGGGCATCTAGGTTGTTTCCATGTTCTGGCTATTACAAACAACGCTGATATGAACATAGCTGAACAAGTGCTCTTGTGGTGTGGTTGAGCATTCCTTGGGTATATGCCCAAGAGTGGTATAGCTGGATCTTGGGGGAGATGGATTCCCAATTTTCTAAGAAATCGCCATATTGATTTCCAAAGTGGTTGTACAAGCTTGCATTCCCACCAGCAGTGGAGGAGAGTTCCCCTAGCTCCACATCCTCTCCAGCATAAGGTGTCTTCAGTGTTTTTGATCTTATTAGCTACATAATTTTTATGGCATTGATTTATAAGTGACTCAACTAGTCCTCACATGGATAGAAATTTCAGTTTTACCTTTTTTATTTTTGAGGCTGTAAACCCTTGGACCCAGTTCTGGAAAATATGTGTATTCTCCATGGTAAATACCAACCTCTGGATATACAAATTATGGGTAATAATCACCAAAGCAAAAGCACCTATCTATGTGTCATCATGGACATCACAGAAGGAAAGAAGAGCCTACGGAGGATGGGTCCTTCTAGCAAGGAGAGTTTGCATTTATTACTTTGAAAACAGCTTTTTACACTGCTTAGAAGAATTGATTGCTGTGCCCTGCGTATCTACTAGTACCTCCAAAACTATGATCAACATTCACATCAGGCATACCCTTTAATTGTCTTTAGTGCTCTTAACATCTTCAAACCTTAGAACTAATTTAGAGCCGGTAGATGCCTCAGTGGTAGTTCACTTGCTTAGGGTATCAACATCACTTTAAAACCAAAAGTAAAAACCGGTTTAGAGTGACATCAATTGAAATGGCAAACTAGTGGAAATGCATGAACTATAGACCAATAGCTGAGGAGCCCCCATGGTACTAGACTAGGCTCTCTGGATGGGTGACACAGTTGTTTATCTTGAACTGCTTAGGAGGCCCCCAGGCAGTGGGATCGGATCCATCTCCGGTGCATGAGCTGGCTTTTTGGAGCCTAGTGTCTATGGTGAGACACTTTGTGCAGCCTTGGTGCAGGGAGGAGGGGCTTGGACCTGCCTCAACTGAATGTACCAGGTTCTGCTGACTCTCCATGGGAGACCTTGCTTTGGAGGAGGTAGGTTAGGGGGGAAGGCTGGGAGGCAGGCGGAGGGAGGAGAGGGGAATCTGTGGTTGGTATGTAAAATGAATAGAAAATCTCTTAATAATAAAAAAATGAAAAAAGAAATGGTAGACTATGGACATCTGAAAATTGTTCCTCTGTGAAAGCAAGAAGTTGTCAGAATCAATTGTTCAGTTGACTGAAAATCAAATGCTTCCACCAGTCTGGAGAGAGTTACAAAAGACAAACAAATGAATCATGCAAAGAGCAAGGTTGTGGCGTCACAATTGTCTGTAGCCTCATCCCCTCTCCTCCACTCTCAACAGCCTCAAAAGCAACAGTCTGAGCCATCTTAGCGAAAGCCAAGCCTGCCAACCACTGGAAAAGGCAGAGCATGGCAGAAACTCCTTTCCACGGCCATCTCCCGTTTTCTGTGTTCCTGGAAGCCCCCACTCAAAGCCTACCTTTATTTGACCTGACATAGAGCTGCCTATGTGGTGTGAACAGGGCTTAGCCCAGAGGTACTCCTGAACACAGCCAGAGACCCTGTTCTGAACAGAGGAGCTAAGGGAGGCACACAACAGGCTGAGCAAGAAGCTTACAAAGGAAAGTCTGGCACTAAATGTCCTTGGTGGTGGCAGGGGTGGAGAGGGAGGGGGGAGTGCGATTTTGCAAAGCTTAGACATATTTCATGTAGGCAGAAATGCTTCCTCATTATATAGGACTGTATACAGGCTCCAGACAGTGAGCATGCTGGTGGAGGACCTTAAGCTTTCACCTTTGGCTGACCTTGATGTCTACAGAAGTAGGAAGCAAAAGCTAAGACAGAGTTGTAAACCACGATCCCAATATGCACACAAGCCCCAACACAAAATACAAGGGGATTTGTTGGTTACAAGCTTCTTAGTGGATCTCTCTGTATCCACAGCTAACTACTGTGTATGCCAAGCAAGAATCAGTGGTAGATCCATGGCAAGAGTACAAGTTATCCTGGGTTTCTTCAGAAAGTTTATTAAAACAAGGAAAACCTGAAATAGTCATAGCACGCACAGGAGAAGGAGAAGAGAGAACCTGATTTTCAACATGGATTGGTGAAGGTCTCCAGGGAAACAAGACCAATAAGGCAAACACTCATACACTGTTCAGTGACAGGAATGAATTCCCAGGAGTGCACCATAGGCAACCTCATGGGAACAGGGGCATTACAGAGCATTTGTCATAGACAAAGTTCATGTCGAGGCTCTGTGGTGTATATACACATGCTTGTGCACAGACACATACACACACACATATATCTGTGTGCAAATAATCATATGTATATATACATGATGTATAATGATTAGTTGCTCCTGGGGTCTGATAAAAAGCAAAAGATGAATTTAGAATAAGAGAAAATTATGTCATCAAAAAAAAACCAGTAAATGCAAAATGTGTAAATAAAAGCAAAACTCTGGTTTAACATTACTATTTCATAGCAATTTTTTTTCACAAGTCACAGGTGTCCATACAGAAACACAGCTCTCACCTTGAAGGGAATAAGAGATGATAGTTTATTCTGGAGCCAAATTTGATTGACCATGGCCTGGTAACACAAATTACCCCAAATCCCATGTTCTAACGTGGAAGCATTGTCATGAAGGAACAGAACAAAGACACTCATGAATCATGGTATTTTTCATATGCATTGGTAGTAACATCAGAGTAGTGGGTTACAGTCAGGCAGAGAAATCCCAGCTAAAGATATGAGATGCTATCAGTCCTTCTTAGCTGTAGAGAATGCATGCCATCCTATCCACATGACAGGCAATACACACTTCCTGGTGCAACAGTGGTATGCTAATTATAGGTGTAACCAATACCTTTCTGATTGGATTTAAGTCTCCATAAGCATTAGTAGGGGAAGCTGCTGCTATTGATTTTGATAAACATATTATATATGCCTATTAAATGTTCTAAACATTTTCATTAATTTGTCAGCCTCAGTCATGGAGTGAAACTTACTTTTTAGAGGGTGATAATTACTACAGAAACTCATAACCATCAAACGGCTGAGTTAAAGGCTTATTCCTACAGCATAGTAGTCCAATGCTCAACCATAAATGGAAGAAAATAATCAGACTCTACATCACCCCCTCCAAGGTTAACAGAACATTATGGAAAAGGAGCCAACAGTAAGAGGCCAAGAAAGGGGTGGAGTGGAGTGTGCATATCTCCTCTAAATTGAAACAGTCCCTCCTCAAGGGAAGGTGGGAAGCTCATGAGCTCAAGAAAACTGAAAGAACCCACAAAAATATCACAAAGCTCTCTCGAGGACTCTCCCTGGGGAGAGCAGTAAACTCTCACTGTTGGAGAAGAGACTCTTGGGAGAGCTGGCTACAGGGAACTTCTTTGATGCTGCTTTTGCGAGTACTCACCCATTCTGGGCTGGGCTTTCTGCAGATGCATCAGCTTTTGAGTCATTCATGCTTCTGTGGATAACTGCCAAACCCCTATGGGTTCACCAGCTGGACTTGGATGGAAGCATTTCTTGGTCTATTGTTGGTGCTCTCCTGGGCATACACAGCCATTTGTTTACATTTCTCTAGGAAAAGTCCCATAAAACCCACAGGTCGTTAAAATTAATAAGCTGTATTATTCAGGTTTCTAGGTACAAATTCAATACTAAAATAGAGATTGAATTTCTATATGCAAATAGCAAACAATTAGAAACTGTACTTTAAAAACATTATCATCATAAATAAGCAAACACCTAATCATTAATCTAGTTAAAATTGCACTGCAAGACTTCTGAGCTAAAAAATGACATAATAGTAAGAAAAGTTAAGTGTGACTCAAATACATAAAAGATCTATCATAGTCACTAATTGGAAAACTCAATATTGCTAAGAAAATAATTTTTCCAGAATTGATTTAGAGACCCTGTGTAGTCCCATTGAGAATTATAACTTGGAAGAACGAATCTCAAATGTCCTAGTACATTATCCAGACAATTGTTGCAGCTACCTGGTTATTTCTGCCATCATCTTGGTCTCCTCAACTCAGTTTTGTTCCCATCTCTGTGCCCATGCTGAACTCCAAACCTTCCTAAAGCTGAGGACAAGGGCAATGCTGTGTGGCTTCCCTCCTTGTTTCTGTCTCTCAGTCACCCTCCTTGGCTACCTGATTTTTGTAGCCTTGAAACTGAGTGTGCCATATGGTTTTCTCCATTTTACTTTTGTTTCCACATAACAGGATAAACACAGTCTCTGTAACTCTGTTTTCTTGGGAAGTCATGGTGTCTCTGGATGGATTTCTTGCTAGGAAAAAAGCAGAACCCTGAGACACTATAGACCTACAGACTAACAGAAATGATCCTACTTCTCCAACATTAGCAGGGAACAAATGCACTGTCGGGACTCTACAAAGGATGCCCAAGAAGGTATTTTTCAAGACCATGTTTGTCCCCTTTGACACCAGAAATCTTGCTTCTATCAGGATCTACCCCAGTGTCAGGGCCCAGCTTACTGCACAAGAATTTAGCAATCCCACTCCCAATGTCAAAGCAATTATAGCAGGTGGTTAATCCTGGAAGGCAGAAACTAGGAAAACCTATGAAAGTGGCTCTTTAAGGTGTCAGCCTGAGGAAGGGGCCAGGAAGAGGATGCTCTCATCATATGTCTGCAGTTTTAGCAACCCAGCAACACCACCTAAAGATGATCCTTTAATCCTGCCTGGCTGACTCTTCAAGATGTAGTTCTAAGTGACCCACACAATACAAAATACAGATACTAGAGCTGTCTTCACACACTGTTAAGGAAGGTACCCAAATGTGCCAAGATGTGGGAAATATTAGACAAACTCATTCTACAAGCCCTGAAAATCTACCAACTTAGCAAATACTCCAGGTATTTTCATGGTACTCCCTTTTCTAGGCAATGAAAAAGAAATTTGTTCTTTGTGAGGGCTAACCACAGTAGACTGAGCCCTGGTGTGCCACAGTGGGAATTGGACCCCAGAATGACAGCCACCAGGTCACAGAACTGAACTATCTCAGACAAAACAAATGTCAAAATTAGGATGGACAGCAAGGAACAAGTCAATAATCATGCATTTCTGTTACCTTCCAACAGACCTCAATGTCCTCAGGGAGAAGATATAAAGAATATCAGCTAAGATGCTGTTTATTGAAAGAGGAAATGAATGACAGGTGTTAAAAGAAAATATGACATTAGTTGCAATGGAAAAGATCTCAATCCCCAACTGCTTGTAGACCTGTCACTTCAGAACTACTCATTCACACAGATGCCAAGCCCTCTGCAGCATCACTCTGACTGTGTTCCATGAACACATTGCAAGATGCCTTCCTATTACATGTAACTCATAGCCAAGCCTTGTTCTTCTACAGCCCTGACAGAAAAGGGACTTATTTCCCGTTGGTCAGTTACCAACTAATGTTCTTAGCAAGGCAAAGTAAAATGTAGTGTCATTTTAATAATTGCTATAAAGTGGTAGTTTCCCCCCCCCACTTCTCCTAAAATACCAGCTATTGCTCTCATTTCCCATGCATGGTCCAACTCTTCTACATCACATTCATCCTTCAGCTAGAGAACACACAACCTAATCACCATCGGACCTGCATCTCAGAACATAAAGCCTCTGCAAGCCTGAGCATAAAGTCTTTCACACTGATGGAGACATTACAAGTGCCAATGAGGAACAAGGCAACTCCTGGAGGAAGAGCCTCAGACCGGAGAAGGGTGCACTAATGTAAAAAGCACTCCAGGAGCACTGAGGTCCAGGGAACTCTTGAAGGTCAGGGGGTGTTAAAAACCCCTAAAAGTCTTGCTCACTCACTGTGTGGCAATGACCTAACTCCTTCCAGGTTGCCACAGCAAACAAAGCAAAGAAACTATTTGTCATTTAGGTGATAACCCACAGCTGGCTGCAGCTGCAACTGCACCCTCGATCCCCACACACAGATGAAATGTAGTTTGGGAAAGCAGAGCTTCAGAAATTGGAACTTCCCTCCTGCCTCCGTCTGCACCTTCAATAAAGAGATGTGTGCAAGTTTACTTAAAAACCAAATTCCCCTAAAATAGGAATGCAGGATAAAAACAAATGCATCATTTTAGGATGAATATGAACATACACAGTGTTTTTGGAAAAAAAGAAGAGCATTTGGTGAGTATTTCCAACACCACACCACGCAGCTTCTGAACGTGATGCTTCTGAAAAAGCACTGGGACGATGCAGGACCCATGCACACATCTAAGGACATGAAATTTGAGAAGGACAGAGCTCTTGTTACCTCTCCATTAAAGGCTAGTGGTGGCACATGAGAAATACCATGTGTTAACTGAAGATAAGCTCAAACATTTTTCAATCATTTAAAGAGATTATTTTTAAAGCAAAAACAATCTTACATATTCATTGTGCCAGCTACTGAGGAGGTTGAGGCAGCATGAGCCATTAGGTCAGGAGTTCCAGGCCAACAATGTAGAGAGATCCCATCTCAAAACATACCAAGTAATTATGACAGAAATTATTCAGATGCTTGTATATAGAGATAAGGAATGAGACAAAATTTAAATTACTTGCTGGCTTTGACATTTCTGGGTACCACTCTTTAAGATGGATTTAAACAAAATAGAGCACAAGAAAATAAGGAGGGTCAATGTGGTAAATGGGCCCATGCTTGAAGACAGCAGGGCATCAAGATGGTGGGAATCCAGTGCATCCTCCTACTCTGAAGAGAACCTGTGTGTGCTCTCCTGGACAGTCTGAAAGATGGCATGTTGAAGGAATGTCAATGGAGTCATCCTTCACATCCATGGAGGATTGCTTTTGGTTTACACTGTAGATGACAAACACTCAGATGCTCCATCTATTATGTAAAGAAGTTTGGGGTTTGTATAGTACTGATACACAGTCTTCTGTGTCCTTTAAAAAACCAGGCTTCTTACACTATCTAGTCCAGTGCAATAACGGTGCAACCCACTGTTCTTCTGGATTGCTTAGGAATGTTTACTACAGATGTTGTTCCCCTCCTCCCAACAACTGTTGATCTGTGATGGGTAAACTCACGAACATGGAACCAACGGAAGTAGATGCAGATTATACATAGAGATGGGTCAAAATAATGAGATAGTGAGCCCACAAAAGAGATTTTCTATTAGAACTATTCAAGATAAGCTAAGGGTGGGGTTTGTATGTTTTCAATTACTGAGGGGTCTGGGGGTGGTTAAGAATAGGCCAGATAAATATTTCAAACATCTTTTAAAGTGGGATTTAGTAGCCATTGAGTTTAATTTGACCACTGTTGAGATTCTTCTCTGTGTAACTGCAGTGAATTGAGCTTTCATAGGGCAAGTGCCACACTCCAAACCTTCAGATTCTAAAAAGACATGCTCAGTTTAAGCCTAGCACAGAGGGCTGGCACTTATGACCAGATTGGTTTTCCATGAATACTTTGGCACATTGAGATTTTGGCAAGTTCTAAACAGTCATTTCAAACAAAAGCAAGGTCCAAATGAAGAAGAAGAAGAAAAGGAGGAGGAGGAGGAGGAGAAGGAGAGGAAGAGGGAGAGGGAGAAAAGAAGGAGGAGGAGGAGGAGGAGGAGGAGGAGGAGGAGGAGGAGGAGGAGGAGGAGGAGGAGGAGGTTTGTGGCATTTGGTTCTGAGTCTACAGAGCCACAGCTGACCACCAAGTAAGTCACATCTGAAAAGATGAGCATGGGGAGAAGTAAGAGTTCTGCTGCCTTGAGAAGCAGAAACCAGCCCTTGAGACCTAGGTTCACAACTTCCCATGGCTTGATTGACATGGCCACCATGCTGGTTAGTTTTGTCCAGGTGACACCCATTAGAGTCATCAGGGGATTGTAAACTGAGGAAACATCTCTAGCAGATTGACCTGCCTGTGAGGATTTTCTTCCTTGCTCATTGATGTGGGAAGGTCCTGCCCACAGTAGAGGGTGCTGTCTGGGGACAGGCACACCGGGGCTGTTTGGGAAGGATGAGCAAACCAGGAAGAGCAGCAAGCCAGAGGGAGGAGGCCAGTGAATAGCATTCAGTGGTCTCTGTTTCACCTCCTGCCTTGGCTTTCCCAGATGGCAGACTGGAACCTGTAAGCTAAGCAAAACCTCTCCTCCTTAAATTGCTCTTGGCCAGAGTGTTTTCTCACAGCAACAGAAACCAAACTAGAACATAATCTATCAGATATCTTCTCGTCAAACAACCATATTAAAGGGCCTGACTAAAAAATAAACATAATTTTGATTTTTTAAAATTTCAAACAACTTTATCCCTTTGTTTATAGTATTTTTCAACAAGTTCAAACTATGATTCACAATCTAAGAATTTATTCCTTATTTCCCCTAAGCTGTTAGTTTATAATAGAATTTGCTGTGGAGATTAGTGTGATAGAAATAATTATCCAATATCTAATATGATAAAAATAATTATCCAAGAAGGGTACACCTGTATAAGGAAAGCCAGATGTTCCCAGAGCTTTTATTTTCATAGACAAACTTAGCCAGTGACCCGCCAATCACTGGGTTTTGTGATTGTACTTTAATCTCACTCTGTAACAGAAGGGATTGTCATAGAACAGGGCTCCATGGCAGAAACAAACAGACCAATTGTGCTCTGTAATTATTTTGAAAACACGGTGTTTTTAAACACTTGAAGTTAATGCTAACATCAGAAAATCAAATTTCATGCTATACTTTGCATTTCCACTTAACTTGTAAAAATTGTGGCAAAAGCAGCAGCCACTAAAGTGCCCCTGTTTAGAAAGAGCATGCACTCACCAGTTCACCCCATGACCCTGTCTTACCTGTCCTTTGTTCCTAGCCCACCTTAATAATGCACTAATAATGCACGAACCAGTCTGCCCAGCAGGCATCTGACTTCCTCCCCAGGAGTCCACTTGCATACTTACTTACCTGTATAGGTAGGAAATACCCAGAGAGTGTGTGTTCTTCCTTTATTCAACTGGGCATCTCTGTGTGAGTTTCTCACAAGCTGTTGTGTTGACTCTCTCCTTGTGGAGAATAACATGAGTCCTCCCAACTGAGATGACAGACACCCTAAATTCCACACTCACTAGCAGGAGTCCTGGCCTCCTATCTAGATGTAAAAGACTCTACCCTGACCTCAGAAATAGAAAAAGAAAGAAAGAAAAGAAATACTACTGTTGAGAACATGAGGAAGGTGGTCAAGTGGCATACACCTGCAACTCATGAGGCTGAGGCAGGAGAATCAGGAGTTTGAGCTGCACGGTGAAAACCATGTCTAAAAAAACCAACCAAGACAAAATACCCAAGAGAGAAGGGATGATATGCCCCTCTGCCGTGACCTCTGCACTGTGAACCTCACAGACGTTGCCTGCATGGTGGAGGATGGTGAAGGAGGCTGCTAGGTACCTGGGTTTAGTGGTGGGAGAGGTGTGTCTATGAGGTTGTCTGTTGACTATAAGGTTGTCTGTTCAGCTCACTACAGCCAAAGCTTAACCAGATGTTTGTGGGTTTTAAAATTACTGGGTTTATTATTCTTAGAGAAAAGAAAGAGCACAGAAAACTGGAATATCTCCTAAAAGGGCATCAGAAAGAACATACAGGATTTAAGCTTTGCTTTAGTAAGGCTCTCAGAAAACAGGACAATTCCACAATGAGGTATTTGGTGAGTCTCATGGTGATCTTTCTATTTTTGTGAAGAAAAAAATTAGGAAGAAGTCTTGGCCTTTTGTTTTGCTTTATTGTGTCATGGTATCAAGCTGGTCTATGCTGGATTATATTTTGTAAAATTATATGAAGCAAAACAAGGTGATCTAGCTATGAGTATCAGACTAGCCTTAACAGTATTGAGGCCTAGCCATAAACATCAGACTAGACTGTAACTGTATTGAGGTCTATCCATGAACACCAGACTAGCCTGTAACTGTATTGAGGTTTAGTTGCAAATATCAGGGCCTGAATTCCAAACTAGAACAAGAAAGGAAAGGTCTCAGTCAAGAATAAAGAGGTAGCCGGGCGGTGGTGGCGCACGCCTTTAATCCCAGTACTCGGGAGGCAGATCCAGGTGGATCTCTGTGAGTTCGAGGCCAGCCTGGGCTACCAAGTGAGTCCCAGGAAAGGCGCAAAGCTACACAGAGAAACCCTGTCTCGAAAAACCAAAATAAATAAATAAATAAATAAAATAAAGAGGTAATTAGATCTGACTATGTGTGCATTTAAAAGAAAGAGAACAGAGAACTCTATACACCACTGCCTCATTCATATGTGCTGTGGAGTTTCAGACTATTCTCGTGGATGTTGATTGAATTTATGATAGATCAAAACTGTTTCAGTACGTATTGAAGCATAGCATTGTATGCCTCTCACACAGTACTTGTTAACATGCTAGAGAGATAAAAAACTAACACCGTCTGTAACATGAATTGTTAATAGTCTTTTAATAAAAAATCTGGAGCCAGATATTGGGGTAAATGCTGAAAGATCAGAGAGACAAAGGAACAAGCCACCTCTTACCTCTAGGACTCCTCAGCCTGAAAACCCTCCAGCTGAAAGGGATGCTTCTGCCGAAAAGCCCTTAGTTCCTGTCTTCTCAAGCCTTATACACCTTTCTCTGCCCAGCCATCACTCCCTGGGATTAAAAGCATGTGTGCTTCCCAGTGCTGGGATTAAAGGTGTGTGCCACCACTGCCTGGCTCTGTTTTCTCTCCTAGACTAAGTCAATCTCATGTAGTCCAGGGTGGCGTTGAACTCACAGAGATTTAGACAGATCTCTGCCTCCCGAGTGCTAGGATTAAAAGTGTGTGCCACTACTGCCTGGCCTCTATGTTTAATCTAGTGGCTTGTTATGTTCTCTGATCCTCAGGCCAATTTTATTAGGGTACACAATATATCACCACCACCATCTCTCTAAATGCATCTCCAGCAGAGGAAGACTGGAGACAGAACAAGGGACCACCCCAGAAGACTTGGGTTTCTTTGTGGTGACACTTCTAGAAATTCTGTCCATTTCCCTACAGTTCTATCCTGCTACACCCTCCCCAGGGGATCATCCACTACAGAGTCACTGTTACTGCCAAGAACAAGAGTCAGTTTCTTTTTTCTTCCTTTCTATTTTTAAAGGTTTTATTGGCATTATAGAAAAACAGAAATTGTAGTCTGTTGTTAAAATATAATCTCAGATAAATGAGAAGTTGAAAATAGGAACCACACTAGCATCTATAATCAAACCCTCCCTGGTACTCTCTGGCCCCATCTCATCATTTCTCCCTTCATTACTGCTGCCTTACTCTCTTACATACATGTCATTTATTTTGATAAGGTCTTTTGCTGCAATTAAATTATAAGAGTCGTTTTCAAGGAAGAGGGGTACTTGGGAGGACTTCCATTACATAGGCAGGTCCAGAGGCTGCGTCCAGAGCTGGGCTTCCTTGGTCTGTTTGTGTTCGGCTCTGCACGCCCGTGTCAGTGTTAGCCTACAAATATTGGCAGTGCCAGAGCATGGGATGCAGGCAGCAGGATGGGAGTGTGGGTAGGAAGATGCCAGTATTCTGCCTACAAAATACCGCCTACAGGCAGGAGGGAATGCGGCTTCTTTCTTAACGTTTTGAAGTTGGCATACAAAGTCTGGGAGAGTCACAGGGTTTCCCAGTCTAATGAGGACCTCCTCAGGCCATCCCTGACATGGGAGAGGTTGCTCATCACACGGTGACAAGAACTGCCTTTATACTTCTGACTCTGGGCTCCCTTCACAGAGTGAAGAACACAGGCGTTGCAGTCAGGTTCATCTAGGCTTTTCCCCTTGCTGTGACTAAATGTCTGTCAGAGGCAATTGAGGGGAGGGCTTACTCAGGCTCACCATTCCAGAGAATAGTGGTGCTGTAGAGCAGAGAGGACACGGAAGCACCCGTCACAGCATCTGTGGCTGTGGACCATGTGACAGACTATCCTCACAGAACCAGAGAGCAGGAACTGAGGTCAGAAGCAGGGCAGGAATAACCCTCAAAGGCCTGCCCCTTTATCTACTTCTACCATCCAGGTCTCACCTCCTACAGGCTCCACAACATTCAAAATCATACCACAAGCTAGATACCAAGCATTCATACCACGAATCATAGCAATACTAATCTCCCATGTGACCCTGAATATGCTGCGGATGGGATGTCCCATTTGCAAAGCATAGATAACTGAAATGCTTACCGCAATAGTTCATCAATGTAAGAACCAAATCAAACACTGCCTTGGGCAGTGTTGACCTTCAGTGGTTCAGAATGGGCCACTGTTGGCATGTCCTACCTTCCAATTTCTAATTTATTCCTCTTGGTGATGTAATGAGAAAATGATGAACTAAAATCTAAGTGTGATGGTTGTTCTGTATAGGAGAAACTGGTACATTACTCAGAGAATGGAATGTGTGCAGCCCTGTGCAGGAGGAGGTCCTATGTTGTGAGCATATTGCTAGGTGCATTCTTCAGAACTGAGTATATGTGTACAATACTGTAGCTAAGGGTCTCAGACTGCCATATATAGTATTACTATTAGAAGAGGGGTGTGCATAGCCCAAACCAAGTGGAATCCTGGGTAACCAAACTATTCTCTATGCTTTCCTGCTTCAGTATTACATAGTAGCAAATCAATAGATAATACCAAAATTGAAAATTAGGAAATAGCAAAACTGACACTTAAAATTGCAAGAAAATATCACAAATATTAGCTAAAAATGTCAGGGGCTTTTTTTGAGAAAGGTAGGTGAGATGGAAGGAAACAGGCAATTCACATAAAGCCTTTACAGATGTGGGACCTGTGGCTTTTTACACTGCGAATTAGGTATTTGTAGCAGGTGAAGCACCCACAGAAAGGACTTTTAAGAACACAAACACATCTTTTAATAAATAATTTGTTCTTTTCAATCTTAAATTTTACGATAATGTTAGGCTTTCAAAAATTTTCAGGACAAACCCAAATAAAATTATAAAATAAGCGCAAACCTTTAATTTTGTGTATTTGAAAATAAAAGAGAGACAGCAGTACTTCCACAGAAAAGTTAGAAGATGCTGCACATGTCCACACAGCATGACCTAGAAGTTCCACAAAAGAAAGAATGTTTTTTTGTTTTGTTTTGTTTTTTTGATGGGGCAAAGAAACCTCAGTATCACAAAATAAATCGCATCTGTTTTAAAAGAAGACAAACTGTGGGACTATTACATGACAGGTGTATTTGCTGTCCTAACAGAACTCCAAAACAGAAAAGCTTATCTATCTTGAGATGTGGGCAAAGGCTAATTCCAAAGCAAGTGACAGTTTGATCTCTCAGCTACAATCT
The DNA here is from genome assembly GCF_949786415.1 of Peromyscus eremicus. Lineage (NCBI taxonomy): Eukaryota > Metazoa > Chordata > Mammalia > Rodentia > Cricetidae > Peromyscus > Peromyscus eremicus. Next base: position 48,005,649 of record NC_081423.1, read on the forward strand.
AGTTGGCCTCACGCCTTTTTCTTTTTGTGTTACTCTTCTGTAATGACCACGTCCTCACTTTCACGGTTTTACTTCTCAGACGCCGGCTCAACAATTGATTCATTTTTTTCAGAGAAGTGTGTTTTTTCTATATGCTCGCTACAGTTCAAAATATTTCTGCTGATACTCACTGGAAATGCTATTGCCCTCTCTGCCTAGGCTAATCTCTCAGGGACAGTCCATCCCACCTTTTTCCCATGAAAGCTTCGCTCTGCTGGTTCCCTTTCCCTGGAGCTCGAAAGGACCAGAGTGGGCACGATCAGTCACTCATCCTTGCTTTGGTCAGTGGTTACAGAGGGTACCACACACAATGAGCCAAGCCATCTCCCTAGATGGAAGCGTGTTCTAGTCCTCTTGGGCAGAGGGCTTGCTGTTCTTGCAGATGCTTCTTGTGGAGTTGGATAAGGGAAGGCCATGTAAGCAGTCTCTGGCTCCCCAGCCACGTTAGGACTGAGCCTGGCACGAAGTTGTTCTTCCATTAATTTCCCCTTTCCTGAAGACAGAACTACCATGTTATTTAGAGAGCCCATCTCGTCTATTATACAGAAGAAAATACCACAACCAGCTCTCTATACCAGAGTCGAGGACCAGCCCAGCTGGGCTGGCAACTCTTCAATTAATTATGTTGCTAATTACCACACAGCCTGCTCATTCATCCAACATCATTCGACAAATATTTCTAACCCTCATTGATGGTGATCTTGGAGACTTTCCAGGGCTCTCTGGGGAGGACTGGTGCTGTCTTCCACAGTGACCCATCCCAGACATGCAGATGTCTCTATTTGTCTCATTTTTCCTCCTTTTCTTCCTTCTTTCCTTCCTTCCTCCTTCTCTCCTTCCTCCCTCGCTCCCTCCCTTCCTCCCTCTCTTCTTTCCTTCCTCCCTCCGTACATTCTTTCTTCTTTTTCCTGGTAAGGTTTTTGCTATGTTTCCCAAGCTGGCATCAAATTCATGTGTTCAACCAATCCTCCACTGCAGCCTCTCCAGTAGCTGTAACCACAGGCACACGCCCTCGTGATAGCCAGATGTCTCCACTTGTTTGTGGTTTTTCTCCACTCTGCTTTTCCTGCCAAACCAGTCTACCATATAGTTTTCCAAAATTCTTTAAAATTCCTAATCTGCTGATTAAACCTCTCTTTCCAGGACCTTCTACCTTGTAAGGACATAATCATGTCCCTCTTTTACCAGTCTTTCTCGTGTGGAGAGGAAGTGTGTGTGTGTGTGTGTGTGTGTGTGTGTGTGTGTGTGTGTGTGTGTGTGTGTATCTGTCTGTCTGTCTGTCTGTCTGTCTTTGCTTAGTTTGCCATCTTGACAGAGTGGTGAAGTTCTAAGTTTGATTTGTTTCTTGCTTACTAGAATCTTCTGTATAAATTTCCAAAGTGGCTATGTGCTTTCCAGCATATCCAAGAACTTTAGCACCTTTTCTCATAAACAATAGCTGGGTATAAAATTCTGATCTCACAATATATTCTCATCTCAAAACTCATTAGGTATTGTCTCACTGTTTTTCTGAAGTCGACATTTGATGATAAACTGCCTTAGCTTTCATTCATTCATTCATTCATTCATTCAATTACTTAGCTTTAAGTAATTGATTTCCCTTGGCTTGGATACTGACATTTTCCCCACTGGGTATCATATTTTACAAAGCACATTCAGAATGTAAAACTCGTGTGTTTTTTTTCCGCAACCTTATTTCACAGCGGGATCCTCCTTCAATGCCTTTCATTTCTGCCTTTGTGCTTTCTCTAAAATCTCCCAGCTTACGAGGAATTTCTTCTTTAGCCACTGGATATTTCTGCAATGAGAATATGATTTTAGGCCCTTTATAACCTCATCTTCAGGCTGAATGTCAAGCAGGGTTCATTCTCTTATGATACATTTCCATGCATCCCTTTAAAGTACTCAAAGGGGTTACAAATTTCCATATGTAACTTAAGACATGTAATTAGCAGGCTCCATCTACTTAATATCCTCTTGTGATACCCAGTTGCTAAGGAACAGGGATGCTAAGGAATGGGCCAATGTCCTCCCCGTGCCTCTGACCTCAGTCTACTCGGCATCCTTTAGGGTTTCTCTATTCTTTCCTGTAGTATTCTCTCCTCCATCTGCATGTGATTAGGCAATGCCATCTCCTCCCATGAAATTCTCTACTCTCTACACCAAGTTCTCACGGGGTCTTATCACTAACCGGCCTCTGTCAATCCAATCAGTCTGTTGAATGTCTCGTTAAAACATTACATTCAACATGTACATCACAGGACTGTCTGGGGTTCCTTCTCAGAGAATGGCACTCAACTCTTCTACCCTCATATCCTGGTTGTCACCCTCATTTTCTCCCAGATACAGACCCAGATAGTCTGATGATTCTACCTCTCACTTCCATCCACCCCCACGACCCTTGCTCTGGCTTAGGTTACCTTTACCTCCCTGGAATCTTGGGGTGGCCTCCTAAGTAGTCTCTTTCATTAATCTTACTCTCCTGCTATTGATTCTCCACATTATCTCTGGAAAACCATTTTAATGATACACCTAGAAAGCCATTGTCTTTGTGTGGCATCGTCTTTTAGGTGAGGTAGCACCATCTTGATCCCAGTTTCCACATTATGGCTGAAGTGACTCACTTAAGAGACTCTCACTCGTGGAAATTAGCCTCTGTTTTGCCTTCACTTTATAGCTCAACCATTCTTGGACGCTCTAGCCCACTGTTTCTCAATCTGTGGGTCGTGACCCCTTTGAGGGGTCCAATGGCCCGCTCACAGGGATTGCATATCAGACATTCTGCATATGAGATATTTACATTGTGATTCATAATGGTAGCAGAATTACAGTGATAGTGAAGCAAGGAAAGTACTTTTGTGGTTGGGGGTCACCACAACATGAGGAACTGTACTAGCGGGTCTCAGTGTTAGGAAGGTTGAGAACCACTGACCCATCTTCACAGGGCTGTTTTCTGTCCCAACAATCCGTAGCATTCACTTTCAGTTTTTGTTTTTTTGAAGATGTATTTTACTTTTATTTATGTGAATATCTGTCTGTGTGTGGATATGCACACGTAAATACAGTCCCTGCAGAGGCTAGAAGAGGACCTTGGATACCCTGGAGCTGGCCTTATAGGCAGTTGTGAGTCACCCGCTATGGATGTTGGGAACTGAACTTAGGTCTTCCTGAAGAACAGTGAGTTCTTGGAACCACTGAGCCATCTCTCCAACCCATCTTTCAGTTTTGAGATTTTTATCCAGGCAGTTACTTTAGCCTGGATAATTTCCAATCTCATACATCAAGGTATGTTTTCTTCCTAATGCCTACATAGTCTTCAAGCCTGCTAAAATATGACTCCTGGAAGCTCACTGCTGATTCCCTCCAGGCCAAACAAACCCCACCTCTGGCAGCTCTTCACTTCCGATACAGCACTTTGAAAACCGAGTTCTTGATTGCAATCTGCCTGTAAGGTGGACTCAGCGCTAGTGAAATAGGTGTTGTATCCAACTGTTTATTAACTCATGTTATTAACTAATTGTTTACTTGGTAGTACTGGTGGGTTACTAAACCTAGAACCTCACACATGCTGTTTATTTTTCCTTACTGCCTGTAGTGCTTAATGATTTTCACTCCACTGGCCTTTTTAATTATGCCCAGCCTTTTGCAGCCCTTTTAAGATCATAACCCTTACTTATTTTAGCAGCATTGTCTTTTATCATTTATTTTCGGTATTTCTTCTTTCAATTCTGCTCCACTTCTCAGTTTTGGAATTCTTAATGCACAAAGCATATAATTTTTCTTCGTCTCTGCTTCCAGGAGACTTTTCTTCAACTTCTTTCTACTTCAGTGATTGATTTGGTGTGCTGGGGCAAGCTCCCTTCAGGCCACATCTGTCCTCACGGTTTAAAATGTCTACAGCCAGGTTGCTTTCGTCTGCAAACAATCCCCCTGACTTCAACTCCAAACCCTTTCATAACTGTCGACCCTGGTTCCAAGGATTGCTGGAGTCTTTCAAAGTCAACCAGGAAGACCAGCAAAAGATTTTTCTCTCCCTTCCCTTCATTGCCCTCCCCTCCTGTATCCACCTCTCCTTTGGTCTATTTGTCCTCCTAGATGTAATTTGAGTCCTGTTTAAGACACGTTAACTATAACTTTAAAATCTCGCAGAGGTAAGAAAGGAGAATAAAAGAGAAACCTGTTTTTGCTTTGCTGAAATTGAGATTCACAGTTAACTATAGGAAGAGCGATCAGGGAGTTGCCCTCTAGCAGCTGCTGGTTTTACTTCCTTTTTTGAAGCACAAGTTACTGGATTCACACACCGGTTCAGACTCCAGCTCTTCAACACTGACTCAGATCCTGCTCTGTGTACATCACAAGGGACATGCTTGTTTTCCCTGCTGATGATTTCAGGGCTGTGGAGGAGCTCTTATCAAAGCTACTGAGATTGGTGTTTCCCCAGGGCTCACGGTCAGCCACTGTCCTCAGACTACAGGGGTCTCTGTTGGGTGTCCATCATCTCCCACCTCAGCAGACATCTCCTGAAGTGATAGCCACTGGCCTCCCTATTCGACCCTTTACTTTGTTCCATGAAAGTACCTAAGTTTCTAAATGCAATCAATGGGCAACCATCAGTAACTCCTAAATTAGGAAGATTTTCTCTGTTCATTCTTAGTTGCTTAAGTGGGAATGTAAAATCATCTTAGCCAATTTTTTTTTACACAATCTCACATTAATGGCACTTACTTCGTCCGTAGTATGTCACATTATATAATCCATGCTTGCTTGCGAGCAATGTGAACAGCCTGAGATGCCTTTACATTTGGGCTCCCCCTACTGACCCTCAGTGGTACTGTCTGAGGAACATCTCTTCCCAAGAACCTTGAAGCTTCAGGAAAGGCCCAAGAGTGGCCAAGAAGGGCAGAACGGGACTGGGGCTGGATACCAGGAAAATGAGTGAGACTGGACTATAGTACAATATGTCTTTATTATAACTGGTTAATTCAAAGTCCTAAAGTGTCTTTAGCATTTCTGAATCATCTGACAGCAGGAATTTGCCGCTATCAGCTGAAGTATTCCTGTTGGAGCCCAAGGATAGTCCAACCTTGGTCTGGACTCTGGAAGAACAGTGTAGCAGCCTCCTGGGAGAGAAAGGTGTGGAGGATACACTGAAGGGAGAGTGTTGACTGCAGGTTGGAACTGGCTGCCTCCCATGGAGCTGAGGAGCTGGGTTTCCCTGTGCTTACGAGCAGAACTCTCTGTGCAAGACACATGCATGTTTGTAACTTTCCTTACACAAGATAGAGATGAGAAAATTTAATACCCAGCCAATTCTTAATGATTTTACCTTTCATATGGTGCACAATAACTTCAAAACTGTAGTCTAGTCAGCATACTTTGACTTGAAATTCGGTGATACCAAGTTAGTCATCCTAGGGGCCAATGAGTTGGCTCAGAGGGCAAGGGTGCTTGCTGCCAAGCCTGAAGATCTGAGTTTAATCCGTGGAACCCACATGGTGGACTCCTGTAAGTTGTCCTCTGAACTCTACATGTGTGCTGTGGCATGCTTGTGCCCAAACCTACCTTCATATGCACACAAATGAAAGTGGAAAAATAAATTAAAAGAAGGGTTTATGCTATTTGTGACAAAAAACCAAAATCTTGGACTAAAAGTAGGAGAATAAGTGTATCTTTTCCTCTGGCTCACAGTGCTCTTCCCATACATGGTTTGTAAGTCTGACCTTTACTTCCCCAGCTACCTCAAGCGACAAAGTCAATGAGTGATTACGATGTGTGTGTGCATGTGTGCGCACACTATTTCAATAGTCATTTCTCTGTATGTCCACAGATGTGTTTCCATTTGAGATAGTCATCAAAGTGTCATTAAGGAAAGGCTCCAGGAATTATTAACTAAAATAATGCTTTCTTTGCATCAAACGGACAGGGACATTGCCTAATTATCCTTTTGTTATGGGTTAAATGCTCAGCCGTTTCCCTTCCGTGAATTGGGCAAAGCCATGGTTTTCCCTTAGGAGCCTGCTCATTCTGTCTTTGAGTCTCCTTCTGTTCCACTTGAGACTTAACTGCGGCTTCAGTCTCCTGAGAAACCGTGGACAGATGAGAGAACACGGGAATGTTTCCATAGGACTGGAAAGTGATGAGTTTTAAAGGACGAAGTGAATTGTTTGAAACGTGAGTTACCTGAGGATGCTAAGCTCCAGAGAAGTGACTTTTGTCCCATGTTTACCTTAGGCTCCCAAAGGACAGGCGTTGCTGGGGTGGCCCCTGAAGGCACACATCCCCCTCTCTCTGCAGAACTTCTTGTTTTGTCATAGGCTAGCTGGGAGCCCACAACTGTTTTGACTGTATTTCTCCAGGAATATACTTTGGTCCTCTTTGACTGTCCCTTATTCTTCTCCCAGTCTATGTGGTTAAAATGAGACACACCTCCACAGCTAGGTATGGTGGAGCACAACAGCTGTAATCCCAGCACTCAGAAGGCAGAGGCAGGGGGATTAAAAGTTCAAGACCAACCTGGACTACACAGTCTCAAAAAACAAACAAAGCAAATAGCACGAACCTCTGATTCCTGGTAACTGGGATACAGATGACCAGAGGAGAGCATCCCCTGAGTTCTGTGGCTGTGAACACAGAGACATGAAATAAACACCCTATCTTACTCTGGAGAATCTCTGGGAGGCAACCACGATGGCACCACATGGAGATTGTGTAACCATTCTCATTAGCATGGGGATTCAGCCCAAGGCTCTTCCCAATCTTCACTTGTAAAAGTAGAAAGTATGGATCTATAAGATGTGACAAGGAATTCTAATTCAAATACATGTTCATAGTATTTGCAATACAAGCAATTATAGGTCAGTCCTACAGTATAATGCTCATGTCCCTTTTACCAAGCTTTGTTGTTCCCTCAGAGAGATGACATTAAGGGGGTTTTAATAGGTAGAGCATCCTTTATTTCAAATGCTTCAGACCCAAATGACTGTAGATTTCCTTTTATTTGGGACTCTTTGCTTCCTTGCAATGAGATATCTCAGGGGAGAAATCCAACCTAAACAGGAAGTTCACTTATGTTTTACATATGCCTTACCCATGTGGCCTGGATATAATTTCATCAGATCCTTTGCTGTCCCTGGGCTTTGACTGCCATCCATTGAGTGACATCAGGTGCAGAAATTGTCTCTTGTGGCCTCCTGCCTGGTCAAGAAGTTTTGGGTTTGAGAGTATCTTTCTGAAGTCCGATTAGGGATGCATATGTGACCTAGAAAGTGGGGAAGAACCTTGAGTGTGGCTTTGAGCTTTCTTCTTTGAAGCGGCACGTTCTGTATTTTATTGTCTTTATGCTTTTTCAGTTGGGGCAATTTTTGCTGGGACAACCTTCAATGAAATGCTGTCTCCGTATTTGCTCTGGGGTTAGTTCCAACAGTGGCACTCCCCAGACATTCAAAGCTGTGCCTCCTTTCAGAAACAGAATAGAGTGTCTTCTTTAATGTCACTTGGAATGCTCGAACAAATGTAGCAAATGAGAACAAGTAAGAAATTGTAGCATTTAAGAAGCCTCCTAAAACGACACTCCCTGCCATCACGCCTCTCCCCAGGTCCGCCTGTCGGGCATAGCCAGCTGGCTGTACTCAGTGAGTTCCCCTTCACTGAACAGCGAGATCTCCCTAAGGAGTAGTCAATAGCCCAGAGGTGGCTAAACATTGATTTTCTATATACAGCGATGGCCACACAGCTGCAGTCTATACCGGAGCACATAACACAGACCTTCCAGCCAAACACTGAACAATCAACTCATTCAGAAATGCCAGAGTGGGCTCTTCCTGTGAACGTATGGGAAAGCCCACTAAGGCTCCTCATGGTTAGTAGTAGGTGGAAAAGGTGATAAAGAACTCCAGAGGTTCTTTTTGGCTTGTGTGGTTTTCTGTTTGTGCATTCTTTATTGAGTTTAGTTTTCCAGTCTGTTGTGTGGAAACAGGGAAAAGACTAAGTTGTCTCTCAACCTTGACTTTGTCTTGAAGTCTCTGAGGCCCTGTCCCCACCCCACCCCCATCTCCTTAGAGTTTGACGTGAACCATGAGGGCAAACACTATAGATGAGGTGATGGGCACGTTGGAAAAAGCAGAGATCGTTATCTGAAGATTTCCACAGAGGCCCCAAGCTGGGGCTGGGATGTTTTAAAAATTTCCCATGAGCTTGTCAGACTGGCTCCAAGCTGACCTCAGCTTTTCAAGGGTTCTGCACGACATTTCTCATCTTTGATGGAACACGGGCAAGTGGGGGAAGAAAATGTATGGCTTGCTACTAAGAAAGGCAACAGGATCTAATTTGTGTTAGGTGGAGCGTTTGTTTGTTGTGGAGAAATGACTCATAAGCTGACCAAGAATGAATGGTTTACAGGGATTTGCTTAAGTCTCCATCTCTACAAAGCTCACAGTGCTGAAGAAAATGCAGTTCTACACTAGAAAGCAATTGACTGGGGGACTGACTGAGAGACAGTCCTGCAAAATGCCCACACAGGACTCCAGGGGCTTCCTCCACCACCAGGCCCTGCCTGACTGCTGACAGCTGTAAGTCCTAAGCACTCATGTCTCTCTGCCTGGTGACAACCTCTCACCCCCTTAAACTCTCAGCAGCACCCACAAACCTATTTTTTACTGAGATGTGGGACTCTGGGATGATGATACACATAGCGCTGCTTGAACTGTGTGGACATGAGTGACACCAGCTAGTTGGGTCCTTTAGCTCCCAGTGCTCTAGCAAACCTATGATGATAGTGTGAATTCCTGTGATGCTGCTTGGTAGGATAGCATACATATCTGCCCATTGATATTTGGAATTCATCAATTAATATTTGCTTTCAAGATCTCCTGCACTTGCTGACCATGATCCAAGCCAAGGGGCTGGGCCAGAGTTCTAGCCAAATGGAACTGATTCCTCTGAAAGACAATCTGCCGCGACAAGGTAAGATGTGATGATATTGGTCAATCTGATACCCTAATGAGATCTGTCAACTGCAGATACTCCATTAAGGGGAAAACTAGATTTGCTCTTGTCAGTTAAAATGTGTATAAAGAGGCAGAGCCAGGTGGATCTCTGTGAGTTCAAGGCCAGCCTGGGCTACCAAGTGAGCTCCAAGAAAGACTCAAAGCTACCCAGAGAAACCCTGTCTTGAAAAATAAAAAACAGAAAAAAAAATGTGTATAAAGATCCAGAATCTGACGGCAAGACCATATTGCTGAAGATATCACACATTGAAGTCATAGAACAAGGAGGAATCAAGCTGGTACTCACCTGGAAATATTGTCCCTGTTGGCTAGCTTTTATTACGCTGGAAGGTTCTATGCACTGTACTGGAGGTGAAATGTAGTCACTGACATGGCTCAGCTCTGGACCCCTGTGAGCTGCAATAATGACTGGTCTGTCAACGTGTGCAATACGGACGCAATATCGGCACTACTGTGGCTGAAAACATGGTTCACTGGTTAAAAGCACAGGCTGCTCTTGGAGCTAGCCTAGGTGTGAAGAAACCTAGTACCCATGTGGTGGTTCACAACTGCCTGTAACTCCAGTCCCAAGGGATAGGATGCCAACTTTTGCCTTTTGTGGCTCTAGGCACGCACATGGTGCACACATGTACATGCAGGCAAATACTCTTACACATAAAAAACAACTAAATCTTTCTTTAAAATTAGTGGCATTCCTGTTTTGGGAGTCACCAATCATTTTCAGATTGGACCCAAGGCATCTCCTATGAGTGAGATCCCAAACATGACGTTGCAAATGGGGCTAAGAACTTATGGCTGGATAGGCCCTAGGGGAGAATTTCATATAATTATCTGATTAGATGGACATAGTATTAAGCAACCTAATGATGTTTTGCTATACCCATAGATCATTACCTCCCTTCAACTCTCATCAGAGAAGCTTCTTCTTGTAGTAGATGGCAATTAATACAGAGACTCCCATCTGGTCAATGTGCAGAGAATAGTAGACTATGGAGTGCTCAGCTTTAAGTGGAATATACATGTCACCTGTATGTTATCCTTCCAAGCAGCATCACAGGAATTCGCACTATGTTCTATGGGACAGACACACTGTCTGTATGGAAGCTAGTCAGCCCAGAGACACACAAAGGAGCCCCGCAGCATCCCTCTGTAGTCCTTCTCTGTCTACATGCATTGTCATGTGTCCGGCTCCTGCCCATCAAATGGGAGATGTGGGTCACTCCACATTTGTGACATACATTTTTAAGTAGGAATTTATGAAACAAAAAAAGAAGTAAATCAGGAAAATTTCCTTGCTTTCTTACATTTGCCTAATGAACATATTTTCATTTAAAAAAAAAAAGTAGCCCTTCATTCCCTACAAAGGACCTCCAGAGTCCTGACAGACTTTCCCTTGCTGAGGAGGTAATAATGGGAAGGAAGTAGAAAATGTAGTTATTTGTGGAGCATTGCCATCAGAATGGAAAGACCTCTGTCTGGATCAGAGGAGGGTGCTGCACAGGGAGCCTTTGCACTCTCTTAAGTTTTTCCTCTATATTAGGGATCTTTTTTCTAGGCCTAAATGAATGCAGATGCAATAGAGACCCTATAGAGATTATTTTTTTCATGTTCTTCGGAACTGTGGTATCTTTCACAGCATCGCCATTTGCTCTTTTTGTGTCAATTCATAAACAAGGATCCTAGGCACAGCACCACTTCTTGCTAAATTGACCCGAGGCAAGACAAAAGCCCTCTCAGGCTGTGAAGACAGTGGCTTCCAGTGCAGCCTGACCTCTCCAGTAGTAATCAATGTTTATGGCTGCTGTTACAGTAAAAATAGCAAAAGTCAATATTTGTGCTCTGTATCTGTCAGATAATAAACTTGGCTCTAGACACCACACGTGACATCTGTGTGCGGTACAGAGGGGCTGGCGGCACCCCCAGCCAATCTTTCCAGACAGTTTGTCAAAGATGGCATCGTGTTTGCACAGCTGACATTCTAAAAATCCCCCATGTGTCCTCAGGAAAGCTCAGGATTTTTTTTATCCTGTTGATTCTAGACTTTAAATTGAAAAAAAAAAGTTAAGAAAGGAAGAAAGAAAGAAAGCAAGTGAGAAAGAAAGAGAGAGAGAAAGAGAGAGAGTGAGAAAGAAAGAAAGAAAAAAAGAAAGAAAGAAAGAAAGAAAGAAAGAAAGAAAGAAAGAAAGAAAGAAAGAAAGAAAGAAAGAAAGAAAAGAGACAGCAAAGAAAATGAGCATTAAGAAAACCGAGAAAGACAAAATAACCATTCTGATGAAGCTACCTAACAGTCCTAAATCAAATAGGAAGGTCCTACCATCCCAGCCACCCACCCCAATCTAAGGTCCTCTCCATGACTCCAAGACTCTAAATTGTTCAATGTCGTTGTCATCATGAATAGTTCTGAAGAGAGTAACAGGGAAATGACAGGGAGGTTATAATGAGACACCCTAAAGTCACCAGGGACCTGGGGATCCCGCTGAGGGCTAGGTTTCCTGTAAAATGGGAGTGTCATCTTCAGCCTTGGGTACCACCTCAAGTTTCTCTGTAAAGGGAATTCCTGTAAAGGGAATATTCATAGAAATGATGCAGAGTCACATGAGATCATGTTAGAAAGGACTGCACGCATAATGTGTGAACAAATACCCTGGCCATTATTACCCACACACTGTGACTTTTCATTGACCCAGCATGGCTTCCTGTTTCACTCAGCCCAGTTAGGTGAGGGACATGAATCATTGAACTGAGTGAGGGAAATCAAAGTCCACATTTCAGCTTACCTGTGTGTTCCATTTCTTTACTATTTATATTAATCTCCAGTAGCCTGATGCTTATGCATTTCTGTCTTGTTTACTATTTCCAAGCCAGAACTATTGCCCAAGTCTGGGGACACAAATGTCATAATTTCTGAATCTTGAATTTGGTCTCGAATGTTCATGCTGGAGCCTTTCACCATCTCCCAACTCCTGTGCAGTCCTCCACATGACTGCAGCCCCGCTTCCCTCCCCTGTAACTGGTTGCAATGGATGACCTTCTCTTTCTCAGTAAGTGACAGATTCTGTAGACGATAAGGAAAAGCATGACTAACTGGTACATAGTCTTATTTTCTCAGTTCTTCTAGCTGTAGGTCACATGCCACTGATGAGTGGAAGCCCCAAGAGCCCACATACACCTTCCACATGTCCCTTATTTTGCCAAGGTGATTGGTGAGCTGAGTGTTTGTGGAAGATGCAGGTGTGGTTGCAAAGGTGGATCACTGAGAAGAAAAAGTCCTAGACATCTATGGCATATGAACAGGATGCAGTAAACTGCATGTTCACTTATAAAGTTTGGGTCCTCGTTACTCAACTAAGAGTAGTGGTTTGAGAGTTTCCCAGGTGGCCCCCAGTGGCCTGCTTTCAAGTCTTTGCTATTGTCGCTTCACTGTTCTACTTGGTATGTGGTGGTGTTATGATATTCGGAGAAGATTACAGCTGACTAGATCAACACATCTCTCCTACAGCCTACAGCATGTCACCCTTTCTTCAGTCTTTGCATCCCAGAATGAGACCATCTTAAGCACAGAACCCATGGCTTGTGAGCTCCTATGCAGCCTTTTTCTTTTCCCATTCTTTCTTTCAGCGAACAATTGATTGTATGTGGCCCATATTGATGTACCTTTTCAGGTCCATCCTTTAAGGGCAGTAGTTAGAGATGCCATTATGGATCTAGATTCTTCCAGGCAGCCTAATGCCACCTTTCCAAGTTTGTGCATAAGGAGAAGGTATGATTCTCCAAAGTCCCGACTCTCTCCATCACTGAGAATTTTGAAATCATTTTCTAGAGATTGGGCTATGTAGGACCCATTTGAAAAAAATAGGATACTTGCTGATATGTTTTAAAAATAGAATCCTACAATAATTATGTCTTTTAAATGTAAAACATGTCAGTGTTTGTAGTGGCATAACTTCCCCCCAAATCTTTGAGTAAACACAAAGATTGTGTTGGGATTGGAATGAGACAGGCTTTAATACATTTAAGAGGGAGGCATGTGGGGGTGGGGGAATGGGAGAAAAAGACAATCCAGGTAAAGGGAGAAAGAGGAGGAGAGGGCAGAGCGAAGAAGGGATGAAGGTAAGCAGAGAGGTTTGAAGGCTGGGAGAGAGGAGAGGAAGGAGTAAAGAAAGAAAGGGGGTGGACAAATGAAAATGAAAGAATATGGGAAAGAAATAATATCTGAAGCCTGCCCTTGGCTAACAGTGTGCCATCTACTCCTAAAGAAGGAGCACTTCTTTTGTGACATCCCTTCTCTGGCCATCCATAGAGTGTTTTCTAGTCTCCCACAGTATCCCTTTCTGCCTTCCTCTTCCTCTTCCTACTTCATTCTTCCCATTCTAGTTCATGACTTTATTATGTCAAAACTTGAGTAATTTTTGTTTAACAACTAGTTACTGAGTATTATTAGTCAACAACTTGGCTATTTGCGTAGCATAGCAGCAAGCAAGATAATGGTGCCCGGATCAAGACGCTGGAGCAATCCCCGGGCAGTCTCTCTTGTCTTCCTCCTCACAGTCACAGTGGCTTACACAGCTGAAACCTGAGGTGTGGGGAGTCTGTCTGCTTCCTTCCCAAGATTACCCCATCAGCATCTGCCTAGTCACGGGACCACAACAGCTGCATTTCCCCTAACTGCTCAGCTGGGCTTCTGTCTAGGAGCTGCTGATAAATATGCTGGTGTGCTCAGCCGGGACACTGCTCTGCGTAAGTAGAAGGTGGGCATGTTTAGCTCAAGTCAGGAGAAAATAAAGGTGCAGAGTGAGCAATCACTAACAGGGATGGCCTTCTTCAGGGTGGTTCTTTCTTCGGTTGAAGCATGTGTGTGACACTATGCACAAGGAGAGTCTCCCAGCTAGCCACAGTTTGGAGACAAAAGTTCAGTTTCATTGTCTCTTTCTGAACCCCAAACCATTCCAAGGGGCTCACTTCAGTGACTCACATGGTGACTTTCAAGGTTATATTAGAAGACATGTTCACAATGGACATCAAAATGCATCCAAAAAATAGAAAATGGCCGAAGTGGGATATTCAGTATCTAAAGTATTGATATTTGGGTGCAAATCTCTCCATATTGAAACCTTAAAAATCACAAATGTGTCTCATATCTATCACTTCACAATGTTTTTATGCCATGAAACCTTGACATTTTTCCTCCTATGACACATTATTTCACCATTTTCTGAAATATATTTGGGGTGGGAGGGAGGTTGGGGGTTTTAAGAGACAAGATCTCTCTCTGTAGCCAAGCCTGACCTGACATTTGCTATATAGACCAGGTTGCCCTTGAACTCCTCATCCTCCTGCCCTTGCCTCCCAAGTACTGGGACTACAGGTATGCACCATGACGAGCAGCTGAAACCCAATATTCAATAATAATATAAGACACCATTAGTTCCTATTCCGCGTCAGCCTGACAGGATAATCACCTAGAAGGTTAGTAAACAGGCCTCTGGGTTTGTCTGTGAAGGAAGAAGACTCACTCTGAGTGTAAGGGGCAAAGTGCCTAGAGAAAATAAGAAGTAGAGGAATCAAGTCCTAGAATCTGCCTCTCTCTCATTCCTGCTCACCACCAGCCTCGACCTCCAAACTCTCCTGCTGCCATGATGTGCTGACCAAGTACAGGAAGCCAATGCCCCAGGGGCTGAGCTGTCTGAAGCAGTCCAAACAGAACTTTCCTGCCTGCAGTTCTCTGTTCCAGGTACTCCAGCCACCGCACTGGGCAGTAACTAATCCAGCCACTGTCAAATGATTTATTTCTAAATACCTTATTTTCCAGTGGCTATACAATCTCAAGTATTTTATTATTATGATTCTTGGTGACCTTTCTGATAATGATATTGCCACATAAACCTGTGTGCATCCCCCTGGTATAAATTCTTACCAGTAAAATTATTAAAGCTGTAGATCTAAGCTTTATGTTTTGTCTTTGCTGTACCGGGAACAGAATCCAGAGCCTTGTGTCTACCAGTCACAAGCTCTGCCACTGGGCGAGCTATAGCCAGCCCCAGCTCAGGTGTCGGAGACTTTTGGGGACTTATTCTCCATAAAGTTTGTGTCATTTTATATTTTATGTCATTGTAGCAGGCTGCTTAGTGAGCAAAGAATAGTATAAAGTGCTTCTGACCAATTGGGTCAAGGGCTTCTCTTCTGTGAATGGATATTAATCCCCATTTTCCCTGAAAGATGTCCATTCTTCTAAGCTATTTAAACTGCTGTATGCTGATCGTGCTGTTTGGGTTTCATCTTACATGCTGTGTTGGTTTGAATGGCCTCCAGAGGCCATTAGGGAGTGTCACTATTAGGAGGTGTGGCCTTGTTGGAGTAGATGTGGCTTGGTTGGTGGAAATGTGTCACTGGAGGTAGGCTTTGAGGTCTCAGAAACTCAAGTCAGGTCTAGTGGCTCACTGTCTCTTCCTGCTGCCTGCAGACCCGGATGTAGAATTCTCAGCTGCCTCTCCAGCACCATGTCTGCCTGCATGCCACCATTCTTCCCACCATGACGATAATTGACTAAACCTCTGAACCTGTAAGCCAGCCCCAATTAAACGTTTTCCTTTGTAAGAGTTGGCATGATCATGATGTCTCTTCACAGCAATAGAAACCCTAACTAAGACACAGGTCAAGAAGGTTAATGTTGAGGTGAGAGAGATGGCTCAATGGTTAGAGCACTAGCTGCTCTAGGACCCAAATGGCAGCTCACAACTAAACTACAACTCTGCTTCCAGGAGATCCGACACCCTCTTCTGGCCACCCTAATCACTGCACACATGTGGTACACATGAGGGTAAATTACACATATATGTAAAATAATAAAAATTTAACTAAATATTAAAGAATTAAAATAAATAAAATAAAATATTTTAAAGAACATTAACATTTTCATCTTATATCTGAGTATTTTTCAGGGCTTTGTCATTTGAATGTTCATTTTTGTTCAGTGTGTTGGAGATGCAACTGGGTAGTTTTCTTCAGTGAGCCTTCACATAGTGCTTTTCCGACCTTGTCTCACTCTCTGAAAGTCCCAGGTAAGGATTCTATCAGGGTGGGGTGGAAATGTTACCACTTCTAAAACCAGTGTAATAGGCGTTCCTATAGGATGGGATTTTAGGAAGAGAGCCTCTTAAAAGAATTTCTGGAAGTACAAGACAAACAAGCCCAAATGGAAGGAAGATGCAGTCACCCATATTGCCGATGACATAACAGTTCCTGTGACCATGTGCATTATCACCCTTTGAAAGTAACCCACTTTACTGTGTAATAAACTCTGTATCTACTCTCTGTGTGTCTATTTCAACAGTTATCACAGGGACCAGGGAGCCATCACTGCCTTCCACAATATCACCAGTAACTGTGAAAGATCTTATGAATATTAGCCAGACTGGAGACAATCTTGCTGATAACGCAAATGCAGCAGAAATCTCAGGGCATGCTCCTCCAGGGTCATGGAAAAGGAACTAATAATGCCTTCAGATCTTCACTGCGGACGGGCGTGCACATAGGCAGCATGGCCAGTGAAGACTCAGTGTGCTTTAACACAGTGTTAAAGTCACAGCTGTGTAGTGGCAGAAGTCCACAAGCATGCACAAAGCTGTGCCTTCCCAGGAGTGAAGGGAAAAGAAACTTCCCAGCTACCAGTCCCTGGCTGAACTCAGAGCAAGCTCCTACTCTCCCTGCACTGGAGACTAGTCTCCAGACACACTGATTCAAAGTAGAAAATGAAAAGCTGTTCACTCAGAAGGCACATTAGTCATCATGGGCTGCCATAATAAATATCATGGGCTTCATCATTGGTTAAAAAACAGAAATTTTTTTCTTTGCCACAGCTCTGGAGAAAGATCGGGATACCAGCATGGACAGGCTAGTGAGAGCTTCCTTGTTGGTGTGCAGGTGGACAGCTTTCTTCAATGTGCAAACATGGGCTAGACAAATGTCCCTGGTGTTTTTATGAGTATCAATTCCATCACAATTGCTCAACCCTCATGTCCTCATCAAAAAAAAAAAAAAAGTATACACTTACAAGCTTTTCATGCCAGTGGTGTTTATAATGACCTTCAAACAAATATTTACCCAGTTGTCCATCCACTGATGACTATTGAAACAAAATGTGCCATATCTATACAGTGGAATATTATTCAGTCACAAAAAGGAATGGGTTACAGACACGTATTACAGCATGGATGAAAACATGTTAAGAGAAAGAAGCCAGATGTAAACACATTGAGTGACACCGTGCACATGATGTTCAGGTGTAGTAGTGTCAACACATCAGGAGTGTGTTGCCGCTGAGAAGATAGTTTGTTCCTCACAGTCCTTGAGAGGAGTGGGTACAGCACATCATAAGGGGGGCCACATGGGAAAGCCCTGAAATGGCTCAGGAGAAAGAGGCTGGGGCAATGTGGACAGCAGCTTTCAGTTTCCAAGAGGAAACTGGCAAGGCAGAGTCGCCAGGCTCAAAGCTACCTGGCTCAAGAATTCCTTAAGCTCTAGAATCTAAGGGATGTCCCTAGTTATTGGAGCCTATGCCTGTGTGCTTAGGCAGGGGAGCAGAGTCCTAGAGTCCAAGAGGGGAGCTCCCAATGGATGTGATGGGGCCGCTGCTGTGTCTTGTTTTGCACTGGTTAAGCTACCTATGTGGCTAGGAAATGCCATTCTGGGAGGGGCAGCCCTTCTAGAATTGGCTAAAGCTTCACATACTGACAAGAACAGCCACAGTTGGTGCACACAAGGCCGCAGGTCTACAGGGACAGAAAGGAAGTTAGTGGATGTGGGAGACTGAGGTAGATAGGAACTGGGGCTGGGATCTCCCCTTGGTGACAGAAATGTTCTGTGGACGGCTGTACCACCTCGTGAGCACAGAAAAGTGAAGTGTGCCCTGTAGAAGGGTGAGTTTCTCCAAGAAAGTGAACTGGTCGTATTATCAGTGGGAAAAACTATATTAATTCGGGAAAAAATATTTGAGGGAATGAATTTCAAGAGAAAGTAACTCTAGAATTTTTCTAAGTAGTCAAAGTAAGGAATATTAGGCAAACAGAAGTTTTTTAAGAGAACGGATTTTCTATTAATATGTATTTTTAATCTATAAGTTGTCAAAATCATTAGTTTTACCTAGAGAATTGCAGACAAAATAGAAATTTCATGTTCCAGAATATAATGGCTGTGATATGGAATCAGCCTAGATGTCAATCAAAGGATACAAATATAACAAAATGTGGTATGTATACACAGTAAAATACTATTCAGCCATAAAAACAAGGTGACTTATTAATTCCATCAGTATGGATCAACTGGAGTTCATTATTCTACATTAACTAGACACAGGAAGACAAAACACTGTTCTTTCTTCTGATGTGAAAATTAATCATAAGCCAATCTGACTTTAAAATAGAAATTATTAGAGGCTCTGAAGAGTAGGGTGGAGTTACATATCAAAACCCATGTCAAGAAGCAAGCACACAAGCATAAAACAGAGGAAGAAGGAACAGGTCCTAGTGAGCCACCGCCTAGTAGGGTGACTTGGCTCACGACACTTATTACAGATCTCCAGAGGGGTGAAAACAGAGGGGCCTGGCGTCTCCAAATATAAGCACCCAAGAGATGGAGCTGCCAACCACCTCATTGCACAGTTCACGTGTGTAGTGAACTATCACAAGTTCCGCACAGATGTGTACAACTGAGACAGCAGTTCATGAAAATGATGGACAATAGGCCAGGGACACAGCTCGGGAGGGAAAGTCCTGGCCTTGTGAACACAAGGACCTGAGTCTGAGCTACAGAGCCCACATTTAAAAGCATTGAATGGTACGCCATTGTCATCACGGTGCCAGGGAGGCAGAGACGGGCATATCCTTGGGGTTTGGTGGCCTGTCAACCTAGCCTGTTTGGCAAGTTTTAGGCTAGGGAAAGACTCCACCTCCTCCCTGCCAAAAAAAAACAAAAACAAAAACAAAAAAAACAAAGAGAAAATGATGAACAGCTCCTGAGGGAGGACATCCCACCCGAGGTTGTCTGGCCTCCACATGTATACAGAAAAAAACATAATAGATACCTACTGTCCCCTAGTTTTGATGAAAACCTCCATGCATCAAGACACCCAGCTCTCCGCTTCACCCAGCTTCAAAGGTGATGTGTGCCATAGTCCTGACAAAGCATGACATTGAATTTGATACAAAGATTGGCTAAGTCATTCATCTCAGCTTCATGGTTAAATCAAACCTTACTTGGTTCCCATCCTGAGACTGAAGAAAAGGCATGTTCCCCTCTAGTGGGCATGGGTCTAGAGCTCCTGGCTTCCAGCTGGAGAGCCCAAGCCAGCAGTGTGTGAAAGGTGAAGGAGATGGGGCTGTTGGGTTATATGCATGGTCCTGGATTAGGTCAGGCATCTCAGTTATGACAGACAATAAGATCTGCTGTTGACTTAAGCTAATTTTAATTGTGTCTCCTGTGATTTGCAAACACACAAATCCTAAATAAATCTCACCATGTGCATGAGAGTGAGGGGAGATTAAGTAATATCACCCACAGACAAGAACCAAGCTGGTGTTTGCAATTTGCGCCCTAGGTTAGCTTTTATCAGAGCACACCTGCCCAACTCTTAACGATGCTTTTCTATAAAGTTTGCTATCTCTGGTATCTCTGATGGATTTTTAAGCCAAGGTTGAGAAGAGCAAGGCAAATCACTTCACAGTCATCCAGCTAAAGTGCAGAACAAGGAACCAGGGTGATTTCCTGAAATAAGCCGAAACTGCCATTTTTGTTTGTTTTAAAACACGTTGAACAGTTTTCCAGCCAAAACACACAGATGTTGGAACTGTTTTGTGTTTTTAAAAAAGAAGAAGAAAAAGAAGAAGAAGAAGAAGAAGAAGAAGAAGAAGAAGAAGAAGAAGAAGAAGAAGAAGAAGAAGAAGAAAAGAAAAATAATAAAGTCTCTGCACAAATGACTGTAACAGTCCTCTGGGTCTTGAAATCACTTCTGGATGTCAAATATTTTGTTCTGTGTGACCGTCTAGGCACTTATCTTATTGTGGTCATCTTGTCTTTTAGAAAATATTTGAAGGGAAAAATGAGAAAGAAATACGTCTTTCTGGGCCCAGCTGACTAGCCCTAGGTGTTTGTTGGCAGCCCCTCGCCGTGGAATTGGCAGCCCAGCTGTTGAGGGGTTATGAGGAGACAGGCGGGAGAAGGCAATTTATCAGCTTGCTGGGCGATGGGTTTGTCCTAATGTTACCATTTCCCTATGGTCATAATAGCCCCCTGCACAGCACACCTGGAATAATTTAACTCGCTTTGACCGATCAGTTGAGAAATGATTCGGGAAGTCTTTTCTGCCAGGAGCTGGATGGATTCAGTGTGAGATAGCCAAAGAAGGCTGCCAAGGCTCGCCATGGGCTGACATATCACTGAAAGGGGTTCACTGCCATCCACACTGGGACCAAGGCAGCCTGGCCCCTGAATCCACCCTGAAGCAGATGCGAAGGTCACAAGCTGGGGAAAAGGTCAGGGGTTATTGAATGTCTTCTATTCAATTAATTACCACCTTTTAAAACCCATGGATTCTCTTAGAGCATTTGACTTCCATTTTTGGGAGACAAAAGCAGGCTGGCATTAAATGGAAAAGCTCCCCTTTGAAGGTGAGTTGCTGGGGTCTCCGGTACACTGGGTCATCCCGTTCCCTTCATTTCTGCAACCTGCTTGAACACATTAGGTAGGTAAGCATGCAACCTCTACAGAAGAAGACAAAAAGAACTGCCGGGGATTAACTCCTCAACTGAACAGCCCACATCTCTGGATCATGAACAAACTTTGGTTTTCCTTAGGACCAGAACTCATTGTTCATTCGGGTGTGATTGTTTTAAATACGGATATATTATTATTTTCCTTTTGACTCATGGATGAATCCCTAACTTCCAGCTTAGGAGTCTCCCATCTGAACGTGATGTTTGAAGTAGTAATGAGCCCTAAACGGATTCTTTATCTTTCTCACAAATGGAGAATGTTTCTTGCTGTCTCCAGCCATGTGTTAATGGTTTCTCAGGGGTCACCTGTACCGATAGATCTTTTGAATTTCCCTTGGAACACATGTGGTTTTAAGCTAGATGTTAATTGGAAACATTTATAGTGTCAAACATTTGATTAATGCTCTTGGTTTTAATTGAAAGGAATAAGCATTTCTTAAGCCAAGTCCGCAAAGTTAGGTTGGAGGGAAGAAAAAAAAAAAGGTTCCCAGAATGGCTTAGAAACTTACTTGAAAGCCCAGTGATATTTTAAAAACAGTTCTCATCATTTTCCAGCACCTTTTTTGAAGCAAATATTTTGGAGACAATTATTAGCCCACAGATAACTGCTGGGGAGTGAAGTGGCAGATGTTAATAAATGCAGGTGATTTTCATAGATGGCCAGTGAGTGCTAACTCAGAAGCAGAAAGTGTCTGCACTGCCCTGGGAGGCTTTGGAAGGACGCAAACTCTGACCACGTGTAACCCTCGGAGAAGAGAGCATAGGGGAGAAAGCCCATCTTGTCTGTTGAGAGTCCCTCTGTCTGGCTCGGACCCTCTAAGTGGAAACAACTGGCGTGTGGCATGAGGATCAAACAGCGAGAAGGGCTCTAGGTGTGAGCAGTCCCGAGCCGAGTTCAGAGGAAAGTATGTGTTGACTTTAATTTTTGTTCATAAAGAGCACAAATTGGGTCTCCAGATGGTGCCCTGTAGACATAATTACCCATTGCAATAAATCACATGCCAGTGACACAGCAATTATTCTTGGGCCTCCACCCCTCTCTTGTCAGGTGCTGGGGAGACGCACCCAGACAGTCTTTTAGGTGTTCTGAAGTAGTGATGTGCAGTCCATTAGGGCCTGAAAGGGGGATGCTGCCATTAACTCTTTATTGTCAGCTGAGACAGATAATAGGTCCAAGATGTAGTCTTCTGCTGAGACACTAATCCTCACTGCTGTCATGGCTCTCTGGATAGTAGAGATGAAGCATGGGGAGGGAGGATTCAAAGCCACATCTACCTGCTTGCTACAGTTTGGGATGCAGACATTTAAGTATGAATTGGTTCTTTGATTTCCACACCCACCGCCAAAGGATTTGGTTTATAACTTACTTTCCTCACCAAATCCACAGCTTGTTCTGTCGCTGGGAAAACATTTATTCTTCATCTTTTTATTCATTCAACATGTGTATAGTTCAGCGTCACCCAAGCTCTATCAGTGTGGAAAGATATTTAAAACTCCAAGAGCATATCCATGGACCCACCTGTGCCCTCAAGGAGGCTACAGGAATGCTTATTTGAAAAACACTGACTTAAAAAGTAGAATTCCATTCCATGAAAATGCCGGACCATGTAACCCATCCAATGCAAAATAGTGTCAGATTTTGTCTGTACAGCAAGTAAAAGCATGTTCTGATATTTTTGTAGAAACTTTTGAAAGCATGAAATTAAAATGGGTTCTTTGAGTGACTACTGTTATATATTTAATGATTCTTGTATGTCAAATACCATAAGAGACCATGATTTTGGAGTGTTCTCTGCCTTCAAATAGAGGGAGGACCAGAAATCTTCCCTGTGCTAATGAAGCTGTACATGCTTCTGAGTTGCTGGGTTTGTGATATCACAGGACCCCCCCCCTCTCTGCTGCAGATGATTACAGCAGAGGTGAATGGTTGCATAAACATTAGTGGGAATGTGCTAGATATAAACAATAATGAAATAGGCATAGTGACTCATGCCACTAATACTTAGGAGGTGGGGGCAAGAGGATCAGAAGTTTAAGGTTATCCTCAGATACAGTATGAGTCAGAGACCACACTGGGCTACATGAGACCCTATTCAAAATGGAGAAACAAGCAAGCAAAACTATGTAGAAAATAAGGGTCTCCTTTCAGTATTGACTGGCCCTCCCATGGGTGACCTGAAGGTGTTCTAACAAAGTACTTTAACCTAGCATCTTTAAAGAATTCATTTACTCTCTGATAGATTCATATACATGTACACACACACACACACACACACACACACACACACATTCCGATCATGCTCATTCCCTCACCCTCAATTATTACTCCTACTGGCCTCCTCCTCATCCCACTTTTGTATCTTTTTGTTTTGCTTCTTCTTTTTTTTTTTTGATATGTGATCCTCGTGGATTAGCCAGGGCCACCTATGTGGTCGTAGGTATTGCTCTAGCTTCTGGAGCATGATTCACTGGTCAGTGTCTAAATCACTGAAGATCACAATTTCAGATCTCCTGGGTGGAGCTGGACCCCTTGAGCCCTTCCCCAACCTGTTACTGAACATTTGCCACCTCAGTCTCAGCAGTCATTGCATCCACTGTGATTTCATGCCCTGGCCACGTCATACCCATAAGGCAGCATTTCATGGCCTTCCTCCCTGTCATTCAGCCCCCATATTCTTTCCACCCTTTTCATATTATGTTGCTTTGTAGTCAGAAGGTTTCTCTTGTCTTGCCCCACCCTGTGGTCCTACATCCACTTATAAAATAAACTCAGAGGCTTATATTAATTATAACTGCTTGGCCATTAGCTCAGGCTTATTACTGACTAGCTCTTAGACTTAAATTAACCCATAATTCTTATCTATGTCTAGCCACGTGGCTTGGTACCTTTACTCAGGTCTGTCTTGTCATCTTGCTTCCTCTGTGTCTGACTGGAGACTCTTCATTCTGCCTTTCCTCTTTCCAGTATTCTCTTAGTCTGTTCACCACGTCTATACTTCCTGTCTGGCTACTGGCCAATAAGCATTTTATTAAACCAGTGTGCAAGAGCATTATCCCACAGCATTCCTTGAGCTTTGGAAGGAGTGATACAGATGTCCTATTTAAGACTGATCACTCAATAATCACTTGTTCTCAAGACTTTGACCAGCCACACAAGTCTCTCTGCATTAACAACCATCTGTGCAGAGAGATGTTTCTTCAGTCAAGGCTGAAAGCAACACTATCTTACAGGAATAAACACAAATATTTAGGGGGCAGTGTGACAACATGTACATTTAATAAAGCAAAGGTAGCAGTTTCTCCCCTAGTGCCTATGACCTCCTAGCCGGGCCTTTGACTAGTTCAACAATACTAGTCATGACCTTCCCTCTTATGGAGCAGACCACAGATCCCCAAGGTGGTGTGAATGAGAATTGTCCCCCATTGCCGTAGGCATTTGGACACTTTGTCCCCAGTTGGTGGCACTATTTGGGGAGGTTTAGATGGTGCAGGCTTGCTGGAGGAAGTGTGTCACCAGGACACACTTTCAGATGAAAAAGACTCACCTATTTGCAGTTTGCTCTCTCTGCTTCACGTTTGTGGTTCAACGTGTGAGTGCTCAGCTTGTCGATCCAGCTGTCCTGTCTGCCACCTGCTGCCATGCTGTCCCTACCATGTATTCTAGCCCTTTCGAACTGTAAACCCAAATAAACTTTTTCTTCCCCGAGTTTCCTTGGTCATGGCATTTTATCACAACAACCGAAAAGTAACTAATATACTTCCATAAGAGCCCTGCCACTATTACATCAATAAGTACACCTGTCCTAGAAAGGTATTATTGTCGTATGCAAGGTCCAAAGCTAGGAAAGACCATTGCTGACTTTTATTCCCTACCTGTCTACACAGAAACTTTCATTATCAGTGAGGAAGCTTCCAGCTCAATTCCAATATGGCTTTCTCTGTGTTCTGTATTCCAAGATGTGAGGGGTCTTCAGCGACAGGGTCCTACCATCCAGTTCTTGTGATAGCCAAGAGCAGTGGCCATAACTGTGTATTTTTGAAGACCTATATAGTCTTCCTTGCCAACAACTTCTAGGGACGTGTCCCTCATCCATAGCTTCTGGGATCAGCATCATCCACCCAAACATAGTACTTCCATTCAGGGGCACTTAAATTGTGTTTTCCAAATAGCTCATAAACTAGTAGATTTTAGTGTGGTCTCTTTATATACTTTGCATCTTAACATAACTCAGTGTATTTCCTGGTGGTTCTGAGGGCCAGCAGTCTAAAAAACAGAACAGAATAGAAAGAATGAACATATATTAAAAGGGGGATTTTTTGGTTTGATTTATACAGTATAATCTGAGTAGTCCAACAACGGCTGTCTGCACCCTGAAGGGGCTGAGAACCCAGTACCTGCTCAGACCATGAGGCTAAATGTCTCTGTCTTTGCTAGAATAAAATATAGGCCAAAGATTTTGAATCTCAAGTGACAACTGGCAAGGCTGAGTGGCATCTGTGAAATTGCTTAGTCTTTGATTGCGGTTTTCTTTCTATTGCGTCTAGGGTGCAGCAGTGTTCTGAAACAGTCTCCTGAACTGATGTCTAGTCCTGTTGACTTCAATAAACAATGATACAAAATAAACACTTCACCCAGTACACTTCTTCATCTTCACCAGTGTATAACACCATACACTAGAGGAAGGAAAGAACGAGAATCTCAAAGAGAGATGTGAATGAGGAAGCCGCACCTCGCAGGAAGTAGGAGGCAGGCTACTTCTAGTTTAGAGGACTGCTGGAAGAGAAGAGCAACTGATGTTGGACAAAGAGATCATACACTAGCCTCCCCCATCTTCACTGATTTATGAACGGAAGATATTAGAGAGAGATCTAATATCTTAAGGGGAGGCACAAAAGTCAAGGTGAATGGCGTGCTTTCATAGCGATGCTTTTCCTAGATGCAAGATCTTTGCTGGTGTAGCACTAATGAGTGGATACAAGCAAATGAATGAGCTTGAGCCAACAGTGAATATGGAATTTGCCATATATGTATATATGTATGTAGACACACACACACACACACACACACACACACACACACACACACATACACACGGGATCCTAGAATATTCTGCATCCCTGTGACAAAATGCTTAAAGGTTCAAGGAATTCACATCCTTTGGATTTGAAAATATTGAATATTGGAAATTGATTACAGACATAAAGAAGCAAGGCCATACATGGTCTACAGTTCTTGGAAGCTACCAGGTACCCCATATGGCCAGTGCTCACAACCAGCTGGACCAACAGCTGTGAGGCCAGCACATGATCCCGAGGCTTCTTCCTTGTCATGAGGTGACGTAAGTTTCCCTGTATATATGGACATACATGTCTGGGATGGAACATGAAACCCTCATTAGTTGAACACAGTCTGTAAAAGATAATTGGAAGCTTCATCCCTATTGGCTAGCTTTCATAGTGCTAGAAGGTTCTATACATGCTACTGAATACACCTCACCTCCCCAACTTTGTAATCTCTCTTATTTTCAACCTATCACTTCTAATTTGTGTTACCCAGGTGTTCTTGGGTGTGGGGCATTCCCTAGAGCTTGGTTGACTTATAAGGAATCACATCCTTAAAATCAGCAAAGTGTGAGTCTTAATGCCTGTCCACCCCCATGCTGTGATTTTGCCTGGCTTAAGCTTGTGCAGGTCTTTCATTTGCTCTCACAGTCACTGTGAGTTCCCATGAGCAACTGCCCTGTAGTGTACTGAAAACACTGTTCCTCTGAAGTTACCCACCACCTCTGGCTCTTACAGTATTTCCACCCTCTTCCATGGAGATCCCTGAGCCTTAATGGGAGGGGTGTGATAGAGATGTCCCATCAAAGGCTGTGTACTCTTCATTCTCTTATACTATATGTGTCGACCAGTTGTGGGGCTCTATGCTCATTGCAATTTACTGCAAGAAGAAGCTTCCCTAAAGAGGGTTGAGAGATGCACTGATCTCTGGGTATAGTAGTAAGTCATTAGGAGTCATCTTCATGTTGTTTCCCTTTTGTAAAATAATATGATTAGGTTCTCCCTTGGGGTCTATGACTTATCTAGACTCTTGGCCCGGTTAACAGTGTGTAGTATGGATTCCATCTCAGTCAGTGGCTTTAAATCCAATCACAAATTGGTTGGTTATTCCCATGACATTCATGTCACTGTCTTAGTCAGTGGTCTATTCCTGTGAAGAGACACCATGACCAAGGTAACCCTTAGGAGAGAAGACATTTAACTGGGGCCTTTCTTACAATTTCAGAGGTTTAGTCCATTATCATTATAGCAGGGAGCATGGCAACATACAGGCAGGTGCTGGAGCAGTAGCTGAGAGCTACATCCCCTGTAGGTACACAGAGAAAGAGAGAGAGAGAGAGAGACAGAGACAGAGACAGAGAGATACTAGGGCCGAGTAAGTATTTTACACCTCAGAGCCCACCCCCAGTGACACACTTCCTTCAGCAATCCACAACTACTCCACTAAGGCCATATCCCCCAATCCTTCTAATCTTTTCAAACAGTTCCACTCCCTGGTGACTAAATATTCAAATACATGAGTCTATGTGGGGCCATTCTTTTTTAAATCACCACAGTCACTAATGCACCAGCCGTATATCTTCACAGGACAGCCATGATTGTAGCCTACAGGGTTTGTAGTTGAATAAGATTAATGATTACTCTTCTTTTTTAAAAAAATGTAAAAGGGTGATAGAGGTAAGGTGATCAGGCACCACACTGCAAACTTCCCATAAAATTATGTATCTGTGTATGTCTGTTGATGACTGCCCCATCTGTCTGTTCCGGCAGCTGTAACAGGATGCTCTGGACTGGAAGGCTTATAAACAGCAGGAATATATGGAAATGGAGAAATTGAGGGGTAAGGTGCTCACAGATAGTGCCTCCTCTCTGCATCATCACACTGTGGAGGGAAGGGCAGCCTCCCCACCCCGATCTATGCAGTTGCTAATCCCTGGCATAAAAATGTCACACTTATAATCTAACTCTCTCCAAGTCCCCACCTCTCACTGAATACCATCACATTGAAAATCATGTCCCAACATATGAACTGGGGGGAAACACAAGCATGCCCCCTTCCTGTTCTTAGGTCCACTGAGTTAGGTGACACAGAAGCATATAACCCCACAGTTAGTCATGGATGAAAGAAAAGGCAATGCACACTCACTAGGGACAGTCTCATCTGAGCACATAAGTCTGCAGGAAAACAGACACAGATCTTACTGAGAGCCCTAAATACCCACAAGGGTTGGTTGGAGAAACTCTCTTGTCCAGCAGGCGAGCTGGAGCCATGAGTCATAAATATACAGTCAAAGAAGCGAGCTGAAACAGCACGGGTAGTCCTCCCAGACAACAGCTATGATCTCACTAAGAACAGTCAATAAAAAGCTATTTGTCTTTTTTGCCTCCTTCCAACCACAAGCAGACAGGGGGAAGGAGGGCAGGGGTGAGGGAGGGATAGAGAGGCTGTGCTGAATAGACCACCCAGTCCATCTCCCCCAAAGCCACTCCAGCCACAGGCCTGGCCACCCAAGCAGGAGGGAGAAGAGTGAGGGTATTAAGAATGAGATGAGAGGCCTTACATAAACACCATGGGGTCTCAAGAACCCAAATGAGATACTGCAAAAAAACCAAACGGGTCCAAAAAGTTACAGAATCAAGCTGAGACACCATTAAACATGCCCTTCCCAGAATAGAGAATGTGGCCAGAAAGGTAATTAGAAAAAAATAAATGTGCTTCATGTTTGTCCCACAAAAAAACAGCTTTTTCAATAAAATGACTATATTAGGCTCATGAGTCTTACATCTTTTGGTTGCTTTGTAAAACTAGATAAAGGGGATCATTGTAAGACCCAGTGCCTAGGCGGCTCTCAGTAACTGCTAACAGCCTCCTCCTTCCTTTCTTCAAAACACTTTCTCCTATCTTTTTATCTGAGATGAAACTACTCACATATAAATTGACAGACACAGTCATTTGCATAAGCTTTTAATGTATTATCTAGCTATACATATGCATTTGTGTCCATACTTGTTTAAAAGAAGTGGTACCTCGCTGTCATCTTGTCCTCTGTCCCAGAAGACAACACTGCCCTCTGCATGGGTCCACAGACATTAGTCTACAGTTGTTAAGGGAATAGCCAAAGTAGACAGGGCATCTTCGGAACAAACCGTTCCAGTCAAAGTGTAGAACTGCTGATGAGCAGTCTTTTGAGAGATGGACGGTGAACTCGGTCAGGTTATGTAATCATGGAACGGAGGTGAGAGAGTCAAGAGGCCTTTTATACTGTTGGAGTTCCTCTCCCCCCTCTCTTTTTCTCTCTTCCTTTCTTCTCTCTCTTCTCTCCTCTCTCCCTGCTCCCTTCCTTCCTCCTTTCACTCCTGTTCTTTCTTCCCTTGTTCATTCCTTCCTCCTCTCCCCTGTCTTTTCCTTCCTTCCTTCTCCCTTCCTTCTTCTTCCCATTCTCTCTTCTTCCTCCCTTCCTTATTTTCTTCCTTCCTTCCTTCCTTCCTTCCTTCTTTCTCTCATCCTTCTCTTCTTCTTCCCTTCCTTATTTCCTCTTTTCCTACCTGTTAGGAGACTCCTTCCCTGGGAAGACGCAAACAACATCTACCCTCCGTATATGGTCCCACCAAGGAATACCTCACACAGTTTCACCAAAGTTTGCTCAGGGGAACCAATGAGCTTATTTGGCTGACCTATAGAGCGTGAATGAGGGGATACTGCAGGAACATAGGTGACCCCAAAGAAGCTGCCCTAGAGAGTCTTCATGCTGTGTAGATGATGACTTCCATGGCCGCATAGATGGAGTCCCTTCAGGTAGCTTTCCCCAGCCTGTCTTCCCTGCCACCTCCCCACCTCCCTAGGCCCTCATTCAGTTAGGGTAGTTAGGATACCATTTCATTTAAATGACTGGGAGGAATGAGGGTCCAGCGACCCACCCACCCTAACCTCCCCTGACAGTGCCTGCTCCTGACGATCTCTTGCAAGCAAGAGCAATGAACTGAGGAAAACGGCTGTTTTGCCTGCAGGACAGAGCTCTATAACAGTACCCGATTTCCTTTGCTTTAAATACTAACTAACAAGTGGATTTTCTACAAGTAGAACCTCATGGAGAACTTCCATGTGTGAATCAGATAAAGGCAGACTTGTTCTGGTGGAAGCAGCCATGTGGATCCCAGGGCTCTTCTTGTTTGCCATGAAGAGCTGTCTCCTCCAGAAAACCAAAACAGTCCCTCTATGGAAAACACAGTCTGAAAAAAAAACGAATAAGGCGTGCTCTGTGCTGTGGGAAATTGATACAAGATTTTGAGCAGGCTGGTGGTGGCTCAATAAGCCATTTCATAAGGAGGCGAATGCTGGGACAGGGCAATGGCACTTGGTGAGGAGGCTTTGCATGGTGTCACACTACTGAAACCGGAACCCTCTTCCTCAGGATGCCCTTCCCTGTACAGTTCCATGTTGGATGAGCCACAGGAGAGGTTTGGAAGGCAGTATGAAACAGCCAGCCTGGTCCTGAGATGGCTTTGAGGTGCTCCTTGAAGGCCATTCATGTTACAGTGACCCAAGGATGATTCCAGTACCCACTCTGTTCTCAGCAGCTATATCAGCTGCCCACTCAGGTATGACCCAGGGCTGCTGCACACAGTCACCTCCTTGAAGGTGGCTGCTGGAAGGAGCAAGAGGAAAAGCTGGGTTCCAGGACATGCTTCATCCCTGTCACCGCTGTCGCTGCTTCCTGGCTGCCCACTCTGCTCTGAGTTCAGACTCCTACTTCAGAGGCAGGGGCAGGAACAGGAGCATCTGATGCACACAGACTATTTCTTAGAGGAGAGCCTGATCCCCATGATGAACTCTCTTCCGCACTTCAGTGTCTCCTCTGACAGAATCCAAGGGAATTCCTTCACTCTAAGATAACATGTCTTCCAATCGGAAATATCCCTTTCGAGATAGAGGCTTGACTCAAAGGTGTTAATTCTCTCTCTCTCTCTCTCTCTCTCTCTCTCTCTCTCTCTCTCTCTCTCTCTCTCTCCCCATGGAATCTAGGATCTTGTGTAGGCAAATGCTAGGATAGACAAATGCTCTACCACTGAGATCCATCTGTAGCCCCACTAACATCTTTGATAGGGATTTAGGAGTCTCTGCCTCTCAAGGAAGAGAGATGGGGGCAGGGGGAGCCCTGAGATTTCTCGGGAAAAACGCGGACCAATAAGCAGATGGGTGACAATGACGAAACTTCAGAGACCCTCTATAGTAAGAAACAGAGAGAAAGAAATGAGTACGGGAACGAAGGAAAGGACCGGGAGGGTGACACAAGGCTGGAAGCAGACAATGCCGCATCAGCAATGGAGGAGAGCTGAAGGGGGAAAGAGTTGGTCATTTGAACATCTGAAAACATCATCTGCAGTGCGCAACAGGAAGAGACCAGATTTCGGAGAGCAGCCGCTGTGTTAGCAGGTCCCAGGCAGGAACCAGTGCCCACCATTAGGCTTCCAATATTATACCGTTCAGGAACTGGGACTCCCAGGACCACTGTACTCTTCTCACCTCAAGGGCGATGTTCCAACCATTTAGCCTAGGAATGGTATCTGTCTGTCCCCCAAGAGCAGGAAAAAGGCAAGAAATTATACCTCAAGCATGGTGGAAAAGAAATCATAGAAATCCATCGGCTCAGTGCTTAGGAAAAGAGGATCTCTTTACGCCACATGCTGTTGTACATCGTAGGCTACTTTATTTCTTTAGTCCATCGATAAATTCAGGTCCTGGCCATGGGAAGTTCTCCCCACTGGATGAATGGGTTAGACTAGAAAGAGCTTCCAGGAAGCGAAATCATTGAAAATATGACTTTTGTTTCAGAATCATGCATAAGAGCCATAATCGAGAGCATCTCGAAGAAGAAGAATAAAGAAGTTAGATGGATAAAAGAAAATCTGTACTTTCCTTGGTGATCGTCCACATGATTTCCACCCAAGTCATCTTTAACCTTGATGCTTATTACCCATCAATTATCCCAACATTCCCCAACTTTCTCCCCCATCACGCCTGACAGACAGCATGTGGGACCCATTACCACAGGTACACTCAGCATCACCCCTGGGCTTTCCTGGTGACTTCTTGCTTTTCTGTCAAGTTCAAAGTCATGTAATGGAATGGAGGTAAGAGGTACCCCCCCCTTTTTAATAAAAATAATCTTTAGTCTGCTCACATGTCTGAAAAAAAATCAGGATTCCCATGTACTACCATTAAGGCACCATCAGGACTGGAACATTCAACAGTTACAAGACAACAGATTTTACCACAGCTGAGAACTGGTTGTTAGTAAAAACAAAACAACAACAACAACAACAACAACAAAAAACCTTCCCACTTCTGCCAAGATTTTGGAAGATGGCCTATATTATCCATGTAGATGCTGTAGGTGCCATGAGGTGTCTAGAAGACTGAAGGAATCCTACTTTTTTTTTTTTTTTTTTTTGAGATAGGGTGTCACTATGTAGCTCTGGCTGTCCTGGAACTTACAAGGTAGACCAGAATGGCCTGGAACTCACAGAGATCCACCTGCCTCTGCCTCTGCCTCTGGTGTGCTGGGCCTAAAGACTTGCGTTTTAAAGTGTTCTTAGCTGCTTTGGCAATTAAGCTTCCTAAAACACAACCACGACTCTCGCTGACATCCTTAGGAAACTTCATAAGCACCTGGAGCGAGGGGGTGAAAATATTGTGTGTCTTACTAATGTGTGAGTGACCAACAGAGCACGGGCTGGTGAAGCTTATGCATCTTGGCATATGTTCCTGTCCAAACTCCCATAAAACTGTCTATCAAAACACCCACGAACAAGAACGTATGCCAGGAGGAGTGGTTGGTGGAGTTCAGTTCACACCTGTGGGTCAGCTCCATGCTCGGTCTCCTCTCACACCTGCAGAGGAATCGGGCTCTTAGGAGGTAAAGATCAAACACAGTTAACGGCTCATTTTCTCCAGCCTCGGGAACCATGGCAGGAATGCCCTGGGCCCCAGTTGGAGGGTCTGGTGTTGTGTGTCTGGGATGACAAAAACTCCCTTGGAGATCACACTGCTTGGGCAAAGGAGACTGAGGTGGGCATGGGACGAACAGCACATGCTTTAAGATGTACAGAGCCCTGTGTTTTTAAGGGGCTTAAAGAACTTTTTCCATATGTACCATTAAGGGGTGGGGGGTGGGGGGTAGGGAGGTGGGGGGGTTGGGGTGGGGGGGTTGGAGGTGGGGTGAGGGGGTGGGGGGATGCTGTTTAAACAAAAACTGGCTGCAGCTGTGTCTGCCTTCTCCGCTAGTGACATAATTCATCTTTGGGTAAATAGTTCTTTTGTTTCAGCCATGTTTGCCCTTTCCCCTCAGAGGGAGAAAATGAAGACCCATGGGCACAGCGTGCATGAGTTAGCATGAGTGTACATACTGCCATATATAAAAATTCCCAGTCGCTCTTAAGGACACCATAGGAAGCTTTGTTTTCCTCAGGAACTAGGAGAGAGAAGACCTCAGGACAAAGATAAAATAAGAGCTATTTGTAGCAGTGACTCCCAAACTTGGCTGAACATTGGCATTGCAGTCACTTCAGAAAACGTTAGCGAGCCTGAGTCCTTCTGACTTGGTCAGTTTAGAATCAGAGGTGTGCACTAGGAAGTGTGGAAGTCTGGTCCATGATTCCCTGAATTGGTTGCTAGGACCAAGATCCCTGGAAAAGTGAGACTATAATAGAAGGTTCTAAAAGGGATTTGTATACTGTTTGAGGGTGTGCCTGTTTTAAGAAGTAGTTAATATGTTTATAAAACTGGAATATTTAGCATTAAATTGAGCATCGTTGGTATTTTTTTTTCATGCACATCCCATCCTTACGGCCCTCCCTTTAAGATTACTGAATCTCTCCCACCCTCAAATACCAGCCATGTGAAGAGCAAGAGAGTTATATTTATACACAAATGTAACTCCAGAGAGTTTGAAGAAAATACCTACCTCTGTGAGCTTCCCTATCCACCAGCACTGGGCATCAAACCCAGGGCCTCGTGCATAGTAGGCAAGTGCTCTATGACTGTGCTACACCCTTGGACTAGACCATCACCAACCATCCATGCTCTCCTGTTAAAAGAAGAAAGATAACAAGAGAAAAACACTGATGGAAACTATCTAGACAGTAACAGTTGGGTTTCATAGGCTCCTGTAGGGAAATCGTGGCTTCAGTGATGAAAAGAAATCTAACAAACTAGATTAGCACTGCAGGGCGTGCCTGTCCAGGACTGGGTAGGGATGAGGCTCAGCACTGGCCCTTCCACTCTGGAGCCCCAGGATCGGTGATCTTATCTGATCTCATGGTGAAGTTCAAGACCGGAGTGCTGGAAAACCAAGCCCAGGGGTGGAGTGGGAGTGGTACCTGGCACCTCAGGCAGACACTGCCGTGGTTCTAATTTGAAGTAGATATTCATTAATGCTCATGTACGGAGGCAAACTGATTTAGTATTTTATTCAACAGATCTGTGTGAGTGGACATAGAGTAGAGAACACGGAAACCTTTACATTGAAATAACTGACCATTGACAATGCCACACATGGCTCTGTTCAGAGCAGAAACACTGGAGCTCTGTTCAGTCTTTGTAAAACTTTGGTCTCTGGGCAGGCCTGCCTTCTCGTTTCCTAGCTTGCAGCAATATTTCCAACACAGACGTGCAATTCACAGAAGCAGTCTTTAAAATTTCAGAATTATAGGTTCCAAACGATCTTCACCGAAAATTTTGTCTGCACGTGTCATGATATCCACAACTGATCTCTAACTGTACCAGACAGTCTAAATGAGAAGGTGAAGGGTCCTGAAGCAGAGACCAGACAGGGTCTATTGAGAAGGTGAGGGGTCCTGAAGCAGAGACCAGACAGGACGATGTCCTATCAACTCCACTTTAGAGCTGGGCGACCCCAGTGAGAAAACATTTAGTCCTTCCATCTTGTTTTAGCTTTTTTTTTCAAAAGAAAAATACTATTACTTGTTTCTGTTAGCATGAATATATTTAATTTTTGCATCATTTGTCATTTTTTGACCCATAAGAAGTAAAATTCACCAATGTGCCGCAACCATGGAAAGAATGTATAGATAGAAAGACCCCCTTTCTTCTGCCCCCCTCCCTGTCTCTGGCCTCTCTTTCACTCTGTGCTCACTTTCTATCAGCATCACCAATGCTCATCACCACAAATGATGGAGGACACTCTTAGTTTTGCTTTTACTCCATGAGACATATACTACATCTCACTGCAACTCACTCTATTGAACAATGTCCCTCTAGGCTAATAAATACTGTCACCTCATTTAGAAGTACACACAAAATCACGTCATTTATTTAACTGTGTGTGTGAACAGGTATTCACCTTATATTTTTATGAAGGGATTATTTTTGTTTTTTTGTTTCCTGTCACTATAATTTTCAGAAACGTATAAATATGCCAAAGTATATTGGTTGTAAAGGAGCCATTTTAAGTTGTTGAGGTACAAAAATGAAGGAATTTTATTTTTCAGATGACCATGTTTAATGCATTCTGTCACATCTTGTCATTAGAAAAATATCCCGTCGTGCTTTGCTAATCTTTGTTTGAGAGACAGCCTCATTTCTGCTCTAAAGGTTTGATCTTATTCATCAAGCACTGGAATTTTACATTGCAGACTGAATTTTGCTTCAATTCAAGCAAGGTTTGTGTCTCTAATGGCATGTCAGTATTGGCCTGAGCCTGTGGGGCAGTGTAGTCCACCACATCCCCATTCACTTTTTTTCTTTGAACAAATGCTTGCACATCTCATCATTTTCTGGATACCCGGATGTCCTGGGCATCTCACTTCTCTGCCCTGGGCCTTCATCAGGAGACAGCTGCACCAGTGGAGGGTTTTCTGTTACGTATCTTGTTTTTTACCTTTTTGGTTGTGAGCCCAGCTTTTAATGGCTGAACCATCTCTCTCGCCCTTTGGTTTTGTTTTTTAGATTATCTACCAAGAGTGCAAGACCAGTTCACTGTCCAAAGACACACTTAGGAAGACCATTCCTATTATGAATAATGCTGCTATGAATATAGCTGAACATGTATCTTTGTGGTATGATTGAGCATTCCTTGGGTATATACCCAAGACTGCTATGGCTGGGTCTTGAGGTAGATCGATTTCCATTTTTTTGAGAAACCGCCATACTGATTTCCACAGTGGTTGTACAAGTTTGCATTCCCACCAACAGTGGAGGAGTGTTCCCTTTGCTCCGCATCCTCTCCGATAACATAAACTGCCATTAGTGTTTTTGATCATAGCATTTTTGATCATAGTGTTTTGATCATTTGATCCTGGATTTTGGTAGATGTTAATACTTTTCTTATTTTTTAATTGTTTTTGTTAAAACAGGGGAGGTGGTTATGTAGCCCAGGCTACCCGCAAACTTTAGATTCTTCTGCCTCCATACCTGCATGCTAGGATCACAGATTTGTCCTACCACATCTGGTGAAAGTTTCACTTCTGAAACAGTTATTTTTGATAAGTCATGGATATACATCACACTTAAAAAATACTTTTTGCCTGTTTTTTTAAAAAAAAAAAATTGAAAGCAAATTGAAGACATTGAATGTGCAGACGTGAGTCACTGAGCAAACATTTAGTGAGGCATGCATGTCTTGATTTATACAGTGAAGAAACTAGCAGTGTGATTCTCTGCAGCAGGCCCTAGGGAGTGTGATGGTAACCATGACTTCCCTGATGGGACCCGGACTCCTTGGCCAAGACCCTGCTCCATGAGGGTGGGCAAATAAACACATTTATAGGAAACAGATGGCTATTCAGTGACTTCTCAGTGTGACAAATAGTGTGTGGAGAGGATGGGGTTCCTCTGCAAGCCCTGCCCAGAGCAGGTTCCCTTTGGTGTGCATGAGGTGCAGACGTTCAATCCAAGTGTGCAAGTGGGGAAGACAAGCATAAGGAATTGCCTGGATATTTAAAATTCCAACCTTCTGATCAGCTCCAGATCCAATGTATGGGCAATGAGATTTGTTTCCCTCCAATTTGGGTTGAACGCCCTTGACAAAGGCATTGGCTTTCCACTCCCAGATCTTCTTCTGACAGACTCACCACCTTTAAAAAGCTTGGGTGAAAAGACCAATCAGTGTATTTATGGGAAGTGACAGGCCTAAAATTAGAATTACAGTATTGATAGGGAGTTTTTGAAAGTCATTAAGGGAGAGTGCTCACAGGAATGCCACAGCTCGTGGATGGAACCCAGAAGTCAACTTGCTGGGGTCAGTTCTCTCTTCTGTGATGTGGGTCCCAGGGACTGAGCTCAGTTGTCAGGCAATGAGTGCAGAGCTATCTGGTCAGCCCCAGGGAATTTTTAAGGTATGTCTGTCTATGGAAAAACCATTAATGAAGGTCAGAATTGCCTATACGCATTTTGTCCCTGACAAAAATGCCACTCATGTGACTCAAGGGTCCTGTCCCAGAGTACTCCCACCTCAGAGGAAACTACCCCACCCCAATCACAAACACTGTGCTGTGGCCAGAGCTAAAGAGAAAAACTATATTCAGTCCCAATGAGGTGATCTGGCTTCCAAATTAATATAAATTATGACTAGGAATTTAGAATTTCACAATTACACTGTGTTGGTAGAAGAAGCTTAACCTGCATTCTAAATTGTAAAACTCCCATGTGTTCTATCCTCAGACTGAATGTATGACTTTCCTGGCTCTCCAGAGACTCTCGGTACTTTCCTGCTGACTCTGGGAGAGTCTTCACCTATACACATTGGTCTATTTGCGCTTTCATGGCCTCCTGTTACTCACAGTGCTCACAGATCTGAATACTTTCTGTTTCTATTCTAACAACTCCAAAGTTGATCAGATTCCAATCCATACAAGTCATGAATATTCAGATGTGGACAATCACAGAAAGTAGAAAACAAACCTAAATCAACAAGATCACCATTCTATGAAACCAGGTGTCTTAGAGTTTCTATTGCTATGCTAAACCATCATGACCAAAAGCAATTTACGGAGGAGTGAGTAAACTTATTTCAGCTTATAGTGTATAGTCCATCCTCCAGGGAAGTCAGGGCAGGAACTCAAGGCTCAAGCCTAGAGGCAAGAACTGAAGCAAAGGCCATGGAGGGTTGGTGCTAGACCTTCCACATCAATCACTAATTAAGAAAATGTACCACAGGCTTGCCCACTTGCCAACCTGATAGGGGCTTTTTATTTACTTGTTTGTTTGTTTGTTTGTTTGTTTGGGTAATTGAGGTTATCTCTTCCCAAATGATTCTTCCCTGTATCAACCTGACAGGAAGCAGCCAGCATGCCGGTCATGGTGACACATACTTGTAATCTCAGCTCTTGGGAGGTAGAGGCAGGATGCTCAGAAGTTCTAGGTCATCTCAGTTACTTGTAGATGTAACCATCTTGTTAAATAAGAAACACAGAGCCCATGCAGAGATGAAAGCCCAAGAGGTCAGAGTAATAGCTAAGTGCTAAAAACCTTACCCTTCACTGCTGTTCCTGTCCTTCCCTCCGCAAGAGACCTCCTTCCTGTGTCTCTGTCTTTTTATAGACTTTCTGTTCTGCCTTCTCATTGGTTGTAAACGCAACCACATGACCTCTTCGTCACTGCCCATCTATACAGACCTCAAGGTCTTCTATGGTTGGTATTGAGATTAAAGGCATGTGTCTCCATGCTGGCTGTATCCTTGAACGCACAGAGATCTGCCTACCTCTGCCTCCCAAGTGCTGGGATTAAAGGCCTGCACCACCACCGCCCAGCTTCTGCTATGGCTTGCTATTAGCTCTGACTCCCAGGCAACTTTATTAATTAACATACAAATAAAATCACATTTCAGTACAAATAAAATATCACCATCGTTACATGTGACACTGTCTTAAAAATCAGACAACAAATTAAATAAAGGAAATGAATAGTAAGAAATGAACACAATGGACGACAGGGAGATGGCTCACTAGGTAAGATGTTTGTTGCAAAAACACGAGGCGCTGCATTTGGATCACAAGCACATAAAAGACCAGCATGGCAACACACACCTGAAACCTGAGTGATGGAAGGGTCAAAGACAGGAGGGTCCCAAGGATATATCGGCCAGCCACTCTATATGACATATGAGAAGCAGGTTTCAAACAATAAGATGGAGAGTACTAAAGGAAGAACCTGATGTCAACCTCTGGCTTCCATATGCATGTGACTAGGCAAGCACTTATGCTATACACACCAAAGTAGATAAAAGAGCCTTGGTGGAAGAAGTCCATTGCTGGGCCAGGCTTTGAGGGTCCATAGCCTGGCCTCACTTCTAGCTTACTCTCTGCTTTGTGCTTGTAATTGAAGATGTGATCTCTCAGCTCCCTGCTTCTGTTCCAATGCCTGCCACTTTTTGCCATGCCTGACTGTTGTGATGGGTTTTTATTCATTCAGAAAAATAATCTCAAATCAGCTCTCTCTTCCTTAAGTTGCTTTGGCCATGGTGTTTTATCATGGCAACAACAACAACAATGCAAAATGACTAATATACCAAGGACTGTTGTTTTAGAAGATATTGAAATAAGTACTATAAATAAAAAGTTCAATGCATTCCCAAACATCAGCAGAAGTTCTTCAAAGCTTACCAAATAATACAGCATTAACCAAAGCTTGTTACAAGCAATTCTCCTGAGAAGTTTTCCCAAATGAACTGAAACACCCCCGAGGAGTTCTGAGCACACAGCATGATGGTTTTCTTGCCTCCACAAGTTTATTCAAACTCAGATGCCATTGGTGTCACTAACAGCCACGAGCCAGCAGGCAAGTAAACAATACTGGCTGAGTTGCATGTGGCTGCTGTCACATCCAGCCGAGAGGATCCCTGGGCATCAGGCAGTGGGTGTGCTGCCTACGGAATGACTTGTTCCACTGACTGAGTCAAATGGAAATTGTGATACTCTGTTAAAATGAATTTTGAACAAGATGTCTTTTGTAGCTTATTTGTTCTTCAATAACTAGAAAACTCAGTTCTAGACTTGCTTGTGTTATGTACTGGTCCATAAAGACAGTCTGGGAGAAAACTATTTAGCAACCAGGTGGAACAGATACTGCTTAGTTCAGAATGGAGTCAAGCTGATGTTTTCAATGGATCACTCACGTTAAGACTTAGTTCTGAATGCAGCTGAGTTTATTATTACATAGATTTGTCCATTCGAAGTTTGGGCTTTTCTTAGTCCTCCTTGGTACATTGTGGCCCAGCAGGGACCTTGGGAAAAGTGAGGGTCTGAGCATTTAGAATGAATGGATTTTGATATCTTTCTAGGCTCCTCAGTACAGCTTGAAAGGAAATACAAGTACCCTGATGAACTTAGCAGAAGGCCAAAGTGAAGGAGCGAGGGAGAGAGAAAGGGGAATGTGTTTGGGATGATGAATTGACTCTATGTCAAACGAAATAGATTTTGAACTAACTGGAAAGTCTAAGATGTCTGGGTGCAAAGAGTCTGCCATTTGACAACAGATGAATAGATGGGGCACTTCAAAGAAGGAATTTTCCAGCTGGGGCTCACGGGAATCTTCAAAAGCTGTGCCATATGAGATATCAGGAAAATACTTTAATAACAAATAGAAACAAATATCTGTG
Source organism: Peromyscus eremicus (assembly GCF_949786415.1). Lineage (NCBI taxonomy): Eukaryota > Metazoa > Chordata > Mammalia > Rodentia > Cricetidae > Peromyscus > Peromyscus eremicus. Next base: position 48,046,134 of record NC_081423.1, read on the forward strand.
TAATATAACGGGAATGCAAGCTTGTAGAGAGCTGTTTGTTCCATATTGCAAAGACCCAATGCAGACTACCTTGGTGACTTTTAAAGACATTTATATGTAAATTGTTGCAGGTAAATCCCAGGTAAGATTTTCCTTATATCCCCAGGAGAATATGCATGAAGCAATTCTACAAATAATCACAGGGCAAATACCCGAGGGACTGTGGAGGAGTTAGACAAAAAAAAAAAAAAAAAAAAAAAAATAGCTGGAGCACGATGGCTTTGATGGGCAAGAAGAAAAATGTCCCCATGTGCTACTGCACTATTATGCATGAAACAGATCTCTCAACTGTGAGCGGGAGCCCAGCTCACTGAAACCTGAGAGGAAGCAGAGAGCCAGGATCAGGTGACATCACCTCCTGTATCTATGGCTCTCAGCACAGTGGAGGATGGTTTGTCCTTCAAGGCCTCCCTGAGGCCTGTCTGAGCTGTTCTCATCATTCACACAGTGGGGCCTCGGCTCCTTAGTCACCTGTTCCAGGAAAAACTCTGCTGCAGCTGGCACAGTCCACTCACTGTCATCTGTGCCCTCTGATCTCTGTGCTTGGCCTGAAACCAGCTGGGCCAAGGACCGAAGGACAAGCCATGCTCCTTGCCTTCTTCTGAAAATAGTTCCTGCGAAAACCCACGGGCCTCCGTCTAGGGCTGGAGAGATGGCTTGGTGGTAATGAATGATTGCTGCTCTCCGGAGGGATAGGGTTCACTCCCCAGCATTTATGTTGAGCAGCTCACAACTGCCTGAAACTCCAGCTCCAGGAACTCTGACTGCCTCTGCTGACCTCCGCAGGCTCCTGAACACATCTGGCATGCAAACACACACACACACACACACACACACACACACACACACACACACACACACACGAGAGAGACAGTGACAGAGAGAGAGAGAGAGAGAGAGAGAGAGAGAGAGAGAGAGAGAGAGAGAGAGAGAAATGAAAAGAAATACTGAAAAAGGAACCTGAGCTGTGTAGAGTCACACAGGACGCATATTCAGAAGGGCCCTTAGGAGGACCGGATAGTAGCCATCAGAACCTTCTTCCTGATTTTATCTTTAATCTAGTGTTTTGCAAAAATGTCTCAAGGGACCAGGCAACAGAGTCTGGTGACTTAGAACTTTGATTCCCATCCAGTCTCACCTCTCTCCATCTCCATTCTCCCTTGGCTATGTGTGTGGATCTTTGGGCTGTCCATCCTAGCCCAGGCTCTACTTCCTTCCCTGCCCCTCCATCATTCAGCACTGCTACCAAAGTGCCAACTAGGCTATGTCAACAAAAGTCCCCTTCAGCCATCACCTTCTGCTCCCAGGAATCTCATGCATGCCCTGTCATTTCCCCAGTGCAGCCTCTGGTTCCCCTCTATCCAGATATGATGCATGTCCCAGCATGGGGGTTGCAATCCATTGATGGGCCGCCACAGTACATTGACGTCGGGTAAGGTTGTGATGTCCATGTCTATCCCTGGAAATGAACCTGCATTTTTACTTTGCATTGAGCTGAGCTCCACAGAATCATTTGAGCAGACTGAAGGAAATACTTTCATATCCAGTATCTGTGCATAACAAGAAACTGACTGGGACTATGCATCACATGACAAAAGGACAGATGGTGAGAAACTTTGTGGTAGGTGGTTTTATTGTGGTGTGACACCATAAGATACACGCTTCAAACTAAGATGGGAACCTCTTATGAGGCCACCTTCATGTATGTGGAAAGAAGATCTCCATGAAACATCAGTCTATAAAAAGGAAAGATAGATTTTTGTCTCATGGCTTCAGAGGCCATAATTGCTTGGCCTTTTTGCTGTGTGCCTGTAGCAACCCAGCGTGTCAGCGCAAAAGCGTGTAGAAGAGGAGGCCTCTGACTTAGTGGTGTAAGGAGGCAAGGAGAGAGGGGAAGGAGCTGTGGTCTCAATAGTCCCTTCCAGGGACACCTCAATAACCTAACTTCCTCCTAGTAGACCCCACCTTCTAAAGTTTCCAGCACTGCTCAATAGCACCACAGGATGTCAGCCAAGCCTTTAGCATATGACCTTTGAGGGACACTTAAGAACCGAACTGTAACCCATGGTGACTATAGTTTATGACAATGTGTTGTATATTTGAAAAGGGCTAAGAGTGTATTTTAAATATCCTGAGAGGGCAAAAAGAAGGAAAAAGGAAGGAGGAAAGGAAGGAAGGAAGGGAGGAAGGAAGGAAGGAAGAAAGAGAAAAGAAAGAAAATTATGTAAGATGAAAAATACATTAATTATCTTGACTTAGACATTCCACTACATACATGCACTACAAATCCCCATTTTATACCATAAAAGCATATGGTTATTTCAAATTCTGAAAAGAATTAAAATAAATAAATGAAAAATATCACATTAAAAAATTGCAGGAAAGGAGGCAATAAATATAGATCAAGAAGTTTGAGCAGTAGGATTTTATGATCTAATTAAAACCTTGTCTTCAGTTATTTTATTAAAAAGTGAAATTAGTTTTAATAATATATTGACTAGTAGATTCAAAATATCATTCAAGCATAAAATAAATACAAACATTATTGAGACATCTTATATCCATTTTCTTTGTGGCTATCTGTGAAATTTGGGGCCAACTTTCCAGCTTGGACTCCATCTTTCAAACACCCAGCAGTCTTGTGTAGCTAATTCCACAATTGGACAGTGCACTTCCTACAAGAATATCATGACCCAGGAGACCCTTCCTCCGTGAGCCCTCCCCCTTGCCCTGAGCTGGGTCATGATATTCTTGCAGGAAGTGCACAGCCCCATGGGAAAGACGGTAAAATTTCCCTGTGGAGCACAGGGGAAGTGAGGAGGAAGTAGAAACTTCCCTAAGTATGATTATAGAACACCTCATTGATTTTTCTATCTGGGAGACCTGTTGAGTCAGCAAAGGAGTCTAAGAAAGCATGTTTAAAAATATCTCTACCTTCCATGTTTCCATGTAAACTATTGGAAAAAGCATCAAGTTTGGAAGTCAACCACAGAAGCCTGATTCTCTTCATTCTTTACATTCCAGCTCCTTAAACACTAGGTCATGACCCCACTTAGGATCATGTAACTGAATGTGGGGTCTTGAAATATTTGACAACAGTAAAAGATCTGAATGTGCACAGTCAAAAAATGAACTCAAAACCAGTTGTGTCATGAGCATGAGGCAATTCCGGCCTTGCTTACCAGGGTGGCTTGTGAAAGGCATTGCAGCATTGGTTGGTTTTGAACGGAGCACCAACACTGTAGTCCAAATGCCTCAAGCCATAGTAACAAAGGCCTGGAATGCCTCCACTCAGACATAGGTTATTGTTTGTTGTCTGGGAGTCTTTTAAAATGTCTTACTGTGTTATCAGTTTGTGTGTGAATATGGTGCACACACAGTGTGCATGTTGAGGTCAGAAGACGATCTTTGGAAGTTTGTTCTTTCTCTCTTTCCACCATGTGGAGTCCAGGAATGGAACTTAAGTAGGCTTCATTGTAGGTGTTTACCCACGGAGCTGTCTCCATGGCCCAAGTGTTTGCAATTATAGAAACATAACAGTTGGATTATACATAACCAAGGCTTCTAGTATTTTCCTACTGTCGTTCTTCAACATATGACTACCTAATCAGTAGATCTTTTGATTTCATTGTGCTGGAATAATTTTTAAAGTTGCTGTTAGTGTTTCTGACTGAAGTTCTGTTTTTAAAAATGTCACTAATTTTGATTTGGGAGTGGGACAGAATTTTCATTGGTTTCTGAAACGGCCTTTAAGATGCTTCTGAAATGTGTTCTATCAATTTCTGCAAGGTGCAATTCTCACCACTGATGACTATTAAATCAAAATGCTAACAAGAGGGTGGGAGAGATGGCCCAGTGGATAAGAGCATTTACTGCTCTTCCAGAGCACCCAAGCTTGGTTTCCAGCAGCCCCATCAGGCAGCTCAGGAATACTTCCTGTAACCCCTGCTTCAAGGGAATCCGATGTCTCTGACTTCCCCAGGCACTTGCACCTGTGTCCACATACCTACACAAACACACACACACACACACACACACACACACACACACACACACACACAGAGTTCAAATTCTTTTAAAAATATCAATCAACTCTAAAGCAAACGTTCTCATTCAATAAGATTATATTCACCCACTATTTAATTCTTTTTGTAAAAGATAATCACATTCATGTCATTATAGTATGCAAATTTGTTCTTGCCTTTCATAAATGCTAAAACTGTACATATACCAAATAATTATTTCTAAATAAACTATGACTTATCATAGATGTTCTATTTGTATTCCTCTTTCATATTTTTTTATTTCCAGAATCACCCAAAAGTGCTTTCAGAGTGTCCACTTTATGCCAAGTAGCTCTCTGGGATTTGGGACAATTTTTTTTCCTGTTGGGCTAAAAACCACTAACTACCTGTTGAGACAATTGTCATTGAATAGATTCTCAATGCCTTTAGATATCATCTTAGCTTCTTCTATGCTGTGAATTTTTAGGTTTAGTCTCTTTAGTTTACTTTCAATATTTTAAGTCATGATTTTCCTATGAATTTAATCAGAGGAAAAAAATGATACATTATTGTCGTTTATCTGGTGAAGAGAAAAAGAGTAGTGAGAGAGAATAAACACATGAACTGAATTCTTATTTGCTTGTTTGCTTGCTCTCAGCTGTCTCCTCTCTTGTACAGTTCAGGGTCCTCTGCATAGAGAATGGCGCCACCCACAATGGTATAGCTCTTGCTACATCAAACAACACTCAAGGCATTCCCCTACAGACATGCCCACAGGCCAACCTCATCTAGATACCTCTTCATTAGGTTCCTCTTAAGGAACTGTGGGCTCTAGACTATGTGAAGTTAATGGTTAAAGCTAACCAGTTGCATTGAGTATAGATCTCAGGAGAGGGTGAGCCTTTTGGGCATGCATTACACATGAAGCCTAGAGATGATATTTGGCATCACACAGCCCAACCTTGTTAGCTCTTGGAACTTAGAACCACAGGTTTCCACTCTGCAGCACCCTTCCCCTTGGAGCTGTTTGTTCTTGTGCTTTGCTCAGCACTGTTCAGTTTCCAGTACCCACATGGTAGCTCATAATCATCTATAACTCCAGTTCCAGGGGATCTGACACCCTCCACAAGTACCAGACATGCATGTGGTGTGCATACATGCAGGCAGACAAAATACTCATACTCATAATCATAAAAATAAATAAATCTAAAAAAATGTTTAAAGGAGTGGGTTGGTCAAAGCAAGCCACCCTTCCCTGTTTCCCCGCACAAACATACTCTTTGCATGTGACCACTTCCTTTCTTCCAAAACTAAACATGCTGGAACCAAGCTTCCAGAACTGTGTCCTACATGACTTACTATCTTCATAAATAACTCAATCTTGAATATTCCGTTACAGCAACAAACACAGGACTAAGAAACAAGTTCATCTTTTGTATCCCAGGATATGAACGAAATTTTCTCCTAGCCTAAGTTCCCAGAGGATGGCACCCATGTATCCTCCAACAGAATCACTGTGTGGTTCATAGCATGTTTCCATACACACCTTTCCCCACCTGCTAGATGAAAGGATCCTTGAAGGTGAGATCCATATGTGATGTCTCTGAAAAAAATGTCAATCCATCCAATTGCATTTGGGATTTTATTTATTTTTATTTTAAGATTTATTTATTTATTTATGTATTTATTTATTATGTATACAGTGTTCTGTCTGCATATACACCTGCAGGTCAGAAGAGGGCACCAGATCTCATTACAGATGGTTGTGAGCCACCATGTAGTTGCTGGGAACTGAACTCAGGACCTCTGGAAGAGCAGCTAGTGCTCTTAACCTCTGAGCCATCTCTCCAGCCCGGGATTTTACTTTTATTGGTCAGATTAGCAACTTTAGTAAGTCAGTTCACTTGGGACCCTTTCTCCTCATCAAAAAAAAAAAAAGAGAGAGCTGAATTTGTGTTGCTCAAGCCTCTGGGTCTGGTAGTTCCATTCTTGAGAGTCACCAGGATGGCTGCCCTGCCCCAGCTGTGCCCTTCCCTGATGCCAGGAGGAGCCACACACTTCCCTGCTCAACATAATGTTTTCTTAAACATGGTTGCAAGAGGAGATTCCATTAATAAAATGATTCCAAATGCCAGAATGGGAACTCTCTTGCCTTCCCTACTCCAACATCAGTTGGTTCTAGACTTTGTGTGTGTGTGTGTGTGTGTGTGTGTGTGTGTGTGTGTCTGTGTGTGTGTGTACATGTGTGTACATGTGTGTGTGTCTGTGTGTGTCCATATATGTGCAGGTACATGTGAAGGCCACAGGACAACCTCAGGTGTGTTCCTCAGGAGCTACCCAACTTGGTTTTTTGAGACAAAATGTCTCACTAGCCTGGAGCTCCTTAATTGGGTTAGATTGTCTGGCCCCAAATCCCCAGGGACCTGTATGCCTCCAGCTCTCTAATTCTGGTATTAAAAGCATGTGCCACTCCTGGCTTAAACGTGCTTCTGGGATTTGAACTCAGGTCTTCTTTCTTGCAATGGCAAGCACTTTACTCCCCGGGTCATCTTCCCTGCCTTGGGGCTAGATTTTTAAGTAAACCTAAAATAGTCCTTCTCTGACTCCTGGTCCCTATATGCAAGGGGGAAATCATTCTCCAGTTTCCAAACCTTCTCAAATCTTCCTCAATAGATCCCCTTCAAATCCTTAGCATTGTTGTGTGATAATCTTTTTGTATACTATGATGTGTCTTTGCCAAGGTGCCTTCTGATTGGTTTAATAAAGAGCTGAATGGCCAAAAGCTCAGCAGGAGAGAATAGTTGGGACTTCCAGGGGGAGAGAGAGGAACTCCAGAAGAATCTGAGGTGCACAGGATTTTGGTAGCAAGACATGGAACAAGTCGGATGCATGATATAGAGGAGAGATAAAGAACCATGTGGCAAAATGTAGATTAATAGAAACAGGTTAAGTTATAAGAGCCAGTTGAGAACAAGCCTAAGCTAAGGTCAAGCTTTCACAATTAATAATGAGTCTCTATGTCATTATTTGGGGGCTGGCGGTCCAAAGAAAGTCTGACGAGAAAGCAACTTCATAGCATGATTATTTTTCTCTGTTTTATTGGCTTGCTTTCTTGTTTTTATATTGTTTCTTCTTGTGTATATACTTTTCCCTAGAAAGAATGAGATGCCCTAAACCTTCAAAAGTAGATAGTTTAGTCAATCCATTCTAGCACTTGAGATTCTACCAATTCAATATTATTTAAGAATTTATTCAAAATGTATTTATGGAGAGTCTGAGCCTTTCATAGGAGAAGAGCTGGAAAGACTTACATTCTGATCCATGTGTGTCTTCTGTTCTCAGTTTACCCTGACTTCCTACAGAAGAAAAGAAAGCTTCTTTCTCTCTCTCTCTCTCTCTCTCTCTCTCTCTCTCTCTCTCTCTCTCTCTCTCTCTCTCACACACACACACACACACACACACACACACACACACACACACCTCTTTCTGCTTATACATTGGCTGCCTGGAGCTTGCTGTGCTTAGAAATACTTGTCACCTTCTATTCTAGGTTTAAGCTCAACTTGGTTTAAGCATGGCATCCCTTTGCCCATTTACTTCTCACAGCATGTGCACTAGATGTTATCTGAGGGGCAATGTACCACTGAGATGTGGGAAGGACATGAACTAGAGTTAGGAATCCATATCCATCTTGTTCTGCTGCCTAGATGGTTGGGCCAGACTCAGACCCTGATATGAGCAGTGATTTGTGAACAAAGGCATATTCCTACTCACCACAGGGCATTTTATTACTTGGAATTCTTCCAGAAAATTCCGGCACTTTTAATTCTTTCTGCTCATCTCTCAGGAGCCAGCCAAGTGCCACTGACAGAAGAATGAAGGCTTTTCAGTCATGTGAGTTAATGCAACACCACTCCACCCCCAGCTTTGACCCACGTGATGTGGCCTCCTCCAACATCTGCCCCATGCAATGACTGATGGATCTCTCATAGCCAAGATCTCATTTCTTTCTTCTTTCTTGGATTTCAGCTGGCATCTCCCCTACACTGGAATATGCCAGCAACAAAATAAAATTACAGAATGATTCTCAGGTCACTGCATAGAAAGCAGTTGACCAAATCTGGTCACACGAAGGTGGAAAGCTGTCCCAGGGCAATTGGAATAATTCTGGATTTACTAAATTCATCAGCAAGTGAGTGGCTTCATTCTCTTCCCAGCAGGAAGGCAGAAGAGTCAACCTCTTATTTAGTCTTTGTGTGAATTCCCAAACTCTGGGCCCAGACTCAGTTTAGAGCATTTACATTTTACTACACTGCTCCATCCCAATAAAAGCATCCAGCTTTGTTTATTACAGACTTTCATTCTTAAATGAAACACGATTCCCCTGAGCTTTATAGAAGCATTACGTCATATCCTATCACAGATTATACTGTAAAGTCAAGGGACATCATGGTGAAGAATGGATTATTTGAGGAAAGAAATGATTTTAATACCAAGTTTATATTGGATTCATTTTTTTTTTAACATTTCAAAACACACTCCATTTCAAATGCTTGATGGAAATGAATCCAGGGGCATCATGTTTCTTTTCTTGACTGACAAAAACAAAGTTGAGTCCAAGATATCTCGGCACATGGCTTCTGTGAAGAAAGAGTGGAATTGAAGATTGTAAAGTTTTGTTGTTTTATGTCATCCAGCCCAGATTCCACTGATAAGCCTAATTCGTTTTCTTCCCGTTTCTCCTCCCAAGACTTTAAATTTAGGGCGCCCCACTTCGAAACAGCATTGTTATGTTCTTTCAAAGTGCATCTCCATGTCCAGTGGCACCTGTGTGGCCTGGTTGCTAATGTTTTTAAGTTCTTCGGTTACAGCGGTTTGCGAGTTTAGCTCACACGTGTGGCCAGACAGCCAAATGGGAAGTTTCTGAAGCAAATGGGCCTTTTGTTTATGAGAGGAGACACGCAGAGTCAACAAACAAATGTGCTCTTGAATGAATCATGCTATGCTCGCCATGGAAACCAAGGTGGGAGGCTGAGTGGAGAAGGCTGGAGATCTGATTACATGGAGCTGCAATTGGGAGGCAGGGATAGGCTGTGTAGTGAATGACAGATAAGGCTCACAGAAGAATGTCCTGAAGCTTTTACCACTAAAGATGGCTGTGCCCTTGCACAGCTTGGGTCCTGGAAACCAATGGGGTAATGAGTGAATGAAGACGTGACAAACACACAGACGAGGTCCAGCAAAGCTGTGGTGAGGTGATCTGGGCTCACTGATGGAGAAGCAGCACACCCTAGAAGCTCAGTGTGTTCCCAATGAACAGAGTTGGATACAGTTATTGTATACAGCTGAACAAGGAGGCAGGGTTATGATATACAGCCGAAGAAGGAGGCTGGCATAGCTAAACTTGGCATGAGTAGTTTCTGTGGGGGCAACAGTTTTCATGCTGTAAACAGCATGGGGGAAAGGCTATGGTAGATATTTTTTGCACATATTGCCAATATTCACACTTGGACTCAAGGAAGACTTTGCCATCCCTCTGAACCTCACCCAGGGAAGGCTTTAACACTCCACAGGGCTGAACCTTGACATGACTGTGCCTCTGTCAACAATACTCATTCACTCCCGACTACACTCACTTCCTGTGAAAGACCCTAGCTAGACCGAACTTTCTTCTTCTGGTTTTGCTCAAGTTGTTCCATTGTCTAAAATACCTTCCTGCAGTTTATAGCATGATTTTTAAAGATTTTTAAGTATGTGTATTCTTTCATCTGTGTGGGATTATGTGCCCATGAGTGCAGGTGCCTGGAGAGCCCAGAAGACTGCATCAGATCCCCCAGCATAGTGTTACAGGTTATTGTGAGTCTCCTGACATGGGTGCTGGGAATCAAACATGGGTCCCAAACAGTATGCACCCTTAACCTCTGAGCTGCCTCCCTAGCCTTATGTGGTTTTTGTTTTGTTTTGTTTTGTTTTGCATTTTTAATGCTGGTTTCATATTGATCAACACAATCCACGCTGTAGCAATGGATCTGTAGGGTCTCTGGGTTGGTTTGCTCCACTTCCGCACTGCAAAATTGCCTATTGATGGATATAATACCATGTGTACCCTCTGTACCTCCCCATTCCCTTATATTAACTTTCTTTCACTTACTCAATAAAGAGCTGTTCATTCCTGTGGCAAGTCAGGAATCCAGGAGCAGAGCAGGCATGTGCTAAGTAAATCATCATATCCATCATTGCCAGGGTAATATGGAAGTGACCTACTTTCTGCTGGGTGCTGCCGTCCAAAGCCAGATCCAAAATACTTGGGTTTAATCTGGACTGAATTCCCCCACTCCTCTGTTTTTCAGTTGTATCTCAGACAGCTAACCCAGTGCACTGTCCGTAAGCATATTCTCCTCTTCCATCATTCTGACATAAGATTATAGTGACCCAAGACTTGATATTCATCTTGTCAGCCATACTACTTACACATCCAAGTCACAGGACCTGCTCTTGAGAAGAATTAGGTATCCAGTTACTCATGGCAATGAAACATCTAGGTTGGCTTCAGGCACGGGTTGGTCAGGGTGGCTCTGCTCTGCTCTGCTGTATACTTTGGCTTTACCTTCCAGCTGCCTTCCAGTTGCAAGGAAAGATGGCTGCCAGCAGCAACTCAAGAAAGGCTTTGCAGCTGAAGCTCCAAAGAGAGAGTCAGAGAGAACATGCAGAAGTTTGGGAGCAGTTTTCTGGCCAGTGGGATGGCAAGCAATAAGTAAAAGGCTTAGGCGTGTGCCTTGTGCTAGGGCATGAATCAATTACAGTGGCCTGAGGTGGACTCAGCCCAATCAGAACACATGTCGATGGCCAAATCAGAAAAGCTCAAGCTGCTACCGGGGTAAGAGGAGGAAGAATGACAGTTTCCGTATGCAGGCTCTTAACATAAATGGGAAGTTTTAGAACATTACTGTTGGAAGACTAGAGAGTTATAACTTAGAGCACATCTTCCATGTTAGAAATGAAAAGGCTCAGGTCCAAAGGGCATCTGGCCAGGTTTGGTGTCTCCTGCCTGGAGTCTCCACATCCTCTGAAATGTAGATATGCTTTGTGGGGTATAGGCACCTGCATGGGCTGTCCTGGTTATACACAGACTACTTTTTCACGGCAGCTATACCGCTTCATTTTACCCCCAAGGAGAATGCTCCTCACACCCTCACCAGCAGGCATCTTCATGGCAGTCATTTTGACTGGGGTGAGAAGATAGTGCACTGTGGTGTTGACTTGCATTTCCCTGACAGTTCATGATGTTGGGTGTCGTTTTCTCATAAACATGTTGGCCATTTGGATTTCCATGATGGTCCTTAATAATTATAAAGAATTATACAAATCTCATGAAATCTAGTTTGTGATATTTCCAGCTACTATCCCTTCCAGATCTAGGAGAACATGGATCTGCTTTCTGTATTCAGTCTCTATAGGTGTTGCTTTTACAGAACTTCATATAAAGGGAACCATACGTACTTTTTTACTTAACATACCATCTTAGAAGTTCATCTACATTGCTTTGAATTTCCCTTGCTTATTATAAATCATTGCATGGATACACTTAATTTTATCTACCCATTCACCAATCGTCACGTGAAATTTGGAAGTTCTGCCTATGATGTGTTTTGGTGGTATGACTATTCACAGACAAGCCTTTCTTGGTATTATATGTTTTTATCTCTCTTGAGTAAGTATTTAGCAAAAAGAAAGTTATTTCTCTTGATTTACAGTAATTTTTTAAAGGGTTAGGATAAGTTCTCCAAGGCAAACAAGATTATTTGATATGTTTATTTGTTTGATTTTGAGACAGGGTCTTCCTATGAAGCCAGGCTGGCCTTAAAGTTTGAATCTTCCTGCTTCAGGTTCTCCACTGCAAAAGGAACCATAAGTTTCTTCCATCCCCTTCCCTGCAAAGTTGATGACTGACTCCAAGGTGCCATGCATGATAGACAAGCACTCTAAATTATCTATCACTGAACTCTCTTAGCCACGGGGCTGTTCTTGTTCCTTTTCATTCCCATATGGATTTTTTTTTTTTTTTTTGGTTTTTCGAGACAGGGTTTCTCTGTGTAGCTTTGCGCCTCTCCTGGAACTCACTTGGTAGCCCAGGCTGGCCTCGAACTCACAGAGATCCACCTGGCTCTGCCTCCCGAGTGCTGGGATTAAAGGCGTGCGCCACCACCGCCCGGCCCATATGGATTTTATGATCTACTTGTCAAAGTCTACACGAAGCCTGTCGAGATTTTAATACGGGGTTGTATTGATAGGATTACTCCCCATAGAATTTTCTTGAGAATTGTCTCAGATCTGTAGGTAACATCAGTAACCACCATCCTGACAACTCAGAGTCTACCAATCCCTGCACAAACCCTGGTTCCTTCACCACTTATGACTTTCATTTACTTCAGAAGAAATTCATAACTTTCAGTTGGATGATCTTTTAAAATTTGTTAATTTTTTCATTAGAATTTCTATGCTAGTATGACTTGAATTGTCTTCTTTCCTTCGTTTGAATTATCCATCACTAACCTATAGAAATATGACAGATACGTGTGTATTGATCTTGTGCTCTCCAGCTTTGCTGAATTCCTTTATTATTTACAGTAGCCTTGGTGGATTGTTTGAATTTTCTATATTTGAGTCACATGCTTTATGAATAACATGATTTTCCTTCTTTTTCTTTTTTAAATCCAGATGTTTCCATCTTTTTCTTCCTGTCTTACTGTATTAGGCAGGGTCACACATAAAATGTTTTCAGGGAGATGACGAAGGAGCCCTCCTTATTTTGCCTCCAGTCGTAGAGGGGAAGTGTGAAGCAGGCCTTCCTCTGGACCACCAACCAGCTTCCAAATCATGACTGAGACTTCTTATTAGTTATGAAAGCTCGGCCTTATCTTATGCTTGTCCCACTAGCTTTTATAACTTAACCTGCTTCTCTTTGTCTACATTTTGCCTTAGGGTTTCTTTCCTCACTTCACTGCTTCTCTGGAGGCTGCCTGGCTTCTGGCCCCCCTCTCTTCCTCCTTCGTTCTCTCCTCCTTCTTCTCTCTCCTTCTAGATTTCTCCTCCAACTTATTCTCTCTGCCCACTAGCCCTGCCTATTCCCTCTCCTGCCTAGCTATTGGCTTTTCAGCTTTTTGTTAATCAGGTGCCTTAGTCAGGCAAGGTGAAACAGCAACACATCTTTACATAGTTAGACAAATGCAGCACAAACAAATGTAACACATCTTTGCCAAGTTAAAGTAAGATTCCAGGACAGAAGGGCCCGGGCCTTACTTGCTGGGTCATACCAGGTACAGGGTTTTTGTTTTTGTTGTTTTTTGTTTGTTTGTTTTTTACATTTTCTGCTTTTTCTGTGCAGTTTGTTGAGAAATTTTATCATGAATAGTTTTGGCATTTTGAATTTGTCTGAATAATTGTGTGGTTTTCTTCCTCATCCTGTTAAAAAAAAAAATGCTCTACTGCATTAATTGGTTTCCAAATGTTAAAACAGTACTTTGCTCATAGGGCAAATACTTTCTCATCATGTCTATCTTCCTTTTCTCAAGATTGCTGGACTTAATTTGTTAATTTTCTCTTTGGGATTTTGTGTCTCTGTTCATGAGGAGTCTCAGCCTAGAGTTTTCTCTCATTGGGATTTCTTCCTGACCTTCATTGCAGATTAAAACTAATCTCAGGATAAGTAAAGAACGCACCCCCTGTTCCAACTAATTAGTTTATGAAATCCTGACATAGTTTGTTTCTAAAACAGCTCTTTAATTGCTCTTAACCTGCTCACCAGGAGGGAACTCACACCTGTACTGTAGTCTAACCAACCAGTCTGGCTAGTGAGGTCACGGGTCCTAGAGGAGAAGTTACTCCCACCACTTTACTAAGCCAGCATTACATAATTCCTAACTATATTCTAAATATCTTTCTCTATACCTGTAAAGGTAGCTCTCATTCCTCATCAAAGAAGCTTCTCTCTAAACACAAGGAGGCCATTAGAGAAAAACCTCAGTTGTCAAGTCACAGAAAACAAATTACTGTGGGTGCCCAGCCCTGCGGGTGTGTCTACAGCACAATATGTGAGGCTCGGGGACTATCAGAGAAGTGCCTGGAAGTCTGCTATGGCTGAGTAGTGGAGCTCTGCTTCATTTTAGACGAATCATTCTGAGGTTTTGTTTTAGACACAGAGCATGACAAGGGCTATACCTTCCTGACAAACTGATCCATTTGTCCACGTGACGTCTCGGTCATACTTGTCGTCCTCAAGTTTATTTTGCTTACTGTCCGTATAGCTCTTCCATATCTCTTACTGTGGGTATTTTCTTTAACTCCGTTGAATCCACAGTGTTCTCATCAAAGGCCCGTAGTGTGTTTGTATCTTCTTTATCTTAGAATCTGCTCCCTTGCTCTCTATGTCCTTCTCCAATTCATATTTATTTATTTTTTATTTATTTGTTTTTGAGGTAAGTTCAATCTGTGGTTAAAATTTGCCTGGAATACACCATATCAGTGGTTCTCAACCTTCCTAATGCTGCAACCCTTTAATACATTTCCTCATGCTGTAGTGACCCCCCTCCCCAACCATAAAATTATTCTCAACCCTAGTTCATAACTGTAATTTTGTTACTGTTGCAAATCGCAATATAAATAGCTGTGTTTTCTGATGGTCTTAGGCAACCCCTGTGAAGGGGCTATTTGACCTCCTTCCCTCCAAAAAAGGATTGAGAACTGCTACAGCAAATAGTCCAGGCTGACCTGAAACTCACAGCAACCCTATGCCTCAGCCTCCAAAGTCACGGGATTAGAGGCACGAACCACCATGCTTGACTGATAATGTCACCCTTGCAGTCTCCCCACCTTTTGTACAGTGGTGACCATGTGGGGTGCATGCCTCCGTTATGCAGTCTACAACTGTGCCAGAATTGCCCGTTTATACGAACTTCAACTTGCAAAGGTGTCAAGACAGAAAAGTGTAAGGCACGAATTCCTACGCTCTTATGTCGAGCTTCTCCGTTTAGAGCGCTGCCCCTCTTTTCCCAGGTGTATAACGCACCCTGGGGCTGCTGCCTTCTTTAAAAGAGACTTTCTCAGTATTGCTCAGAGGGCAGACCCCTCAGTCTTAGGAACACGCTCCTCTCCCTAAAAATGCACTCGAGGAAGGACTAACCTTAGGTAAGGTATGAGCTAGGAAGAACATGAGCTTTAGGTGTCCATGTAATTTACAATTGCTTATATTTGTATAAAATACTTTCAAGGCAATAATTCACATTACAGAGGAAAGACACTAAATTAGCTACTTCATAAAATGTTTTGAAATGGATGGTTTGTACAAAACAGCAGAATTGGCTTGGTTATTTGACCAAGGTGTGTGATATTCAAGGGATTAATAGGGAGGCCATTCTCACTTGGTGGCAGTGTGAGATTTTATGTACAAGACTTCAGATGGGCTTGTTTACATTTTCTATATATACATAACAACAACATAATTCCATACCACCTTCATTATTTAACCAACAAGTCAATTTCTAACTTTGTTGCATTTCTGGTCCTCAAGGATAGAAAAAAAACTAGGGAGAGGTGGTGTGTAGCTAAAAATAACTGAGAAGTTAGGGAAAGCAAGGAGGTCAAACAAAACCACAAATTAAAAAATTAGAGCACTAAATCAATGGTCTTGTTTATTTGGAGAAAAGTGTATGATGCCACCCCCCTCTTGTGTGTGTGTATATGTGTGTGTGTGTGTGTGTGTGTGTGTGTGTGTGTCTGTGTGTGTGTGTGTTTTGCAACTTCAAGAATAAAATACGGGAACTACTCATTGCCTGTCACAGAAATTACCCATGTTACACATGCTGGACGAATTAGTGGTGGCGTATTATTTAAAATGTGTGTTAGTTTTACTTCCTAAAGTTTATTTTTCCTTGCGCTGTCATATAGCAGTTCATCTTCAGTAAGGATCTGTACCTTGGGACAAGGGCCCCTTGGGACCGGGCACATAATTTATAACAATAATGGAACTGGCTCGCTCAGTTGATAGCCAGGGGACCTATGAGTGTACGGAGGGAAGAAGTGACATCACCCATGAAAAGGCTAATGAGCTAGGCAGATTTCAAGGAAAATGATCTTTTTGTCCTGCCCTTAGACCTTGTTCAACCAAGGAGACCCCATTCAACATGTAATGATTCCAACATGCACTTTCTGAGCAGACAGTTGCATGACAAACGAGGTCACTTGCTCAGAAGTCAGCGCGTTCACTAATAAATGCCACTTTAATTGGATGCCTTAATTATGCCACCTTTGCTCCCAGGGCATGCCCCAGAGACATGTTGAGAAGTGGCTTTCGGTTCAAAATCTTAGTGCAGAGCTCATGGCTTTCAAATGAGTTTCCCCTACAG
Source organism: Peromyscus eremicus (assembly GCF_949786415.1). Lineage (NCBI taxonomy): Eukaryota > Metazoa > Chordata > Mammalia > Rodentia > Cricetidae > Peromyscus > Peromyscus eremicus. The sequence continues at coordinate 48,062,578 of NC_081423.1, forward strand.
ATAACTGCGGCCCTCTGAGCTTGAGAATGTGTATCCACTTAGAGATTGGAAATATGGTTCTGGGACTCGGGAGAGAATTTACCCTACTCCGTGAGGTAGAGTGTATCTGCACCCGGATGGCCTCTTTTACAAGGTGGCTCTGATCCCCTTCCCTCCTATTTATGCAGCAGCTGGGAGTCAGCCATCTTGAAGCAGGTGGACCTCTGGGATGCCATCGGCCATCCACAGCAGGAAGTCATCCTCCCTTGCGTCCAGATGTTACTTGAGAGCAGGGCTGTTTCAAAATGAGTCTGTTACTGCTTCAAATGTCTCCGAAACCTTAGCATCTTAAACACTGGTGGAGCCTCCCAGCTAAGCAGTGTGTGAGCTGGAGGCACGCAGGAACTAATCAGAGAAGAAGGCATTTGGGATGCATCAGAAATTCAATATCGGCTTGGTAAAGTTGTTAATAATTAGCCACAGCTTTTGTCTCCATCCCTGCAGCTAGGGAGATGAAAGTGGTTATGTTTCCAGAGCACGGCTTAAGCTTACTCCGTGTATTGAGTAACAAGGTTTTTCATCAACAGCTTATTGGTTCCAGCCAGACAGTTGTGACAGAAAGCAAGCACTGAGTGCTGGGGATGGATTTGCAGGCCCATCCACTGCTACTTCACGAAAGACAGCATGAGCACTAGAGGAATATGACTTCCCCCTCTTGGTAGTGACGCCAAGACAAAAGAGGTCACCATGACAGTGAAAATATCCTGATATTAAAGTGGGAGACTTGCATCTTTCTTCCCTCCACCTCTTCCATTTCTACATTTTAAATCAATCAATCAATCAATCAATCAATCAATCAATCAGTGCACTTCTGTCAACAAACACCGCTTAAGATTTTCAATAAAAATAATGCCTGTAAGGTAGCTCATCAAAATAGCTGAGTATCAAAAGTACTAACAATTGGCCTGGAGAGATGGCTCAGCGGTTAAGAGAGCTGGCTGCTCTTCCAGAGAACCCAGGTTCAATTCCCAGCACCCACATGGCGGCTCACAACTGTCTGTAACTCCAGTTCCAGGGAATCTGGCACCCTCACACAGACATACACGCAGGCAAAACACCAATGCACATACAATAAAAGTAAATAAATTATTTAAAAAACAAACAGGAAAAATCTCAACTATACAAACAATGACAGCCAAGCAGCATAAATGCTGAAGTTTATAAGCCTATGGTGGCCAAAGTTGGAGCCTTCTCCCCTAACGGAGAGGCCTGAATTAAGAACCACACCTCTCCACTTTTGTTCCTGAAGCAGAGATACCCTATACATGGATGGCAAGACTTTTCATGCCTAACTTTCTATAAGGCAGCACAGGAGTGAAAGGCTGTGATCATCTGTATTCAGACCATCTGACTCACTGGCACACTGCGGTTGTGTTTTAAGGCAGCCATGCTACCAACAGCCATGTTTATCCTGTTTCCTTACCTGCGGGGCATTTACCCACCAACCCCACAGTTCCCCAGAGTTTTCTTGAGTGCAAGCAGCAGGAAATATTACATAGAAGGATTTAGATTACGGAGATAAACAGATAGAAAATAAAGAATAGCCTCGAGAGGGCCTGGAACCTGTTCCAACGAGCCGCGACTGTCTCTACTCCAGAGTATTTATAAGAGATGCCAAGGGGTGGAACAAAAGACCTCCCTCCAGCACAGCCAAGTGCAGACCATCTCAGACACCTGCACTCAGGCCTGTGGCCCTAATCATCCTCTATGCGGACCTGCTGGGTAAAGCCACAAGGAACCTGAAAACGGGCTCCCACACTTACCCATGCCCATTCCAGGATGATAACTGGAGAAAGCAGGTGGGAACCCAAGGGAAGTGGTGAATGTCTCATATCTGATATGCTGATGTCTGAGGTAGACTGGGTCATCAAAGCCTCTTACCTTACATGTTGATGTCTGAGGTGGACTTGGCCATAAGCCATAGTGTCATGAAGAGAGAAAACAGCAGGCAGGAAGAAGAATTGATCAAAGTAGAGTTTTCCAGGTCTGACAGCTACTAGTTTATAGGAGCATGGTTTTTGAGAATTCAAAAGTGTCCCCATTTGCCAAGAAGAACAAAAGCTTGAAGAAAGGACCAGGGGCTTTAACTGTGGTCCTTTCATGGGGAGACTAAATGGGACTCTTTCATATCTACTTACTGTGTTTATAAGATTTGGATTTTATTTTTAAATAATGTTGTATCCCAAAAATTAGAAATGTTTTACATTTAACTAGGTCAGGTCAATACCCTAGAGAAGGAAATGAGGGGATTTTAATGCTGGGAAGGCAGAGGATACAGTCCATGGTCTGGGAAAGGGCATAGTATCCACCCCAACCCTGTGGATACTAATTGGTTGTAAGTAGTTTATTTATTTATTTATTTAGTTTGTTTGTTTGTTTGTTTTTTGAGAGAGGGTTTCTCTGTGTGGCTTTGGAGCCTTTCCTGGAACTCACTCTGTAGCCCAGGCTGGCCTCAAACTCACAGAGATCCACCTGCCTCTGCCTCCCGAGTGCTGGGATTAAAGACGTGTGTCACCAACCACCCAGCTATAAATAGTTTTTAAAAGTAGCTACAATATAAAAGGTATTAATATACATTATTAAAATAGAAGTTATGTAAGGTAGTAAATTATCCCAGATAGCACTGCCTTGTTTTGAAAATAGACAAAGAGTGTCTGGAAAGATGGCTCAGTGGTTAAGAGGGCCTCCTGTTCTTGCAGAGGATCCAAGTGTGGTTACCAGTACCCATGTCAGGTGGATCATAACTGCCTGTAACTGTAGCTTCAAGAGCTCCAACCCCTCTGGCCTGTGCAGGCACCTGCACTCATGTGTGCAGACCACCCACCGCACATATACATATAATTATAAATTATTAAACTCTTCTTAAAAATAGAAAGAAAATAAAGCAGGAATAAAACTTAGATATTGCCGAATTCCTCATCTTTTATACAGAAAATTTGAAATATCTTTTGTTCTTTGGCTTTCAGAAATTTAATAATTAAATGTCCTTCTAAAACAGTGTGAAAATTAGAACAAGAAATCCATGTGGAGGAATTGAAGGAATAGCAAGTTGCAGGACAGGCTGGTGGACAAAGCTCTCCACTTCAATGAAAACTGTTTTCATTTTGGCTTACTTTTCAGACATCATAATTCTCGATTCCTGGGAACTGTCCCTTCATGACGTACACCCTGCTTAAATTTCAGGATACTCTTGGCTGTGGTTTGAATGCATCCCCCAGAGTTCAATGTGGAAATTTAATCCACAAATTCATACGTTAAAGGTGCCTGGAAGTGGGGATTTGGGAGATAAAAAAGATGGCATCAGTAGTTCTCCAGAAAGAAGAGGATAGACTTGAACTAGCAAACTTGTTCTGTGTCACTCTGCAATGCCCTTCACCGTTTTAGACTACAGCAAGAAGGCTCTCACCAAATGCCAGCCCCAGGTTCAGCATGACAACTTCCCGTTAGGAGCTGCAGAGGCCTCTACTCTTCAGTCCAACAGTAGCAGCCTCAGGTACTCTGTTACAGCAACATAAAGATAAGACACCACATTCTTCAGGACGTTTCTCCTCTCTGCAGACTTCTGAACTTTACTGCCTTGGCATTAAAACTAGGACTTTTACGGCTTAGTTTAAAAACCTACTGTTGGTTCTGTTAAGGCTGTGAAATCTCAGGCATTCAGATCATGTGTATGATCGATTGGATTTATTATTCCAGAGCAGGTTCGTCCCCTGAGCTCCAGACCCACACCCATGCCTCGACCCATGTCCCTCACCTCAGATGCCTCAAGATCACCTCAGTTCCCACATCTGAAAATGGACTTCACTCTCAAACCTGCTCTTCTGAGGGTCCCTTACTGCGTGAGTGTACAGCTGCTGAATGAAGTTAGACAGACAGGTCAAGGTTGGGGCTTCCTGACTCTCCCCTATACACTCCACCCCCACCTAGGCCTCTGGACCAGGGTCTCTGCCAATCCACACAGAGCCTCTAGGCCTGTCCCCTGCCTTCTGTTCCCCTCACTTTCCTTGCCTGGCTCCTCTCATCTGCTCTTCATGCAATACAAGGACCCCTTCCCCTCCAATTCCTGGCCCTTGCATTTACTCCCTTTTTTTTTTCTCTTAGTGTCTCAAAAATGTTCCCCTCATCTCTTCATTCAGGTCATTATTATTTGGTCTTCAAATCAAATATAACTTTTCAGGGAAAACTTCTCTGACCTCCGAGGTGGGGGGCAGGTCCCACAGACACCTTCCTGGACTACTGTGCACCCTCCCACCAACTCTCATCTCCATTTCAATAATGTCTTCCTTTTCTTCTCTGGATACAGAGCCACAGTGTGTGAAAACAAGGAGGCCCAGGGTTGTGTCCCCCCCCCCCCCAAAAAAAATGGCTGTTGTGGCTAGAATGTTCCCATCAAAAGTTTATGTTTTAGAAGCTTAATCCTCAAACGAATATTTGGGGAGATAATCAAACAGTCTGAGGCCATATGGGTGTCCTCCTGTGATGGCATTAGTGTCCTTATGAGAAAGACTCTTGCTCCATCTCACCACGGGCTACTTGCTCTCCATCAAGTTGTGGTACAATAAGAAGTCCTCACGAGAGGTGGAACCAAGCCAAGTGCTCCTGGACTTCTCAGACTGCAACCTTGAACAAAATGGACTTACATTTTTATAAAATATCCAACCTTGGCTACTTTGCTGTAGGCATAAAACAGACAACAAACAAATCAAAACAGTGTCTTTCCCATATTATAAATAAACTTTTGCTAAGTGACAAATTATTATGTATCATAAATTCCCCAAAGTCCTAATTTTCGTGTAGGTAACGCTATCCTGTTTGGACACTGGAGCAGGAGCTAGGTCCTCTTCAGATTGTGTTTCTGGAGACAGGTTCACCCACAAGCCTGCTTTCGTAAAGGCAAAGGAGGATTTTATTTTTTAATGACACTTGTCCCTCTAAACTAGAGCCAACCACAGAATCCATCTGAGTCCTTGAATCTCAGGTACATTTGTTAAGACAGTAAACACCTGCTGCCTA